>NC_091284.1:617583792-618783792 GCF_032444005.1 Ranitomeya imitator
ATCTGCTATACGCACGGTACACCTTTCCATGGAAATTCAGATAAGGAAGCAAGCAGCAGCCAACAAATACAGAATTGTGTTATGCTTTTTTGCACAGCTAACAAGATAACCACAGAAATATACATCATTCTATTTAACCTATCAGGCTTTCAGTAGGCAGCGCCTCACCTATCCTTATCCTTTTTATTGCATATAGTATTGTCACTCTGAATATCTGCCCTAAGCAGCAAATGAGCAGTCACACCGGTGACGCATTGACATTACAAAGGATTTATGACGTTCTTCAGGATATGATCTTTTGCCATGTAGGAATATTGAGCATATAGATTGTTATGGTCAGTGGCGTAACTTGAAACTCATGGGCCCCAATGTGAAAGCTTCAACGGTGTTAGGGTTGGCGGAACGCACCGAATATATTTATCAGAAGTGATTGGTGCGTTCGCAACCGGGGATCCACGGTGCAGGAAAGAACCTGCTGCTAAGTAAGGCGATGAAGTATATTAGTATAAACTGTTACTTCACAGAGTCGGTTAGCAAAAAGAACGCTGTTCCCCGTTTAACTCACAGGGGAACACAGCTACTTAGTAGAGCCGACAGTGGTCATGCAGTCAAATGCAAATATGCAACTCCTCTCCGGTGGAGCCGGAATTCTAATAGCTATTAGCCAGCCCTGAATCCACACACATGAAACTCCTCGCCAGAGGTGTCAGCATTCTAGAGGCTTATTTCAGCTGGGTCCCTTACTGCACACACACGACCACACTGGCGCTGAGCACATAGATAGTTTACACTAGCGCATGGCCGTGCGGACCTGCAAATGTTTTATAGTTGCAGCTCTACAGGACCTTCCAGGAGGACCAATGGGAGCTGCAACAGGGCCTAAGCGTGTGACCCTCAACCTCCAATGAGAGGTCCTTCCGTGGGCATGCTCAGTGTGTGCAAAGCAGGACTTTGTCCCAGAAAAGCCTGCTTGCTGCAGACCAGTAAAGGGTACAATAGCAGGGCCTGAAAAGGCAGCAGTAACCCCTTGCACAATACCAGACTGAGTGAGACGCTGGGACTGATGTCTCCGCTGAGCAGGCTCCACTGCGGCTGATGCAGAATGGGAGACCACAGCGGACATGATTCGAGATTCCCCCTGTGCAGCGAGGGGAACTCAACTCCTAACAAACGGGGCCCCCAAATATTTTAAATCTTTAATAGCGATAGTCTTTTTCTATTGGCCAAGGGGACTTTTAGGGTCCCCTAGGCTCCAGGGCCCCGTTGCGATTGAAACCCCTGCACATGTTGTAGTAACACCCCTGGTTATGGTAAAAACTTTCAGGTAATATTAGTCTTGAGTTGTCAGTTTCTGACTAACCTTATTTTTTAAAAAGGGTAAAACTATTACTTATCCCAATCATACATGCTTAATCATGACACAAGTGGCCTCTCATAACAAAATTAGGAGTGGGCCATCAAAGGACATGGCTTATGTAAAAGGACGGGGCACAATTTTAATTTAGGCACTCTGTATTAATTTCAAACCCTAGATGTCTCCTATATTAATTTCAGACTCTAACATAGGCCTCTATATTAGTATCAAACCCCAGATGCCTATATTATTTTCAGATCTTAGACCAGTAATATATAATCCAAGATCATACCTCCCATATATATATATATATATATACATATATATATATATAGACCCATCAATATTGATATCAGACCTTCATTATATTGAAAGAAGACATTCATGATCTCTGAAACACGGGCAGCATCAAATAAAGATGTGCTGTCTCTCTAAAAATAAATAAGTTTTACTCTATAAATCTTGGGGTTTCAAAAAAAATGTAGCTTGAAAAACAAGCCAAGCACAAGTCCATGTAATTTACTGAGTTCCCCTCACTCAACTCGAATGGTTTCTTTTTACCTTGTCTGACTTACCGTATATACTCGAGTATAAGCAGACCTGAGTATAAGCCGACCCCCCTAATTTTGCCACAAAAAACTGCGAAAACTTATTGACTCGAGTATAAGCCTAGGGTGGAAAATGCAGCAGCTACCGGTGAATTTCAAAAATAAAAATAGATGCTCCATACTGTTCATTATGGCCCCATAGCTGTGCCATATAGTGCTCTGCACCGTTCATTATTTCCCCATAGATGTACCATAGAAAGCTGTGCCATATAGTGCTCTGCACCGTTCATTGTTGCCCCATAGCTGTGCCATATAGTGCTCTGTGCCGTTCATTATTGCCCCATAGCTGTGCCATATAGTGCTCTGCACCGTTCATTATTGCCCCATAGCTGCCATATAGTACTCTGCGCCGTTCATTATTGCCCCATAGCTGTGCCATATAATGCTCTGCGCCGTTCATTATTGCCCCATAGCTGCCATATAGTAATCTGCGCCGTTCATTATTGCCCCATAGCTGCTATATAGTGCTCTGCACCGTTCATTATTGCCCCATAGCTCTGCCATATAGTGCTCTGCACCGTTCATTATTGCCCCATAGCTGCCATATAGTACTCTGCACCATTCATTATTGCCCCATAGCTGTGCCATATAGTGCTCTGCACCGTTCAATATTGCCCCATAGCTGTGCCATATAGTGCTCTGCACCGTTCATTGTTGCCCCATAGCTGTGCCATATAGTGCTCTGCACCGTTCATTTTTGCCCCATAGCTGCCATATAGTGCTCTGCGCCATTCATTATTGCCCCATAGCTGTGCCATATAAAGCTGTGCCATTGCTGCTGCAATAAAAAAAAATGTCATACTCACATTTCTTGCTTGCAGCTCCCAGCGTCTCGTCCCGGCGTCTCTCCGCACTGACTGATCAGGCAGAGGGCGCCGCGCACACTATATGTGTCATCGCGCCCTCTGACCTGAACAGTCAGAGCAAGAGGACGCGAAGACAGAGCGGCGCCCGGCGTGTGGAACGCAGACAGGTGAATATTACATACTTACCTGCTCCCGGCGTCCCACTCCCTCTGCCTGTCACACGGTCTTCGGTGCCGCAGCCTCTTCCTCTATCAGCGGTCACCGGCACCGCTGATTAGAGAAATGAATATGCGGCTCCACCCCTATGGGAGATGGAGCCGCATATTCATTTCTCTAATCAGCGGTCCCACGTGACCGCTGAACAGGGGAAGAGCTGCAGCACCGAAGACCGTGTGATGGGCAGAGGGAGTGTCAGGACCGCCGGGACTAGGTGAGTATGCCTCAGCGCCCTCTCCCCCTCACCCACCGACCCTGCCGCCCACCGTGACTCGAGTATAAGCCGAGAGGGGCACTTTCAGCCCAAAATTTTGGGGTTAAAATCTCGGCTTATACTCGAGTATATACGGTATTTGAAAAGTCTCTCCAAATAAAGATACAGTCCCTTGCGAAAGTATTCGGCCCCCTGGAACTTTTCAACCTTTTCCCACATATCATGCTTCAAACATAAAGATGCCAAATGTATATTTTTGTTGAAGAATCAGCAAAAAGTGGAGGAACACAGTTGTGAAGTTAAACAAAATTTATTGGTTATTTTAAATTTTTAGTGGAAATTCAAAAACTGAAAGTGGGGCGTGCAATATTATTCGGCCCCTTACTTTCAGTGCAGCAAACTCACTCTAGGAGTTCATTGTGGATCTCTGAATGATCCAATGTTGTCCTAAATGCCTAATGATGATAAATATAATCGACCTGTGTGTAATCAAGTCTCCGTATAAATGCACGTGCTCTGTGATAGTCTCAGGGTTCTCTTTGAAGAACAGAGAGCATCATGAAGAACAAGGAACACAACCGGCAGGTCCGTGATACTGTTGTGGAGAAGTTTAAAGCTGGATTTGGATACAAAATGATTTCCAAAACTTTAAACATCCCATGGAGCACTGTGCGAGCGATCATATTGAAATGGAAGGAGGAAGTATAATACCAGTGCAAATCTACCAAGATCCGGCCATCCCTCTAAACTTTCATCTCAAACAAGGAGAAGACTGATCAGAGATGCAGCCAAGAGGCCCATGATCACTCTGGGTGAACTACAGAGATCTACAGCTGAGGTGGGACAGTCTGTCCATAGGACAACAATCAGTCACATACTGCACAAATCTGGCCTTTATGGAAGAGTGGCAAGAAGAAAGTCATTTCTCAAAGATATCAATAAAAAGTGTTGTTTAAAGTTTGCAACAAGCCACCTGGGAGACACACCTAACATGTGTAAGAAGGTGCTCTGGTCAGATTACACCAAAATCGAACTTTTTGGCAACAATGCCAAATGATATGTTTGGCGTAAAAGCAACACAGCTTATCACCCTGAACACACCATCTCCACTGTCAGAAAACATGGTGGTGGCGGCATCATGGTTTGGACCTGCTTTTCTTCAACAGGGGCAGGAAAGATGGTTAAAATTGATGGGAAGATGGATGGAGCCAAATACAGGACCATTCTTGAAGAAGACCTGTTGGATTCTGCAAAAGACCTGAGAGTGGGATGGAGATTTGTCTTCCAACAAGACAATGATCCCAAACATAAAGCAAAATCTACAATGTGATGGTTCTCAAACAAACGTATCCAGGTGTTAGAATGGCCAAGTCAAAGTCCAGACCTCAATCCGATTGAGAATCTGTGGAAAGAGTTGAAAACTGCTGTTCACAAACGATCTCCATCAAACCTCACTGAGCTCGAGCTGTTAGCCAAGGAACAATGGGCAAGAATTTCAGTCTCTCGATGTACAAAACTGATAGAGACATACCCCAAGCGACTTGCAGCTGTAATCGCAACAAAAGGTGGCGCAACAGAGTATTAAGTTAAAGAGGCCGAATAATATTGCACGCGCCACTTTTCAGTTTTTATTAGTATAGAAAAATAGGAGACAAAAAAAGCGCAAATAGGGTCTTATTCCCAGGATTGTTTCCAATCAATTGTGAGAGAACTGCTCACCTGGTGGTACACAGTACAGGCGTGTAGTTTGTTAGCTGCTGCAGATCCACACGTCGGCGCTGCGACCTCTCAGAGCCGTTATAATAGATGAAATGTGGATTACATCCGCGCTGCTGCGACAAATAATATAACATTTGTGTGGAAACTTCCTGAAGAAGCTTCGAAACGCGTTGAATAAACCACCCGAATATCTTACAAGTATATCTAGATCTATTATTTGTCGCAGCAGCGCGAATATAATCCACATTTCATCGATTATAACTTTTCAGTTTTTGAATTTCCACAAAAATTTAAAATAACCAATAAATTTCGTTCAACTTCACAATTGTGTTCCACTTGTTGTTGATTCTTCACCAAAAATTTACATTTGGTATGTTTATGTTTGAAGCATGATATGTGGGAAAAGGTTGAAACGTTCCAGGGGGCAGAATACTTTTGCAAGGCACTGTAGAGAGGCTTTTCAGTCAAGCCAAGTCTGGCAAGGAGAAGTCAGAGGAAGGCACCCAGCGATCTTTTTTCCCTGCGTCAGAAGTTTTCTATCTATGCCTTGCCATCCATCCTATTTCTTATGGATGAACCTGTCAATGTTTCATGCTGCCTGTAGTTTTAGCATCATGAATCTCCTAAAACTTTTTTTTTAATGTAAGATATTAGACTAGGCTATTTGTTTACCTTCATTACCTTATACGCTATGGGTGTCACTACACTTTCTCCTGCTCTCTGATGCTTGCTATCATGGGTCACCTCCTGACACTAGATACCATTAGCGTCCAATACATTGGCACTCGTAGCTAAGAAGAAGCCTAGAATAGTGGACGGTTAGTAAAACATGCCGCTTTCTGTTGGATTAATCCAATAAAAAATGGCTAATTAAATTTTTTAGTCAAACGTGTAGATCTAGCCTAAATCCAACTATAAAAGTTAGAGTAATATTAATACATAAATTGGCAAGATATGAACAAGTCTACTTTGGAAAATTCTAAAATCTAAACACAATAAAAAGATGTATATAGGTATAGGGAACTCTAGTAGTAGATAATGGCTGACTGCATATTATATTATTATAGTCTTCTTGCTGTGAAGTTACCATTTTACAACAACGACTTACCATCTCATAGTAAAATAAAGTTATGAATTAAAATATAAGGACAAAAAAACCTTCTAGTTTTAGAGTGCTTGTGTGTAAGTAACAAGTTGTTAATTAACAAGTGAAATTATCACCTCAGCAATCACTGAACCAGATCCTTAAATCAATCTATGACTCATAAATAATCAACTATAATGGCCATTTTTATTTTTACAGCTGGATAATAATGTATTCATACAGCAGCTGCCACCTTGATTTCCTTCCTTTACTGTACATGCTAGGAATTTATTTTTTATGTGTTTTTTAAAGACACATCTTATGTATGTGTGAAGTCTTTTTAATAAGGTGAAATGTATTAATTTACAATTATTTATTTATTACATGTAGTATTCCTCTAGTATGTCTTCACTGTGATCTAATGTATATTAGAAGCATAACGACATTCTGGATTATTGGATGACTGTAGAATAGTAAATAAATTAAAGATAGATTTGTTTTTGATCATAAGAATCTCATAAATTGCAGTCTTTGATTTGTCTTATTGTCTTGTGAAATTTTCCATGATATTGTAGCATCATACTGGAAAGAAATATCAATTTAATATACTTTTTTAATGATCAGATACTAGTTTGACTGAATTTAATAATACAATTATAATCTAAATTTCTCTCTTGTATAGTTTGGCAAATTTATTCTAGAAAATTAAATTCTACTCGCATTTTACAAAAATCTATATTCTTCAGAATGTTGTTTTTTTTTTTTATTTCCTCTGCATTAATTCAGCAAAATGGTGGTGGTCAGTTCGCCCACATTTTACTGAACTGTAGAGAGCAAGGATGCCCATAGCAGCCAATGACTCAGAGGTATTTTTGCATCATTAGATGGTGCACTATCATGTATTAAGATATTTTACTACAGATGACATGATTCTTTTTTTTCGTGCAATGGAATAACATGTTCAGTCACAAGCTCTATATACTTTGTTGAGGCTATTTTCACAACTTCAGGACCCTAAAGGTCCTTCCAGCTCTCTCCCATTCATTCCAGCCCAATGCATGAGTCTGCCAACTCTTTGCTGACATTGCAGCCTTTTTGAGACATGGTGGCTATCCACCAACTAGCAATTATTCCCTTCACCTGGACCATCCAGAGTTGCACGTCACTCATCAGTAAACAAGACTGTTTTGAATGTAGTCTTCATGTATGTCCGGGCACACTGCAACCGTTTCTATTTGTGAGCACTGTTTAGGGGTGGCCGAATAGTAGGTTTACGCACAAATGCAAGCCTCTGCAGTATCCTACACTTTGAGGTTCACGGAACCGCAGAGGCTCCAACACCATCAAGAACATGTTTGCTGTCTTGTAGTTATAATTTAGCAGCTGCACTCTAAATCCAATAACTTTTGTCTGGCAGAAACCTTCCTCATTATACCTTTATCTGCACAAACCTATCTGTACTCTGTATTATCCACAAATCTCATAGTGTGGCCTGCATAATAACAGGGAAGTTTTCCTTTAATTGGGCTCACCTAGCAAACTATTTATCACAAGTATTTGAGATTCATTTCTGTAAACCATGAGCCCTGAGATCCAAAACCATCCATGATTTAATTTGAAAAACAAAAATCTACAACTTTATGACACTTAAATCGAATTTGCATAATAATTTAGAAAGCGGTAAAGAGATATAAGAGCCGATTCATTGCTCCAGAAATATACGCTAGCCGCCGGCTGGTATATATTTCTGGTGGCGGTGCACACTGAATATCACACACACCTGATTCATTAAGCGATGCTCGCTGCTTAATGAATTAGGTCAGTGTACTCCAGTGATGGCTGCATTAAGTGCTATTCCAGTCTTAATGAATCTTCACCAAATGGGTATTTTATCTTTATGATATCAGAAAATTTAAGACACTCTGACCTATATGGTTACCCCCATTTATCAAAGTAGTTCATGCTGGTTGAAAAATCTATCTAATTTTAAATAATTTAAGACTAGGGCAGTAGGGTGGCTCAGTGGTTAGCACTGTATCCTTGCAGCGCTGGGGTCCTAGGTTCAAATCCCACCGAGGTCAACATCTGCAAGGTACAAGGTATGTTCTCCCCATGTTTGCTGGGTTTCGTTCAGGTTCTCCGGTTTCCTCCCATGCTCCAAAGACAATATTGCTAAGGAATTTAGATTGTGAACCCCATTGGGGACAGTGATTTTTGGCGTTTTGTGTTGCACATTAAGCCACTTTTGTTTTCAATAAGCTATACTCATTTTAAGCAAGGCTAAATTAAAGAAAACAGCTTTTGAAGGGATTTGCACTTGTGATTGTCTTATCACTAATACTTTATACTGCAATACCAAAGAATATATTGAGAATCTCAGTCTCCTGTGATGATCAAGCTGTGGCTGACCTTCACAGGAGTACCAAGATGGCAGTGACTAAGGCCTTCATCAGGGTCCTGGCTACCATGGTAACTCATTAGTGCTTTGTGATCTTGTTGATAGGAGCTGATGCCCATGTGCACTGTCAGCCACTCCATTTAAATGCAAATTTCAGAAATAGACAGCAGCATCTAAATGGTTAACAGTACCAATCAGAACTCAGCTTTGGCAGTTGCCATTAGAGATAGATTTAGGCAATGTAACATAGCTGGTGTATACTACGTGTGGAGAGAGCTTATCTTCTTCATCCCCTCCACACATGGTGACTCCAGCACCGATGTACATATATGTCATTTTGCAATAAAGGTAGTTTTTTGGTGAAAATTACATAAGAATTATGGCACATGTAGTTCTGATCGGGCTTTAGGTGTCCAAAGGGTTTTGTCACTCAGGATTATATCACGTAACCTGAGATTGTGTACATCAAAATAGAGGAATGTAAATGCATCTTGTATTTGTTAGATAGATAGATAGATTAGATAGATAGATAGATAGATATGGGATAGATAGATAGATAGATAGATAGATAGATAGATAGATAGATAGATAGATAGATAGATAGATAGATAATTGAAGAAAATTTGAAAGCACTACCAAAAGAAACCAGGTGCAATAAAACCTGTTAAGGTAATGTCCAAACCTTCAAAATAGAAAATCCGAAAAAAAATATATCTAGATAGATAAAGGTGAAAAAAGTGCTATTTAATAGCCCATACTGGGAATGTTTCCGCCCACACTTGGAGCTGAAACGTCACCATTATTGGCTATTAAATAACACTTTTTTCACCTTTGCAAGTTGGTGTGCTGCCTCCAATTTTTTCCGATATATTGAAGTATTGAAGGTTTGGTACTAGTCGGGGGTCACATGGATACCTTGTTGATGCTGCTTTTGCTTTTATTCTATTTAGATAGATACATAGATACCTAGGTACACAGATAAAGATAGAGATTCCAGTCTATAATATCAGAAACTAACCCTTGAACAAGTGGTAAAATCAGCCATGAAATACTCTGTCCGGTATCACTTCTTCTTATATTGACATTTGCGCTCCTGCTGATATTTGCTGCAACAATATTCCCTACATAATATCTTTTTGAAGAAATACGTGACAAAAGGCATTTGTAATTATATTTACTTGTGAAAGATTAAGGTTTATAGTTGAACCATGAGAGGCATCCTGTCATTTTCAGAACCCACTAAATGTGACAGAATCTATTTTTCTGCCAACTTGTGAAGACCAGGCAGAAAGCAAATTTGCTGTGGTCAGCTAAGTGTAACCACTGAGCAGGAAAGTGAATTTAATAATGCATTATTGTTCTTCACTGAAGGTGAACTGTAACTGTGTCTTTGTTACAGCAGATTTTTCCTTTGCCTGGCTTTCCACTTACTGTTAGGATTATCTGATTAAAAGTGTCCACAGCCTGACAACATGCTATTTAGCCTTGTTAAGTAACAGTCATATAAGTGTTTGTAACATATGGACTTTTGGAATTGTATGCAAAGATTAGCGGCTTTGTCTTAACTCCTGTTGATCGTAATGTCAGTTAACAAGATAAATTTAGTAGACATGCTAAGAGGGAAAGTCTAACAAAGTATTGCCTGAGGGACAAATCCATCTCTCCGAGAGCGTTTGCTGACCAAGGTTCTCCTGGGCAAATGTTCATAGTTCTCTATTTGTATGTTACAGTGTGTGACAATAAACGTTGGAATAATAGAGCTTAGACTGAGAATAATGACTCATTTATAGACACCTGCTTTGTCGTTCACTATTTTGATCTGCCAACATCTTCAGAAATATAAACATTATGTGAAATAACAATTGAACACTTAGCAAAAAATATAAATGTTTGCTAAAAATCCCTACGTTGTTTGTTGTAGAAGATACATCAGAAGAATTCTATCATTCTTTAACCCTGCTGTGTAGCAGGAGCTTCTGACTGCCTATCTAGAGGCTATAGAAACCCTTCCCTCAGGGGGCAAGGTAAAGGGGGTGTAAGGAATCAGCTTTCAGGTAGATGCTGGCACACGCATAGGGGTCCAGTTTGTTGGTTCTAAATAAACATGTGGTTTATTAAATGTCCATAAACCATCCTGCTTAACAAAGAAAAACAGCCGCTTCTGGGTACAAAAAGGATAACAGCACCAAAACAAAAATAATCAGCTCACACATTTAAATGTCAGACCTTCACTCAGTCTCTAGCAGAGACTGAGTCACACAAGCAAAGTCTTCCATCTTGCACACATTACATTAATGATTCAACTGGACTTCCTTATAGCTGCGGTATCATGCCCCTCAATGGGAATATGTGAGCAGTTGTCCCACCCATCTCTTTGCTTGTAAACCCAGCCCTGGAAATGCCCTATTAACTATACATGCTGGAGCCTACTTTTCCAGGCTTACATCACTGAGGCTACCAACCTCGATGATACATACAGTATCTCCCCTTGTGGACCTGCCAGGTGGCAATCTTACAGGGTTCATATGATTAGTGAATTCCTTCTTAGCCATTCTGGATGCATTCTTTACTGTGCAGACACTGAAGATACGTGAAGGCATTCAGTCCATGCACAGATACAGACATCAAAATCTCCTGTATGAGCACATGTATTGAAAGCATTTGATTATTGTTCAGTGCCTGTACATAGAAAGGATACATCTATTCATAAGCTGCCCAGAGGGGAATTTATGATCCACTAGCACCATATGGACACACCAACTGGCAGCTATGCAGTGCCTATGTACTACAGTATTGTTTGCCTTTTGTTTTCCCTCTTTAGCAGCGCACTGCTGCCGGCACTCGGACCGGAGCTTGCGGCTGCATGTATTTCTGTGCAGCCACATGCTATGGTCTGAGTTCCGGTGGCAGTGATGGGTATTAATGCGAGAGACTCGCGCTAGTTTCTCACATCACATTCGCAAGTGTGACCCCGGCATAAGGCAGAGTGGTTTGTTGGCACTTAAAGTACATACTCTACCACTACAACTTCTTTACCAGACTTCTCTTCCTCCACATCTCTTAAAGGGTTATTCCTCTCTCGTGCCTTCCATGGCTGGAATAGGAATAATTGCACCTAGGTACTAGATTACAAAACAGTTGGGTGCTGCTGCAGTATGCTTTTTGCTTAATCCTTGTAGAATTTTTTGAGTTATGGTAGGTCATGAAGGGGTCAAATACATTTAACAGACTTCAGCATGGTGGCCATCACTTCTGATAATTATCAACAAGAATCTGGTTGCATGGCAGCCTAGTGGCTTCTGAAGGCTCCAATGTTTACCATGTAAGATCTCTTACGAAACACAGCATGTAGCTAGGCTCCATATAAGATCGTCAGTTTCTCAATGCTTCAACACTGGGTTTCATAGGAGATCTCACAAGGGAGATATTTGGGGTCTTCAGAATACCAAGGCTGCCACAGTGATCAAACCACACCCCGTGATCAAGTCACAAGGGGTGTGAATGGCTGTTTAAAGTGATGACTGCCATGCTGCTGTACTAAAGGGTATTACATAGGCGATCCAGTGATCACAAGATTCAGTTCTCTTAGAGGACCATTTGTAAGTGTGAAAAGCATTAAAATTGCTTCTAAAAAATGTACAAAAGCACATAAAAGTTTTAATCATGCCCTATTTCCACAAATGTAAAAATGTGACAACTATAAAAAAAATACATACCGTATTTGGAATTGCTGCTAGTGAAATTGTATGAGCTAACAAAATATATATTTTTTATTACATACTGTGAATGGCAAAATGAAAAAAGAAAAAAATATAAAAAGTTAGAAAATTCCTCCTCCAAATGCAACATGATCAAAATATCGAATGCACTCCAAAGTAGTATTAATAATAATGTGTGCTCAATGCACAGAAAGCAAGCCCTCACACTGCTTCATCAACATAAAGGGAACCTGTCACATGAAAAATTGTTATTAACTTGCAGATATGGGGTTAATCTGCAGGTCAGTAGTGTTCTGAACCTGCATGGCGCCTTACTCCCAGCAGTTTTCGGATTCCAGTCATAGGTCATAGGGGAGGTGGTGGCTCAGGTTCACTCTCCAATCTGTATATAGTGAGTGGCGGCTGTAGCTGCGCCTCTTGCTCTGGCTGACAGCCTACCCTACGTACGGATGTAAGAGAGGTGCTGAAAATACAGATTGCATACGGTACAATGCTTCTCTATCCCCCAGCTCCTATCAGCCGTATTTTACTGATCCGTATTATATGGTCTTCTACAGCCATAGAAAATCGCAGCATCGCAGACCTCGAGCGTGGGAACTTTTCTGAATATTTTCCCAGCCTCGAGGTCGTATGAGGACATCCAGCAGAGGGTGCATCACCGCGAATGAAGGTAACTACAGGTCATTGACCTACATTCCATTCATTCCCCGGGGTTTTACAGGCACGAGCACAGCTGCATTATAGCAGAGCTCCTGCCTGTAAAATAATTTAACCCCTTCAGATGGATTTACATCGTGGGACATATCGACGGAAAGAATGAGATATTGTTGGTTTATTATTTTTAATTTGTTACAGGTCGAGGGTCTTCAGGTGGATTGAGAGTGGAATAAAATATTACAACAACCTGTGTGTTTATTTCATTAAAATACTTTGCAAAATTGTGTGTGTGTTTTTTTAACCATTTCATGCTATAGGATTAATAATGGATAGGTGTCATAATTGACGCCTCGCCATTATTAATCTGGCTTAATGTCACCTTACAATAGCAAGGTGACATTAACCCTTTATTACCCCATATCCCACCGCTACATGGGAATGGAAAGAGAGTGGCCAAGTGCCAGAATAGGCGCATCTTCCTTTTCTGGGGTGGCTGGGGGCAGATGTTTTTAGCCAGGGGGGAGGGGGCAATAACCATGGACCTTCTCCAGGCTATTAATATCTGCCCTCAGTCACTGGCTTTACTACTCTGGCGGAGAAAATTGCACGGGAGCCCACGCCAATTTTTTCCGCCATTTAACCCTTTAATTTAATAGCTAGACAGCCCAAATTTTGCACATACACACTACGAACATTAGTAGTGTGGATTATGCAAAAAAATGGCGATATGACATGGTTTACTGTATGTAAACCATGTCTCATATCATGTCGGGTTTAGGAAGGAGATAGCAAAAGCCGGCAATTGAATTACCGGCTTTTAAGCTATCTCGCGCTGGATGAAATATTAATATATATATATATATATGTGTCTCACTGACTGCTCACTATTCACTGAACCTGTGACGACCCCACCTCTGACTAAAACCTGAACACTGCTGGGAGGAATAAAGTTCATTTCCTCCTGGCAGCGGAGATCTAAGTGCAGCCGCCAGTCAGATTCAGAACACTATTAACCAGCAGATTAACCCCATATCTGCAGGTTAATAACTTTTCTTACTTGACAGTTTCCCTTTAACCCCTCTACAACCAATGACATACAAGTACGTCATCGGTCGTGTCCTTACCTTCGATACTGGCTCTGCCGCTGAACCCACATCATTCTCTGCATATAACAGCTTATCTGATTAGTTGTCATGTGCATCTAGCAGCCACTGTTAACAAGTTAAATGCCGCTGTCAATCTCCGACAGCAACATTTAACACGTACTGGCCGAAAGGGCATCACAAGATCTCCCTATCAACATCCCTGTGATGTGATCGCAGGACACTGATGGGTTGCCATGACAGCTGGGGGTTTGCAGAAGACCCCCATGCCTGTCATTGTAAATCCCCCATGAGCGCCAGCCTGAGGCTAGCTTTCATAGTAGTTTATGACTTTTGTGTGTAGCACAGGCAATTGGATGATCACAGCTTCAACACTCCTAAGTAGACTATTGGAGCCAGTAAAAAGTAAAATAACAACGTTTTTAAAAATGTTAAAAAAATTTAAAAACTCTAAAGTTCAAATCACCGCTCTTTATCCCCATTCAAAATATTTAGTATTGCTGCATTCAAAAATGTCCAATCTATGAAAATGTAACAAAAATTAATCAGATCGATAAATGGTGTAACGAGAAAAACTCCATAATTAGGTTTTTCTAGCCATCACAACATTGCTATAAAATGCAATAATGGGTGATCAAAACATTGTATCTACCCCAAAATGGTATCAATAAAATCATCAGCTCAGGGCGCCAAAAATAAGCCCTCACTCAGCCCAAGATTATGAAAAATGTAGATGCTACGGATATTGAAAAATGGCGATATAAGCTATTTTGTTTTCTTTAGAAATTTCAGATTTTTTTTTCATCACATAAATAAAAAAGAATTACATGTTTGGTATCTACGAACTCGTAATGACCTGGAGAATCATAGTGGCCGGTCAGTTTTAGCATATAGTGAACATCATAAATGAAAGACTCAAAAACCAGTTGCGTAATTGCACTTTTTTTTGCAATTTTACCCCGCTTGGAATTTTTTCCTGTTTTCCAGTACACTACTGTATATGGTAAAATCCATGATGTCATTCAAAAGTACAACTCATCCCGCAAAAAACAAGCCCTTATACAGCTATATTGCATGAAAAAAAAAATGATGGCTATTGAAAGAAGCGAAGGAATAAATAAAAAGCGAAAATCGAACGGGGAAAGGGTTAAGAATAAAAAAAATATGGGTTTCAGAAAGTGGTAACGAAGACCAAATTTCTTAGAATTTAAAAAAAAAAAAGTAAATACTCGGGAGGAGCAGGAATAAAATAAGAGCAAAACCAACCCTCTTTTGATCTAGCGATAGTCCTCCTTATGTGTTAAACATAACTTTACATCCACCATATTTTATTGTGATTATTACATTTTTATGCATCATGACAATCAATTAGCCAAGATGTCTCATAGCCACAGGTCTTATTTAAAATAGGTCACATATTAAGTAGCGATGAGAGAACGTATTCGGATAAGGTGTTATCTAAGCATGCTTGTGTGCTAACTGAGTGTCTTCGGCACGCTCGAATAATATGGTCAAGATCTTACGGCTGTTAGATTACCTAACAAACAGGCAGTTCCTGCATGTCGAACAGCCGCGAGACGTGCAGCCGCGGGGTCTCAAACATATTATTCGAGCACGCCGTAGACACTTGGATAGCACCCGAGCATGCTCAGATAACACCTTATCCGAGCACGTTCGCTCATCACTAATATTAAGCTCGCCTACTTCTTTTATATATTGATTGTAAAATACACAGTTTCTAGGATTTGAACAGACAAATAAAGCCTACAAGGATCCTCATGAAAGTAATTTTCTTTGCGAAAAGTATATCATATTATCAAGACAATGGTATCGACTCTCCTAAGCTCAGTGAAGCCGGTGACATCCTGAAGATGAATGTTAACCGACTCGGCAGGGTGTTTTACAGTGAAAACATTTCAAATGTCCCTTTATTACCTTTTCATTTTGTGTCCGATTTTTTGATTTCTCATCACATTACACAGAGTTTAAAATGTTTGGGAAATAGAAGTGTTCTCCACTACTGAAAATGGCGAGAATTGAATTTTCTTCAGGGATTCACTGCACTTACTCAGCGAATGTACGTTATTGAGCCATGTTTGACAGTCTAAAAGATAAGAAGTATCATTTCCTGTCACCTGCATTTGTGCTTTCCCTGAAAAATGTAATATTCCACTGATTGATAAGTATCAAGAAGCAAAATATTTGTCTTCTTTAGGCTATAACTTAGTATATGTTTGTATTACAGTAGTACTTTCATTAGAATACTAAACATTTTATATTGGAAGATTTGTTTGGCCATATCATGCAATAATAGTAGAGATGTTGTCACTTTCTCTATAATATTTCACTATAGGGAAGGATATTCATTACATTACATGAAACTGTATGCATAGTGGAAGTATACAAGTCGATTTTTCCTTTTTTTTTTCATTGTTGATAATATTTGTTGATATGTACTTACACGTTATGCTGTTGGGTCATGATGTCCACATTATATTCTGAAATAACCTATTGAACTAATCGGCAGTGTATTAATCATAATGAAATGATTACTAAATTTGAATATATGTCTTTTCTTATGGTAGTTTGACAGCAGGATTTTGCTATGTAATATGTAATCTGCAAGCTGCATGATGTAGGGACAGAGACCCTGATTGCAGTGATTTATTACTTACTGGGCTGCTTGGTTTAGTTTTGATAGAATCCCTTTTTTCTCTGTTGTAGATGCTCAATGCTGAGTTGTGTATAACCCCGCCCACACCCCTGATTGGCAGCTTTCTCTGTACACTGTGCAGTGTCAGCAAATTGCCAATCAGTGGTCATGGAGCGTTACACAGATTAGCTGGTCTGGCCTGCACATGACACTTAGTCCTCTAGTAATAATCTCCTGCTGATAAAACACTGTTTATATTGAAAGTACAGCAAGTGATGTATCTCAAGAATCAGGCTCTCTGCCCCTACATAATGTTTCTCTCAGATTATATTGCAAAAATATGCTGACAGATTCCCTTTAAAACTGAGCTGTCACCAGATTTTGCACTATTGCAAACTATTAAAAATCTTGTAAACTTGATGAGGCTGGTGTGCTTACTTTGAAAAATCATATCAGCAAGAAAATGAAATTACAAGACAAGGTATATTCATGGGTTGAAATAATAACTCTCTGCCTACTTATCTTACTGTTAGGCTCTTCAGTGTCACTTCTCCATGTGCTGATATAATCTCAGACTGTTCAGTACAATCAATAGCTTATCAGTAGAGATGGGTGTACCTGAACAGTAAAGTTTGCATCCGTACCGAGCACCTACTGTCTGGGCAAGGACACCATACACGGACTTCATCAGGAAGTCCGTGTTACTGTTTGGCTTCGGCTGCCCGAACACCGGGTGTTTGCCATGCTGTCATGTGCTTGACAGCTCGGCAAAAACCGCTTCTGATCGGTGGTGAAATCATCCCCATCGGTCAGAGAGCTGAAGTTCCCACACTGTCAAAAGACAGCGTGAGCGCTCAGCTGTGATCGGAGGTATAAAGTTTACCTCTGGTCACTGGTGCCAGTGGATAAGACTACAGCTCCATCATCCAACACCTGCTGCTGCTAATAACAGTGAGAGCAGGAGCAGCTGATGGGAGTATTCATCAGCCGCTCCGGCGCTGTAAATAAATAATTTAAATAAAACCCGGCGTGGGTTCCCCTGTATTTTTGATAACCAGCTCACAGCTGGGGCCTGCAAACCTCAGCTGTCAGCTTCAGCAAGGCTGGTTATCAAGAATAGATTGGTCCTCATGCCGTATTTTTTAATTATTTAAATAAACAATTTAAAAAAATGGCGTGGGTTCACCCAAATTTTGGACAACCAGCCTTGCTAAAGCAGACAGCTGAGGTCTGGTATTCTCAGGCTGGTAAAGGGCCATGAATATCCCCACCCAGCCTAAAGATAGCATCCCACAGCTGCCCAGAAAAGGCACATCTATTAGATGTACCAATTCTGGCACTTTGCCCGGCTCTTCCCACTTGCCCTGCAGCGGTGGCAAATGGGGTTTATAATTGTGGGGTTGATGTCACCTTTTTATTGTCAGTTGACATCAAGGCCATGGCTTAGTAATGGAGAGGCCTCTATAAGACACCTATCCATTGCTAATCCTATAGTTGTATTGTAAATAAAAATACAGCCAGAATAAAGTCTTTTTATTAGAAATAAAAAAACAGACTTTTACTTTTTTTATTTAAAAATAACAAAGACAGTTATACTCACCAAACGCCTGTTCCACCAAAGCGTTCATTATCCTGTTATAAAGCAAAAATAAAAAACAACAATATCCTCCCCCACCTATCCGTCGTTCTGTCCCACGCCGTAATCCATGTCTAGGGAGTAAACAGTTTTCAACCTGGATGGTGCCAAGATGCGACAGTCCAGGCTGAGAACCACTGGTGAATAGGCTGTAAACCGGAGGTGATGTCATCGAGGTTACCTCCAGTCACTGAGGCTGCGTTCCCAGCAGGGCTGAACTGCAGTAACCTTGGTTAAATCCCTGCTAGCACCGTGAGAGTTTTACTCATAAATTTTCAAAGTAAGAACATCAGCCTCAACAGGTCTGACATTTGTTTTGAATTGTATACTGTTAGCATTGTAAAATCTGGTGACACATACTCTATACAGCGTTGTTTTGCATTGGTCTGGTCTATTAACAGTCATGATGAGCAGTATATTATTTCTACAGACATTTGCACAACCTGCTCAGTTAATGCATCGATTCATATGAATGGATTTGATGTAAAAAGCAGGTTCTGCTATGACTGTTTTTATCTGCACTCTGCTCTGGTTCATAGGGGAGGCCTGATTGGGGGACTGGGACTGTCTTATAATACCTATTGTGAGAGGTTGACTCACTCAGCTGCTTCCCAAGGTAGACAAAGGAACACTTCTTGTGGGAAATCACCTGCTGGTTTCTTGGGGAACAACATAAACCATAGCCGGGTTCCTCAAAGTAACATAGTAACATAGTTAGCAAGTAATCAAAGCCTTTCTGGCATAACGGTAAAACAAAAAGATAACGTATAACAAAGTCCAATTGTCTGAGGGATTCACCCACTCAGACCACCGTGTGTCTTCAGTTCCACCTGGAGCTGCTGTTTGGCATATTTCCACTCCAAAAGCAACACACCGACCGCCTCCCAAGTCCAGCCATTTACACCCAGACCATATGACTGATCACATGACTGTGACATTGCATAGGTCCTGTTAGCAGATGGCTGTGTGGACTCTGCAGGTGGAGATTTGGTTGACATCTTCCCACCCACTCTACAGATGTCCACCTAAAACCAATCCATGTATGCAACTTTAATTTAACCCTCACAACACGTAGTGTGCCGAAGGAAAAACTCTGGTTTCACATCACTGACCCCATTATGCATATCTCCCCTCATATACTGTGACTGTGTGACACTATATACCCTCAAACGGAATTTTGATCGCTACGACGGCACGATTTGTGACGTTCCAGCGATATATCCGTGACGTTCCAGCGATCTCGCTGTGTCTGACACGCTCCTGCGATCAGGGACCCCGCTGAGAATCGTACGTCGTAGCAGATCGTTTGAAACTTTCTTTCGTCGTCTAGTGTCCCGCTGTGGCGGCATGATCGCATGGTGTAACAAAGGTGTGCACGATATTGTATACGATGTGCGCATAGTAACCAACGGCTTCTACATCGCACATACGTCATGAAATTATCGCTCCAGCGTCGTACATTGCAAAGTGTGACAGCAGTCTACGACGCTGGAGCGATATTGTTACGATGCTGGAGGGTCATGGATCGTGCCGTGGTAGCGATCAAAATGCCACTGTGTGACGGTACCCTAACCAGTGAAAAATGTTTCTGTCTGGGACACAACTAGGCCATTAGTGTTTGATCGATGGTGGCTGATCAACAATATGAAGGGGGCATACATTGTATAATTTTTTGCAAACCTTCTGGTAATTTCTAGTGATAGGTGAACGTTAGACTGCTTGGCACTCAAGTCAAGCACGTTGGACTGCTCAGGTGCCTGACTCGAGTACCAAGCATAATGTACGTCAGTGGAGTAGTCGAGCATTTTTGCAAGAGACGTGTACTCGGCTGACAAGAGAGAAGAAGCAGGCACGTAATTCCAGAGAGCGCTTTCAAGGAAAGAGAGAGAGCTGGAGAGAGAGACTGGCTTCAGTGCGGCGGATCAGATTAAAATTAGGGACCTGAGCGCCTTTTGATACTAGGCACCGCTCGGTTCCCAATTGAGCACCCAAATGCATGCTTGCCCATCTCTAGTACTTTCCTCTTCACTATTGCTTTAAAACTGGGTTCTTGTGTACAATACATGAAGTAGATGTAGAAATTGGTCAATTCCAACCATGTAAATCACATATTTTTTCAATCTAGGAGCACATGATCTCATGAAGGAAGTAATCAAAACTTTTATTTTCTAATTTCAGTTCCAGCCAGAGATTTAGTTAGCATAATTTTAATTGAAACATGAGTTAAGCATGACATTTAGGTTGTTGAAATCATATTGATGCTGTTTTACTTGGATGTAAACTATTACATACAGAAGAGCTGAACATTAGATTACAACTTAATCATAGAGCGTACATCAAAAATGCCTTGCTTGAGCACAGTCAGCAAATAGAGATTTTATTTTCTGTGGCAAAGGGAAGACTCTGGAACTAATTAGTGTTTTGTTTTATAGATATTATTTTCTAGCATTAACTGTTCTTCAAACTTGCTGAATTCATTTTTTCATAGGCGTCTTATAACTATACTTATCTGGCCATTTAGTAATGCCTTCAAGAAAAAAATGTCCATATTCTATATATACTGCTATATAAGATGTGATTTTCCGGAGCCTGATTGAGTTCCAAAAAAATCATCAAGTTAAGGGAAAGTTTATTAACAAATTCAGCCTGCTCCATATGTACCGCAGATGTAGGTATTAAGCTAATTCATGGCTAATTCTAGAAGACATTGCCAAAGTTTCTTTTTCATCTTTATCTGTTTATCAAAATCTATCATATTAGAAACAATGAATGGCTAGTACCAGACATACACCTTATGGGGTCTTTGTATTTAAAAGGTTGTATCAAATTATGGATTTTAGCATATCACAGAATTTCCGTTGATATTCATGACTGGAAAGTGGCATACAGAGCAACATACTTTTTTTTTAGATTGATCTTTTAACAAATATGCTATTCTTTTGTTCCTGGGAAGGTTTAGTCATAGCATTAATCATGTAAGCAAACATTTAAAAAGTTAGATATCCTTCACCTCTATGATTTCCAATATTGTTTCCAAGTCAATCTGTTCTTTATTATTGTTGTTATAGCTTATTTTTTAATATAAATATATACATATATACAGTATATAGGCCCAAGTCTACTTTTATAGCTTATATTAATCAGGTTAGTTAGTAAAATTTATTTAATGGGGTTGTTCACTACTTGGACAACCCCATGTGCAGGCCTGTAGAGCGGGATTTGGAGCCCATTATGGTGGAGTCGGAGACGAAGTCGGAGTCGGTGTCATGGAAATTGAGGAGTCGGAGGTTTAGCTTACCGACCCCACAGCCCTGCCAATGTCAATCAGTTTGTTTTCCCAGGGTAAAATAACAGACTTATCCTCACCTCTGGTGCCAGCCCTGTTCCAACGGTTGACACTTGCTCTTTTGGGGTTCACATCACATTGTTATTTCACGTGATCACTGCACCCAGTCAGCACTGGCTTCGCTCTTTCTTCCTTTAGACAAGCAGGCATTGAGAGGAAATGAGTGGCAATTCTCAGCTCTTGATTTGCTTATGATGTCTCATATATCAGAAGGCTGGGACAGTGAAACCAGTGCTGATTGGGGGGCAAACATACAGACAGAGGCAACCTCTGCTTAATCAATTCATAACCCCAGATAAAATAAAAATAGTGTATATTCACTTCTTGCTGACATCTCTGAAACAACTCCACGTTTCCCAGACGATGACGTTACATTGTTTTGTCACGTCAGCTGCAGCCAATGAGCGGCCGCTTGTTGGATGTAACCCTTAACTATTTTTTCAGAGTGAACATCTGTCCTGTCGGAATATTGATGAGCTGAGCCAATAAGACGTGATACAACAATGTCACGTCACCATTCGACAACAGTGGTGCTGATATTGCCAGCATGATGCCACTATGGGAGGTGAATGTACATTGTTTTTATTTTATATGGGGTCTTCAATTGATTAAGCTGGAGTTGTGACAACCCCTTTTAAAGGGAATCTGTCAGCTGTTTTTTTGTATTTAATCTAAGAGCAGCACAAGAGTTTGATTGCATGGATGTGTCACTTATTAGACTGTGTGTTGTACTTTCATTACAATCAGCAGGAGATTACCACTAGAGGACTACATCTCTTGGGCCAGGTAGTCAGGCTTATCTGTGTAACCCTGCCACCACCATTGATTGGCAGATTACTGACAATCCGCGGTGTACACAGGAAGCCGCGAGTCAGGGGTGTGGGTGGGCTTACACACAGCCCAGAAGTCTTTGCTCTGCTACATTTATATCAGGCAAACAAGGATTCTATCAAAACTACACCAAGCTGCCCAGTAAGTGAAACATCCTTGAAATTAGGCTTTCTTGCCCTATATTATGCTGCAATTTTCTGTGGCGTCTCTTTGCAATTTGCAACAACTGTGACAACATCGCAGTGGCAAATGTTTCCAGATTTGTTCAATTTTCTGTCGCTAGTCACCAATGGTACCATTCTTACTTGTAACAGACTTGAATTCGCATGGGACTTAGACTTGGATGCAACTTGCCGGCAAAATGGCTGTTTTTTTTACAGCAAAATTGTACCTCTAAAGTAGGCATGCGGGTGGCAAGTCATCACTGACACGCTGCACAGATATTTTTTGTCATGTGTCCGAGAATTGACTGACTCGCAACACGTCAGTTTGTCACTCCATCCTAAGCTCTTTGGGTACAAAACCAAAACATTATGCTAGCATATATTTGTAAGCCAATTAATTAAACATGTTTTACAATTCAAGTCCAATTTATACCATAACTATGAATGTCTGAGCAATCACCCACTAATGAGATGTATATTTACTAAAATTATCTTAATTATCTTCCAACACATGATAAATAGTTATTACATATTTCGACCATTTTGTCATGCTGGCTAAAGAATGGATGTGTAAATGGAAGTGTGCTTTGCTTTAGCAGGCAAATTTTATTGTATCAATCCACCCACCCGCTCTAGTTATCATGGTAAATAGTCAATGTTTGTTAATGACGCTTCAGTCATACAGCTGGGATTCTTTAATATTTTATGAGTGTTACTTTGTTTTGCTCACAACAATCTCAGGCAGTTAAGGATTTCTGAATCATGGTTTTTTTCTCGCATCCCATCTGCAGTTTGCTATCTTTGCTAGCCTTGAGAATATGTTTAAATTTATTAAAGCGAAGCAAAGACTCATTATTTCAAAGGAGAGCCAAAGTGACACAGTGAATTGGTTATTAATGGAAAGGCACTGCCATAGGGCGATTGAAATTTAATGATATCCTACAAGAAAAAAATGAGGGTGTCACTTTCCAAAAAGTCACGCTAAATGCCAGCCTTTTTAAGGTCCTGCCGCTAATTTTATGCCTACACACAGTAATGTTTTCAGAAACGTTTAGGAAACACGGACCAGTGACTGTACTGATTATCCTTTTCACCTTCTCGCCTCTTCCAAATGGATTTGTGCAGTGAGCGATTTAATCTCTAAATATAGGAAATGTTAAAAAAAAATAACATTGCTGTTTTTCACAAGCTAAGGGCATTTTGAATTCCTCTAGAGATGGACTTGCAAATATGCTATCTCCATATGCTGGATTCAAGGCTTTAAAATGTTAATCCTTATACAGTACCAGGAATAAAATAGTTTAAATCTCAAGCAATTTACAAATGAATACATACTGAAGGATGTTATATTAAATGCTAAACTACTTAACTACTTAAAAAGTATCTGTCACCAAATAGACCTTTTTATTTTGGAGCATCTGTAAAATATTCCAATGAAGAAAAGTCAATTTGTACATCTGCAGAGTTTTAATGTTCCTATTTATTGAAGAACAGGAGGACAAGGACTTTTAGGAGATTTTTTTTAAACAATTATTTTTCCATGGGAGAATTAGCTAAAATAAGGAGCGATATGTTATCTGAGACATGGATACTTTCTGGCTTCGTACATTTGTTCAATTCTCCTTTTTTTCCACCTTGTTGGTATGATGCTGGGAATTGTCACATCACTTTATATTCAGTGGAAGCCAGCATTTGGGACCACCAGTGATCCTGAGAATGGAGTGCTGATTTAGTACTATGAAACCCAAAATTTTCCAGCACATTAACCCTGTTCAGCTAGATGCAATTCCATGCATATCCGGGTGGCCAAGGGTATTATAGTACAGAAAAATGAAAAAAGTAGACAAAGTAAACAACTTGAGTCCCCTTCAAAGGTTTATAGGACATACCCACCCCTGATCATAAAGTGCATTTTGTACCCCAGAGCAGTTCAGAGCGCCGTTCAATCTACTTGTTTGATATCTATCTCCGTATTTCTCTTCCTTGATTGACAGTTCTGCCATACAGGAGCCAGAAGACTGTGGAGATAGATGGAAAACAAGTAGGTGTGAAGTTGCACTTGCCTGCTCAGCCTATGTTCACATGCTGGAGGGCATGTTGGGAGTACACTCAAAAATTGTAATGAAAAATATGCCAATTGTAGCCATAAGATGGACAACACAGGTGCAAAAAGAGTTTTCATTAGCATCAGCATACATTACCTTTTTGTATTCAAATGCATAAAGGGCTGCATAGCTAAGCGATATTGGAGGAAAATAATGTTATAGAAGACTATAGGCAATATATGTAATATATGGAATAAGCAAAACCTTAGATAAAAACAAAGTGAGCACATACCCTGCAGTAAATAGCAAAAGTGCTCGAAAATATTATAGGGTACTTAGCATAATTTTGATTAAAAAATTTAAAAGCCGTCCCGCCATATCACGGTGACCCTATTCGAGATGTTCAAAACATCTAGTATTTAAACCTTAAATGTGAATAAGGGCCGAGCAGGAACCAGACCCTGACTATTGGACAACCAGCCATGGTGAACTATATAAAGGTAATATCCAGGTCAAGTAAAAGGGAGGCCATCCCCCTATTTTCACAGAGTGCAAAAACCGAAATAATTGCAGTGGAATATAAGTTGGTATGCATGCAGCATATAGGTGTATGTTTACACTTGCCGCTACATGTAGAAAAGCCACGGAGACACCATCACGTGTTTCTCAACGCAAGCAATAAATAGCCAGGTCTTTCATCGGGAAGGAACAACCATGGGAAGGGCAGCATCCAAAAAGGAAAACATGCTGCCCTTCCTGTGGTTGTTCCTTTCCGGTGAAAGACCTGGCTGTTTATTGCTTGCGTTGAGAAACACGTGATGGTGTCTCCGCGGCTTTTCTACATGCATTTGCATATTTCCCATAAGGGATGGGGGCAGTGTTCTGGATCACTGCGTTGAGAAACACGTGATGGTGTCTCCGCGGTGTTGGATGTTTTGATCTCCCCGAGGTCATTCATCCTTATGTTTATACACTTGCCGCTAAACAGAGAAAACCTAAGATAAAAGCAAAGTGAGCAAATACTCTGCAGTATATAAATAGCAATAGAGTATGAAAATAACATAGGGTCTTGCATGGAATACAGGTCCTTCTCAAAAAATTAGCATATAGTGTTAAATTTCATTATTTACCATAATGTAATGATTACAAGTAAACTTTCATATATTATAGATTCATTATCCACCAACTGAAATTTGTCAGGTCTTTTATTGTTTTAATACTGATGATTTTGGCATACAACTCCTGATAACCCAAAAAACCTGTCTCAATAAATTAGCATATTTCACCCATCCAATTAAATAAAAGTGTTTTTTAATAACAAACAAAAAAACCATCAAATAATAATGTTCAGTTATGCACTCAATACTTGGTCGGGAATCCTTTGGCAGAAATGACTGCTTCAATGCGGCGTGGCATGGAGGCAATCAGCCTGTGACACTGCTGAGATGTTATGGAGGCCCAGGATGCTTCAATAGCGGCCTTAAGCTCATCCAGAGTGTTGGGTCTTGCGTCTCTCAACTTTCTCTTCACAATATCCCACAGATTCTCTATGGGGTTCAGGTCAGGAGAGTTGGCAGGCCAATTGAGCACAGTAATACCATGGTCAGTAAACCATTTACCAGTGGTCTTGGCACTGTGAGCAGGTGCCAGGTCGTGCTGAAAAATGAAATCTTCATCTCCATAAAGCATTTCAGCCGATGGAAGCATGAAGTGCTCCAAAATCTCCTGATAGCTAGCTGCATTGACCCTGCCCTTGATGAAACACAGTGGACCAACACCAGCAGCTGACATGGCACCCCACACCATCACTGACTGTGGGTACTTGACACTGGACTTCAGGCATTTTGGCATTTCCTTCTCCCCAGTCTTCCTCCAGACTCTGGCACCTTGATTTCCGAATGACATGCAAAATTTGCTTTCATCAGAAAAAAGGACTTGGGACCACTTAGCAACAGTCCAGTGCTGCTTCTCTGTAGCCCATTTCAGCACCTGTAGCCCATTTCCTGCACACGCCTGTGCACGGTGGCTCTGGATGTTTCCACACCAGACTCAGTCCACTGCTTCCTCAGGTTCCCCAAGGTCTGGAATCGGTCCTTCTTCACAATCTTCCTCAGGGTCCGGTCTCCTCTTCTCGTTGTACAGCGTTTTCTGCCACATTGTTTCCTTCCAACAGACTTACCATTGAGGTGCCTTGATACAGCACTCTGGGAACAGCCTATTTGTTGAGAAATTTCTTTCTGGGTCTTACCCTCTTGCTTGAGGGTGTCAATGATGGCCTTCTTGACATCTGTCAGGTCGCTAGTCTTACCCATGATGGGGGTTTTGAGTAATGAACCAGGCAGGGAGTTTATAAAAGCCTCAGGTATCTTTTGCATGTGTTTAGAGTTAATTAGTTGATTCAGAAGATTAGGGTAATAGGTCGTTTAGAGAACCTTTTCTTGATATGCTAATTTATTGAGACAGGTTTTTTGGGTTATCAGGAGTTGTATGCCAAAATCATCAGTATTAAAACAATAAAAGACGTGACAAATTTCAGTTGGTGGATAATGAATCTATAATATATGAAAGTTTAATTGTAATCATTACATTATGGTAAATAATGAAATTTAACACTATATGCTAATTTTTTGAGAAGGACCTGTATATCAGAGCTATACATCATCCTGTGTCTGCACCAAATACAGTGTGAAAGTAATTTGTGCACAGAACCTAAAGGTCCATTTACACTAGATGACTTTGCAATGTTAAATGATCACCAGTCGGGATATATTTACCAATCGACATTCTTTAATAACCTGTTTACACGAGCAGACTTTGCATAGGCTGCCATTGTTTTTGGTAGTACAGTGCCTGTGTACACAAGCTGTTGCTTTGCCAAGAACAATGATCTTTTGTGAAAGTCAAAGGATCCTTTTACCCTAGCAATTACTATTTTGCTCATTTCTCAAGTGATCAGTAGACTGTTTAAACTGCAAGATCTTCGTGAACGAGCAATCCTCGTTCACAATAATCTTGAAGTGTACGTGCTCCTTGCGCCTTCCTAACTAAATTTCCTCTTTCCTAATTCCACAATCTTTTGCAGATGATTAATAAAGAAGCAGATTCTTAAAAATAAAAGCAATATTTAAAGAAAAGCAAAAAAAAAAAAATCAACTGCCCTATAAAACATTTTCTGTCAATACATAATTAGACTTGAAAACATTTTTTAAACATTATTTCTTATTTTAATCGGTTCAATTTATTTCAGGTTTTAAAGACAACTGTACCGTTAATTAGATTCATGTGTGCGATCTGTTACTGTTTTTTTTTTTTTTTCGGGATATTTGCTTGACAGTATTTTCTATGAAAGTCCAAAATTTGCATAACATCCAAGGAATCACATTAAATGCGCCATAAAACAGAGCTCATACTTGATTGTATATTCCCAGGCTGATTAGTTATAATTTCCTATATTACATGAAGTTAGGAAATTATCATGTAAAAAATTATAAATTGAAAGCTGAGCAATCTTCAAAAAAATAACGAGTTTATATTTATGAATTTTACACAAGAGTAGTTTCAATATGCGATGCAAGAAAATGTAGCTGTTACAGGATGTTAGTGCATAATGTTTAATGTCCAGATGATATTAACTTGATTAAAAAAGCAAACTGTACAAACAAAAGTGTGAGTAGAATATATTTTTCATTTCTATTCGACATTCAGTTAGATTTATATTTCAAGATTAAATACTCTGTAAAGGAAGAACACTTTTAACACTACTCTGATAACATCAAAGTAACATCAACAGAAATATCCCATGACTTTCTAATATTAGATATAGAATGAATATAAAAAGTCTACACATAAAATAATTTCAGATCTTTTTCCACCTTTTCTTTCACCCATAAGACGTGCAAAACCATTAAGAAACAATATGAAATTCTTTTAAGAGGGAAAATGAAAACAGCAAAACTAAAATAATGCTGCTGCATAACTTTGAGCAACCTCTTATAATTGGGGATGTGTATGAATTCAGAATTAGGCAATCACATTTAATCCCTTTACGACCTATGACGTATAGGAGCGTCATAGGTTACCTCCCCCTCTTTGGTCGGGCTTCCGCGGTGAACCCACACCTTTTCCAGGACATGACAGGTGATCTGATCTTTAACTTGTTAAATGTCGCTGTCAATCCCTAACAGCGGCATTTAACTTTTGCAAACTGGATGCACATCATTAGCTCCCCCATCGGCGCCCCATTCATATGATCACAGGACACCCATAACTTGGCATGACAAACAGGGGTCCGCAGGAGACTCCTGTAGTTGTCATTGCCGAAATGCTATGAGCACCGCCCCGTAGCCAGCACTCATAGCAGATGAGCATTTTTGCTACACATAGCAGGGCTTAAGCCTGCTATTTGTAGCACAAGCAATTGGATGATCAAAGCTTCAAGTCTCATAAAGAGACTATTGAAGCATGTAAAAAAAAGTTATTAAAAAAAATAAAAGCTCAAATCACTCTCCTTTTGCCCCATTAAAAATAAAAGAATACTAAAAAAAATACACATGTAAAGCACCATGGAATAAATGGCGCTATAATAATAAATAAATAATAATAATAATACACATATTTGGTACTGCCACATTTAGAAACGCCCGATCTATAAAAATATAAAAAGAATTAAACGGCATAAGAAGAAAAAATTACGTTTATGGTTGAAGCAACATTGCAATAAAATGCAATAATGGGTGATCAAAATATCAAATCTATCCCACAATAGTATAAATAAAAACGTCATCTCAGTGTTCAAAAAGTAAGGCTTCATCCAGCTCCAGATACCAAAAAATGGAGAGACCGGTCTCAGAAAATGGGGCTATTTTTTTTACAAACTTTTTTTTTACCATTTAAATAAAAATTTACATATACATGTTTGGTATCTACGAACTTGTAATGACTTGGAGATTCATAATGGCAGGTCATTTTTAATATTTAGTGAATATAGTAAAAAAAAAAAGCTATTGTGGAATTGGACTTTTTTTGTAATTTCACTGCACTTCAATCTTTTTTTTCCTTTTCCAGTACATTATGCGGTAAAATACAACTACAGTAAGTACAACTCATCCTGCAAAAAACAAGCCCTCACATGGCCATATTGATGTATTGATGAAAAAAAAAAAAGGTTATTGCTCTGGGAAGAAAGAGAGCAAAAAAACAAAAAATGTAAACGGAATCTCGGAAAAACCCAAGGTGGTAAAGGGAACCTGTCACCAGAAAAAATGCTATTAACCTGCAGATATGGGGTTAATATGCAGGTTAATATCATTATTAAGCTGCACAACACTTACCCGAACGCTGAACTCGAAGAAATCCCATTTCACTATGCGTTCAAAGACGCTGGTGGCGTAAATAGACATGCAGCATGTCTTTCCAGACCCCAGCATGTCTATTTATGATGTGGAGACACTCAGTCCCCACAGCGTAAATTTCCCATAGACTATTAGATGTGGTAAAACCGCATCTATTTATTAGTCGCATGCATATTAACTGTGGAAACGCAGCTTACTACGCATGTGTACTAACTTACATATGTTAAATCTTGTGTCACATCCGGAAGTACGTGACAGGCAGGTGTCACACTTGTGTGTGTGATGCAAGAAACTCGCCCAAGTCTTTCGCATCAACACTCAGCACTGCTTCTGGCACTCGGACTGGCGTGTGCGGCTGCATAGAAATACATGCAGCCGCACGCTCCGGTCCTGAGTGCTGGCGGCAGTGCTGGGTGTTGATGCGCAAGTTTCTTGCATCACACTCACAAGTGTGACAGCGGCCACACAGGAAGTTCCTGAAAGAAGAGGGAGGTCTGTAATATGTAATGCCCTTTCCTTTTTTTTTACTAAATACATTTTTTTTAAAAATAGCGTGGGGTCCCCTATATTTGTTAACCAGCCAGAGTAAAACAGTCTACTGGTACTGGTATTTCAAGCTGGTAAGGAACCAATATCCATGAACCTTATCAGTTTGATAATACCGGGCCACAGCAGTCTGCTTACCTTGGATGGTTAGCAAAAATAGGGGGATCCCCTTCCCAAAAAATGACGTGTGTCCCCCTATTTTTGTTAACCAGCCAGGTAAAAATCAGCCTGTCTTCGACCTGGTATTCTCAGGCTGGCGAGGTCCATGGATTTTGGTCCTCACCAGCCTAAAAATAACTGCCCACAGCCACCCCACATTTGGTGCATCCAAAGATGCACCAATTGTGGCACTTTACCAGGCTCTTCCCACTTGCCCTGTAGTGGTGGCAAGTGGGGTAATAGTTGTGGGGTTGATGTCACCTGTGTATGTGGGTGACATCAAGCCCAAGGATTAGTAATGGAAAAGCGTCTATAGGACACATATCCATTACTAATCCTATAGTTGTTACAGGTTAAATGAAGACACGGCCAGAATAAAGTCTTTTATTGAAATAAAACACCACACAGTTTCCCATTTTATTGTTACTCCTAATCCATGCGACATCCTCCATCTCCTGTTAAAAAAATAAATTAATACACCAACACAAATACTCCCTGGTCTGATGTAGTCCTAAATAACGAGTGTCCCACAATGATCTCCAGCTCTTCTACCTCTGGATGCCTGGCTCAGCCTGACATCCAGATGTAACAGAGCTTGTAGATGACCAAGGGAGATAACTTGGTCTTCTGCGTTCACCTGCACTGCAGTTCTCACGATTAGATGACCGTCAGAACTTGCCTAGTGACCGGATATAACTCCGGTGGTCACGTGCACGGCAGTTCTCGTGGTCAGCTCAGTCATCGCGAGAACTGAGGTGGACGCGAACTTCTGGCGGTGTCAAGGTAAGACATTTATATTAGTACACATGCATAGTAAGGTGCGTTTCCACAATTATTATGCACGTGACTAATAATTAGATGCGGTTTTACAGCATCTACTGATAGTCAATTGGAAATTTACGCTGCTGATACTGAGTGTCTCCGCATCGTAAACAGACATGCTGCGGTCTAGAAAGATGTGCCGCATGTCAGGCTGCCACCTGCGTATTTTAACGCTTAGTGGAGATAGGATTTTTTAAAATCCCATCCACAATGCTGTAACATCTGGATGCTGCGGGTTTGATGCTGCGGATGTACTCAGCATCAAACCCGCAGCATTTCCTGACCGTGGAAACTTAGCCTTAGAGCTCCTGCTAAACATCAATGTGGCACTGTATAACAGAGGTCTGTACAGGTTTTTGCCTAACATAGCCCATAAGAAAAGTCTATACAGACTCCAGTACTAATTTGTATTGCTAACCTGATTTGCAAGGCACACATGTGTCATGCTATGTACATTTGGCCTAAGTGTATACACACAATTACCCTACTTTTTTGCAACATGGATCAAAAAGGATGACATAATCTGTCCTTTGTTTCACATGTTTCAAATGTGTTGCATTGTTAGTCTTTTTCCACACTAGCATTTGGGTTCCATTTCTAACAAATTCAGTTGAAGATAACAAATAGAACAGAAATGGATGCCAAAAGGACAGCTGCTGAAGCCAAAGTTTTAGATTTCAAATGGATCCTTTTGACAAACCCATTACATTGGCTCCCATTTGCCATCTGATTGCATCAGTTTTTGTTTCCTTTTGAGCAGTTCAGTTTTTTACTAGAAGCGTCTGTTAATACCTGTAATTTTCTTGGCATGTGCTTTTCTTAAAATTGCATCCTTTAAACAGAAAGCATAATGGATGGCAATTCATTATGATCTGTTTCCCATATAATGTAAAAAAAAATGCAGTTGTCCAAAGAAAAAAATCTATTTTGACCTTGTTTTTTGTCCACCCAAAAATTGGCTGGCAAATGAAACGTATGCAAATGACGACAATTTATGAAATTACCGTATATACTTTTTTAGGCTGAAAGTGCCCCTCTTGGCTTATACTCGAGTTATCCCAGGGGGTCGGTGTGGGGAGGGGGAATGGCAGGAGTGGCGTCTCTCACATCATACTCACCCCGTCCTGGCACGGTCTCTGCTTCTCAGATGGTCTCCAGCACCAGAAGCTCTTCCTGTGTTCAGCGGTCACGTGGCACCGCTCATTAAAAGAATGAATATGGACGCGACTCCAATCCCATAGGCATGGAGCGCATATTCATTACTTTAATGTGCGGTACCATGTGACCGCTGAACACAGGAACAAGCTGCCAGCACGCAGCGGAGACCATCGGAGAAGCAGGGACTGATAAGCAGTGCTAGGAGGGGTTGAGTATGACGGGGGAGGGTGACCATGCAATATTCACCTGTCTTTGTTCCACCACCGGGCTCTGTCTTCCGCATCCTCTGGCTGTGATGTTCAGGTCGGAGGGCGCAATGACATGTTTAGTGCGTGCCCTCTGCCTGAACAGTCACTGCAGAGACCCGGAAAACAGAGCTCGGCGGTGGAATGGGGACAGGCGAATATCTCAAATTACGGGGGCTTGTGCCAGCGGTGACTCCCACACCTGGCCCCCATAGCACACTGGTGTCCCGCCTGCTCAGGACACCGGCACCTGGCCAGGTGAGTATGTCATTTTTTTTATTGCAGCAGCAGCATCTGGGGCATATTATTCTATGGAGCAACTTATGGGGCCATCAACCTTTATGGAGCAGCATAAGGGGCATATTATTCTATGGAGCATCTTATGGGGCCATTATTAACCTTTGTGCAGCATTATATGAGGCATATTATTCTATGGAGCATCCTACGGGGCCATCAACCTTTATGGAGCAGCATATGTGGCATATTATTCTATGGAGCATCTTATGGGGCCATCAACTTTTATGGAGCATTATATGAGGCATATTATTCTATGAAGCATCTTATGGGGGCCATCATTAACCTTTTATGCAGCATTATATGGGGCATATTTTAATATCGAGCATCTTATGGGGCCATTATTAACCTTTGTGCAGCATTATATTGGGCATATTTTTTATATGGAGCATCTTATGGGGTCCATCATAAACTTTATGGAGCATTATATGGGGTGTATTTTGTATGGAACATCTTATGAGACCCATCATGAACTGTATGTAGCATTATATGGGGCCCCTGAGTCAATATGGATATTCAAAAACATTTAACCTACTGATGTCTCAATTAATTTTACTTTTATTGGTATCTATTTTTATTTTTGAAATTAACCCATAGCTGTTGCATTTCCCACCCTAGGCTTATTCTCGAATCAATAGGTTTTCCCAGTTTTTTGTGGCAAAATTAGGGTTCTCGGATTATACTTGGGTCGGCTTATACTCGAGTATATACAGTAATAATTATGAATGGGCTGTGTAACTGAACTTTTTATTTCCATTTTTCTGCTCCTGTAATGGATCGGAATAAGTATTTTCCATCTGAGTGCAATCTGACAAAACATCGGATCGCAAATGGACCATTATTACTTTTTAGGGCCGTGGAAAAAAATAGCAACATGTCCAAGTGCGATCCGTTATTTGCATAGCACTCGGCCAATAAAGTCAATGAGTGCATAGAAATCATTGGACTGCACTGAGATGACACTAAACTGACAGTCATATCAAACTCCTATCAAAGTTTCATTAGATTGCATTTGCATAATATGCCTGATCATGGGGGTCACAGAAGCCTAGATTCTCTCATGCGAGAAGATCAGATCAGAGTTTGATCCGAGTGTCAACTTAGTGTGATCCAATTCTCTCAAATGAGAGAATTCCTCCACAGGTGAGGAGAAGATGGACAGCAAGATTTTTCAATTTTCACCATTTTGTGATTCTCTGGAATTGGAATTGAACTCAGATGTCATCCACGTGATATTCAATGTTTTCCACGCACCCATAGACTTAGATGCTGCAATTTTTTCACATGCCGAATCGTCATGAGAAAAAAAAGGTTGATCGGCACTTCTCCATAGAATAACTTTGGTATGAGTACTCTCAAATAAAACATCGGATAGCACTCGTCTGATATATGCACCCGTTATACTAGCTTATACTTCAGAACACATGTACATTGGCATCTTATCTTACCTGTATGTACTAAAAAAATGGAAAGTAAGTTGCAAAATAAAAAATTATTTAAAGGGAACCTGTCATCCCCCCCCTCCCCAGGCGTTTGAAACTAAAAGAGCCACCTTGTGCAGCAGTAATGCTGCATTCTGACAAGGTGGCTCTTTTACTTATTGGTGCAGTAAATGCAGAAATAATCTGTTTTTTAATTTGTCCGAAATACCCATCTTCAGTCCTGGAGGCAGGTCTTTCCCCCCCTGCTGCAGACGCCACACAGCCGTCACTCAATTCTTCTTGGCGTCGTGCACCGCCTCCTCAGCGCTGTTTGTTTTGAAATCTGCCAGCGCCTACGCTCTTTTATCATGCCTGGGGCCCCTCAATGTCTTATGATTTATTCACACTGCGGGGCTGGGATTCCTGGGCATGCGCACTGCGTGTCTAAGCCACTCACCCAGGTCGCAGTGCGCCTGCCCAGTAATCCCAGCCCCGCAGTGTGAATAACTCATAACACACTGAGGGGCTGGGATTAACAGACAGGGCGGCCGCACAGGCGCAGTCAGCGAGACTGCATATGAGGACAGACGGGCAGTGCTCACTGCGCCTACCCAAGGCAGGACAAAAGAGCGCAGACGCCGGCAGATTTAAAAACAAACAGCGCTGAGGAGGCGGCGCCCAGCGCCAAGAAGACTTGAGTGACGACTGTGTGGCGTCTGCAGCAGGGGGGGAAAGACCTTCCTCCAGAAGAAGAATGGGGAATTGCGTCCATGCATAGACTACAGGGGTCTTAACGCCATCACCGTTAAGAATAAGTATCCTTTGCCCTTGATATCTGAGCTCTTCGATAGGCTTTGGGGAACAAGGGTATTTACTAAATTAGATCTGCGGGGTGCTTACAACCTGATTTGCATCCATGAGGGGGACGAATGGAAGACTGCTTTTAACACCAGAGATGGGCACTATGAATATCTGGTGATGCCCTTCGGGCTCTGTAATGCCCCAGCCGTCTTCCAAGACTTTGTGAACGACATCTTCTGGGATATGCTCTCCACCTCGGTCGTAGTCTATCTGGATGATATTCTCATCTACTCTCCAGATATTGACTCCCACCGGAGAGATGTTTGCAAAGTCTTCAACCTCCTACGGGCAAACTCCCTCTATGCCAAGTGGGAGAAGTATATGTTTGAGCAGGAGTCCTTACCTTTCCTGGGCTATATCATCTCCGCCCAGGGATTGGCTATGGATCCTGCCAAACTACAAGCTGTGATGGACTGGCAGGAACCCCATTCACTTAAAGCGGTGCAGCGCTTTATGGGGTTCATTAACTACTATCGTCAGTTCATCCCACACTTCTCAACTTTGGTAGCTCCCTTGGTTGCCCTCACCAAGAAGGGAGCAAATCCCAAGTTGTGGTCAGAGGAGGTCTCCAAGGCCTTTCTCTCGATTAAGTCACACTTCACTAGCGCTCCCATCCTACATCGCCCCGATGTAGATAAGCCATTTGTCATGGAGGTGGATGCCTCTTCCGTTGGTGCTGGAGCAGTACTTTTCCAAAAGGATGCTGAAGGTCGGAAGCATCCTTGCTTCTTCTTTTCCAAGACCTTCACACCAGCGGAGAGGAATTATTCCATCGGGGACAGGGACAGTTGCTAGCCATGAAGTTAGATTTTTCAGAGTGGAGACACCTCTTGGAGGGAGCTCGCTTTTCCTTCCAAGTGTTCACTGACCACAAGAACTTGGTGTACCTGCAGACAGCCCAGCGGTTAAATTCTCGCCAGATGGTCCTTGTTCTCCTCCCGGTTTCATTTCACCCTCCATTTTCTTTCTGGGCAGAAGAAGATTCGGGCCGACGCTCTCTCTCAATCCGTTGTGTCATCTGTGGAGGAGGAAGAGGAGCCTCGGCTTATTGTCCCCACCGAGAGCTTGAGAACTGTGGCCCCAGTTTCACTAGAGTCTGTGCCTCCAGGCAAGACTTTTGTACCATCCAGTTTGCGACCAGAGGTTCTCTCTTGGGCACACTCGTCCAGGGTGGGTGGACATTTTGGTTCCAAAAGGACATCTGAGTTACTGGCGAGGACAAACTGGTGGCCACATATGGCTCGTGATGTCGCAGAATATGTTCGGGCGTGTGTCTCTTGCGCCAAGAACAAGTCCCCTCGGCAACGGCCAGCTGGTTTGCTTTACCCTCTGCCGGTGGCAGACAGGCCCTGGGAGATGGTCGGGATGGACTTTGTAGTGGGCTTACCTAAGTCTCGTAACTGCACCATTATCTGTGTGATCACCGACCATTTTTCCAAAATGGTGCACTTGGTGCCTCTTCCACGGCTACCTTCTGCACGGGCTCTGGCTGTGTTGTTCATCAAACACATCTTTCGCCTACATGGTATGCCAGACAAAATTGTTAGTGACCGGGGTCCCCAGTTTGCATCTCGATTCTGGAGAGAGCTTTGTCGTCTACTCAGTATTGAGCTGAATCTCTCTTCGGCATATCATCCCGAGACAAATTGGTTGGTAGAGAGGGCCAACCAGACCTTGGTCACATATTTACGACATTTTGTCTCTGCCAGGCAGGATGACTGGGCATCCTTGCTACCATGGGCAGAGTTTGCGCATAACAACGCTGTAGCCGACTCCACCGGTCAGACTCCATTCCTCCTAAATTACGGCCAGCATCTGCGTGTCCCTGTGCCCATGCCTGTGTCTTCCACCGATTCCAGGGTGGCAGACTGGGCTGTGGAGGCACGGGACATTTGGGACCGCACTCAGGATGCCATTCGGGCCTCCAAGGAGAGAATGAGGTCCTCCGCCGATGCTCATCGGCGCCCCACTCCGACCTTTGCTCCTGGCGACTTAGTGTGGCTCTCCGCCCGTGTACATTTGTAAACGTGTGTGTGTTGTGAGTGAAATTCGTTCATTAAAATCCCCTCCCTATTGGATGACTGTTCACGGAAGGTGGGTGATTGCTATCTAGCGCCCGACTTAGCTACCAGCACGTTACATACCTTACAGCGTCTAATTGCTGTGATCGCCAGTGCGGCACCGTGCGCTTTCACAGTGCTTTCCTGACCCAAGCCTGGGTGGTTAGTGGCTTCCGCCAGTACAGCACCGCATGCACTCTCGTGCATCTTTTATTATTACTTTGGTTACGCTGACACCCCATTAGTGGTGTCGAGTGCAAGTAGTCTAGTCGGACTCTGATCCCAAGTCTTGGGACTGAGCTTGGTGACTCCTTGCTTGTGCTCTTATGTGCGGTACCGCGGCCCTGTGACTTAACAGGGTTCGCTTCCTTCACAGGGTGAAGTTAACCCGTGTGTGTATTCACATTGTACCACCATATAGTCCGTCATTACTTGGCAGCAGGTTCCATCTCTGCACGGTGGACCCCGGGCTGCGAACGCACCTTAATCTATATTATTATTTGGTGCATTCCTCTAGCCCTAACACAGTGTCTGTTTATACCACTACACAGTACCGCCATTCCTAGCTGCAGGTGCTTTCCTGCACGGTGGATCCCGGGTTGCGAATGCACCAACTGCCTCTAATAAATATATATTCGGTGCGTTCCGCCAACCCTAACAGAAGCATTTTTATTCCATCCAACAGTGAGATAAGTATAGAATGTTTAAGAAATAAAAACTGTCGCTAATGTTAGCCGTGGAGCCTCTAACAAAGACGTCAGGTGAAATATTTTGATTTGTATGAGCATTGCTGCTAGCATTTGAAAAACGACAGAATGACATTCTACTTTTTTTGCCAAGTTTTCTTTACAGTCATTTTAGTTGACGGCCCCTTTTAGTGTCTCACCTTCCAATGAAAGAGGAGACAATTAATGGGAGGGTGATTTATCACTGCCAGGAACTGTCAAGGACTTTTGTTGTAGTCAGAGAAAAAGCAATTTCACATTATGGCATTTCATTCGTAATACAATGTATTTACAGCTCACAGTTTTATTTTCAGAGCCTATTATCAGGTGAAACAGTTGCATCTGAAATGTTGTGTGTGACATAGGTGACCTGTTAGGATTTGATAAGTATTTACGCCAGAGCACAAGGGGCTCACACATCTGCTGCTGGCAGAAGCAATGGAAAAAAATAACCTGGAAATGAGGCGTTTGATTTTTCTGGTTCCTACACTCGAGCATCTGTTGCTATAATTAAGTGGCGTTCAATAATTGCATAGCAGTGGTGAAATAAACATATGCATTCTTGCCAGCTTTTAGGATTTGGTGTCCTTATAGAGTGAGACAAACAATGTGACTACCACAAGAAAAATGTCTTTGAAATATCAACTTTCAATAGCTTTGTAAAGTTAATACAACATTTAGCCTTTTAACCTGAGCCGTATTAAATAACAGTGAATGGTACAAGTTGGCCTGTAAACTGTGATAAATTCCTGCTTGCTTAGGAAATCATTTGAATACAAATGATTATGGAGGGGCCGTATCATTAATGTATTGTACAGAATGAGATCAATCATCCAATCTGTAGTACGACATGCAGTAAATGATTATTCCAGTATGTGGGTATTAATAATTACATTCCAGGCAAAACTTTTATGATGATCTTGGGTATAAATAATTATTCTAACAATAAAGCATGCATTATTCCAATGACAATAAAATAGTCATTTATGTAAAGAATATATTGTCAAAAATGGCCTTACGTTTTCTTTTGTGTTAAAAATACACTTAAATGTGGTCATGGTATCTATCCTGCCAGGTGTAGGGAATTTATTAAGATATATATTTTTCACAGTAGAGCACAACTTATTTAGGTTCATCTCTTGCTGTGCATATGCCAGAAAATCCATTGGCTGCCATAATTTTGCAATATATTTATGCCACCTTCTGGAATAAATAAACTATGAGGCACTTATATTTGAGTTACACATTTTGGGTGGTATGTGTTTTACACAAATGCATTGTCTGTCTCCACCATAGATCTCTGTCGTTACTTCCGCCTGCACATTTCCGGCCCCGGACACCTGCCCCGAGACTCACACCTGAGAACATGAGTGATTTCAAAGCATTATTTGCTCTACTGTGAGCGCATGGTCTATTACTACATCCGCCTGGAGTGACGTCATCATTTCTGTTGCACACAGCATTGCGTCTACTCCAGTCCACTGATGAATCTACAGACTGTGCATCTATTGCCCATTCAATCCATTGTAGGCTATCATAAAGTAAACTAGTACATTTGTCATGCTGTGTGTGACCCCCCCCCCCCAATAACTAAGTTCTGTTCACTTTTCCTAAGTCCCGTGAGCATCGGAATAACAAAAAAATTAAGCAATTATGGAGTGAATATGTTGTGTGAACTGATGTAGGAGCCAAATTGACAAATGTTCCCAGGGTCTGCACCAAATGTGAGTTTCTTCTACTGAAACTTTTCAGCTCATTAGTACCTCAGAGTCTAAGCTTTCGATAAGATCCTCTGTACCTCTATTGGGTCAGTGTGATTATGAATGTGGCGTAATAAAGTTTTTTATTAGGTGTACCATCCTGAAGTAGATACTGCTGGTGTAGTTTTGCATTGCTAAAGTTTTCACTATTTGCACACACTTTATATTATATTGAAAGTGGGTCCAGTACCCCGCACCCCAATTTACACTATGGCCACTGCTATATATATATATATATATATATATATATATATATATATATATACAGCTCTGGCAAAACTTAAGAGACCACTGCAAAATGTTCCTATTTTCTGATTTTTCTCATCACATCAGGTATATTTTTGAGTAAAATGTAAATTGTTCAATTATTCTATAAACTTCTGACAACGTCTCTGAGTTTTCAAACATTACATTTTGTATTTTCTTTTGAAAAGGAGAAAAGGTCAAAATAAAAAAAACAGTGCTTTCAGACCTCATTTAGTGCAAAGAAAACAAGTTCATATTCATTTAGAAACAACAACACTAATGTTTTAACTCAGAAAGAGTTCAGAAATCAATAGTTTGTGGAATAACCATGATTTTTAATCACAGCTTTCATGCATCTTGGCATGCTTTTCGCATTGCTTCTGGCCCAAAAATGTAAGCAGTTATTCTTTGTTTGATGACTTGTGACTATCCATGATCCTCTTGATTATATTCCAGAGGTTCTCAATGGGGTTCAGGTCTGGAGATTGGGCTGCCCATGACAGGGTGTTGGTGTGGTGGTCTCTTAATTTTTGCTAGAGCTGTATATATGTATGTATATGTATGTGTGTATATACAGTGGGGCAAAAAAGTATTTAGTCAGTCAGCAATAGTGCAAGTTCCCCCACTTAAAAAGATGAGAGGCGTCTGTAATTTACATCATAGGTAGACCTCAACTATGGGAGACAAACTGAGAAAAAAAAATCCAGAAAATCACATTGTCTGTTTTTCTAACATTTTATTTGCATATTATGGTGGAAAATAAGTATTTGGTCAGAAACAAAATTTCATCTCAATACTTTGTAATATATCCTTTGTTGGCAATGACAGAGGTCAAACGTTTTCTGTAAGTCTTCACAAGGTTGCCACACACTGTTATTGGTATGTTGACCCATTCCTCCATGCAGATCTCCTCTAGAGCAGTGATGTTTTTGGCTTTTCACTTGGCAACACGGACTTTCAACTCCCTCCAAAGGTTTTCTATAGGGTTGAGATCTGGAGACTGGCTAGGCCACTCCAGGACCTTGAAATGCTTCTTACGAAGCCACTCCTTCGTTGCCGTGGCAGTGTGCTTTGGATTATTGTCATGTTGAAAGACCCAGCCATGTTTCATCTTCAATGCCCTTGCTGATGGAAGGAGGTTTGCACTCAAAATCTCACGATACATGGCCCCATTCATTCTTTCATGTACCCGGATCAGTCATCCTGGCCCCTTTGCAGAGAAACAGCCCCAAAGCATGATGTTTCCACCACCATGCTTTACAGTAGGTATGGTGTTTGATGGATGCAACTCAGTATTCTTTTTCCTCCAAACACGACAAGTTGTGTTTCTACCAAACAGTTCCAGTTTGGTTTCATCAGACCATAGGACATTCTCCCAAAACTCCCCTGGATCATCCAAATGCTCTCTAGCAAACTTCAGATGGGCCCGGACATGTACTGGCTTAAGCAGTGGGACACGTCTGGCACTGCAGGATCTGAGTCCATGGTGGCGTAGTGTGTTACTTATGGTAGGCCTTGTTACATTGGTCCCAGCTCTCTGCAGTTCATTCACTAGGTCCCCCCGCGTGGTTCTGGGATTTTTGCTCACCGTTCTTGTGACCATTCTGACCCCACGGGGTGGGATTTTGCGTGGAGCCCCAGATCGAGGGAGATTATCAGTGGTCTTGTATGTCTTCCATTTTCTAATTATTGCTCCCACTGTTGATTTCTTCACTCCAAGCTGGTTAGCTATTGCAGATTCAGTCTTCCCAGCCTGGTGCAGGGCTACAATTTTGTTTCTGGTGTCCTTTGACAGCTCTTTGGTCTTCACCATAGTGGAGTTTGGAGTCAGACTGTTTGAGGGTGTGCACAGGTGTCTTTTTATACTGATAACAAGTTTAAACAGGTGCCATTACTACAGGTAATGAGTGGAGGAAAGAGGAGACTCTTAAAGAAGAAGTTACAGGTCTGTGAGAGCCAGAAATCTTGATTGTTTGTTTCTGACCAAATACTTATTTTCCACCATAATATGCAAATAAAATGTTAAAAAAACAGACAATGTGATTTTCTGGATTTTTTTTCTCAGTTTGTCTCCCATAGTTGAGGTCTACCTATGATGTAAATTACAGACGCTTCTCATCTTTTTAAGTGGTGGAACTTGCACTATTGCTGACTGACTAAATACTTTTTTGCCCCACTGTATATACAGTGGTGTTCAAAAGTCCTGCATAGGATAAATTGATTGATTTTTCAAGTTTTAAACGTTTTCTGTCGAATATTTTCGATGCTAATATGACATATTATATATCGTTTTGTTCAGAATACAATTTTGCATTCTTTCCCTGTAATATTTTTAGCTTTTGAAGCAGTTTTGCCTGAAATTATTGCAACAATATGGGAATTGAAAGCAGAACTAAACATTGTACAGCTTCAGATCCAAAATTAGCCAATCACAGATGAGGTTCTTGTGACCATCATAACCGGGATATGGCAGCCAATCACATTGCATTACATTGCATCACATCTGCTGCTTTGTTTGTTTGTTTGATCTGTTGGTCTATCTAGTGAATCATACTGTAGAATTTTATGATGGGAGCCTTCAGATTTTTGCCAGCGGAGGATCGTGTGCGAGTTGTGGTGCTACATGAAGAGGGTTATACTGGCCCCCAGATCGCAAGGAAGGTCGGCTGTAATCAGAGTACAGTTGTAAGAATTTTGCAGAAACATAAGCAGCTTGGAATCACCCAGGACAGGCCCAGATCTGGTCGGCCCAGAAAGTCAACTAAAAGGGAGGATAGAGTACTGATAAGAACATCCCTTGCCAATCGAAAGCTCACCTCTCCTCAGCTTCTGCGAGAATGGCAAGAAAAGTGCAATATTGAGGTAGCAACATCAACTGTTAGAAAGAGATGTTTGGAAGCAGGATTGAGAGGGTGCAAGGCCCAAAAGAAGCCATTGATGACAGCCATACAAAGACAAAGGCGAAAACTGTGGGCATTGAAATAGTTAAAATGGAGGAAGGAGGAGTGGGAAAAAGTGCTATTTAGTGATGAAAGCACTTTTTGCATTTTAGGAAATGATGGCAAGTCTTATGTGAGAAGGTTCCTACATGAAGAGTACAAGCCAGAGAGTTTGAGCTCCTGTGTGAAACATCCGATGAAAGTAATGGTCTGGGGCTGTATGGCAGCCAATGGTGTTGGAAGGCTTCATATTGTGGAGGGTATGGTTAATGCAAAAAAATACATAGACATCCTTAATAAGAAAATGCTGCCTTCTGCTCAACACTCTGTATTAAATACAAAATAATAAATCTTAAAAAGTAAAATTTAAGTCTGTGTGAACTTGCATTGGAAGTTAGTGAACTTAGAAACCTGTTCACCATTCTACACACTGTACTGGTGTAGGTATGGTTATGCTGTAAAAAAATTATCAAAAATGCACATACCATAACAATTTATACACTTGGGACATTCAAAAATGAGTATGGCATACAATGAGGGATTACAAAAACATATCTGTTCCACCAGTTTTACTGTAGAGATGCAGAATATATATATATATATATATATATATATATATATATATATACACTGGTATATACTCGTGTATAAGCTGACCCGAGTATAAGCCGAGGTACCTAATTTTGCTAGGAAAAACTTGGAAAACCTATTGACTCGAGTATAAGCCGGGTATGCATTGTCCCCTGATCCCTATTCTGGTATGCATGATTACTCATCCCCATCCTTGTATGCATGGCTCCTTATTCCCATCCTTGTCTGCATGGCTCCTTATTCCTATCCTTGTGTGCATGGCTACTTATTCGTATCCTTCTCTGCATGTCTCCTTATACCCATTCTTGTCTGCATAGCTCCTCATCCCTGTCCTGATATGCATGATTCCTCATCCCTATCCTTGTATCCCTATTCTTGTATGTGTGACCCCCATGAGCAAAGCATAAAAAAATCCTACTTACCTTCCCTGAAGCCCTTGCAGCATCTTGTTCTGGTGCCAGTAGCTCCTGTGTCCCTGCTTATTAAGGGAATGAATATTCACCCCTCTTCATGCTTATGGCCATGAAGAGAGGTGAATATTCATTCCCTTAATGAGCGGGCACCCAAGATAGCCCTGCAGCTGCTGGAAGCAAGATACTGGCTCCTGCCTTTTGTGACCCGCTGCTCCCCCTCCCTGCCATCTTCTTGGACAATGACTCGTGTATAAGCCGAGAGGAGCATTCTCAGCACAAAAAATGTGCTGAAAAACTCGGCTTATGCACTAGTATATACTATATATATATATCTATATATATATATTTATATTAATTATATGAAGCTGAATGTGTGTGTGTGTGTATGTATGTATGTATGTGTGTATGTCTGGGATTTGCATCTGCACTGTCGCAGCTACAGCCACAAAATTTTGCACAGTCACACGTCTGGACCCCGAGAGCGTCATAGGCTATCTTTTGAGGCAAAATTTTAACCCCGCGCATTCCAATTCACCAAACAATTTTGCCCCTATCTACATAATGGGGAAAAAGTGAAAGGAAAAGTGTTGGAGTCAAATTGACAGCTGCCAGATGTGAACAAGGGGGACTTAAAGAATGAGAGTGATGGCGTATATACCTGTATATACCGTACAGTTGCTAAGGTGGGGCCCCGACATGGGATACTCACCACACACGGGGATATGAACACACACACACGCAACAAAGGACATTCTCAGTATAACAAAGCTTGTGTGAGGTAATAGCATGTCAGTTAGGGTGTGTTTGTGGCACCTGAAGTAAAAACTAAGAATGTCATTTATCAAAAGGCTCTCGAATAAGTAGTAGAAGATTACTTCACATTACTTGCCAATTTAGTTAAATCTGTGTGGAATATCTCTGGTGTTGAAATATATGTTGTGAAATGCTTCTATTAGCTTAGTTTTTGCCTTTTAATAATTACATTTCTATGTATTTGTGTTGTGGTTTTTGTGTGCAGAATACATTTTTGTTAACACATTCTACATTTTGATAACAGCAGTTATTAACCCGGGCAAACCGGGTAGTATAGCTAGATTATATATATAAAATACTAGATGGTGGCCCGAGTCTAACGCATCGGGTATTCTAGAATATGTATTTATGTATGCATATAGCAGCCACATAGTATATAGCACAGGCCACGTAGTATATAGGAGCATGTAGTATATAGCAGACAGATACTACGTGGCCTGTGCTATATACTATGTGGCTGCTATATACATACATATTGTAGAATAACCGATGCGTTAATACAGGCCACGCAAATATAACAGTGGCCATGCAGTATATAACACAGCCACGTACTATATAACACAGCCCACGCAGTATATAGCAGCCACGCAGTATATAACACAGGTGACATAGTATATAACGCAGGCCATGCAGTATATAACACTGGCCACATAATATATAGCACAGCCCATGCAGTATATAGCAGCCACGCAGTATATAACACAGGCAACGTAGTATATAACACAGGCCACGCAGTATATAACACTGGCCACATAATATACAGTATAGCACAGCCCACGCAGTATATAGCAGCCACGCAGTATATAACACAGGTGACGTAGTATATAAAACAGGCCACGCTGTATATAACACTGTCCACGTAATATATAGCACAGCCCACGCAGTATATAGCAGCCATGTAGTATATAACACTGCCCACGCAGTATATAAGAGTGTCCACGTAATATATGGCACAGCCCACGCAGTACATAACACAGCCCACATAGTATATAACACTGCCTATGTAGTATATAGCAGCCACGCAGTATCTAACACAGCCCACATAGTATGTAGCAGTGTGGGCACCATATCCCTGTTAAAATAATAATTAAAATAAAAAATAGTTATATACTCACCCCATGAGATCCAGCGAAGCTCTGGCGATACGCGCGTGACTGCCACCATCTTCTGTTCCCAGGAAACTTTGCAAAATTACCCAGATGACTTAGCGGTCTCGCGAGACCGCTAAGTCTTCTGGGTAATTTCGCAATGCATCGCCGGGAACGGAAGATGGCGGCAGGCGCGAGGGCATCGTCGGACTACTGAGGGTGAGAATAGCAGGTTTTTTGTTTTTTTATTATTTTTAACATTAGATCTTTTTACTATTGATGCCACATAGGCAGCATGAATAGTAAAAAGTTGGGGACACACAGTGTTAATAGCAGAGGTTACAGAGTGCGTTACCTGTGGCATAACGCGGTCCATTACCGCCGGCATTAACCCTGTGTGAGCGGTGACTGGAGGGGAGTATGCGGGCACCGGGCACTAACTGCGGGGAGTAAGGAGCGGCCATTTTCTTCCGGACTGTGCCCGTCGCTGATTGGTCGTGGCTATTTTGCCGCGACCAATCAGCGACTTGGATTTCCATGACAGACAGAGGCCGCGGCCAATGAATATCCGTGACAGAAAGACAGACAGACAGACGGAAGTGACCCTTAGACAATTATATAAATAGATGCTAGATATCTATATGAATCTTCTTGTAAGTGTATATTAGATGATGGATAGAAGCTTAGATTCAGAGCATTTCAAAACCAAACCCTGTCATATCCATGTTATCAGTGTAAGACTAAAGCCATACAACTGCTCCAGTGACTTTAAGCTCAGATATACAGCATTGATGCTTATTGAACCAGGCAATATTTGTGTGCAGTCACCTGTCAATTATGTTTGGCAAGATCACGGAAAAGGGCAGTCAGCAGCAACTTGTTGCTATAGATTTGTCATGACTTTTACTTTTCATCTGTTCAATGTTACTTGATTCCATCAGGCATGGTGTAACCAGGCTGCTGATGCCACACCGAGTTGTGCTAGGGCAGGGGACCTCTTACATTTCCCATTGGAGCCATTGGAAATCTAACTCCCCAAAAACTTGTCTGGAGATAAGAAGCTTTATAATTCTTTAATAATTTAGCTGGATTATACATTTGAATGTTATAGCGGGAAAGGGAGAGTTATTAAATGTGACACATTAATTGTTTTATATTTTGCTTTTCATCGAACAGTTTCAAGCATTTAGCTGTCTCTCAAAGTTGATCTTTACTTAAAGCAGTTTCCATATCAAGATAATCCCTGAAGAAAATTACCCCCTTCTGGGTGATCTTTTATGGTAGTGGTGAACACTTTTTGGATGGATGAGGGAAACAGACAGTGATTCTTTGGGCATGGGTGTATCCAGAGGGGGATAGGCGGGGCATTTGCCCTAAGCGTAGCCAGCATGGGGGTGCCATCGGATCGCCTGATGTGGCGGTCCACGATATCTTCCTGGTGACTGCTTTTTGCCATGCCCTTTAGTGGGATTTCCCCCAGTAGACAGCTGTAATTAAAGCTTTTCTTATAGAGAATTGATTGTAGAATTCCTATATATATTCAAGTATAAAGTCTTTAATGTGAAATTATCACGATTTGACTATAGAATAACAAATGGCCACCTATACTGTCCCTCAGACTAGGGAGTTCTAGCTATCTCTATCTCCAGGATTACCCCTGATTGTGGGGTCTCATACCTCACTATGCTCCTGAGTAGCACTAATCTGTTAAGTGTATGGGGAGAACACAAACAAGACAGACAGGGCAAAACACAAGCCCAGCATAGCATTACCCGCATAGCAAAGCCAGCCTATATAGAAGGAGAGCAGACATGACTGGTTCTCCCACAGCATATGGCTTTGGGAGATTAACAACTCTAGCCCAGCAAAGATTTAAAGGGAACCTGTCACACCCAAAATCGCGGGTGAGGTAAGCCCACTGGCATCAGGGGCTTATCTACAGCATTCTGGAATGCTGTCGATAAGCCCCTAATGTATCCTAAAAGATGAGAAAAAGACGTTAGATTATACTCACCCAGGGGCATTCCCGCTGTTGGTCCGGTCCGGGGCCTCCCATCTTCAACAGATGACGTCCTCTTCTGGTCTTCACGCTGCGGCTCCAGTGCAGGCGTACTTTGTCTGCCCTGTTGAGGGCAGAGCAAAGTACTGCAGTGCGCAGGCGCTGGTCCTCTCTGACCTTTCCCGGTGCCTGCTCACTGCAGTACTTTACTCTGCCCTCAACAGGGCAGGCAAAGTACGCCTGAGCTGGAGCCGCAGCATGAAGACTATAAGAGAACGTCATCTGATGAAGATGGGAGGCACTGGACCCGGACCAACAGCGGGAATGCCTCTGGGTGAGTATAATCTAACATCTTTTTCTCATCTTTTAGGTTACATCGGGGGCTTACCTACAGCATTCCAGAATGCTGTAGATAAGCCCCTGATGCCGGTGGGCTTACCTCACCCGCGATTTTGGGGGTGACAGGTTTCCTTTAACTCTTAGTAACCTACCTAGGAACTGCAGCTCTTTGAGTCAATGCCCGAGTGATGCCTGAGCTGATCATAGCTATCAATGAAGTTAGAAGGAAGAGTGTAAGAATCTGCAGATTGTACAGACCCTGATGCCGCCATGACTGTTGTTGATTCTTGCAAAAACCTGTTGTGACAGAAACATGCATGAGCCGTCAAGTTTGTAGCAAAAGAAAATAGCAGAAAGTAAGACTGTGTCACTAATAATAGTTTGATATTTTTTTCAAGTAAACCTGTACGATGTGTATGGTCCTTTTTTCAGATTATAGAATTGGTGCTTCAGCTGGAGTAGTGTGTTAATTATGGCTTAATTATACAAAACCCCTGTATTAGTTTAGGTTAACATGTTGATATTTTCAGGAAATAACAATTTTCCAAAATTTTCCGGTCTATAAGGAACTTAGTGGAATCCATATTATAGAAATCACTCGCTTTATATTGTGAAGCATGTCATTCTAATACATGTATTGTAACGTGTTCCAATTTTACTATGCTTCTGCCAGCCTCATTACTGCTATCTGAATACATGTGGACCACCTGTGCAAGCTATTAATCTATCAATTCCACAGTTCAGTAGAGAGAATTGTAGTATGGCAATGCTTTTACCAATTCACATATTATTCAGTTATGACTGTAAATATAGAACAAGTGTCAGGTAGAACATTGGATTTGATTGCGTTGTTTGTGTTGTTGCCCGCTATAGTAGAGTGAGCTATATGGTTTTGTTACTTTTTTATTATTTTAGTGAGAGAGCTACAATTTCTGAATGGACTTTTGCCCATGTAAATATTAATAGGTAAGAATACATTCAGATAAACCGCAGAATGATGGTCTAATGTGGGAACTCACTTTGGGAACGTTTTTTACAACAAATATTGTCTCTATAATAGTAAAATAGAAAACCATCATTGTACACAGCAGAGTCTTCTCTGTAGTCACCAGTTTCACTCTATACTCATAGGGATAATAATCATCCAGTCACATCTATTATGCAACCAATCAAAAAGATTTTAATTTGTCTGAAATTGACATTGTGAGATTTCATAAAAAAATTAAAATATGATTGTTTTTGATTGACATTCAGTGCAATGCAATAGGTTAATCTAGAGTATTATTCTTTTTCCCTGGATTTGGAAGATGAAGATTTTAAATATATATTCATGGTTTTAATAGCTGGTGATACTCAGCCATGAATACAATTCTTGAAAATCAGGAGTATCCTTAAAGTGTAACTCAAATTAAAAACACATTTTAGCAAATTCTCAGTACAAGATGAGACATTTTCTAATATATCTTACTAGCTGTACTACCCGGCTTCGCCCGGGTTAATAACTGCTGTTAGCAAAATAGAATTTGTTAACAAAAATTTATTCTGCACACAAAAACCACAAAACAAATAGATAGAAATGTAATTATTAAAAGGCAATAACTAAGTTCATTGGCTCTTGAGGAAGCAGCTCTTGTTTTTATGTCTGCAAGCCTCGCTTCCCTCTCCTCAGAAAGTTCATTGACCCTTGAGGAAGCAGCTATTGTTCTGTTGACTGCAAACCTCGCTTCCCTCTGCTCAGAAAGTTCATTGGCTCTTGAGGAAGCAGCTCTTATTCTCTTGTCTGTAAGCCTCGCTTCCCTCTCCTCAGAAAGTTCATTGGCCCTTGAGGAAGCAGCTCTTGTTCTCTTGTATGCAAACCTCGCTTCCCTCTGCTCAGAAAGTTCATTAGCTCTTGAGGAAGCAGCTGCTATCCTCATGTGTGTCAGCCTTGTTTCTAGGTCTTCACATTTTTCATTGGCCCGTAATGCAGCTTTTTTTTCGCATCAGCTGACATTCATGCCATGGAATTCCTTTTCTTATGAGGCATTATTGTGGTAAAAATAGTCTGTAACTGGCAGTTTCTATATCCTCTCACATAAAGGTAATGTGACTGACATCAGCCTTTCCACCAACACACCCTAACTGACATGCTATTACCTCACACAAGCTTTGTTATACTGAGAATGTCCTTTGTTGCCTATATTAACCAATCAGCTCAGATTAATTAACTGTAACAAAATAGAAGCTGAGCTGTGATTGGTTGCTATTGGCAGCCTGATAAATATCCAGCCAACAGGAAGCCCTCCCCCCTGGCATAATATATTAGCTCACACATGCACATAATAGACAGGTCATGTGACTGACAGCTGCCGTATTTCCTATATGGTACATTTGTTACTCTTGTAGTTTGTCTGCTTATTAATCAGATTTTTATTTTTGAAGGATAATACCAGACTTGTGTGTATTTAGCATGTAGCGACTTTTGTGAGATGAGTTTTGTGTGGCAACATGCGTGTAGCAACTTAGTGTGTGTCGAGTTGCATGTGACAGATTAGTGTAGCAAGTTGTGTGCAGCAAGTTTTGCTCATGGCGAGTTTTACGCATGGCGAGTTTTATGTGTGGTGCGTTTTGAGTATGTGCAAGTTTTGTGTGAGGCATCTTTTGCATGTGTTGCAACTTCTGTGCATGTGGCAATTTTTCCACGTGTGCAAGTTTTGCATGTGGCGAGTTTTCCATGATGTGAGTTTTGCACGTGTGGCGAGTTTTCCATGATGTGAGTTTTGCACGTGTGGCGAATTTTGCGTGAGCCTAGTTTTGCATGTGGCGAGTTTTGCATGTGGCGAATTTTGCACGTGACGAGTTTTGAGTGGCAACTTTTGTGTTTTGACTTTTATGTGGCGAGGTTGGTGTATGTGTGGTGAAATGTGTGCTGAGGGTGGTATATGTGTTCAAGCACGTGGTAGTGTGTGGCACTTTGTGTGTGTGTTCATATCCCCGTGTGTGGTGAGTATCCCATGTTGGGGCCCCACCTTAGCAAATGTACAGTGTATACAGGTATATATGCCATCACTCTCATTCTTTAATTCCCCTTTGTTCACATCTTGCAGCTGTCAATTTGCCTCCAACACTTTTCCTTTCACTTTTTCCCCATTATGTAGATAGGGGCAAAATTGTTTGGTGAATTGGAACGCGCGGGGTTAAAATTTTGCCTCACAACATAGCCTATGACACTCTCGGGGACGGTGCAGATTCTAATCCCGGACATACATACATACATACATACATACAGTTACATCCGTATATATTTGGACAGAGACAACATTTTTCTAATTTTGGTTATTGACATTACCACAGTGAATTTTAAACAAATCAATTCAGATGCAGTTGGAGTTCAAACTTTCAGCTTTCATGTAAAGGAGCTGAAACTCCTAAACCCTTCATCCAATTTTAATGTGGATACACTCAAATGAAAGCTGAGAGTCTGAACTTGAACTGCATCTGAATTGTTTTGTTTAAAATTCATTGTGGTAATGTCTATAAACAAAATTAGAAAAATGTTGTCTCTGTCCAAATATATATGGACTTGCCTGTACATACACACACACACACATTTATATATTAGATTTGAGAAAATGTACTCTGTTTCCACTCATCGGTCTCCATTCATTTCACCCATCCTCCGTCTTATAAATAAATCTGAAGTCACTGGAAAGGTGTTCTCTAGAAAGGAGACAGTATTTTAGCTCCACTGAGAGATTAGGTTACAGTTGCCCATAGAAATCTATGGAAAGGGGATAGGTAAAAAAAAACAGCTGCCATGGCTTATCCAATGTATTGCACACAAAGGAGAGTTTACTCTTCTATCTCTATTTTACATTGACTCATAATCTGCGCCATGACGGACCATAAATCCATAGTACTGTGCAGTGAAGCTATGAGTCCAGTATTGGAGTGAATTTACAGTTAGCAAATGGTTAAGAAGATGGGGATCGGTAGAAATTAACCTGATCAGTTTTAAAAGTGTCATTTTTCTCTTATAGGATATATTTATTTTATTCACTGGTGTTACAAATTTCTGCAAAGTTAGCATGCAACAATTATATTTTTAACAGCAGTATACAAAGAGAATGTTCTTCAGCTGTACTACAATCATTCTCAGAGTAGACTTCTCATTCATTGAAATTTTAAGTAAATATGTTGCTACTGTGATCCACCCAGGTATATTGTAGGCATTTTTTCATACTCTACTCAAAAACATCCTAAAGTAAGAAAATGCTGGTTTGTAATGCAATTTATCACTGTACTTCATCGAGTCTTTATGATATTTAATCAACAGTGGTTTATGTCCCATCCTATCGTAAGCTGCCCAAGGGTAATAACAAGCAAATGGTTGTGAAACCTGTGTGCATAGTTCTGCAAAATAAATGACTGTAATTAAATGTGTTTGTGACCAAGCATTAGGTTGTAATAAGTAATTGTCATTTCAAACTGCAGTAAAATATCCACATTTTAAAGTAGAGCTAATGTTAAAATTTGCTTCTCCTGCACAATTATGTTTATATATGTTTCACTTCAGTCCTTTGCCCCTTCAGACAATTGCAATCTCAAAAACCAGTAAGATTGAAGTATTACAACTCTTCACGTTCATTAACTTATATGTACTTAGTTTTGTATAATGGAAACAAAATATTTGTACAATGTAATGGTAATTTATAGTTTTAACTAGTTATAGTGATAGCCTTCTTTTTGGTAATCTGACTAATATGATGTTCTGAGTGAGTGCAAATATGAATCATATTTGGGTCTGGTCAGGGTAATATTTTTACTTAAATCCCAGCTCTAAACCTGAGAACCCAAGCTTTACAGCATTTAAAACCGTTATCCATCCCCTCACATCATACTTTAGAGGGTATTACATATCACTTCTGGAACCATAATATGAATATACACCAACGACATCCCCGCAAACCCCATTCACTACAATAGGGGTTTCCGTTATGATGTCCGTCATTTTACCGGAGAAAAACACTGCATTCTGTGTTATTCTTTTTGGACTTTATTCTCTGACGGTTTATGCACCAGAGACTCCTGATGGAGCAGATACAAATCCATCCTTAAATAGTTAGGGCTTCTCTTTGTTTATGGGTTCCTTGCAAGTATAACATTGGCCAACCAGATCGAAATGGGACATTTCTCCGTCATTTTCTTACATGCAAATGGACAGCAATATAGACTTTAAGGGGTACATGTTCTATTTGCGAAAATCCTATATAGAACCCGTACGTGGCTCCCAGATATCTGAATGAGGCCATATGTATGTGATGTATGTGATGATGTAGACACAAGTTATATCTTTAATTAGGAGATTGGGAGTTACTATAGTTACATCTGTTTGGAGTGGAAATGTAATCACTGTATATTCATCCTGGATTCTGAGGGGAATATATCAAGATTGATCATTCATATTCCAGTCTTGAGGCAAAGCTCATTGTAATGAGGTGTCCCAAGGTTATTAAGGAGCCACTTCCTTTTAATAAAAATGGTGTATCTTTGGGCGGTCTGTACATCAGAAAACAAAATGATTTCCATCCAGGAGCTGGTGTTGATTTTTCCGGGATTCAATATATGAATTTTTGTCATGATGTGGTTGGCTGCATCCCCTTTTTCTAAATCCTCCTCTCAGCACAAAAAGACAAGACTTTTTGGTGCTAATAATACTTGTTGCAAATTTTTTGTATGGAAGTTGCAAGTGATAGGAAATAATTGGATTGTTTTCACAACACCCTATACCTGAGTCCAATGCAATGGCATTTTTTAATTCAGTTTTGAATAAGGTACTGATAGAGCCCTGTGCCATGTTTTATGACCTGAACGACCTGGTGCTAGAGGACACTATGGAATGATTTTATCCTGTGAGACGCATTACATTATTACATTCCTATTGACAGAGCTGTTTTTTGTGGGAGAGCTTGTAGTTCTTATTGTGGCTGTTTTAGCGAACATACAACTTTTGAACCACTTTTTGTTGCATTTTTTGTGAGATGCAGTGAACAAGCAAACAAAAGGTCCCTGGCGGCAACAACAACCAATTGGAACCACGCAATTGCAACATGTGGGGACAATAGGGGTCACAGAGGGTGACTTCTCCCTTTTTCTAACCATGTAGATAATGTGGTCAGATACCATCTCAGGCCAGGTCAGGATCAGTTTAGTTTGATCCTGGCTGTTACAGTGTGGTGTCAGTTAAGGTACCGTCACATTTAGTGACGCTGCAGCGATATAGACAATGAGACGATCGCTGCAGCGTCGCTGTTTAGGTCGCTAGGAGACGTCAAACACCGGCAGAACGATGCAGGAGTGACGTACTTATCGTTGTCGCTGGTTGTTGCTCCATGGAAAAACATTGCAGGCATCGTTGCTTTTGCTGTCAAACATGACGAATCACGCCGACCTGACGACCAAATAAAGTTCCGGACTTTCAGCGACGACCAGCGATGTCACAGCAGGATCCTGATCGCTGCTGCGTGTCAAACACAACGAGATCGCTATCCAGGACGCTGCAACGTCACGGATCGTTGTCGTTCTCGTTGGAAAGTTGTTCAGTGTGAAGGTACCTTTATATTGCACCTCCTGTGCTCAGACCCCCCCCCCCCATGGATGAAATTGCAGACATTGCACTGCACAGTTCCCTTAAAACACTATTATGAGGAAGGGTTGGAAGGAGTTAAACTTTTCCATTCTTTCTCTGTTCTCACTCAGTCTTGAAGGCAGCAAATTATCTTTTTAAAATTAATTCAGATTTTATTTTTTTTGTCTGATAAGCATATCTCGTCACTTTTTGTGAGCTACACCTCTTTTATAGATGATTATTTAATTAACACAATTTATAAGACTGTTCTCCTTTGGTCTAGTGAATGCACCTAAACTGAGCTAACATATCATAAACTGTATTAGTATGCTTTTAAAAAAGATGCAAGGCAAGAGGATATGGATTTTAGGAGGATAATTCCATTTAAATATTTATCTCAGTCCATCAAAGTAATTTTAATTGAGATTGTTACAACCACTTATAACAGCAGTTTGATCATCGTTCTTAGGGCTTCATTCCAGTTAATAAACATAAAATTTTTGACTAATATTCTGAGTCATCCAGTAGTTGACATACATTGTTTAATGAGCCATTCTGCCAAGAATTACTATCTCTTTTTAATTATATTTTCTAAGACTTTTTTTGGTAACTGCAAAGAGCAATTTGCACGCTTTTTACCGTAGTCTCAGAGATGTACACTGGGCTTATTTTGCGCAGATGACTGAATTCCACTCTTTTACATTCTAAACTATCTACAGCTTTAAATCATGTATTAGCTTACAACTAATATTCCAACTTTCTTTCAGTGAATGTTTGCAGCATACTTACAGATGCTAGAATAATCTCTAATGTTTTTGCTCAATCTGCTCTGGAGATGGATGAAATAAATAGTTTAAACTAATTAATGTAACACCAGCTGTTACAAGTACTTGGCAGACGTCTGTGAGTTTTGATGGGCAGAGAGCGGCTGTTATACTTGACTTTATTTTAGTACAATGTTGATCACAGCTGAAATGAAATATGGGCCAAAGGAAAATGCCAATAGTACTTTCTCCATTAATTTAAATAATGAAACATATTTATGTTAAAGAAATATGTTTTTGTTGATATCGCATATTTCAGTGTAAATACACGATTACGATGCAGACTGTGTCTGTAAATAGCGTTCCGCTCTAGATTCAATTCCCAAAATTGCTCCCATTGATACAGTATTTTAACCTGGATTTCTTAAATGCATCACAACAACAAATACATTACAATACATCTCCAGGTTGCAGCATTTAAGAAAATAACCAAATATTGGAGCGAATAACAGAAAATGTGCCGCTTGTGTAATGTAATTGTGGACAGTGCTATCCCATGACTTTGTGTGATGAGAGGTTGTGAACAGATGGAAAGAGGCTGCTTCGGAAACCTTTGATGGATAGAATGTGATGTCATCAAAAAGATGACAGGGATCATAATGGATGTGACCTCCATGACTGAACCGTAAACTTGTAAGGCATCTAAATGGTGAACTTTGACGACACAAGCTAAATGGAAAAATGTGCACATTGCATTTCTTTATTGGTCTTTTAGCCCTTGTTTTCCTTACCGTTTCATTTCCTTTATAAAGTTCAAGCCATTGTTTGTATTAGCTAATAGACTTGTCTACGATTATGCTGTATTACACGGTGTGAAATTTATGTTACAGGCTGGTATGTTACTGAACATCTTACTTTATACGGTATGTCAGAAATATTGTAATACAACTATAGCAGTATTAAGAATTATTAAAGACAATCCTTTATCACTAGTATATGAGGTCATGCCTAGCCCACTGTAGCACCTAGAAGAGGTTAGATTCTACTCGTTAGCTCCCAATTAAGTTACTGTCAACTGAATGATGGTTTGACTGACCGTCCGGGAGACATCTATCTCGGCAAGCTCTACCATACACAGGAGCACTCATTTGGCCATGTCACATGTCTGGTGATGGCTTATGTCCAGGAGACATCACAATTGTCAGTCTGAAATCAGGCATGTTGGATCAATTTCCCCAGCAATAAATTGTCCGGAGCTCCCATGCACATTAGACTGTGAGCCAAATCTGTTGACATAGACAAGTTTGCTGGACATTAGTTTACTTTGTATGGAGGCTTTAATTCTGTTATGTTTCCATTTTAGCCAACCTTCCACCTTTCTTTAGCCCCTTCACCCCAGGGCGATTTTCCATTTTTCATTCTTGTTTCTCCTCGCCCTTCTGCCTAGAACCTTACATTTTTTTTCCAGCCATATGAGGGCTTGTTTTTTCTGCAGGACAAGTTGTTTTTTTGAATGACACCTTTCATTCTGCCACATAGTGCACTGGAAAATGTGAAAAAAATTCCAATCGTGATAAAATTGCAAAAAAAAGCGCAATTCCACAATTGTTTTTTGGGATTTTTATTTACCATTTTCAATATATGGTAAAACTGACCTGGCAATATGATTCTCCAGGTCAGTATGACTACACAGATACCAACCATTTATAGGTGAAAAAAATTCAGAAGCTTGTCAAAATAAAATTTTGCTTTTGTTGCCACTTTCCGAGACCCACAACATTCTCATATTTTTGGATCTGGGCCTAAGTGAGGGCTTAGTTTTTGCAACCTGAGCTGTCGTTTTTACTGATACTATTTTGCGGTAGATACAATGTTTTATTCATCTATTATTGCATTTTATTGTAATGTTGCGGCAACAAAAAAGCGTAATTCTGGATTTTTGCTTTTATTCTCATTATGTTGTTTACCAACCAGATTAGTTATTTTTACACTTTGAGAGATTGGACATTTCTGCACTCAGCAATACTAAATGTGTATTTTTTTGTTTGTATTATTTTTAATGGGGCATAAAAGGGGTGATTTGAACTATTTTAAAATATTTTTTAAAATTTTTAAAATTTTTACTGTAATAGTCCCTTTAGGAGGCTTATAGCTGCGATCGTCCGATCTCCTGTACTATACATAGCAGGGCTTCAGCAGCAAAAATCACAATCTCCTATGAACACTTTTCATGAGCCAGCATTAACAGGAGGATTGTGGTGACAGGCATGGGGGTCTTCAGTAGTTCCCAGGCCATCATGACAACCCATTGGCGGCCCACAATCATGTGACACCGATGGGCGGGATCAATGACACTGTTCCTGTTTGTGCATCTTAAGTGGTAAAAATCAACTTTTTCATTACCGCTTTGCCATTTTGCATTCATTCCTGAAAAGCACCTGAAGGGTTAATAAACTACCTAACAAAAGTTTTCAATATGTCGTGGGGTGCTGTTTTTAAAATGGCATCAATTTTGGAGGTTTACCACTATATAGGACCCCCAAAGTCACTTGACACAAGAATAGGTCCCTAAAAAAATTAATTTTACAAATTTCCTTGAAAAAATTAAAAACTGCTGCTACAATTGTAAATCTCCTAAAAGGCTAGCAAAATAAAATAACATTTTAGAAATGGTGCTGATGTAAAGCAGGCATGTGGGAAATGTTATTTATTAATGTTTTTCTATTGTATTACTGTCTGTACTAAAGGTATATTCATTCAAAGTTTGAAATGCTGAATTTTTTTACATTTTTTAATATTTTTATAAATAAACACAAAACATATCAACCTAAATTTACCATTATCATAAATTATAATGTGCCACGAAAAAAAAATCTCAAAATCACTGGGATTTCTTGAAGGATTCCAGAGTTATTGTGACATAAAGTGACATTGGTCAAATTTTAAAAATTCGCCCGGTCGCTAAAGGGTTAAATGCTGCTCTCAGTGATTGCAAGTGTTATTTAATTGTTTAAAGCCGTGGGTGGATTCCGGATCCACCCGTGGCTGTTAGAGGCACTTGTTGGCTGATTAAATCAGCCATCAAGTGCGGGGAAAGATGTCGGCTCAGCGTGTGAGTTCCCATCAAAGGCAGGGACACAGCTGATAACCTAAATATACATGAAGGGGTTAAGGAGCAGATCTTATAGCTCCGTAGTAAAAAAAAAAAAAAAAAAAGCATTTTGATAAAATTACAGCATTATGATAGTTTGTGGTGCAACTTATTATGTCCATATAGAAATCAAGAATATCATTTTTTGCAGTGGTCCCATCTATATATATAATTGTCTATGGGTTTTTCCGTCTGTCTGTCTGTCTGTTTGTCTGTCTGTCCTGGAATTCCCGCGTCTCTGATTGGTCGAGTCCGCCAGGCCTCGACCAATCAGCAACGGGCACAGCGACGATGATGTCATAAAGGACGTAGAAATCCCACGTTTCTGATTCAGCGGCAGGCACAGTATCGACATAAATATCATAATGGTTGCCATGGCGACGATGATGTCATAAAGGTTGCCTCGACCAATCAGCGAGGGCACAGTCTGCCGCGAATTCTGGAATCATCATTGTCCATATACTACGGGGACATGCATATTCTAGAATACCCGATGCGTTAGAATCGGGCCACAATCTAGTGTAACATAATTGTCTCCCAAGTCACAGTATATTCAGAGATCCTAATCGGCAACATTATGTCTCCATAAACTGAGCCATAATTAAATATTGTTTCTTATGGTCTGTAATATATATATTTTTTACTTTTGGCTAAAGTCTTTTTCCAATGTCAAAAGATAAACATTTTCAATTGTGACTGCATTTTCTCACAATCACAAAGCAAACACGTTTGATCCATTGGTATAATTGTATGTATAATATGGCATGTAAGGACTTTTCTAGTTTCTTTGGTGATATGGTTAGTTGTCAAAATTCGGTGATTCATCAGTCATTGACTCAATCACTGTTCAATATGTCACCATCTTATAATCACTTCCAGATCTTTAAGATTCGCCATACTCTGCTTTTTTTTTACCAGTGAATATGAATGCATTGCGGCATTATTGGAGGAGGAAAAGCTACATTTAAACTGTGAGCTGATTTGTAGGAATAAACAAAATACTTACTGTCCTTCTCTGTTTCCGTTTGTTTAAGAAAGGAGCATAAATACATAAATATTACAGACACATGAAAAGCTGAACAAGATCAATTGTTTTGATTTAATAGGATGCTTTCATGCAATGACCAGAACAAAATAAATAATGCGGGAGTATTTTGAAATGGAAAGAGACTAATCAGTCATATACAAGAGACATTTTTATATTGCATTAAACATCTGTTGTATAATTGTAACCTGCAGATCTACATTCACCTTAGATGTACTGATCTGTAATACTGATTCATGCATCTTGTTTCATTTACTTGGAAGATTTAAGGAGATATTTCATTGCAATCTGTAAAGAACAACATGCAACAAGTTATATGCTGTATTTTCATAATAACAATTGGATTTAAAGGGATCCTGTCATGTAAAATAAAGCTATAAATGTGCAGGTTAATAGCGTTCTTACACTGTGTGGCATCCGCACTGAGAGCCCCACTGCCAGGAGGAGATCAACTATATTCTCGCCAGCAGCGTTTGTCTTCCAGTCATATAGTGGCGCCAACACAGTTTCAGTCACCGCTCTGTGTGTAGTAAGTGGCGGCTGTAACTGCGTCCCCATCACTGACTGACAGTAGGATCAGCATTTGAGCCGTCTGTCAGTCGGTGCCAGGGGCGTAGTTACAGCCACTGCTTTCTATACACAGAGAGGTGACTGAAATCTTGCCAGCATCATACATGTGATTGAAATAGTGTGGATGTCCGGGGAAATAATGGCCAGTATAAAATAAAGAAGTGAAAAAACCTCCCACAAAACTTGAAATCGTCACCCCATTGAAAATATAACAGTAAAAAAATATATACACACATTTGGTATCACTGTGTTCAGAGATGTCAAAACTATCGAAATATAAAATTAAACAGCGCAAAAAAACGATTGAAACACCAGAACTACGTTTTTTTGGCAGCATTGTAATAAAATGCAATAAGAAACGATCAAAATATCGTATCTATCCCAAAAATGTATTAATCATCAGCAAGGCGAGCACATAATAAGTAAAGGTGGGTGAACCCAAACACTAAAGTTCGGGGTCTGCTTCGAACACCTACGGTTCGGGCACGGACCCCGAACATGGACTTTCCCAGGAAGTCCATGTTACCATTCGGGTTCGGCATATTGGGTTTTTCACACACTGTCATCTATATGACAATGTGAGAAACACCGGCGGCTCTGATCGGCGGTAAGATTATTACCACTGGTCAGAGCGCTGCAGCTCTCACACTGTCAGATAACAGCGTAAGCCAGCACTGTGACCAGAGGTCAAAATTTACCTCCAGTCAAAGGCTTCGGCTGATGAGAGTGCTACTCCCATCCGCCTTCACCTGCTGTTGCTGATAACAGGGAGAGTCGGCGGTGGCTAATGGGAGTATTTATCATCCGGGTCCTTGGCTATAAATAAATAAGAGAAAAAAAGACGTGATTTCCCCTCTATTTTTGATAACCAGCATGGCAGAACTGACAGCTGCAGGCTGCAACCCTCAGCTGTCAGCTTTATCATGGCTGGTTGTCAAGAATAGAGGGGTTCTCATGCCATTTATTAAAAATTATTTAAATAAATAATTTAAAAAAATGGCGTGGGGTCTCCCTCATTTTTGACAATATCCAAATGAAAGCATTCAGCTGGGGGCTCGTATTCTCAGGTTGGTAAGGGGCTATATATATTGCCCCCAGTCTAAAAATAGCAGCCTGCAGTCACCACAGAAAAGGAGCATCTATTAAATGCACCAATTCTGGTGCTTTGGCAGGCTCTACCCACTTGCCCTGTGGATGTGGCAAGTGGAGTTAATATTTGTGGGGTTGATATCAGCTGTTTTATGGGCACTGACATCAAGCCTACAAATTAGTAATGGCGAGGCATCTATAAGACTCCCATCCATTACTAAAAGATAGTAAACCTAGCGGACTGAAATGTTTTGTTGTTCATACTACAATAAACCTTGCTGCAATATACACTTGAGTGCTAGGTTTACTATCTTTTGTTTCTATGGTTTGGGAACCTAACCTTAGCACCTCCCCTTTTTCTGTAGTTGTGCTCACGCTGTTTTTTCTACCCATCCATTACTGACTCCATAGTCATATTGTAAAGAATAAAGTCCTTTAATTGATTTAAAAGCACACACAGTTTTAATTTCTTATTTAAAAAAAAAACAAATTTATACTCACCTTACGCCCATTCCATTGAAGCCTTCGTCCCCTGAAAAAAACGTATTATAACAAACAACAACAATTCTCACCTAATGCCCATTCTATTGAAGCCCTGGTATCTTGTAAAAAAAACAAATAAACAACCTTATCCCTCACCTGTATGGCATACTGTCCCAAGCCATAATCCATGCCTGCGATAAGTGGTTTTCAACCTGGACGACACCAATATGCAACCGTCCAGGCTGAAAACCATGGGAGAATTAGCGTCAGTGAGGAGCGGTGACATCACCGAGGATACCGCAGGTCACTGAGGCTGTGTTCCAAGCTCACGTTGCTGTGAGCCAGGCCCCTGAACTGCGGTGACCTCAGTGAGATCACCGCTGGCACCTTGAGAAAAAGTCTCATGGTGCAGCCTTGAGCTCAATGAGTTAACTGCAGTTAACTGTGAGAAATAATTTTAAAAATGGTGTGAGGATCCCCCTATGTTAAAGTTGACAACTGAGGGTTGCAGCCTGCAGCTGTCAATTTTGCCATGCTGGTTAACAAAAGAGGCGAAAACTACTATATAGCACCGGTGCCAGCTGATGAATACTCCCATTTGCTGCAAATTTGCTGTGTTTTTATTGTCTCTTATGCATGCTGATAAAGATTAGTGCCCCTCAAAAAAATATGATGCAATTTCCTTTTATGCACCAAAAACACAGCAAAATTGGACATCTGCATTTTTTGCTGTGTTTTTGCACTTAATCATTGCTTTCTATGGGTGAAAAAACGCTGCAAAAATGCTGAAAGAAGTGACATTCTGCAGTTTTCAAAAACACAGTTTTTAATACGAGTTATGTGCATGAACTGTGCCACCGGGCTCCTCATAGACGTATTGTAGTGCATGACACTTGCAATCCATAGGAATACTTTGAATTGTACATACCTACAACTTTCTTATAACTTGAAAAACGTATCATTAAAATGTATATGGGCTGACAGTTGCTCTTCAATTTGTAACATGCAACTTGCACAACAGCTGAAGTCAGAGTTGTCATATAACAGAAAGTACATGCGTAGCCCCAGGATTGGAGAGATTCTAGATGCAATGGTCAGTCAAGGAATTAGGCAACAATAACATGGAGATATCTGGATATTAGCTCAAATATAGTACACAAACTTGTTAAACCTTCAAGATGAGTTCAAATCTGCATTGCAAGTTCTGTTTAGAGCATCAATCTAAGACTGTCATATTTAATGGTAAGAATAGTGTGGTATTTTTTTCATTAAAACAAAAGCTAGAATAGATACCATTATAATTCTGTGAGGTTCATCATGACCATTGCTGTCTGACAGATAAACATTTTGGAACTCCTATGATAGAGCAGAGAGCTGGATGTTGAAACATAGTGTACATGTGCCCTCAGCATAACTTTATCTACAATAAAATTGTCTAAGGGTCACTTCCGTCTTTCTGTCTGTCCTTCTGTCTGTCTGTCTGTCTGTCATGGATATTCTTTGGTCGCGGCCTCTGTCTGTCATGGAAATCCAAGTCGCTGATTGGTCGTGGCAAAATGCCCATGACCATTGCCACGACCAATCAGCGATGGGCACAGTCCACCGGCAAAATGGCCACTCCTTCCTCCCCGCAGTCAGTGCCCGCTCCATACTCCCCTCCAGTCAGCCCTCACACTGGTTTAATGCCAGCATTAATGGACCGTGGTGTAACGCATTCCATTAACGCAGCTATTAACCTTGTGTGACCAACTTTTTACTATTAATGCTGCTTATGCAGCATCAATGGTAAAAAGATCTAATGTTACAAATATTATTAATAAAAAAAAGTTATTCTCACCCTCCGACGTCGCGCCCTGTCCTCGACAGTGCAAGTGGCAAGTTCCGGTGCCAAGGATGCTATGTGAGAAGGACCTGCCATGACGTCATGGTCATGTGACCGTGACGTTATCACAGGTCCTGCGCTCTTGCCAACCTTGGGACCAGAAGCTGCTGCGTGCACCGCACACAGGTGCCAGGACTACAAGGGGTCTTCGGAAGGTGAGTATATGTTTATTTTATATACTATGTGACTGGCCAATATACTATGTAACTGAGCAGTATACTATGTGTCTGTGCTGTATACTACGTGGCTGTGTGCTGTATACTTCGTCGCTGTGCAATATACTACGTGGCTGGGCAATATACTACGTGGCTGGGCAATATACTACGTCACTGGGCAATATACTTCGTGACTGGGCAATATACTACGTGACTGACCAATATACTACGTGACTGGGCAATATACTGTGTGGCTGGGCAATATAATACGTGGCTGGGCAATATACTATGTGGCTGGGCAATATACTACGTCACTGGGCAATATGCTACGTAGCTGGGCAATATAGTATGTGACTGGGCAATATACTACGTGGCTGGGCAATATACTACGTGGCTGGGCAATATACTACGTGGTTGGGCAATATACTACATGGCTGGGCAATATACTATGTGGTTGGGCAATATACTATGTGGCTGGGCAATATACTACGTGGCTGGGCAATATACTACGTGATTGACCAGTATACTACGTGACTGGGCAATATACTACGTGGCTGGGCAATATACTGTGTGGCTGGGCAATATAATACATGGCTGGGCAATATACTGTGTGGCTGTGCAATATACTACGTGGCTGGGCAATATACTACGTGACTGACCAGTATACTACGTGACTGGGCAATATACTACGTGGCTGGGCAATATACTGTGTGGCTGGGCAATATAATACGTGGCTGGGCAATATACTATGTGGCTGGGCAATATACTACATCACTGGGCAATATGCTACGTGGCTGGGCAATATAGTATGTGACTGGGCAATATACTAGGTGGCTGGGCAATATACTACGTGGCTGGGCAATATACTATGTAGTTGGGCAATATACTACGTGGCTGTGCAATATACTACGTGGCTGGGCAATATACTATGTGGCTGGGCAATATACTACGTGGCTGGGCAATATACTACGTGGGCTGTGCAATATACTATGTGGACATGCATATTCTAGAATACCCGATGCGTTAGAATCGGGCCACCATCTAGTATCTTATAAAAGCAATAAAAAAATACAGTGATAGGAAAATATTTTGTCCTGCAATGTATCCATCCTCAGTTACCTATAGGTAAGATAAGCAGCTTTACAGTCCTTTCTTCACTAAAATGGTTAATTGGTATGTAAATAATGTCCACAACACATGCCAGGGTAAGGTATTGCATTGATGTAAAGTCTGAATGACAACTTAAACTAAACAGTAGAAATTTTCCCCTGGAGCAATGTATTTTATTTTACTAAGCACTTCACTCTCATTGCACGGATACTTTTATATTGCATTTTATCAGCCCCAATGGCACATTTGTCGAGGTTTACCACCCATTTTCCAGCTTTACAGAACCGGACACAAGTTTTATTAAGCTTAGCAATTCAGTGTATTATTTTACCTTGCTGGTGGATTTGATAGAATCTGATTTGTTGTTGCCGTGAGATTGCATTGTGCACATTACTACAGATAGCTTTATTTTCTATTAGATTGTAGGTTTGCATTCTTTGAACAAATAAAATCATAGCAGCAATCTTGATGTTTAACTGTGAAGTTTGTTGCGGATGTTAATACAAATCTAAGCATAAATACAGTACAGAACTGAGCAAAAGTTTTAGGCAGGTATGGGAAATAATAAGCAAAGAATGTTTGAAAAGCAGAAGAGTTAACAGTTTATTTTTTTTATCAATTAACACAATTCATAGTAAGCAAAAGAGAAATCTAAATTAATATTTTTTGTGAGAATTTTTTTTCTAAACAGCAAGAAAGCATCAATTCTTCCACGTATACAGTCTCACAATTTTAGAAGGATGTTGCTCTAAACATCTTGGAAAAGTAACCACAGATCTTTTGTGAATGTTTGCTGCAGAAATTCAGTTTCTTAATGTAACACCAGATAGGCCAATTAATGTTGAGGTCAGTACTCTTTGGGGGCCATATAATCATTTACAGAACTTTTTGTTCTTCTTTATAGTAAAGATAGTTCTTAATGACATTGGCTATATGTTTGGGGTCATAATCTTGCTACAGAATAAATTTTGAGCTAATCAGATGCCTCCCTGAATGGTATTTCGTGATGATTAAGTATCTACCAAATCATTGGGACAATGTAATATCACTATATTGATAGATTATCAAGTATAAATACATGTAACAAATTATTTAGGTACAGTTTTTATGAAGACACTTTACGCTGTCAGCGAACATGACACATCGCATACCCAACTACATCTTTTTATTTGCTTATTCGTTCAAGTAGATGTTTAAAAGCCTAAATATTAACAGACAGCAGTGTTTTTTCCATCCATTAAATATCCTCCATTATTTGTCAAGCTCTGCACAGTACAACACAAACTAAAATTAGATAATTGGGAGGTAGTCATAAAGTCAGTTTGAATATATTATCACAAGTATATGTGAGATAATATTTGTTTTAGAAAGATTCTCTTGCATTGTAAACTCAGTCTCATTAGAGACCGCATTTAAAAGGCTTATAAAGTTACTCATTAATGTTATCTTGTTGTATCTCCACAGCTTTTTCATTAAAGAAAATTCAGCAGAAAGCATTTTCTCTTGATAGCAAGAACCAATTTGCAATAAATGTTCTGGAAACCACTAGGGAAACCATTACTGAGGTCTAATAAAAACAGACAAGCGTAACTTGTTCTATATTTTTGTTTCAATCACATGCAGATGAGACCCCGCTCTCAACACCAACTGCGAGAGACAGCTTTGACAAACTCTCTCTGTCTGGACATGGGCAACCGCTACCTCCTGGTTTTCCTTCTCCCTTTCTTTTTCCTGATGGGCTGTCTTCAATAGAGACACTTCTGACTAATATCCAGGTAGGCCTATCATCTGATGAAAATAAATAATATTCTAAAAAATAAATATCAACATACCGGTGAGTATTCGTGCAATACCCCTCGTAAACATACACATATATAGATATGTAAGGAGACATATATCCATATGTATATATACCATATATACTTGTGTATAAGTTTTTCAGCACATTTTTGTGTGCTGAAAACGCCCCCCTCGGCTTATACACGAGTCACGGTACAGAAAGCCGCCGGGGGGGGCAACAGAGCAGCGTGTGCCAGGAGCCGGAGCACACATCATGCTCACCTACCTGCACGCCTTCGGTGCTGGCACTGCATCTTGTTCCAGCTGCCGGCGCCTGCCTGCAGCTCTTCCTGTGCTAGTACCGCTCATTAAGGTGTTGAATATGGACGCGTCTCCACTCCCATATGGGTGGAGCGCATATTCATCACCTTAATGAGCGGTACCACGTGACCTCTCAGCACAGGAAGAGCTGCAAGCAGGCTCCTGCGGCCAGAACGAGATGCAGTGCCAGCACCCAGGGCGTGCAGGTAGGTGATGATGATGATGATGATGATTTTTTTTTTTTTTCAATAAGAAGCATGCACACAGGGATAGGGGATAAGGAGGCATGCATACAGGGACAGAACAGGGGAGGAGGCATTCATACAAGGACAGAACAGGGGAGGCATTCATAGCAGGACAGGGAAGGGGGAGGCATGCATACAATGACAGGGACAGGGGAGGCATGCAGACAGGGACAGAGAGGCATTCATACCAGGACAAGGAAGGGGGAGGCATGCATAGCAGGACAGGGATGAGGGGACAATACATACCCGGCTTATACTCAAGTCCAGGGCCGGCATCAGCACCCGGCGCACCTGGGCAAATGCCGGGGCCCTGGGGAGAGAGGGGGGCCCACTCACTGTCATAGATACAGCTGGGAGAGCAGAGCAGGAGATAACATGCTCTCTCCGCCCACAAAGTCACTGCTGGATGCGTTCTCTTAACCCCTATGTGCCAGCTCTGACACAAGCATCTTCTCACTCAGTCAGTGCAACCAGGCAGGCACACATAGGGGTTAAGAGAAGGCAGCCAGTGTGACATTGTTTGTGGGCGGAGAGAGCACGTTCTCTGCTCTGATCTCCGCCCCTGGCTGGCTGCCATGCTGCTGAAGTTATGAGGCAGGTTCCAGAGGAGCTCCCAGTCCTACCAGTGCCTGAGTGAGTGGCGCTGCTATATACTACGTGGGCTGTGCTGCTATATACTACGTGGGCTGCGCTGCTATATACTACGTGGGCTGCGCTGCTATATACTACGTGGGCTGCGCTGCTATATACTACATGGGCTGCGCTGCTATATACTATGTGGGCTGCGCTGCTATATACTACGTGGGCTGCGCTGCTATATACTACGTGGGCTGCGCTGCTATATACTACGTGGGCAGTGTTATATACTACATGGCTGTGTTTATGTGCGATCATGAATCGGGGTATGTGTTAAAGGGGGGGCCCACTGAGACTCTTTCGCCCGGGGCCCTCAAAAACCTGGAGCCGGCCCTGTACGTGGGCAGTGTTATATACTACATGGCTGTGTTTATGTGCGATCATGAATCGGGGTATGTGTTAAAGGGGGGGCCCACTGAGACTCTTTCGCCCGGGGCCCTCAAAAATCTGGAGCCGGCCCTGCTCAAGTCAATAAGCTTACCCAGTTTTCCATGTCAAAAGTAGGTTGCTTGGCTTATACTCGGGTCAGCTTATACTCAAGTGTATATATATATATATACATATATATATTTATATATATATGTAAAAAATTGAGCCTTTTTATATCTTTCCTCAATATAGCCCAAGTGAAGTATAAATTGCTTATGAATGTAAAAACGTGAATAAGCTGAGCAGCTTCTCCAAATTATAAGGGTTCTCAAAGGTGTCCGCATATATGCTTCAACTTCACTTCTAAGATTACAATAAAGGTCACATAAGTAGTTGAGTGTGTTTTTAATCTATGGACACCCAAAACACAGTATGTGATTGCCTAAAGCATGACTTCAGATACAACATATAGCATTTAATTACTTTTTTTTAGTTAGGTAGAATGATTTGTATACATGTCAAACTGAATCAAAATGGGTTCAAATTTGTATGAGTAAAACTCAATAAAATTTAATTCTCTCAGAAGTCCCTTTAGTTGAAATTCCAGAAAATAATCACTTTAACCACAAAGATATATTTTGTTCATTCTACATGTATTGCGTGCTTTTCATTTATGTAGTTTATTCAGCTTCTGATAATACAACCAATCAACACATTAAGTGGTGCCAACATTGGCATCTTGCTAAATAATCTCTAGACATTGCGTAGAGAGTACTTCTTTCAAAGATAAGTCAACAAGATCAATCAGAGCAGAAAATTAGAATTTAGTATCTCTGAATTAAAATAAAGCTAAACTAAATTTTTAATTGGGGTGATCTAAAGGGGCACTTCATGTAATGATCTCTTTCATTTGTTGCTAATTGTTTGTTGCTGATGAAGTACAGTAAAACAAAGAGCATTGCTGAATAATGCAAGTAGTTTCAAATTAAAGATTTGCTGTCCTGTTACAACAAAAAGGCAGCAACTGAACACAGTTTTATTGTACATTTTTCCAAGTTTTCTCTGTGTTCTCATGACAGTGAGCAATGTAACAGTCGACAATGTGACCTAGATTCCAGGCAAGTAATGTAGCAGGGTTTTTTTTTTATTATTATGTAGTCAATAAACCTAAAGAATGTTCTATGTTCAATAGGAATGTAGCTTTTATGTATACTATAAATGTTTCTGGAGCTTATTTGAACTGAATATACTATATCAAGCATCGATCATGGAACAGACATTTCTTGGATCTTTCCACTGACCACTAGATTCCATTTTTATATCATGGTCCTGGAAAATATTCACACAAATATTTGAAAAACTATTAGATACCCAGCAATGGGTGGACAAAACATGCAGAATGCATTCTAAATGATAGAATGCATAATGTATGCGTTTTTAATGAGTTTTTATAGCGTTTTTAGCGCGAAAAAAACGCGAAAAAACCTGAACGTGTGCACATGGCCTCACAGCTGACAGCTCCTGCTCCCATTATGCTAATGTTACACGGTTCCTCCTTGATGTCTTTGCAGTTTCTGATACTCTGCCAGGGCTTTTCTCCCGCATTTTACTTCTGCCAATCTAGGATCTGTTCTGCTGGAAGCAGTACTGCTTATGTTAGCAGATCCGAGGGCTCCATGAAAATGGCAGCAAAACACTGCCACTACTGTGAATTGTGCAGCCCACAGAGGCAATCCCAGTTCACAGCACTGACAGCTCTATTACAATAGATAGGGTTGGCGTCCATCTGTTATCTCCTTTGACAATGGGGTGCCATATTATGACAATGAAAGTGTCATGCTGGTACTGTGAAAGCAACATGTCAGCCCCCAGTGCCTTCTTTAAACTCCTATAACACATGAAATATGTTTCAAATGCAATCAAACTTGATTATAACAGCATGTTATGCTACTTTACATTGATTTATTAATGATCTACAAATGCGGTACCTTCCCTGTTGTGAATTCTGTGGCTGAGTTCACTTCTGTGGTCACAAGTGGTATTGCAGTCTCTGGGCTTCCTCCCTCAGGTGTTTTGGTGAGCTCGTTGGCTGCCTTGCTATTTAGCTCCACCTGAGTCTGTCTTCCTTGCTCCTTGTCAATGTTCCAGTGTTGGATCTGAGCTACTGCATCTTTCCTTGGGCCTGCTGCTCTGCTAGATAAGTGCTTCTAGTTTGTTTTCTGTTTTTTCTGTCCAGCTTGCTATTAACTTTTGCTGAAGCTCTGAGAAGCAAAGGGGTGCACCGCCGTGCTGTTAGTTCAGCACGGTGGGTCTTTTTGCCCCTTTGCGTGGTTTTCGTTTTAGGGTTTTTTGTAGACTGCATAGTTCTCTTTGCTATCCTCGCTCTGTCTAGAATATCGGGCCTCACTTTGCTGAATCTATTTCATTCCTACGTTTGTCTTTTCATCTTGCTAACAGTCATTATATGTGGGGGGCTGCCTATTCCTTTGGGGTATTTCTCTGAGGTAAGTCAGGCTTGTATTTCTATCTTCAGGCTAGTCAGCTCCTCAGGCAGTGCCGAGTTGCATAGGTAGTGATAGGCGCAATCCACTGCTGCTTATAGTTGTGTGAGGATAGATCAGGTACTGCAGTCTACAGAGATTCCACGTCTCAGAGCTCGTCCTATTGTTTTTGGTTATTGCCAGATCTCTGTATGTGCACTGATTACTGCACGCTGTGTTGCCTGATTGCCAGCCATAACACTTCCCTTTAACTGAGCGAATGCAGTGTAGAACATCTCATTTTATACTAAATACTCTCACTGTGATTAACAAGTTGCCCACTTGAAGCTCAGGTTCATCTGACCTTTCACAATGCTTAGCAAATACTAAATAAGTAACTAACTTTTAATATTTTTTATCTAATCCTTTACAAGCCATAATGTCTGTAGACTGAGGATCTTCAGGCTAGTCAGCTCCTCAGGCAGTGCTGAGTTGCATAGGTAGTGATAGGCGCAATCCACTGCTGCTTATAGTTGTGTGAGGATAGATCAGGTACTGCAGTCTACAGAGATTCCACGTCTCAGAGCTCGTCCTATTGTTTTTGGTTATTGCCAGATCTCTGTATGTGCACTGATTACTGCACGCTGTGTTGCCTGATTGCCAGCCATAACAGTACAAGGAGCCACACCAATGATTCCCAATAGAGGGAAAAAAGAAATCCTGACATCATTTTTTTTTCTTAGCTCTGTCTTCAGTCTTTTTTTTCCCCTAGACATTAGAGTGCTTCAGGACACAGCTGTGGACATGGATATTCAGGCTCTGTGCTCCTCAATGGATAATCTCGTTGTAAATGTACAAAAGATTCAAGATACTATTGATCAGAAATCGATGCTAGAACCAAGAATTCCGATTCCTGATTTGTTTTTTGGTGACAGAACTAAGTTCCTGAGCTTCAGAAATAATTGTAAGCTATTTTTGGCCTTGAAACCTCATTCTTCTGGTAATCCTATTCAACAGGTTTTGATTATTATTTCTTTTTTGCGCGGCGACCCACAGGACTGGGCGTTTTCTCTTGCACCAGGAGATTCTGCATTGAGTAATGTTGATGCATTTTTCCAGGCGCTGGGATTGCTTTACGATGAGCCTAATTCAGTGGATCAGGCTGAGAAAAATCTGCTGGCTTTATGCCAGGGTCAGGATGATGTAGAAGTATATTGTCAGAAATTTAGGAAGTGGTCAGTACTCACTCTGTGGAATGAATCTGCACTAGCGGCTTTGTTCAGAAAGGGTCTCTCTGAAGCTCTTAAGGATGTAATGGTGGGATTTCCTATGCCTGCTGGTTTGAATGAGTCTATGTCCTTGGCCATTCAGATCGGTCGTCGCTTGCGCGAGCGTAAATCTGTGCACCATCTGGCGGTATTGTCTGAGAGTAAACCTGAGCCTATGCAGTGCGACAGGACTATGACTAAAGTAGAACGGCAAGAACACAGACGTCTGAACAGACTGTGTTTCTATTGTGGTGATTCTACTCATGCTATTTCTAATTGTCCTAAACGCACTAGGCGGTTCGATAGCTCTGCCGTTATTGGTACTGTACAGTCCAAATTCCTTTTGTCCATTACCTTAATGTGCTCTTTGTCATCGTATTCTGTCATGGCGTTTGTGGATTCAGGCGCTGCCCTGAATCTGATGGATTTGGATTATGCTAAACGTTGTGGATTTTTCTTGGAGCCTTTGCGGTGTCCTATTCCGTTGAGAGGAATTGATGCTACACCTTTGGCCAAGAATAAGCCTCAGTACTGGGCCCAGCTGACCATGTGCATGGCTCCTGCACATCAGGAAGTTATTCGCTTTCTGGTACTGCATAATTTGCATGATGTGGTCGTGTTGGGGTTGCCATGGCTACAAACCCATAATCCAGTATTGGATTGGAACTCTATGTCGGTAACCAGCTGGGGTTGTCAGGGAGTACATGGTGATGTTCCATTTTTGTCTATTTCGTCATCCATTCCTTCTGACATCCCAGAGTTCTTGTCGGACTTTCAGGATGTATTTGAAGAGTCCAAGTCTGATGCCCTACCTCCGCATAGGAATTGTGATTGTGCTATCGATTTGATTCCTGGTAGTAAATTCCCTAAGGGTCGTTTATTTAATTTGTCCGTACCTGAACACACCGCTATGCGCAGTTATGTGAAGGAGTCCCTGGAGAAGGGACATATTCGCCCATCGTCGTCACCATTGGGAGCAGGGTTCTTTTTTGTAGCCAAGAAGGATGGTTCGCTAAGACCGTGTATTGATTACCGCCTTCTTAATAAGATCACTGTTAAATTTCAGTATCCCTTGCCATTAATTTCTGACTTGTTTGCTCGGATTAAGGGGGCTAGTTGGTTTACTAAGATTGATCTTCGTGGTGCGTATAATCTGGTGAGAATCAGGCAGGGAGATGAATGGAAAACGGCATTTAATACGCCCGAGGGTCATTTTGAGTATCTGGTGATGCCATTCGGACTTGCCAATGCTCCATCTGTTTTTCAGTCTTTTATGCATGACATTTTCCGTGAGTATCTGGATAAATTCTTGATTGTTTACTTGGATGACATTTTGATCTTCTCAGATGATTGGGAGTCTCATGTGAAGCAAGTCAGAATGGTTTTCCAGGTACTGCGTGCTAATTCCTTGTTCGTGAAGGGATCAAAGTGTCTCTTCGGTGTGCAGAAAGTTTCATTTTTGGGGTTCATCTTTTCCCCTTCTACTATCGAGATGGATCCGGTTAAGGTTCAGGCCATCCAGGATTGGACTCAGCCGACATCTCTAAAAAGTCTGCAGAAATTCCTGGGCTTTGCTAATTTTTATCGTCGCTTCATCTGTAATTTTTCTAGCATTGCCAGACCATTGACCGATTTGACCAAGAAGGGTGCTGATTTGGTTAATTGGTCTTCTGCTGCCGTGGAAGCTTTTCAGGAGTTGAAGCGTCGTTTTTGCTGTGCCCCTGTGTTGTGTCAACCTGATGTTTCTCTTCCATTCCAGGTCGAGGTTGATGCTTCTGAGATTGGTGCAGGGGCGGTTTTGTCACAGAGAGGTTCTGGTTGCTCAGTGTTCAAACCATGTGCTTTCTTTTCCAGGAAATTTTCTGCTGCTGAGCGTAATTATGATGTGGGCAACCGAGAGTTGCTGGCCATGAAGTGGGCATTCGAGGAGTGGCGTCATTGGCTTGAGGGTGCTAAGCATCGCGTGGTGGTATTGACTGATCATAAGAACCTTACTTATCTTGAGTCTGCCAAGCGCTTGAATCCTAGACAGGCCCGTTGGTCGTTATTTTTTGCTCGTTTTGATTTTGTGATTTCATACCTTCCGGGCTCTAAAAATGTGAAGGCGGATGCTCTGTCTAGGAGTTTTGTGCCCGACTCTCCGGGGTTATCTGAGCCGGCGAGTATCCTCAAGGAAGGAGTCATTGTGTCTGCCATCTCCCCTGATTTGCGGAGAGTGTTGCAGAAATTTCAGGCTAATAAACCTGATCGTTGTCCGGCCGAGAAACTGTTCGTCCCTGATAGGTGGACTAGTAAAGTTATCTCTGAACTTCATTGTTCGGTGCTGGCCGGTCATCCAGGAATCTTTGGTACCAGGGAGTTGGTTGCTAGATCCTTCTGGTGGCCATCTCTGTCACGGGATGTGCGTGCTTTTGTGCAGTCCTGTGGAATTTGTGCTAGGGCTAAGCCCTGCTGTTCACGTGCCAGTGGGTTGCTTTTGCCCTTGCCGGTCCCGAAGAGGCCTTGGACACATATTTCGATGGATTTCATTCCTGACCTTCCCGTTTCTCAAAAAATGTCGGTCATTTGGGTGGTCTGTGATCGCTTTTCTAAAATGGTCCATCTGGTGCCCTTGGTTAAATTGCCTTCCTCCTCTGATTTGGTGCCTTTGTTCTTCCAGCATGTGGTTCGTTTACATGGCATTCCTGAGAATATTGTTTCTGACAGAGGTTCCCAGTTTGTCTCGAGGTTCTGGCGAGCCTTTTGTGGTAGGATGGGCATTGACCTATCTTTCTCCTCGGCCTTCCATCCTCAGACTAATGGCCAGACCGAACGAACCAATCAGACCTTGGAAACATATCTGAGATGTTTTGTTTCCGCTGACCAGGATGATTGGGTGTCATTTTTGCCGTTGGCTGAGTTCGCCCTTAATAATCGGGCCAGCTCGGCTACCTTGGTCTCTCCATTTTTCTGCAATTCTGGGTTCCATCCTCGTTTCTCTTCAGGACAGGTTGAGTCTTCGGACTGTCCTGGTGTGGATTCTGTGGTGGACAGGTTGCAGCAGATCTGGACTCAGGTAGTGGACAATTTGACCTTGTCCCAGGAGAAGGCTCAGCTTTTCGCTAATCGCAGACGCCGTGTGGGACCCCGACTTCGTGTTGGGGATCTGGTTTGGTTATCTTCTCGTCATATTCCTATGAAGGTTTCCTCTCCTAAATTTAAACCTCGTTTTATTGGTCCGTATAGGATTTCTGAGATTCTTAATCCGGTGTCTTTTCGTCTGACTCTCCCAGACTGCTTTTCCATACATAATGTATTCCATAGGTCGTTGTTGAGGAGATACGTGGCACCTATGGTTCCATCTGTGGAGCCTCCTGCCCCTGTTTTGGTGGAGGGGGAATTGGAGTATATTGTGGAGAAGATTTTGGATTCTCGTGTCTCTAGACGGAAACTCCAGTATCTGGTCAAATGGAAGGGTTATGCTCAGGAAGATAATTCCTGGGTTTTTGCCTCTGATGTCCATGCCCCAGATCTTGTTCGTGCCTTTCATGTGGCTCATCCTGGTCGGCCTGGGGATTCTGGTGAGGGTTCGGTGACCCCTCCTCAAGGGGGGGGTACTGTTGTGAATTCTGTGGCTGAGTTCACTTCTGTGGTCACAAGTGGTATTGCAGTCTCTGGGCTTCCTCCCTCAGGTGTTTTGGTGAGCTCGTTGGCTGCCTTGCTATTTAGCTCCACCTGAGTCTGTCTTCCTTGCTCCTTGTCAATGTTCCAGTGTTGGATCTGAGCTACTGCATCTTTCCTTGGGCCTGCTGCTCTGCTAGATAAGTGCTTCTAGTTTGTTTTCTGTTTTTTCTGTCCAGCTTGCTATTAACTTTTGCTGAAGCTCTGAGAAGCAAAGGGGTGCACCGCCGTGCTGTTAGTTCAGCACGGTGGGTCTTTTTGCCCCTTTGCGTGGTTTTCGTTTTAGGGTTTTTTGTAGACTGCATAGTTCTCTTTGCTATCCTCGCTCTGTCTAGAATATCGGGCCTCACTTTGCTGAATCTATTTCATTCCTACGTTTGTCTTTTCATCTTGCTAACAGTCATTATATGTGGGGGGCTGCCTATTCCTTTGGGGTATTTCTCTGAGGTAAGTCAGGCTTGTATTTCTATCTTCAGGCTAGTCAGCTCCTCAGGCAGTGCCGAGTTGCATAGGTAGTGATAGGCGCAATCCACTGCTGCTTATAGTTGTGTGAGGATAGATCAGGTACTGCAGTCTACAGAGATTCCACGTCTCAGAGCTCGTCCTATTGTTTTTGGTTATTGCCAGATCTCTGTATGTGCACTGATTACTGCACGCTGTGTTGCCTGATTGCCAGCCATAACACTTCCCTTTAACTGAGCGAATGCAGTGTAGAACATCTCATTTTATACTAAATACTCTCACTGTGATTAACAAGTTGCCCACTTGAAGCTCAGGTTCATCTGACCTTTCACAATGCTTAGCAAATACTAAATAAGTAACTAACTTTTAATATTTTTTATCTAATCCTTTACAAGCCATAATGTCTGTAGACTGAGGATGTAGTAATGTACAGCTGTACTGTACATTTGAGGAAGAGAACTATTGCTTTTAATGACTTAGCTCGGAATTAAAACATGTGAAGCAGAAAACATATTATTTAAAAAAAAAAGAAATGGCTATGGTCCAAATGACAGGGCGGTGTTGTGCCCAGCATGTACCTGCTTTGTAATTCAGTTCCATAATTACTGTACAGCATTAGGAGACCATGCAAGGTAATGGTGAAGGTAACCTTGCCTGGTCATCCTACACTATAATTGATCAAACTAATCCTGAAGAAAATCCATGCTGTGAGTAAAAGATGTTTATTTGACCTTTTTTCCTACATTGGATCATGTGTATCATCCAAGAAAAGCTAAATAGCAAAATAATTGTCTTGTTAGTCATTTTTATGTTAATTTTAGCATCTATATGTATTTTTCTTCTAATTTTTTTGCATGGATGTTATGACCTCATGCGTCAGTAGTGGTCCTACTGCACATAGCAACCAATCAGTGCATATTTTCCTTTCTCATAGGCCTTTAGTAAACATCGGTTGCTATGGATAATAAATACCATTTTATGAGAAGATTAGATATATGATTACATGTGTCAATTTGTCCTCTAAATTGAGTACAATTAGTGCATGTACTGTTGATAAGAGGCTTGCGGCTAATGACTTAGTGTATTATTTGTTTTTGCCGATATTATTCATTTTCACAAGACATTTATAACTGAATAATGCATTGCAATAATTATAATTATTCATTTATGGCGACCTTTGAAGTTCACATACATTTAAAAATTATATCTTTCAACTATTGTTAAATAGTTTTTCAATTTTATCTCTTAGAAGTAGAGATGAGCAAATTTAATTGAGCAGAACTGAATTCTCCTTCCATCTCTCAAAAGTTCATATTCTCCAAAAGATTTTTTGAAATTCACTACTTGCGGAATCAGCAACAGCAAGCTGCATCAACTACTTTGCTAAGCCATAGATGGTTGGTAAATAGGTAAAAAAAAAACGTACTGCTAATGTGTACCACCGCCCGCATAGCCTTCAAATCTGGTCCTCCGTGCCTCCTCTTTTCCTCTTCTCCCAAGGTTTCCGGTTCCACAAGGCCTCTGATGACACCTGAGTGATGGCACGTTGAAATGAGTATTATTCTTTTTTATTTTTGCATCCTACTTTTAGCGCTTGGTTCTGGAGAGACCATAGAGCATAATAAAGAACAAGCAATTTGCATCAAAAAACTTCACTGCAAATCAATTTTCTCTGTAAAATCAGTGTGATTTGAATCTTGGAAAATTCTATTATCTCTAGTTAGAGTCCAAAAGCATGTTTATATAGAGCTTTTTTTTCTTTTATTTGCTATATAAATGTTACATTGTGTTAGATTTCGTTATCCAACACATAAAAGCAAAGCAGCTTAAGATCTCATTCAGATGTCAATTTTTAATACATACAAGAAAAATGGACCAAGTTTCATTAGTGATTTTCATTTATGATTTTCATCAGAGTTTCATCAATTTTTTCACAAATGAGAAAAAAAAAGTTTCTGTACCTTCTCCTCTCTACCAGTCAGTGAAAAATGGACAGCAGGCAGATGGTATCCAAATGCCATCCAATTTTTTCACAGACCCATAGACTTTCATTGCTAAGTTTAATCTGACTCCCTCGAATCAATATCGGACATGTCTCTGTAATTTTGCACAGGCCACTGGGTCCACAAAAAAATCATGTACATGTGACAAGCCCCACAGACTGTCAGCGGTACGAGTGATGTGCGTGAAAAAAACGGATAGCACTCACACATGACAACTGACTTGTGAACAAGCTCTTACTTTGTAAAGTTTTCACCTGTTCTATCCCTTCAATACTAAATTCACATATGCAGCTTTTTAGTCAAAGCCAGAGGTAGATTCCAAAGGGAGGAAATGTGTAAAGTAAAATCTAATTTCACATGCATATGGTAGAACTGTTCGGACAGATGCTGTGTAGCAGTATTTGGTGGTGGGCTCAGACTAGCCCACATGGAAACAGATGAATCTCCTTGCCTTCCCACAGGAGTACTAGATGTAGTATATAGGCTAGATGTCATAGTCTGAGATGAAGTACAAAAGCATTAGCAAATTATATAGTATCCTGGGCCCTCACTTATTATCTTCTCCACCAATTATCTTCAAGTTTCTTGCTGTTGCCTTAAGGTACCGTCACATTTAGCGACGCTCCAGCGATACAGACAACGATCCGACCTAAACTAGATCGCTGGAGCGTCGCTGTTAGGTCACTGTAGAGATGTCAAACACAGCAACTCCAGAACGATGCAGGAGCGATCCAGTGACGTACTTATCGTTCTCGCTGGTTGTTAGCTCTGTGAAAAAACATTGCAGGCATCGTTGCTTTTGCTGTCAAACATGACGAATCACGTCGACCTGACGACCAAATAAAGTTCTGGACTTTCAGCTACGACCAGCGATGTCACAGCAGGATCCTGATCGCTGCTGCATGTCAAACACAACGAGATCGCTATCCAGGACGCTGCAACATCACGGATCGTTGTCGTTCTCGTTGTAAAGTTGCTCAGTGTGAAGGTACCTTAAGGCTTACTGCTGAATTAGCACATAGAGTTAGCTTTGACCTTAGTTCAAAACAAGGATTAGGCATCAGACTAAAATTGAAAAAAAAAAAAAAACGTGTTTGCCACTCTCTCTTTAGGTAATTAAAAAGAATGTATTTCCTGAATTCCTGTCATCACTTTCCCCTCCATTGGGAGATATTAACTCCCAGCATAATGTGACAATTGCAGACTTTTAGGAACTGCTGCGTGTTGTAGTTTTCTCAACACATTATATCTCACAAAGGAACTTTTATAAGAGTGAGTTCACATGTAGCGGCCACAGAACAACCCCAAAAGGAAGGATCACATAAGTTTTGAATGTAACTGAAAAGATAATTCTTAGAATCAGTGTTACCGGTGGACCCCCTGGCTCCCTGTCCATGCGGAGGTCAAGCACTCTCTGCTACAAAGCCATGCGTGCCTCATTGAATGTGTTAGGCTACTTTCACACAAATCAGGTTTTTGCTGTCCGACAGGATCCGGCGAATTTTTTAAAAAATGGATCTTTTGCAAATTGTGAAAAACTGATGCAATGGATCCATTTTTTTTCTGGATCTATTTTTCTTTTTCATAAACCCGGGGTAGAGGAGAGAGAGACAGACCCCCAGAACGGAAATTGTGCATGATTGTATGGAGAATGCATGGAAAACTGGATTTGAAGGCCGGATCCATCATTTCACATGTCAGTTTCATCCGTTTATCGCTGGAACCGTTGCTTGGCGTTTTTTTGCCTGAGAGAAAAAAAACGTTCCTATGAACGTTTTCTCCGGCTGCTGGAAAACTAATTTTAGGCGGGTCCACAAAAAACGGATGAAACGTGCCACCATCAGGCGCAATCCGGCGCTAATGCAACTCTATGAGAAAGAAAACGGATTCGGCGGGAAAAAAAAGAACCCGGCAAAAACCTGATGTGTGAAAGTAGCCTTATGAATTAGCCTGTCCTTTCCTAGACACAGTTCTCCTAGGGGAGAATACATATTCCATCTGATGGACTATGGCACAATGATATCTTGGTTGATGAAATCCATCTTGTAGTTGTTTTTTAATCTAGATTTTAAGTTTTGAGTTAATGATATCTCCGTGCTCTGGGGTGGCCTGTGGGGGGAGGGGTCTTCATGTGGTGCTCTGATTAGATATTCATAATGCAGACTGCTGACAGGTCACTGATCCCTCAGTGACCTGCCCCCTAGTTTGCATAATGAATATATGTACATACTGAAGAAAAGAAAAAAAACCTGCAGGCAGGTGCCAGCCGTGGCACCTGCACAGCAACATAATCGCATGTTTAATGTCCCAATAATAAATATGGTTGATGTTACTCAGATAGAAAAAAAAATCAATTTTAAAATGGTGCCCGCCGCGGCTGCACAGTAGCAGCTATCAGTGTATATAGGTGATCCAGCTATCAGTGTATATAGGTGCGCCATCTTGCAGGACAAAAAAGGTCTTCCTTCAAGATGGCACTGCCCACGCCTGCGTAGTAGCAGCTCTCAGTTATCTCCGATAGCTGGGGCAGCACGGTGGCGCAGTGGTTAGCACAGCAGCCTTGCAGCGCTGGGGTCCTGGGTTCTAATCCCACCCAGGACAACATCTGCAAAGAGTTTGTATGTTCTCTCCGTGTTTGCGTGGGTTTCCTCCGGGCACTCCGGTTTCCTCCCACATTCCAAAGACATACTGATAGGGATTCTAGATTGCGAGCCCCATCAGGGACAGTGATGATAATGTGTGCAAAACTGTAAAGCGCTGCGGAATATGTTAGCGCTATATAAAAATAAAGATTATTATTATTATTATTATTATTATATAAAAATAAAGATTATTATTATTATTATTATTAATGCACATGCGCGGGCGGCGCCATCTCGGAAGAGGAATTTATTTTTTTCTCCAGCAAGATGGCGCTGCTGGTGCATGCACAATAGCACCACAAGACCCCCTCCCCAGGCTGCCCCGGAAGCCGAGCATATAATTAACCCAAAACTGAAAATAAAGATTAAACAACAACCACAAGACGGATTTCATCGACCCAGGTATCATTTTAATCAGTATAATGGTGCCGACCTGACACTGTGTGTAGGTTACTGTACACAATCCTGCTGACAGGTTCCCTTTAAGATTAGGCAATATGAACTAGAATGGGAACTCCACGTGAGTTGTACATAATGGGCCCAATTCATCCAAGCTTTCAAACTAGAATTCTCAAGAGTTGCACCTAAATTTTTCGACTTTTGGTGTCATCATGTCAGTTTCTCCCTGCTCTTCCAAAATGACCAGAACAGGGCAGGAAGCGGGTGCGACAGTGGCATTACTCCACAGCTTGAGAAATTCATCATGATCTTTGGCATTCCCTACACCAGAAATCTGACTGGAGTGAGATTTCTGGCGTAGCACTTGGAGGCGCACACTACTCTTGAGAAACTTCAAATTTATGAAGACACATGCACCTCTTCATGAATCAGGAACGTCTGACTCCAACATGCCCCCTTTATCAACACTACTATGAACAATTCTGGTCTTGATGAATGGGGCCCAATGTTGTATCGTTTTCTTGCCTTTTGTATTTGATCCTGTGTTTAGCTGAAAAAAAAATTACAATGAAAACTACATGTGTAAAGCCAGTATCGTTGTTCAGAGGCCCTCTTCTATTATCTTGCATTCCAAGTTATAGGTGGTAGCAAATTTTGTATTCCAGTGTGAGTGCAATAGTAATTTTCAAAGAGTATATATTTGGATTCTTTTTTTTCATGCATTGTATAATCATCAGTGTCTGTATATTTCCGTTTTCAATATATTGACAGTAATGCTGATTTATTTTGCAGGGTTTGTTAAAGGTGGCAATAGATAATGCCCGAGCGCAAGAAAAACAGGTACAAATGGAAAAGACTGAGTTAAAGATGGAATTATTCAGGGAACGAGAAGTAAGGGAAACCCTAGAAAAACAATTAGCAGTAGAACAAAAGAACAGAGGTATTTGTTTAAGTGTCTTATTTCTACGCTTACCTTGTATAATTTGTATACACATATTATTTAAGGTCTTATATGTATATGAAGATGGATATGTAATGTCTTAATGATAGAGAGAGAGGTGGTGATGGAAAAATTACTCCTTACTATTTGCATTAAAGAAATCACACACAATACACTTGCAGATAAAATCAATTTTTAATATTTGATAGTTTTACACAGTTTATATTTTTTTCAGGGTACAAGCATATGAGATAACTGCTTAACAGCTAAGTCACAGCCACAATGAAGCTCTGCTATAAGCTGCAGCCTTCTGGTAGATTGTTAAAAGTTGACTCATTATTTTTCATTTGTAGTGGCCTCATAATTTTGTGAGTAAGGCCTGGCCTAGATGGTCATGTTTTCATTGTTTGTGCTTTAAAACAGATGAAAATGGTGCATGCTGCATTTTTTTCCACAGGACCATGATCCTATGACCTAGCACAGTGTTTCTCAGCTCCAGTTCTCAAGACCCACCAAAAGGTAATGTTTTCTGTATTTCCTTAGTATTGCATAGGTGATGGAATTAATGCTTGAGCAGGTGATGAAATTATCATCTGTGCAACACTAAGGATATCCTGAAGACTTGACCTGTTGGTGGATCTTGAGGACTGGAGTTGAGAAACACTGCCCTAGCACATTGCCTACCTATCCAGCCTAAACTTGTAAAAACACCACCTGGCCTAGTAATTACTTTTATCCTCCCTTTATGTTCATATCTCTAAATTTGGAAATAACTATAGAAAAGTATGAATTTTTTGGAAGTACTGAGATGAATTTCATCAAAAATTAACACACAATAAAACAATATTTTCAGACTTTTGTATGAGATATACAGTGGTCAAAATCACTATTATTGTGAACAGATAAGTAAGTTGAAGATGAAGTGATCTCTAAAAGGCTTAAAGTTAAAGATAATACATTTCCTTTGTATTTTAGTTAAAAACATATATATATATATATATATATATATATATATATATATATATTCATTTTCTTTATTCATTTTAAAAATTACAAAGAGGATAATAGACTAGTGCAGACGTTTGGGCACCCTTGGAGATTTGTGTGCTCAGATATCTTTGACCAAGGATTCAGACTTTAATTAGCATGTTAGGGTTATGGCGTGATCATTATCATCGTTAGGAGAGGCCAAGTGATAAAAATTTTTATTTTATTTTTATATAAAAACCCAGCCTCCTCTAACCTTGTACCAAAAAAAAGCAGCCTTGGGTTCTTCTAAGCAGCTGCCTAGCACTCTGGAAATGAAAATAGTGGAGGCTCACAATGGCTCCACCATTATCACAAAGATAGCAAAGCGTTTTCAAGTTGCCCTTTCCTCAGTTCCAAATGTAATTATGAAATGGCAGTTCCAAGAACACTGGAAGTCAAGATAAAGTCTGAAAGACCAAGCAAAATTTCAGTGAGAGCTGCTCATAGGATTTTTAAAGAAGCAAATCAGAACCCCTGCTTGACTTCAGAAGACCTTCAGAAAAATTTATCAAACTTTGAGGTTGTGATATATTGTTCTACTGTTTAGCCTGTTCTACCTGAACAAATATGGTCTTCATGAAAGAGTCATCAGAAGAAAACCTCTCATACATTATCACCATAAAATTCTATGTTAGAAGTATGCAAAAGAACATCTAAACAAACCAGATGAAAGCGAACAAGTCCTGTGACCCAGTAAGGTTAAAATGGAACTCTTTGGCTACATTAATCAAAGGGGTAATTTAAACTTTTATATTTTTTTATTCTGCATAGGGGAAAAATGGCACAGAAAAGAACAGGAAAAGAACAGCTTGCCAACCATTAAGTACAGTATGAAGATGGATCAATCATTCTTTGAGGTTGTGTTGCAGCCAATGGCACAGGGAACATTTCACGGAAGAGGGAAGAATGTATTCAATATTCAATTAAATGTCAGCAAATTATTGGTGAAAACATAACATCATCAGTAAAAAAAAACTGAAGTTGAAAAGAGGATGGCTTCTGCAAATAGATAATGATCCTAAACACACGTCAAAATCCACAACAGACTATGTCAAAAAGCGCAAGCTGAAGGCTTTACAATGGCCCTCACAGTCCCCTGAATCTCACCATAAATCTCCCCGAACTGGAATAATTTTCCAAGGAAGAATGACTGAAAATCCCAAAACAATAATTGAAAGACTCGTCTAGCTACAAAAAGCATGTACAAGTTGTGAAACTTTCAAAAAGGGGTGCTGCTAGGTACTAATCATGCAGGATGCCCAAACCTTTGCATCAGCCCATTTTCCTTTTTGTAGTTTTTAAAATATAAAATGAAAAAAAAAATTTTTTTTTCCTAACATACAAAATAAATTTGTCATCTTTTACTCTTTGGCCTTTTAGAGATCATTTCATCTTCAACTTGCTTAAGTGTTCACAATAACAGTAATTTTGACCAGGTGCCCAAACTTTTACATGCCACTGTGCATCATTTTATAAATTGTTGATTGTTCAGATTGCACTTTTCTCTGTAAATGGTGGACGAGTGCACAATGGACAGTGGACAATCACTATAGATGGCCAATCCTGTTCTGACTGACAATGATATGTGAAATACAGTTACTATGTCTAGAGATCAATATCACATTTCTATCATCTACTTAGTAACTTTAAAAACATTTTCTAACATGCAAGACAAGACACTGGTCTAGTCACTCAGAGATTAATGCTAATAAATGCCTGTTTATAAGTAGCAATTATCACTGAGATCCAAATTATTGCAAGCCTTTATTAATGTTAATTGCCCAGTGTATATCTGCAAAATGATCAATGAAGAACATCAATAAAATAATTAAAGACGCTTGATTTGCATAAAACTGATCACTGTTATGTCTGACTAATATCGCTGAGTTCTAACATGCAAACAAATGGTCTTTCTTTGACTTTTCCCTACAATACTATATTACTTGTATGACTTAATAACCAATTATATTATTTTTATGATAATAGAATAGGTGTACACTTCCATTTTACCTAGGGCATCAGGTCCGACTCAGCAAATTTATTTAGTAACACATCCAACATGTTAAAACATACCTGTGATCTGTTAGTAACCTATTCCGATCATTAGTTTTACATTAGATGTTTAATACAGGTGATATTTATGGGAAGAAAGTACAAATATTCTGGTCAGGTAGATAATCAGTCCAAAAGGTAGAAGAGTTAGAGCCATCTTGGTCCACTTTGGAGAATTCACAACACAGGTACTGTCTGATGGCCGCCCAGGTGCAAAAAGATGTTATATTTATTTCTATGTTTCAGTATCGCTGATAAACTAATTGATTTACCATACATTTCACATTAGGATGCATTTCTTGAAGAATTTGCAAGTGTCCTTATTTCCTTACGGTTATTAAATATTAAAATAGAATAACTGAATTATTATATTATATGTACCAATGTTCTTTTTAATCGACGGATCAGTAAAAATAATTTGCAGATGTTTTAAATACTATAATTTTAATTTATTTGATTTACTAAATAATTATTTCAGGTTTTTTGTGGATCCTTGCTTATTTCTAAATAAAAAATATTTTATGTGAAGTGCAAGTCAAAGTCAAAGTATTTTCTGTATTCTTAGAATGTGACTGCAATATTATAGATATGACCAAAACAAGACAAGAACAGTCCATCACAATAATTAAATGGATGTTTTCTGTTTCAGCAATAATTCAAAAAAGACTTAAGAAAGAGAAGAAAGCGAAAAGGAAATTACAAGAAGCGTTGGAATTTGAGACAAAACGAAGAGAGCAAGCAGAGCAGGCACTCAAACAAGCAGCATCCTCAGAAGGACTTCGAGTCCTTAATGGTAAGACCAATAATTGACCTGAAGCAATAGTGTCATCTGTAAGGCACATTGCTTTTGCTACAATGCTACCAAACCTGATGTTATTAGGAAAATTTCAGTGTATTTGATGGAAATAATGAGTGAGATTGAGCAATGTAAAAGCATGTGGGTTATTTAGCTCAACAATAATACGTCATACCAGTAGTTACTATGAGCCGGCGGGCATTCCTGTTATCCTGGTCACATTAAATGTTGATGGAAATGATGGACAAGGCAAGTGTGCATGTGCATGGAGATTTGGGAGAAATACCTGTTAGGCAAATGAGTGTTTAGCCAACAGTACAGATGCTCAAATCAATTTATTGCAGGTCAAAATCGAGTTCCTGTCATATTTTATGAAATTTGCAGGTACTGGCAAATTTGAACAATTTGCCATCTGTTTCATGCAAATCGTCAAAAACCCCCACCATTTTACACTTTACAGAAGAGTACATCAGCCACATACGACTGACATAACCTCAGGTTCGACCAGGTTTCCCCATAATGCCTTGTAGCTATCACATCACATGGTATAGCACAGCTAATTAGGAGGACCTATCGTAGACTATATGAAAGTCTAAGCAGGGAATGCAGCAACCAATATAAGGATGATTTTAAGATAGCTAGAGTTTCTCAGAGTTGACAGTTCAGCAATAGAGACAGGATGAAAAATCCTTTAAATATTGGACACATATTCTAGACAGTAATATGCTGAATAACTGCAGAAGTGAATAAAATTGGAGTATTAGTCTGTGATTAATGCAGAAACTCAATTGATAGGGGGAGAGAGCGATAAGAGAGGTGCTATTGGAAGTATTACTAATATCTGCCTTGCTGCCTTTGAATTACAATTACCGTATATACTCGAGTATAAGCAGACCTGAGTATAAGCCGAGACCCCTAATTTTGCCACAAAAAAACTGGGAAAACTTATTGACTCGAGTATAAGCCTAGGGTAGGAAATGAAGCAGCTGCTTGTAAATTTCAAAAATAAAAATAGATACCAATAAAAGTAAAATTGATTGAGATATCAGTAGATTAAGTGTTAAAATATGTCACATATAATGTTCCATACAGTTCATTATGGCCCCATAAGATGCTCCATGTAAAAATGTGCCACATATAATGTCCATACAGTTCATTATGGCCCCATAAGATGCTCCATATAACATTGTGCCACATATAATGCTCCATACAGTTCATTATGGCCCCATAAGATGATCCATATGAAAATGTGCCACATATAATGCTCCATGAAGTTCTTTATGGCCCCATAGATGCTCCATATACAAATATGCCCCATATAATGCTCCATACAGTTCATTATGGCCCCATAAGATGCTCCATATACAAATATGCCCCATATAATGCTCCATACAGTTCATTATGGCCCCATAAGATGCTCCATATACAAATATGCCCCATATAATGCTCCATACAGTTCATTATGGCCCTATAAGATGCTCTATATAAAAATGTGCCGCATGTAATGCTGCTGCAATAAAAAAAAAATGACATACTCCCCTCTCGTCGCTCACTCGCTGCTCCTCAGCGTCCCATCTCTCCGCAGTGACTGTTCAGGCAGAGGGCGGCGCGCACACTAATTCGTCATCTGCCCCCTCTGACCTGAACAGTCACTGCAGTGGATGTGGAAGACGGAGCGACGCTGGAATGAGGGACTGGCAGCTTCTCCCGGACAGATTGTCTCCGGGAGCCGGCAGCTTCTTCCTCTGTTCAGCGGTCACTGGTACTGCTCATTACAGTAATGAATATGCGGCTCCACCCCTATGAGAGTGGAGTCCATATTCACTACTTTAATGAGCGGTACCATGTGACCGCTGAACAGAGGAAGAGCTGCGGGCACCGGAGACTATGGGACATGCAGGGACCGTGCCAGGAGCACCAGGAGCAGGTGAGTATGTGACAGTCGTCGCTCCCCCTCATCCGCCGACCCCCCCGCCAACCATGACTCGAGTATAAGCTGAGAGGGGCACTTTCAGCCCCCAAAAAAGGGCTGAATATCTTGGCTTATACTCGAGCATATACGGTACACATTTTTTTTTCATTTTTAATGCACTAAAAATCAAAAGTAAGACGGCAGAATCGTTGTAACAGAAAATACCTAATATTCATGTCAGACAGTGTGCATGCAAGTCCCAGGCGACTGTACTGAGCTTTTGCATTTCTTGTGCAATGGTTTTTTAAGGGGGAAATAAAAAGTTTTTTTAATGCAAAAGAAGAATCCCCCAAATCCCAACATTTGACTGCAACTGCCTACTGCATGATGCATACAATTTCTTTTTTCACAAATCTCTGTACATGCCACAATAGAGGGCACTTTTGCGGGTGCTGGCCTTTTGGACATGTACCTAGCTAACATTTCTTAGTATGTCTCTTTGGGAAGAGGGTTAAATTAGAAACGTAAAAAAATATAAAAGGAATATGGTGAGAAATAACAGAAGAGACACAAGCAGCAGAGTGCCCCATTTTCTTGTTTTAGGCAAATCATATGCACATAAAGTGCATAAAAACATTATTTTCCAAGTCACCGTAAGATCAAAAATATCCAATATGTAACTAATCAAATAATTCTAGTTAAACCATAGTAAAATATAAAACAAATAAAAAATAAATAAATATAACATGTACACTAGAGCAATTTAGAAGAATGCAGATGTTGATGTACATATAAAATTAATTGTAATATTTTATTTTTATTGTTTCTTTTAAAGCATTAACATAAACTTTATTGTTATCAATGTGTAATTCTTTTTTTTTTTAGATATATTTAGCCCCATGCCTGCATCTTTTATTTTTATCATAAAAAAGTAAAAAAAATTTAAAATGGGTGCAAGCTGTAATTCTGCTAACGTGGGACATCAGCGGCCCAAAAAAGAAATATAGATTTCAGAATTAAATTTAAAAAAAAAAAACCCTATCATTGTTCAAAGATATAAAATAAATGAATAAGATAATGGTGTCACTGCCAGCCTCTATTGCATGAAGGTTAGAGGAATAGAGTGAGTTATATGGTGCCACAGAAAAGTAAATATACCTTACGTGCCATTGTCTTAGTGTGCACACAGTAGGTTAAATCCGGCTGTATTTCAGCTGCTAATGTCATTCATTTTTGTCTCTGCTTTCAGAGGCTTTGACCCCGGAGATAGAATCTGACCGCAATGGGGCCAGAACAGATGCTGAAAGGACAATACAAGGTAAGATGTGCAAAATCCATAAATCTAGGTTTTTGCATTTGACTGTTCTCTTGTTATAGTATGCTATTCAACCATGCAGCTCACCATCTGGCTGGAATGAACACAAGGTCACATTTGCACTGCTGCTTATTACAGTAAATTAATTTGGTTATGTTTAAAATAACAGGTAATGGGTCAGCTCCAGCGCACACAATGCAAAATCATATCTTCTATTATCAGGCGTTTAGTTTATAACTAAGGGAAGAGGATACTATTTTTCTGAATGTTATTGCAGAATATAAGAGTTTTATTTTACTGTTTGTATAGCTGTTTTGCAACGTTTGCCCCATATCCTCTTCCAGGGATTTTGTTGTTAGTGTATTTTATAAAACACAGATATATTGAACTACAACCCCAATGGGATGTTCATGAATAGGGCTGTTTTCACATATGTGTTTTTGGTTATACACACATCAAAGACTGACAGTTTCCGTCACGTCATAGATTTATAATCCATTTTAAATTTATTTTGTTCATATCATTTTTTAAAAGCGGGAGGAGGTAAACTGTATGCATTTTTTTCCATTGACACATAGCAATGAATCAGTTAAAAGCAGATGGAAAAGTATGTCTTCTAGTTTTTATTCATTTTTGATGTATCCCTATAGACTTGAATGGCCAAATCCACAAACACTGTTGAAAGTAGGATATGCTTCCACCATTCTGTCCAGCTTCTCCTTTCCTCTGATGCACATCATCCTCCTTGGGCATATTCATTCTGTGCATAGGCCACAGGTGACGCAATTTGTAATGTCATGACGTGTGTTGTTATGTCAAAAGCCTATTAGTCTACTCAAGCCCTGGTGAAAATGCACCATGTCCAAAGAGGATTTCGAGAGAGGGAAAAAGATGTGGGCAGGGGAGTTGGGAAAGATAAGCAGTGAGTATCATATTTTTAACCTCTTTTCAGCCTTTGACATTTCAAAACAATGGTGGTTGGCCAGCTGTCATTTTGCCGGATTCAAAAGAACCTGAAGTTTTTGATAAAATTCAAGGTAAATTCAACTTTTCCTTGAACTAAGTTGCTTATGTCTATGACATTTTTCTTTAAATAGGATGTCCCCAGTTAACACTTTTCATTATGTTCTGTTAGAATATATGGACATCATAAAAAATGCCCTGTGCTAAGGTCCCCTAATTTGACCAGGGTTGAAAGCTATTACAATGAGCTTGGCTTGACTTATTACTTCTGAACTAAGTGATACAATAAAAATGTGTTGTACTCTGCCACTTCCCAGTGATGGATGATTCCTGGGATTGTCTAAGTTCCTGCATTTAGATAAAATATACACTCTTAAGGATTTTTAGGATTTTGATATTTTTGAGGTCACTGAGCTGCAGCATCTACACAGTGTGTGGAGGTGTGGTGTCCCATCCTGCACCGCGGTGAGAGTGCAGAGTGTCAGACTCACTCTAATCTAATACTGATGACCAAGCTTATGGTTCAGTCATCAATACCTAAATCTTGGACAATCCCGGGTATTATATAAAACAAGGATGCATAGTATGCTGAATGATAAATCTCCAAAAAATAAAAGGCATCTAACAGTTACGGTTCAGTGATTAAACTCTTTTTATGATGCCCCAAGGCTTGTAAATAATGTGGTGAGCATGCCCTACTCACATCAATACTGTAACTATTATGCAGAAATTCAACCTATAAACTGCATGAATTGTTGCTTACTTGGAGTCATCTGTGCATTGCTGGAGAGCCAAGGTATCCCTGCTCTTACCACACCAACATCTCTCTGGTTGATTTCTCAATGGGCTTCAGAGGTCATCACCAGCTGAAATTAGATCCTGCACATGCTCTGTTCACGTGTACACTCTGGGCATGTGTAGTGAAGTCATCAGTACATTCTTGGCTTTTTCTGCAAAATGCACATTTATGAGATCCTGTAGGACTAAAAACAATGCATGTGTGGGATTTCTACAAAGCTAATATTGATGTAAGAATTTCAATGTCAGGGGTAACTGCAGGGATAACGTGTCTCCTCTGCCATTCAGAACTATTGTGATGTCTTCACGTAAGCGATTAGCATTCAGCGTAGTCCATTTTATTTATTTATGTTTACTACACATTTTATAAACCTTAATGTTGCATTTTAGTTACTAAAAATCTGCTGAAAGGTTTCCTTTAATTGAACTTCCCATGAACATCTTTACATGTGGGAGTCAATTAATGGATTTACTTTTCATGATTATTTTGAGATAAGCCTGCACAAACCTTATTAATAATGTTAATGGTTTGCATTAGGGTGTAAATTAAAAGAATATTTATTATGGTGCTGAAATAAATTCCAATGTCCAAGTCATAGATTTTTTTCTGTTTCTCATGCTTGCTAAAAAAAATAATTGTAAATCAGTAACTTTACAATCAGAGAGTTTTGATATTCTGTGACTGAATATTGATCACACTTGACTGACAAGGAAATATGTTATCTGTGTATTCAGATGAAAGGAAATGAAAAAACAAGGACTTTTTTGTATTTTTGTTATATCAATATTTGAGTACAACCGAATATTGAAAAAGACCACATTCTTTGTAATCAGAAAACTATGTAACCTTCCTACATTTAAAGTCGCATAGACATGGCAGAGTTGTGTGTGGAAGACTTTACGGGGCACACAAGACTCTTTGCTGACATAGTGTTCCTTGAAACGACGTATGTTGTAACTATTCTTACCTAAAGGCATGATTCCATATTATCATGTCTCATGAAAAATAATATGTATCACATATGTTAAGAGGGATTTTTAAGTACTGTATATGAATACACTTTTAGGGCTTGTTCTCTCAGTACCAGCTGTGGAAGGTCGGCTCATTTAGCTGCTCCTCGAGGTCGACACAGGAACACATGTGGTTAAAGTCTCTGGGTGGTTTATTGCATCATAAACCAAAAACCCAAACTGGTAACAGAAAAACAGCCTGTCTAGCTCAAAAGAAAGTACCGTATTTTTTGGACTAAAAGACGCACCGGACTATAAGACGCACCCAGGTTTTAGAGGTGGAAAATAGGGAAAAAAATATTTGAAGCAAAAAAGGTGGTAAAATATTTAATAACATAAACATACTATTATATGTGTTGTTATTATATATAATAGTATGTTATTATGTTAGAAGCTACAGGACCAGTGTGGTGGCTGTAAAGTACTGTATGAAGATGCTGGAGGGTGAGTATAAGAATGGGGGCACAGGGCTAATATTTAAAGCACCACTCCAGCACTGAAAAATAACACTGGAGTGTTGCCTTAAGAACCCATGGGAGAACTATAGCTCCCAGAATGTCCTGCAGATCCTATGGCATGCTGAGAGTTATAGTTCACCACAGGAGTGGCAGAGTGCTTTATTGTGTGTTGTAGTGACTAACCTTTTAATTGTGGCAGCCAGCCACACTGTGGTGAGGTAAAATGCTGGAGTGTTGTGGATTCTGTTTTTGGGCTCCCTCTGGTGGTTACAGATGGTACTGGGTGATTTGTGTTTTCTGCGGTCTCTGGTGTCCACCTGTTCTATCAGGATATGGGAGTTTCCTATTTAACCTGGCTTTCTTGTCATTCCCTCGCCGGCTATCAATGTAATCAGTGTGTCTTGTTACCTCTGCTTCCCGCTTCTGTAATCTTCAGGACAAGCTAAGTTTTTGATTTTCCTGTTCCACGTTTTGCTTAATTTTTGTCTTAGTCCAGCTTGCAGATATGTGATTCCTTTTTGCTGGTTGCTCTAGTGGGCTGATATTACTCCTCATGTTCCATGAGTTGGCACATGAGTTCAAGTAATTTCAGGATGGTTTTTTGTAGGGTTTTTCGCTGACCGCGCAGTTCACTTTTGTATCCTCTGCTATCTAGCTTTAGCGGGCCTCATTTTGCTGAATCTGTTTTCATAACTACGTATGTGCTTTCCTCTCATTTCACCGTCATTACATGTGGGGGGCTGCTATTTCTGTGGGGTGTTTCTCTGGAGGCAAGAGAGGTCTGTGTTTCTTCTAATAGGGGAAGTTAGTCCTTCGGCTGGTGCGAGACGTCTAGGAATCATCGTAGGCACGTTCCCCGGCTACAGCTAGTTGTGTGTTTAGGTTCAGGATCGCGGTCAGCTCAGTTTCCATCACCCTAGAGCTTGTTTTGTTTTTTGTGCTTGTCCTTTTGTGATCCCCTGCCATTGGGATCATGACACTTGAGCATCCCATCCCATGACACCACAGAGCGCTCCCTCTTGTTGACTCTCCACAGCACAGGAGTAAGCTTGCAGATTGCAGTGTGGTGTCTGCAGGACCTGTGATGACATCAGAAGAGGGAGGGCTCTGTGCTGCCATGTGATGCTCCAGCATGCCCTCTTCATGACATCACACAGGTCCTTGTGCTAGAGCACTCAGCATCCAGCACAGCCCCAGCAGGCAGGTATGCAGTGATCTTGTCCCCTGTGGCCCCTGCTGCTGCCCCCTCCTCCACCAGACACACAGATCTCCCCAGCTGCTGCAGGAATCCAGCACTGGGGAAACCATGTGTGTCCCTGTGAAGTATTCATTTGCTGCTCCCAACTCACCACTCAGCTGACAGGTGGGCGGGGAAGCAGCTAATGAATATTCACTGCACTTTAATGATCGGGACCATGTGGTTTTCCCAGCACTGATTCCTGGAGCCCGGCAGGGATATTTTTCTGCCTCCTGCCTCCCAGTGCAATCCCACTCGCTGCTGCCCCCTCCCAAGTTACATCCCTACCGTAAGACGCACCCACACTTTCCTCCCAAATTTGGAGGAAAAAAAGTGCATCTTATGGTCAGAATAATACGGTAAATAGTTCATACAAAGTCCTGCCCAGTACTTCTGGCACAACATATATGGCAACTCTCGCAGGAGCTAGCAGTCTGGAGGCTTCCTTCCTCCATACTACGCCCAGACAGAGAAAAAAAATTGCTGATCATTTAACTCCCTCGAGTCACACCCTGGAGGTCAAGAAATGGTGGGTAAGCGTCCCGCCCATCTCTGACCTTCCCCCTTGTAAAAGCCATGCCCATATAGCGACTGGATTGCTCTCAGCACATATCATGCTGGAGAAAACACTTTTAGCTTTCACATTATGCAGAAAAGCAACCTTTGTGACACATATCTCCCCTCATGTACTGCACCAGTGACCATGTCACACAGCATAGTGAATGAGGTTTCTAAAATCTCATGCACATGTTACTTATGTTTTCCTTGTAGATTTGAAACTCTTAATAAATACCAACATTAGGGTCACAGGAGGTCACTTTATGCATAAATACATCACGGGAGATATGCCTTTAGAATACCAAATACTATCCAACAAATTATAAAGAACTGCTAAGTATCTAAAAATATATACTATATATTCATTTTTATTAAAGACACATTAAAGTATAGATAGGATAAGGCATCTAAAAACAGGACTAGAGAACACAGGACAGGATAAGTATAGAGCCCACATATGGGATAATTACGATCTCAAAAGTTCAAACAGAGAAGAGGACGATAATTAGCATATGTCTCAGGCAAAACATGCATAGATAGTACGTATAAAGTGTAAGAAGGTCCAATTGAGTCAAAAGTTGGCTGAGTAAATGCAAAACTGGCTAAATTTTGAATAATTGTCTGGTGCCAGTGTAATCTTATTAAAAGGCAGAGGAAAATAATCCTGATGTGCAAGTGCAAAATGGCCAATTGAGTAGCACACCATCGGTACAGCTTGCTGATAGTGATGGGTGAACCCCTGAGTGTTCAGTTCCGGTGGATTCAGATGAACAGTTAAAAAAAGTTCAGTTTGGGTATCAGAACTGTACCCGAATCCGGACCCCATTCACTTGAATGGGGGGCCTGAGTATCCAGTGTTTGCCACTCGTTTAAAAATACGGCGTGGGGACCCCTCTATTCTTGATAACCAACCTTGTGAAAGCTGACAGCTGAGGGTTCCAGCCTACAACTATCAGTTTTGCCTATCTGGTTATCAAAAATACAGGGGAACGTTGTTTTTTTTTTTAAATTATTTAGTTAGAGCGCAGGCACCAACTGATGAATCCTCCCTCTCGCTCATGCAGATGACAGCACGAGAAACACCCGATGTTCGGGGTGCCAAACCCAAATAGTAAAACAGACTTCCTGGTGAAGTCCTTCTCGGGTTCCATGCCCGAACAGTAGGTGTTTGGTACGGACCTCGAACTTTACTGTTTGGGTTTGCCCATCTCTACTTACTAAGTAAGACTACTTTATTCTCTGTGTAATGATTATTAGTACTTGTGAGGGATCATTTTACTTTCCCTCCTAACGAGGATTACGTTGCCACCAGACACTTTATTCAATATGTACAGGAAAGATATGTATCTTGGTACCGTGTTAGCCAGTAGATAGAAAAATATTTAGAATTGAGAGTCTTCAGTGGTTGATACCTTTTAATGGCTAACTGAAAAGATGGTAACAAATTGCAAGCTTTCGAGACAACACAGGTCTCTTCATCAGGCAAATACTAAAAGAAATTCTGAAGAATCACAAATTTATGCACAATATAGGACAGAAAAAAAGGAAAAACCATGGATAAGACAGGTGACATGAGGCAGAATTACCATGAGTGATAAACAGTTATGTCCATAAATATTGGGCCAGTTCTTAGATAAGGATTGTTTTATTGTCCTCTGATTGAGGTCTGGTTCTGTTGTGATGACCCCTCATAGTCTGAGGGGCAAGTTCCTTAGTTGATGTACTTTACAATGATGCTTCTTAGATTTGGGGGCTGCCTAGGAACTTGCCCCCTCAGACTATGAGGGGTCATCACAACAAAACCAGACCCCATTCAGAGGACAATAAAACAATCCTTATCTAGGAACTGGCCCAAAATTTATGGACATAACTGTTTATCACTCATGGTAATTCTGCTTCATATCACCTGTCTTATCCATGGTTTTTCCTTTTTTTCTGTGCTATATTGTGCATAAATATGTGATTCTTCAGAATTTCTTTTAGTATTTGCCTGATGAAGAGACCTGTGTAGTCTCGAAAGCTTGCAATTTGTTGCCAACTTTTCAGTTAGCCATTAAAAGGTATCAACCACTGAGGACTCTCATTTCTAAATATTTTTCTATTCAATATGTAGCAAGTTATGCACATTCAACTTTTGACTTAATTGGACCATCTTGCACTTTATACTGTCTGTACTGAATTGCCTAAGACAAATGCTAATTATAGTCCTGATCTCTGGTTGAATTTTTGAAATCAGTATTATCACATATGTGGCCTGTGTACTTATGTTGCCCTGTGCTGGTGTTCTTTAGTATGGGTTCTTAGCTAATTTGTCCTGTATGTACTTTATTTTAATATATATTTAATAAAATGAATTTTTTTAGATACTTAGTAGTGCTCTATTTTTAATTTGGTGGTTGAGATTTGAAGCTTCAAATTTTTTGTTTTCAAATCTACAGCATGGGTAAAATGTAGTGGCTGCTGGGACTGAGGTGGAAGGTGTTCTAGCTCGTGTCCTACCACTACGAAGTATTGCTGGAGTTCATCTGTCCAGGTTGCCTCCTCCTTCTACTCTGCTTCCTCCACTGCCTCCTCATCCGGTCACAGGAAGACCTGCACCACCAACTTCAGCACAGCCAGGGGAAAACGACAGCAGGCTGTTCTTAAACTTTTCTTTTTGGGGGATAAATCCTACAATACACAGGGGTTGTGGAATTGGATCAAACAGCAGACAGCTGTGTGGTTAGTGCTGGAAAACCTCAAACCCGGCCTGGTGGTGTACAATAATGGACAAACTCTCATAGCAGCTCTGGGCCTAGCCAGTTTGACGCACATCCCTTGCCTGGCACATGTGCTGAACTTATTATTTCTTATTGTAGCCCCATTTATTCCATGGCGCTTTACATGTGAAAAGGGGTATACATAACAAAAAATAAGTACAATAATCTTGAATGAAACAGGTCACTGACTTGTACAGGAGGAGAGAAAACCCTACCCGTGAGGGCTCACAATCTACAAGGGATGGGTGGAAATACAATAGTCGAGATTTTTGCAGTGTGTTTCATACATTCAAATGAATGGGGAAAAAAACGTAAGTCAAAAATCATAAAAAATGTGGGAAAATCATGCATTTTTTGTAGCATTTTCCTGCAGTCACTTTGGTCTTTGTGGCAGAAACATTTGCTGCAAATACTTAACATGTGAACACACTCGTGTGGTTATGTTCTACTTGGTGGATGTACAGTCATATTACAAAGAAGAAATGAGGAATCCAGCTCAACGAGGTAGTGAAAAAAACTTCTTTATTCACTTGGAAATATATTCAGTGGAGGATAAAAACAGCAGTTACAAAAAATAAAAAGCGATATCAACGCGTTTCTGGTGACCAAGCACCCTTAATCATGATTGTGTAGGCTAGAATTGATGCTTATATGTAGATCGTAATTTTCACTTTTACAAGACATTTTTTGTGTAAAGACTGCTCAAACTAAGAATTACAGTATGAATCAGAACTGAATGTGTCATATGAAGCAGTGCACTTTTATATTACATCTAATGAAATTAGGAATAATATTACCTATTGTTTATCTAGAAATAGTCTCTCTTTCCCCATAATAAGGAGATAAATTGTAGGGGTTAGGTAAGGCATTGATGTAACATAGTAGAGGTGGTTTCCAGCCTATAAAATGTTTAACTAAATGAATGATAAAGAGTCAATTACAGTATATACTGTTTTCTGCTGTGCCCTTATCCACTGGTCAGCTCTCTGCAATATTTTATCACTCTTTTACATGTAAATGTAGGGAGCCAAAAATGTATAGCCCCTTATTGATTCCCAGCAGCACAAAGAGATTCTGTTTTCAAGATAGACATGAGACGTAGCCGTGGATAATTATGGCATATTTTTTGGTTATTTCACAAATATCTGTGATGGGAAAATTCCCTAATGGTTGTAATCTCATGTGCTATGAGTCCTGTTTCTGAAATTCCCATACAACAGTAGTCAGCCATTTACTACCCTACATATAGTGAAGACAATTTAAATGAATAAAAGGTGATCCGTAGAGCGTGCCTGCCTATTATGGGATCCTTAGAGATAAAGTACCTAAACTTATTGGTCTCAGCTTCCTTGATACCCATTGGCACAGGATTTCCTATCCAATCAGTGGCGTGGAAAGTACATGCATGGAAAACAAGAAGCCCTTCTGTTATGAGCAGCAAACCCACCATTCTAATATGAAGGGTGGAATTTAGATTTGTGCTATGGGGCCCCATCTTCCTTCCTGACCTGTAAAACACCCACCAATAATACCTTTCTATGACTGTTAGATACATTATAATGCAACTCAGGATTGATTTATATGCTAACCATAACATTATAATTAACACTCTTCAGTAGCTTTGCCAAGTTAGAGCCACTCTCACTCCTGGAAAAGAGATATTTTAATGTCAAACTGAAGTCAAATGGTACATTGTGTTATCTCGCACTGCATTAATATGTTGATAAAGCAGTATAGCACAATATTTTTTCTATTATTATTTCAAATATTCAAACTATATTAATGAGAACATCATTTTGGAGAACTAATTATTTCTATTTGTCTTGTGTCACACTTTCTAATTCCCCTATATTAGAACAGCCAAAGCAAATTAATTGCTTTTCCAGCAGTTGAACCTCAGCCAAGAATGAGCTCACGTTCTCATTCTGCTTACTTCTTTCTAGGACTGTATTGCGCTAGACATCCCCCTTAATAGAGAGCATGGTCTGGAGAATACCTTTCCTCACGTTCTGTATTGCCTTGCACTTGATGAAATGTATATACGTTTAAGTGACCCACTAGGAAAGATAAAGTTCTTAGCTGCGAGATTACACATCAAAACAGTTAAAGTGAAATTAAAATTAAATGAATGAATCTCAGTGAAGCAAAAAAAGCAGTAATTAATGGTTCCCTTAATTGTCTTCATAAAATATTTGCATGGGTCTAATTTGCATAATTTGCATGTATTAATTAATCTTTCAAAGGAATTTTGTGCTGAGAGAAGCCAAAAAATCTCTTTGTTTTATTTAACATCTAATGAAATATTTATCTTCTTTAATGAACTTCTCATCTTCATTAAAATAAAAATTGTGCAACTTTGTGTGTTTTAAATGTTTTTATAATTGAAGTCTTCTCAAAAACCTCTTTAAGCTTCAAATGTCGACAGAACAAACATATTATCATGCTTTCTGCACCATTTCACTCCAGCTTACAGTATACAACTGTTTATTTTTGTTTTGATACAATTTCATTTCGGGAATATTCAAAATGGTACTTGTTTTTAAGCAGAAGTTTATTTTCCTTCTAGGGCAATTTAGCATGTTACTAATGTTGTAGATATTGATAAACTGTTGAGAAACAAATATTCACTTCTACCAATCGATAATTTCAATATTTGTATATTTCGATTATAATGCATTATTTATACATATCACAGATATCTGCTGACACAATGCTCTTTTAGCCAGTAGCTCTCTCATGACTCTCTTATACACGCATACGCTCAATATGGTTGATATTCATATGGTTTCAATGGGGGGCGCAGAAAGATGCTCCTAGATACTGTTGTGAGTGGCTTATCTAGGAAGAAAACAAAATAATAGCACATTTAAATTCCAATTTTCCAACCCTTCTCTAATCGGTCATCATGTTTGGGGTAGAGATAGAAGACCCCCATACAGTTAAATTGGGCTGATTTTAATTTGTATGAGGATCCCTAACAATGACATCTAAATAAACCATCTACATTTACAACACTAATAAAATGTTAAACCATCGACTAATCCTATAATATCTTCCAGTCTATTTATCTATGCCTGTTTAATCCGTATTCTACATTTTTTTTAATTGATGTTTTTTTAATTGATATTTCCTGCTCCGATCTTTATTCTTAAACTTGCCTTTCCAAGTAAAATATCTAGCAGGATTAAGCAGATGGAAATAATTTAAAATTAAATAATAAGTTAACATTTAAAACTGTGACACTTTGCAAATCACTTTCTTAGGTGATTTGTCTTCAGTCCTGTAAATAATGCATGTAAGTCATTCCCAAACCCCAGCTTTTCCCCAGTCTATTTGCTCGCTTTACTTGTGTTGATAACAGAACATAGTCATTTGGAGTACAGATGATGGCAGTTAAAGGGTTATTAGCTGTCTTCTCTTTTGAGTGTAGTGCAGGACAATCTCCTGCCGCAGCTCTCCCCAGAATTAGTAAAACAAAAACAGACATGCTGAGCACACCCTTTCACTGCCATCATCTGTACTCCAAATGTGTATATTCTGATATCAATGCACCCGATGGCAGACAATTATACTGGGGAAAAGCAGGGGTTTGAAAGCCATTTACTTAACTTTTTTTACTGAAATGAAAAAAAATCAGTGATCTGCAAAGCTTCATAACTTTCCATGTTTGAAAAAAAAAATAACATAAATGAAAGTTTAATTACACTTTAAGTAAAATTTGTTGGAAGCGATTTATCTAGACGTAAAATGTATTATCATACTAACTATTTTATGCTTAAACTACCATATATACTCGAGTATAAGCCGACCCCCCTAATTTTGCAACAAAAAACTGGGAAAACTAATTGACTCGAGTATAAGCCTAGGGTGGAAAATGCAGCAGCTACGGGTAAATGTTAAAAATAAAATAGATACCAATAAAAGTTAAATTAATTGAGGCATCAGTAGGTTGTGTTTTTGAATATCCATATTGAATCAAGAGCCCCATATAATGCTCCATACAGTTCATTATGGCCCCATAAGATCCTCCATACAAAATAGGCCCCATATAATGCTCCATACAGTTCATTATGGCCCCATAAGATGCTCCATATACAAATATACCCCATATAATGCTCCATGCAGTTCTTTATGGCCCCATAAGATGCTCCATACAAAATATGCCCCATATAATGCTCCATGCAGTTCTTTATGGCCCCATAAGATGCCCCATATAATGCTACATTCAGTTCTTTATGGCCCCATAGATGCCCCATATAATGCTCCATGCAGTTCTTTATGGCCCCATAGATGCCCCATATAATGCTCCATGCAGTTATGGCACCATAGATGCCCCATATAATGCTCCATGCAGTTATGGCCCCATATAATGCTCCATGCAGTTATGGCCCCATAGATACCCCATATAATGCTCCATGCAGTTATGGCCCCATATAATGCTCCATGCAGTTATGGTCCCATATAATGCTCCATGCAGTTATGGCCCCATAGATGCCCCATATAATGCTCCATGCAGTTATGGCCCCATATAATGCTCCATGCAGTGATGGCCCCATAGATGCCCCATAGATGCTCCATGCAGTTCTTGCCATGCATTGTGCCACATGTAATGTTGCTGCTGCTGCACTAAAAAAAAATGACATACTCACCTCTCGTCGCTGCTCCTCAGCGTCCCGTCTCTCCGCACTGACTGTTCAGGCAAAGGGCGGTGCGCACACTAATAGATCATCGCGCCCTCTGACCTGAACAGTCACAGCAAGAGGACAGGAAGACGAGAACGTGGAAAGGTGAATATGACATACTTACCTGCTCCCGGCGTTCCAGACGCGATCCCTGCATGTCCCACGGTCTTCGGGAGCGGCAGCTTCTTCCTGTAGTGAGCGGTCACATGGTACCGCTCATTACAGTGATGAATATGCGGCTCCACCCCTATGGGAGTGGAATCCATATTCATAACTTTAATGAGTGGTACCAGTGACCACTGAACAGGGGAAGAAGCTGCCGCGCCCGAAGACCGTGGGACTGCAGGGACCTCATCAGGAGCACTGGGAGCAGGTGAGTATTTGACAGGCATCGCTCCCCCTCACCCGCTGACCCCCCCGCCTTCCATGACTCGAGTATAAACCGAGAGGGGCACTTTCAGCCCATTTTTCAGCCCATCTCAGCTTATACTCGAGTATATACGATAATTTATTTGTAGGTTGAGAAGTATTGATTGATATGGGTAGAGTGTTTGCAGACTATTGCATTGACCCCATAAGCATATCTGGTGCATCTCTGGTTTCCCTGTTATTGGATTGGATGTTGGCCGTTACAGACAGAGGTCATTTACTCGTTAAGCAGAATATTTTACACAGCAAAGTCCTATGACTGCAGATAGTTGTTATACGAACTTACCTACTACAGCGACATAATCTTAATATATACTTAACTTGTAATGTCTTCGCATCCTGTTCCGTCCAGATGTGTCCGGATCCTAGAATTCCAAGCAGCGGAAGTTCACCGACCGCCATACTGGGACACCCAAGTGATGGGTGTCCCAATATGGAAACTGATGGTCGTACCAGCCTCTTTCACAGTACCACCAGCGGAACACTGTCGCATCACACACACAGACACACACTGTATACGCCGTATGCACCACACACACACACACAAACACACTGTATATGCCGCACCCACCACACACACTGTATATGCCGTACGCACCACACACATACACACTGTATACGCCGTACACACCACACACACACACACACTGTATACGCTGTATGCAGCCTCTTGCATGGTAACACCAGCGGAACACCGTCGCGAACACGCCGCCGCAGGGATCAGCCGAGTGATTCACTGACCGCCGCCATCTTTATACAGGAAAAGCGCATGCACAGTTTTAAGGTGACCGCCGCTCTCTGTTTGCACAAAGATGACAAAGGCTTGATTTACTGTGCCTGCACGAATTCCACGCAGGCTCAGTGAATCATTTGGCTGATCCCGGCAGCAGATGCACTATGTGTCTAAAGGCAGAGGAAGCCGGTCACATTAAAGGGGTTTTCCCACTAACGAAAGTTCATTTTAAAAATTTTCTGTGTCTGGCCGTGTACGGAGCATACCACATCTCCTGGGCAAGGGAGGAAGTAAAAGACAATACTGACAATACAGCAGGGGATCACAGAGGATTTCTTTTGTCAGGTAAAATATTTCACTGACTGTTTTTAAACTATATTTTACCTCACAAAATGTATTCTCTGCGATCTCCTGCTTTAATATCAGTATTGTCTTTTGCTTCCTCCCCTGCCCAGGAGCTGTGGCATGTTCTGTACACGGTCAGACTTAGACAATTTTTAAAAATGAACTTTTGTTTGTGGGAAAACCCATTTAAAAAGCTAATATCAACACCAACATGGCTCCTCCTAACAAGTATGCCAATGACAATAAAAGGAACGCAGCAAAGGCACAACACAGCAGACAAGGGAAATAGCACATGGGGTAGACAGGTCAAAGAAGAGAGCACAGACGGAAGAAGTCAGCACATGTGGAAAGAGAATGGATAGGTGGGTGATCACATGGGGTGAGAGATTCTCAATGCTGCAAAGCCTACCACCATCATAACATTACCGCCCTTCCGATTCGATAGCATTGGGCCTCCAGCTAGTGTTGTATATTGTACAACGAGGAAGTCGGAGACTGACTACTACTCTACAATGTATTGCACTGATGGTCAGATTGGTGGTTACTAGAGATGAGTGAACCCGAACTGTAAAGTCCGGTGCTGAACTCTGAACTTGGACTTCTCCTGGAAGTCTGTATTAGTGTTTGAAGTTCCAAGAGAAGAGAGTTCCCCCTAGCCCTTACTACGACCATTTTACAGCACAAAATTTCAGGTCCCCATTGATTTCTATGGGGTTTGGGTTCAACTTAGGGTAGAATTCTAGTACCCGAACCGAACTTTGCACTACAGTTTGGTTACACCCGACAAATCCGAATATCCAGTTCATCCCTAGTGGTCTCACGACATATTGGTCGGTAATAAACAGATAAAAAAATATAGACCCAATTGCCAGTTATTTGGTATTGTATGTACAAAAGAAAAGCTGGAACTCTACAAATGTTTGTTTTGCAAACTACAGGTAATGAAGTTGTTCCTTCGTTATGTGATCTATGAGAACTAGAATATACCTCTGTTGTATCACTTTATACCTGAACACCCACCATTCACAGTGTATTATAAGGCTTATTTTATAGAATAAGTGATTTATAAAGATCATATTATTGTCCTTCCAGTCTTTTCCTAAGACCCCAAAAGTATGTCCCATGCTACACATACGAGGGGCGATCCAAAAGTAATGATAATCGGTTATTTCTATTGCACACAGAAATTAAAATAAAATGTTTTCTTCTCTCTCAGGTACCCACTAGTCCAGGAAAAAAAAAATCACTTAAATAGACCACGATTCCCGGGAGCTACATTCATTTGAATATGAACTGCCGAGGAGTGAACATCAAAATGGAAAAAAACGAGCTCAGAGCTGTCATCAAATACCTCTGCTTGAAAAAAATGACTACCAAAGACATATACAGCGACTTGGTGGAAACATTGGGGGACTCTTCTCCTCCATATTCCACAGTTGCATGCTGGGCCAAGGAATTTAAGCTGGGAAGAACATCGACGGAAAATGAACATCGTGAAGGACGCCCATCCACGTCCCTCAATGAAGAAAACGTGAAAAAAGTTGAAGAAGTTGTATTGGCAGATCGAAGAGTGACTATCAGGCATGTAGCTGAGGTCACAGGGACCTCATATGGCAGTATTCAAAGAATCCTTGCAAAAGAATTGCATATGAGAAAGGTCTCCGCGCGTTGGGTGCCAAAAATGTTAACCGACGAGCAAAAGAAGAAACGAGTTGACATTTCAATAGCAAATCTCGAAAAGTTCCAAGCAGACAAGGAAAATTTTTTGTCACGTTTTTTGACCATGGACAAGACCTGGATCCACCACTTTGATCCCGAAACTAAACAACAATCGATGACGTGGAAACGAGCCGACAAACCAACGCCGAAGAAATTCAAAGTGTCAAGCTCAGCAGGGAAGGTTATGGCGCCCGTTTTTTGGGACGTTGAAGGAATTATTATGGTGGACTATTTGGAGAAGGGAGCCACTATTACGGGCTCCTACTACGCAGAACAAATAAGAAGATTGCGGGAGGCTATCAAGGAGAAAAGGCGCAGCAAACTGCGGGCTGGAGTGCTGTTTCACCAAGATAACGCACCGGCTCACAAAGCTGCAGTTGCCATGGCTACCATTCAAGAAGTGGGCTTTGAACTGGTGGAACACGCCCCTATAGGCCAGATCTAGCCCCCAGTGACTTCTTTCTCTTTCCTCGGCTCAAGGAACACCTCCTGGGCAAGAAATTTGATGACAATAGTGACGTGATAACTGCTGTTGGGGATTTTTTTGAGGGTCAAGATCAAGAATTTTTTTCTAAGGGAATTCTAAGTTTAGAAAAGAGATGGACTAAATGTATAGACTTGTTAGTAGACTATGTAAAAAAATAAAAAAAATTTTTGACTATATTCATTGTGTTTAGTATTGATTATCAATACTTTTGGATCGCCCCTCGTAGTAGGATGGATTTGGGGGCACGTTAAGGAGCGTAGAGTTCTGTGGTATTGGCTGTAAAGGAATAAGATAGTCTAAAATATGGCCGTGTGTGATAATTGTTACTAAATATGGGTAAGAAAAAATTAAATAGGTAAAAATATTTAAGGAGAAAAAATGTATACTCTGTGCAGCACACAGTCTTGGGATTAAATGGGCCCTAGAACACTGAATTCTACATGAATAAAGCATTTATAAAAGGTAAATTTGTAGCGTACATAATGCAGCATACATTAAAGGAATTTAGACACAGTCACGCAGCTGGTCCAAACAGAGCTCTCTCATACTGTTCGCACAGGCGGCTTTGCCTCCGCAGCATGGAGGAAATGCAGACACACCGCAGCTGACCATATCCAGTGATCTGGCCGACTTCAGAGCAGCGCTTGTAGGCTCGAGAGCACATAGCCTGCAATCGGCGCACGCTTGTTGCCTAGGTAACAAGACACACGGACTGTAGGGTGGCTGGTAACCTAGGCATTGTGCGGTACACTATAAATGTAAAAATCCCTCCATTTAAGAGAATGAAGAAGATTTAGAAATACAAGGTAAAATATTTTTGCAAGCACTTTGTAGTTTTAGCCACTTAAGAACCAGAGGCAACCCCTATAAGTGTCAATTTTTTGTGACCCTTTAAGTGTATCATTTTGACAATGTGACCCTTGGACCCCAAAAAGTTGTGTTGCTTTCCTTCCTGCACTCTTTTCTTGTCTGGGAGCCTGATAGCAGTAATGTATTGACTTTTGCAATATCGACTTTCACAAATTTAGTTACCAATAAAAGCACATTTCTAAGTATACTCTTTGAGAATTGTATGCTTAGTGTTTGGCCCAGCATATGCTCCATTCACAATCACCAGTAGTAATGACATTCATTCGTACATGATCGCTCTGCTGCCATCTGCTGGCAATAGTGAGACAGTGATGTCATATTTTAATACATTTCTATTTCATTGCTTCTTTAAAATTGAATAAATAAAACTTTAAGTATCCAGCTTGCAGGTGGAAATTATTATTTCATTTTCATGTTTGATAAATCTTTATTTTAAGGGACTTATGTATCTTTTACTTGAACAAGCAAAATGAATTATGAATTTTTCTGGCACTCATAATTCTTAAGATATCATCAACACACTTATCTGGTTTCACTGCTACCGTCAAAATGATCTGATACAGGTTGTTCTGACCTCATCCATATAAAAAAGCAGGCTTCGCATAGACGAGTAAGCCATGAAGATTAGTAATGAAAAATGCTCACATGCTAGTTAAATACACAGAGAATAATTTGCCATAAGTACCAGCATGTGTCTTGTATTCTGGCAAATTTAAAAAGTCATTATTTCCAATTGTTTAATAAATACTGTTTTCTTTTGGGAGGCAGTAATGTAAGTATTTTAGGCTACCTGAAAGTTACTGGCCCCAATGCAACTACTGTAACAGGGTCATCCACTTACCATGTGTACAATTGTATAATACTTGGGTCTTCTTATGTGTAGAGGTGTAAGCAGGTACAAGAATGCCGAAACGCAGGGATGCAGAGCAAGGGTTAACGAGAGTGCGGTTTAATTTACAACAATAAACTCCTCGTAGGGAGATAACAGAGGGAGGTAACAGGGAGGTAATAAGGAGGGGAAAGCAGATGAAAATAGTGTAATTGTGATACAACACAACAGTCTTGCTATCAAATTCAACTTATCTAGACTCCGCTGTCCTTTAGTCATGTGTGGTCCGATGGGTGATGGAATACCGACGAAGGCCGACACTGCGTCTTCAGGCTTCCCCGCCCAACACACGGTCCCACTTCTGGTGGCAACGGGCGGTCACCCGTTTTGCCCGTTGAGTCCCTAGTCCATTAATCTGCAGAGCTGAGGTGTGAAGCTCTGCACAAGTCTCTACTCAGCGTGTGCTCCACTGCACACCCGCCGATTGCTGGATACACACCCCACGATATTGCTCCTGGTGCTCGTTTATCAGTGCACTCGTGCTGCACTGCTTCACTTGGCGCCCAACTCTCTGTGCATTCGCTGCTACTCAGGAGCCCTTATTAAACCTCTCCCGGGTCTCTGCTCCACGATTCACCTCACTTCGCAGAGCGCAGTCGGCCCCTGCCTTCTCCTTCCTCCGGCAGGAACTCTCTGGCTTTTCCCACGCTACACTCTCTCATCCCCCTGCTTACCACACCACTTCTCTCCAGGTAATGGGTCGTGTCCAGCTCCCATTTCCTTCCCCCTGCAACACTGGACACAGCCTCAGCAGTTCCAGACCCAGTATTGCGCAGGTACCCACAGCCCAGTCTTCCCCCTTACAGAGGCACTTTTGGCCCCCTGACTGCTGCTTGCTGCTCATGTGTCTCCTATATCTATGCTCCGATGTAGTAAAAGAGTTTGTAAAAAGTTTTAAAATAGCTAATCCTCAGGATAGATGATAACTTGCTGATCTGCACTGGTTAAAGAATGGGACTCTGAAGAGCAACAACTGAGCATGTGCCCCACTGTCCCACTCATTATCAATAGGACTATAGACTGGTAGCCAATAGTAGCCGAGACAGCTAGGTAATAGCTGATATGGTTTGGGACCTTCAGTGAACTGGAAATTTGAACATCCTTTTTAACAAAAAAAAAGATGCCTTCGTAGCAATATATACATAGATGATAAGTAGCAGGTGACGTTGCTGTGACTAGATAAGTATCTTTTTATCAATAGAAATGCAGAAGGGGCTATAGTTTAAATACAAACTATGCAAATGTTTGAAAAGCCCTGATGTACTTGTATATAAAACCAAAAAGGTGCTCAGTTCTATGTAAGGGGTTAAAGTATGTGAGTATTTTATCTATCATTATTTTTACTTCCTATATTTCTGTAATAACTGTGAAGAAGTGTGATAAAAATCTTGACTGGAAAGCACATAAGGAAAATTGAGAAAACAATCAGGATATTATAGAGATAATGATATCTCCAGATGTAAAGGTGTTTAATACCAGAGTTACTTGACCGCTGGTGGAAAGTTGAGGGGACAGATGCATTAAAAATCAGACAGAATGCTAAAAATTAGGCTAGTGTTTTTTTACATGGGACCGTTCAGGCTTGTGTTTAAGGTGTCACTCTCATGAGACCATAGTAATTTAAGCAAGCAGGTCTATAAGATGATTATAATTCAAGGAGTAAGCATGTTACCTTTGTTTGCATCTGCAAGTAAAATAATATAGCAAAAATGTCAAAGGTCAAGGCTATAAATTCTAAAACTCACAGCAAAACAGAGTCCACTATGTCCACCAACTCAGTGCTACATCTGACAACCTCAACACTGCTTCACCTGAATGTGTTTAGGAGAAATGGACTTAATACTGTTGTGTCCCTCACTTAGTTTTTTTGTTCCAAATTACAAAGAATTAAGGTACCTTCACACTAAACGATATCGCTAGCCATCGCTATCCGTGACGTTGCAGCATCCTGGCTAGCGATATCGTTCAGTTTGACACGCAGCAGCGATCAGAATCCTGCTGTGATGTCGTTGGTCGGGGCAAGAAGGCCAGAACTTTATTTTGTCGCTGGCTCTCCCGCTGACATCGCTAAATCGGCGTGTGTGACGCCGATTCAGCGATGTCTTCGCTGGTAACCAGGGTAAACATCGGGTTACTAAGCGCAGGGCCACGCTTAGTAACCCGATGTTTACCCTGGTTACCATCCTAAAAGTTAAAAAAACAAACACTACATACTTACCTTCCACTGTCTGTCCTCCGGTGCTGTGCTTTCCTGCACTCACTGTGAGCACAGCGGTGACGTCACCGCTCTGCTTTCCGGCCGCTGTGCTCGCAGCCAGTACAGAGAAGCACAGCGCCGGGGACAGACAGCGGAAGGTAAGTATGAAGCGTTTGTTTTTTTAACTATTAGGATGGTAACCAGGGTAAACATCGGGTTACTAAGCGTGGCCCTGCGCTTAGTAACCCGATGTTTACCCTGGTTACCGGCATCGTTGGTCGCTGGAGAGCGGCCTGTGTGACAGCTCTCCAGCGACCAAACAGCGACGCTGCAGCGATCCGGATCGTTGTCTGGATCGCTGCAGCGTCGTTTAGTGTGAAGGTACCTTTAGAGCTAAGTGAATCAATTCAAAGCAAATTGAGTTTGCTTTAAAAAAAATACACAAAAAATTCTGGTATCACCAGAAGTTAAATTTTTTGAGATTTGATTCCTTTGAAAAAAGGAAAATGGAGCTTGCTGGCTGTCATTGTGCTGAATACTTTTTAGGGCCGTGAAGGATTAAAAAAACAAAAAAAAACACATTATATTCATCTTACCCCTCAACTGGTCTTGGCACCTCAGCTCTCCGCCCAGCCGTCTGCTAGTTCACTTCGTCCACCTGGTCTTCTCATTCTCAACTGCCTTCGCTCTTTGGCATCTCCAGTACTGATTAGGCCTCAAGTGACACTTTGAGGTCGCGGGGAGAAACACATTATGAAGTTGGGTGAGGCTTAGCCCCATGTGCCGAAGAGTGAAGAAGAGGGAAGAGAAGAAGCGAGACTGTGGAGGAGGAAGCGAACCAAAGGAGGCCTGGGAGCTATGGTTCCAAGACAGGTGGGCAGTGAGGTGAATTTAATATTTGTAACCTCTTTGTTTATTAGTCTCTGGGGTCTGGAGAGACTTCATAGTAGAATGAACAGCTTTTATCAGCAGTTCGATTTGTATGTTTAAATTCAGTACGAATCATATTCCTCTGCGGATTTCGAGTTAGTCTGATGAATCGAATTTCAGCAGATTTGCTCATGTACAAGGTATTCATTTTTCTTGGAAATTAACCCCTTTCTCACCTCGGACAGGATAATACATCCGAGGTCAGAATCCCCGCTCTGATTCAGGCTTCGGCGGTGAGCCTGCATCAAAGCCGGAACATGTCAGCTGTTTTGAACAGCTGACATGTGCCCGCAATAGCGGCAGGTGAAATCGCGATTCACCCGCCGCTATTAACTAGTTAAATGCCACTGTCAAACGCTGACAGCAGCATTTAACCGGCGCTTCCGGCCGGGTGGCAGGAAACGAGCGCATCGCTGACCCCGTCACATGATCGGGGGTCAGCGATGCTTCTGTATAGTAACCGTAGAGGTCCTTGAGACCTCTATGGTTACTGATCCCCGATAGCTGTGAGTGCCACCCTGTGGTCGGCGCTCATAGCACACCTGCATTTCTACTGCATAGCAGCGATCTGATGATCGCTGCTATGTAGCAGAGGCGATCGAGTTGTGCCAGCTTCTAGCCTCCCATGGAGGCTATTGAAGCATGGCAAAAGTTAAAAAAAAAAGTTAAAAAAAATTTGAAAAAAATAAAAAAATATAAAAGTTTAAATTACCCCCTTTTTGCCCCATTCAAAATAAATCACTAAAAAAAAATCAAACCTACACATATTTGGTATCGCCGCACTCAGAATCGCCCGATCTATCAATAACAAAAAGCATTACCTGATCGCTAAACAGCGTAGCGAGAAAAAAATTTGAAACGCCAGAATTTCATTTTTTTGGTTGCCGTGACATTGCATTAAAATGCAATAACAAGCGATCAAAATAACGTATATACTTCGAAATGGTATCATTAAAAACGCCAGCTTGGCACGCAAAAATAAGCCCTCAACCGACCCCAGATCATGAAAAATGGAGACGCTACGGGTATCGGGAAATGGCGCAATTTTTTTTTAGCAATGTTTGGAATTGATTTTCACCACTTAGATAAAAAATAACCTAGTCATGTTAGGTGTCTATGAACTCGTAATGACCTGGAGGTAGGTCAGTTTTAGCATTTAGTGAACCTAGCAAAAAAGCCAAACAAAAAACAAGTGAGGGACTGCTCTTTTTTTGCAATTTCACCGCACTTGGAATTTTTTTCCCGTTTTCTAGTACATGCCATGGTGAAACCAATGAGGTCGTTCAAAAGTACAACTTGTTTTGCAAAAAATAAGCCCTCACATGGCCATATTGACAGAAAAAATAAAAAAGTTATGGCTCTGGGAAGGAGGGGAGCGAGAAACGAACACAGAAAAATAGAAAATCCCAAGGTCATGAAGGGGTTAAGATTGTAGGTTAAGCATTTCTTTCCATAGATATCCACAAAAATCAGTTTGTAATTTGGCTCTTTGGATTATTTTGTTTGTGATTTAAATTTACATAATATCACATTTTTTAAATCTACGGTCCTTCTTTTGACTTCAGACAATCTACTGTACTGTCTCTACTGATAAAGGTTAAAAAGAAGTCCAAAGAGAATTGACAACTTTTATGCAGAAATCCTTCTTTCTCTCACAATGCTTGTCATAACCTGACATGAGTGTATCAAAATGATTCGCTTTGAAAAACAATTGTTTGTGATAGTTGGGAGTAGAGTTGAGCGACCTTGACCTTTTTAGAGTCGAGCCGGGTTTCGCGAAACCCGACTATCTCAAAAGTCGGGTCGAGTGAAATCGGCCGATTATGACGTAAAGTCGGGATCGACCGAAACACGAAACCCAATGCAAGTCAATGGGGCAGCATAGTCGGCAGTGAGTGGGGGCCAGGAAAACACCTAGAGTGCCCATTTTAATGTCAAAACCATCCATTCTTCTTAATGAAGCTTGTCAAGTGTAATTTACCTTATAATAATTGGAAGGCATTTGAAATTGGGGGTCATTTGGCTAAAGTTGTGGTGGGTAGGGCTGGTTCAAGTAATTAGTGGGCCCAGGAAATCTGGACCACGTCACGGCAGTGGAGCAGGGAGAGGTAAGTATTTCAACTTTGCAAGTGCTGTGAACCTGAGCAAGCAGGGGGGGCCCACTCGTTGGCATTGGCACTGGCACAGGGCCCCTCAAAGTACAGCGGTGTGTTTGCACGGCGGGGGCGCCTCCCACCGGCAGCAACACTTTTGCGTACCATGAGAGGCCCTGTGCCAGTGACGTCGCCAACTAGTATTCCTCCCCCCACCTGATGAAGGAACCTGCACTTTCATCTGCACCTTCCTGTTTGTCCCCGTGTAAGGTGGTATGGTATGCGGGAAGGGGGACCTGACTTTCAGCAGGGTCACAATCTTGCAGTGTAGCGTGCATGGGAAATGTTGCGTTATGGGTCAATGTACCAGCAGACTCATCTATCACTGGCTGGGCAATGGGCAGGATGAGGAGGAAACACAGATATAGGCCCAAAGAATAAAGTGGGCTAAATGCAGTTCAAAATTGGTAACACAGGACTAATCAGGGGGCATTGCAGTGGAGGACAACTGGAATGAGAGGCTGACACAGAGAGTAGGCCCAAATCAGTAAGTAGTCGAAATGCAGTTCAAAATTGGCAACAGTAGTAAACAGGCGGCACAGCTTTGTTCAGTGGAGGAGAACAGCAAGGAGTGGCAGACACCGATAGTAGGCCCCAACCCAACTAGTAGGCCAAATGCAGTCTATCATTAACAACTACTTAACGAGCGCCTGAAAACGGAATTTCAGGACAGGAAACCAGGAGAACAGCAAGGAGCGGCAGACACCGATAGTAGGCCCCAAACCAACTAGTACGCCGAATGCAGTTGTTCCGTTTAACCACAATTTAATGAGAGCCTGAAGATAGAAGTTCAGGAAAGGCAACCTGGAGAACACCTTGGAGTTGAACACACCATCTCTCTACACCCCATACCCAATTTGTAGGTCTAATGCAGCGTAGTTTCCAACAACTACTAAAGGAGAGCATGATGATCGAAGCATTGGCGAGGAAACCTGGGGAACACCTTGGAGTGGAACACACCATCTCTCTACAGTGGAACACACCATCTCTCTACACCCCATACCCAATTTGTAGGCCTAATGCAGCGTAGTTTCCTACAACTACTAAACGAGAGCCGGAAGATCGAAGCAATGGAGAGGAAACCTGGGGAACACCTTGGAGTGTAACACACCATCTCTCTACACCCCATACCCAATTTGTAGGCCTAATGCAGCGTAGTTTCCAACAACTACTAAACGAGAGCCGGAAGATCGAAGCAATGGAGAGGAAACCTGGGGAACACCTTGGAGTGTAACACACCATCTCTCTACACCCCATACCCAATTTGTAGGCCTAATGCAACGTAGTTTCCAACAACTACTAAACAAGAGCCGGAAGATCGAAGCAATGGAGAGGAAACCTGGGGAACACCTTGGAGTGTAACACACCATCTCTCTACACCCCATACCCAATTTGTAGGCCTAATGCAGCGTAGTTTCCAACAACTACTAAACGAGAGCATGATGATCGAAGCATTGGCGAGGAAACCTGGGGAACACCTTGGAGTGGAACACACCATCTCTCTACAGTGGAACACACCATCTCTCTACACCCCATACCCAATTTGTAGGCCTAATGCAGCGTAGTTTCCAACAACTACTAAACGAGAGCCGGAAGATCGAAGCTCAGGAAAGGCAACCTGGAGAACACCTTGGAGTGGAACACACCATCTCTCTACACCCCATACCCAATTTGTAGGCCCAATGCAGCGTAGTTTCCAACAACTACTAAACGAGAGCCGGAAGATCGAAGCAATGGAGAGGAAACCTGGGGAACACCTTGGAGTGTAACACACCATCTCTCTACACCCCATACCCAATTTGTAGGCCTAATGCAGCGTAGTTTCCAACAACTACTAAACGAGAGTCGGAAGATCGAAGCTCAGGAAAGGAAACCTGGGGAACACCTTGGAGTGTAACAAACCCTCTCTCTACACCACGGAAGGGCTGATTCTTAGGAAGGAAGGCTGTCGGAAAGAAGCAGGGCGCGTCCGAGGGTGATTATATTCTTATTAGGTATATACTCACCCTCGGACGCGCCCTGCTTCTTTATTTGTAATGAATGTTTATTTGCAATGTGGTTTTGACTTACTCTATTTTTTTGGTAAACAATGATTTTATTATTTTCATTGTTTTGCATCTTCTTGGCAATAATATAAAGAAGACGCGACAGGACAACACTCGGTGGATGCCATATCTGTGTTTAAAATTGAAAAAACCTTTCAGTTAACTACTTGCAGGAGAAAGTTATTGTAGCTGGTGGCCATTTTTAGTACTGTACCAGATTTTTGTTGTATGTGTTTGTTTTTAATGTTAAAATGTCTGCATTTGATATCTCTCCAGTATTTTCTTTTTTATAAGCAAAATACTTATTTTTATATTTTCTGATGTTGGTTCCAGGGGTACACGGGCAGCAGTGGTGTGGTCAGTGGAGGCCTAGTGGAAGGAGTGACCGCAGACAGGCATCGAAGGCCTAAAATAATAACACATGGCTGTAGGCAATTTTAAATTGGTTCCAGGGGTACACGGGCAGCAGTGGTGTGGTCAGTGGAGGCCTAGTGGAAGGAGTGACCGCAGACAGGCATCGAAGGCCTAAAATAATAACACATGGCTGTAGGCAATTTTAAATTGGTTCCAGGGGTACACGGGCAGCAGTGGTGTGGTCAGTGGAGGCCTAGTGGAAGGAGTCACCGCAGACAGGCATCGAAGGCCTAAAATAATAACACATGGCTGTAGGCAATTTTAAATTGGTTCCAGGGGTACACGGGCAGCAGTGGTGTGGTCAGTGGAGGCCTAGTGGAAGGAGTGACCGCAGACAGGCATCGAAGGCCTAAAATAATAACACATGGCTGTAGGCAATTTTAAATTGGTTCCAGGGGTACACGGGCAGCAGTGGTGTGGTCAGTGGAGGCCTAGTGGAAGGAGTGACCGCAGACAGACATCGAAGGCCTAAAATAATAACACATGGCTGTAGGCAATTTTAAATTGGTTCCAGGGGTACACGGGCAGCAGTGGTGTGGTCAGTGGAGGCCTAGTGGAAGGAGTGACCGCAGACAGGCATCGAAGGCCTAAAATAATAACACATGGCTGTAGGCAATTTTAAATTGGTTACAGGGGTACACGGGCAGCAGTGGTGTGGTCAGTGGAGGCCTAGTGGAAGGAGTGACCACAGACAGGCATCGAAGGCCTAACATAACAAAAATGTCAATACAATGGTATTGTCAGTGGCAGGCATTGAAGGATGTCAGCGCATAGACTAAACATTGGTGGAGCTGTGAGATAATTTTGCAAGTGGTAGAGCACTGTTTGAGCTGGGGTGGGGGGAAACTGTCTTGTGGCCGGCGGTACAGGCCCAGGGCCCCTCATATTACAACGGTGTGTCTGACGTTGGGTGCGCACCACCACCGCCAGAGACACTTTATTGTACTAGGAGGGACCCAGTGGCAGTGCCGTCGACCAAAAGCGGGCTCACCCACCTCTTCAGACAAACTGCACTCTCACGGGTGCTGTCGCCAAGTGTCGATACCACGGCCCCGTGTGGGGAGTTTGGCCATTTAGTGAGGTGTAAACATGTCGTATGCTGGACAATCAGGTGCAGAAAATTACGAGATTGGAAAAGGCATTCAGAATAGTCCACAGGCAAGACCTTTTCATAGGAAAGCTAGGTGTCAGCCGGGCAAGGTGGGGCAAAAGATTTCGAAATCCAGTTGTGGTTCATTTTAATGAAGGTTAGATCATCTACATTTTGGGTAGCCAGACGAGTCCTTTTTTCTGTTAGTATTGAACCTGCAGCACTGAATACTCTTTCTGATAGGACACTAGCTGCCGGGCAAGCAAGCTCCTGCAATGTATATTCTGCCAATTCTGGCCAGGTGTCTAATTTTGATGCCCAGTAATCAAATGGGAATGACGGTTGAGGGAGAACATCGATAAGGGATGAAAAATAGTTTGTAACCATACTGGACAAATGTTGTCTCCTGTCACTTTGAATTGATGCTGCAGTACCTGTCCTGTCTGCGGTCATAGCAAAATCACTCCACAACCTGGTCAGAAAACCCCTCTGGCCAACGCCACTTCTGATTTCTGCCCCTCTAACTCCTCTGGTCTGCTGGCCCCTGCAGCTCGTGTAAGAACGATCACGGGCGCTGTGTGCAGGGAATGCCAGAAGCAAACGGTCAACAAGAGTTGATTGTTTGGTTGCTAATATTAGTTCCAAGTTCTCATGTGGCATTATATTTTGCAATTTGCCTTTATAGCTAGGATCAAGGAGGCAGGCCAACCAGTAATCGTCATCATTCATCATTTTAGTTATGCGTGTGTCCCTTTTGAGGATACGTAAGGCATAATCCGCCATGTGGGCCAAAGTTCCAGTTCTCAAATCTGCGGTTGTGCTTGGTTGAGGGGCAGTTTCAGGCAAATCCACGTCACTTGTGTCCCTCAAAAAACCAGAACCCGGCCTTGCCGCGCCACCAATTTCCAGTGGCCCCGGAAAAGCTTCCTCATTAAAAATATAATCATCCCCATCATCCTCCTCGTCCTCCTCCTCCTCTTCGCCCGCTACCTCGTCCTGTACACTGCCCTGGCCAGACAATGGCTGACTGTCATCAAGGCTTTCCTCTTCCTCAGCTGCAGACGCCTGATCCTTTATGTGCGTCAAACTTTGCATCAACAGACGCATTAGGGGGATGCTCATGCTTATTATGGCGTTGTCTGCACTAACCAGCCGTGTGCATTCCTCAAAACACTGAAGGACTTGGCACATGTCTTGAATCTTTGACCACTGCACACCTGACAACTCCATGTCTGCCATCCTACTGCCTGCCCGTGTATGTGTATCCTCCCACAAAAACATAACAGCCCGCCTCTGTTCACACAGTCTCTGAAGCATGTGCAGTGTTGAGTTCCACCTTGTTGCAACGTCTATGATTAGGCGATGCTGGGGAAGGTTCAAAGAATGCTGATAGGTCTGCATACGGCTGGAGTGTACGGGCGAACGGTGGATATGTGAGCAAAGTCCACGCACTTTGAGGAGCAGGTCGGATAACCCCGGATAACTTTTCAGGAAGCACTGCACCACCAGGTTTAAGGTGTGAGCCAGGCAAGGAATGTGTTTCAGTTGGGAAAGGGAGATGGCAGCCATGAAATTCCTTCCGTTATCACTCACTACCTTGCCTGCCTCAAGATCTACAGTGCCCAGCCACGACTGCGTTTCTTTCTGCAAGAACTCGGACAGAACTTCCGCGGTGTGTCTGTTGTCGCCCAAACACTTCATAGCCAATACAGCCTGCTGACGTTTGCCAGTAGCTGCCCCATAATGGGAGACTTGGTGTGCAACAGTGGCAGCTGCGGATGGAGTGGTTGTGCGACTGCGGTCTGTGGACGAGCTCTCGCTTCTGCAGGAGGACAAAGAGGTGGAGGAGGGGGTGCGAACGGCTACAGCCAATTGTTTCCTAGACCATGGGCTAGGCAGAACTGTCCCAAACTTGCTGTCCCCTGTGGACCCTGCATCCACCACATTTACCCAGTGTGCCGTGATGGACACGTAACGTCCCTGGCCATGCCTACTGGTCCATGCATCTGTTGTCAGGTGCACCTTTGTGCTCACAGATTGCCTGAGTGCATGGACGATGCGCTCTTTAACATGCTGGTGGAGGGCTGGGATGGCTTTTCTGGAAAAAAAGTGTCGACTGGGTAGCTCGTAGCGTGGTACAGCGTAGTCCATCAGGGCTTTGAAAGCTTCGCTTTCAACTAACCGGTAGGGCATCATCTCTAACGAGATTAGTCTAGCTATGTGTGCGTTCAAACCCTGTGTACGCGGATGCGAGGCTAAGTACTTCCTTTTTCTAACCATAGTCTCATGTAGGGTGAGCTGGACTGGAGAGCTGGAGATCGTGGAACTAGCGGGGGTGCCGGTGGACATGGCAGACTGAGAGACGGTGGGAGATGATATTGTTGCCACCGGTGCCCTAGATGCAGTGTTTCCTACTACGAAACTGGTGATTCCCTGACCCTGACGGCTTTGGCCTGGCAAAGAAACCTGCACAGATACTGCAGGTGGTGCGGAAAATGGTGGCCCTACACTGCCGGAAGGGATGTTGCGTTGCTGACTAGCTTCATTGGCCGAGGGTGCTACAACCTTAAGGGACGTTTGGTAGTTAGTCCAGGCTTGCAAATGCATGGTGGTTAAATGTCTATGCATGCAACTTGTATTGAGACTTTTCAGATTCTGTCCTCTGCTTAAGGTAGTTGAACATTTTTGACAGATGACTTTGCGCTGATCAATTGGATGTTGTTTAAAAAAATGCCAGACTGCACTCTTTCTAGCATCGGATACCTTTTCAGGCATTGCAGACTGAGCTTTAACCGGCTGGCCACGCTGTCCTCCAACAGGTTTTGGCTTTGCCACGCGTTTTGGGCAAGATACGGGCCCGGCAGATGGAACCTGTTGCGATGTTGATGCCTGCTGCGGCCCCTCCTCCTCCGCTTCAGAACTGCTGCCGCCTGCACCCTGTTCCCCCAATGGCTGCCAATCGGGGTCAAGAACTGGGTCATCTATTACCTCTTCTTGTAGCTCGTGTGCAACTTCGTCTGTGTCACCGTGTCGGTCGGTGGTATAGCGTTCGTGATGGGGCAACATAGTCTCATCAGGGTCTGATTCTTGATCATTACCCTGCGAGGGCAATGTTGTGGTCTGAGTCAAAGGACCAGCATAGTAGTCTGGCTGTGGCTGTGCATCAGTGCACTCCATGTCAGATTCAACTTGTAATGGGCATGGACTGTTAACTGCTTCACTTTCTAAGCCAGGGACGGTATGTGTAAAGAGCTCCATGGAGTAACCCGTTGTGTCGCCTGCTGCATTCTTCTCTGTTGTTGTTTTTGCTGAAGAGGACAAGGAAGCGACTTGTCCCTGACCGTGAACATCCACTAACGACGCGCTGCTTTGACATTTACCAGTTTCACGAGAGGAGGCAAAAGAGCTAGAGGCTGAGTCAGCAAGATAAGCCAAAACTTGCTCTTGCTGCTCCGGCTTTAAAAGCGGTTTTCCTACTCCCAGAAAAGGGAGCGTTCGAGGCCTTGTGTAGCCAGACGACGAACCTGGCTCCACAGCTCCAGACTTAGGTGCAATATTTTTTTTCCCACGACCAGCTGATGCTCCACCACTACCACTACCCTCATTACCAGCTGACAATGAACGCCCCCGGCCACGACCTCTTCCACCATACTTCCTCATTGTTTTAAAAACGTAAACAAACTAACGGTATTTGTTGCTGTCACACAAATTACACGGTGAGCTATAACTTCAGTATGATTTAGCTACCCCTTTACAGGTGAGTGAGACCACAACGAAAATCAGGCACAATGTTACACACTCTGTTGTTGGTGGCAACAAATGAGAGAGATGCCACACACGCAGGACTGTCACTGAAGCACAAATGTAAATATTAATCTCCCACTGATTTGATTTTTTTTTTTTTTTAAGGGAGACTTTAGGAAAAAAAAATAATAGAATAAAATGATTTTTTCAGGAAGAATTTAGAAACCAAATAAAATAAAATGATTTTTTCAGGGAGAATTTAGAAAACAAATAAAACAAAAAAAGGCTTTCTATGGCCCACTGAGTGAGAGATGACGCACACAGGAGTCAGGAGTGGCACACAAGCCCAGAGGCCAATATTTATCTCCCACTGATTGATGTAGTGATTTTTTCAGGTAGATTTTGGAACCCAAATCAAGCTAAAAAAAATAATAGGCTTTCTATGGCCCACAATTGGAGAGAGAGAGAGAGATGGCACACCCAGGAGTCAAGACTGGCACACAAGCAGAAAGGGCAATATTAATCTCCCACTGATTTGTTTTTTTGTTTTTTTTTTTCAGGGAGACTTTAGGAAAAAAAATAGAATAAAATGATTTTTTCAGGAAGAATTTAGAAACCAAAGAAAATAAAATGATTTTTTCAGGGAGAATTTATAAAAGAAATAAAACAAAAAAAGGCTTTCTATGGCCCACTGAGTGAGAGATGACGCACACAGGAGTCAGGAGTGGCACACAAGCCCAGAGGCCAATATTTATCTCCCACTGATTGATGTAGTGATTTTTTCAGGTAGATTTTGGAACCCAAATCAAGCTAAAAAAATAATAGGCTTTCTATGGCCCACAATTGGAGAGAGAGAGAGAGATGGCACACCCAGGAGTCAAGACTGGCACACAAGCAGAAAGGGCAATATTAATCTCCCACTGATTTGTTTTTTGTTTTTTGTTTTTTCAGGGAGACTTTAGGAAAAAAAAATAGAATAAAATGATTTTTTCAGTAAGAATTTAGAAACCAAAGAAAATAAAATGATTTTTTCAGGGAGAATTTAGAAAAGAAATAAAACAAAAAAAGGCTTTCTATGGCCCACTGAGTGAGAGATGACGCACACAGGAGTCAGGAGTGGCACACAAGCCCAGAGGCCAATATTTATCTCCCACTGATTGATGTAGTGATTTTTTCAGGTAGATTTTGGAACCCAAATCAAGCTAAAAAAATAATAGGCTTTCTATGGCCCACAATTGGAGAGAGAGAGAGAGAGAGATGGCACACCCAGGAGTCAAGACTGGCACACAAGCAGAAAGGGCAATATTAATCTCCCACTGATTTGTTTTTTTTTTGTTTTTTTTTCAGGGAGACTTTAGGAAAAAAAAAATAGAATAAAATGATTTTTTCAGGAAGAATTTAGAAACCAAAGAAAATAAAATGATTTTTTCAGGGAGAATTTAGAAAACAAATAAAATAAAAAAAGGCTTTCTATGGCCCACTGAGTGAGAGATGACGCACACAGGAGTCAGGAGTGGCACACAAGCCCAGAGGCCAATATTTATCTCCCACTTTTTTTTTTTTGTTCCAGGGAAAATTTATAAACCCAATAAAAAAAATAATAAATAGGCTTTCTATGGCCCACTATCTGAGAGACAGAGAGAGATGGCACGCTTAGGACTGGCACACAAGCCCAAAGGCCAATATTAATCTCCCTTTTTTTTTAAGGGAGAATTTATAAAACCAAAAAAAAAAAAATAAATAGGCTTTCTATGGCCCACTATTTGTGAGAGAGATGGCACGCTCAGGACTGGCACACAAGCCCAGAGGCCAATATTAATCTCCCACTTTTTTTTTTTTTTTCCAGGGAAAATTTATAAACCCATTAAAAAAAAATAAATAAATAGGCTTTCTATGGCCCACTATCTGAGAGAGAGAGATGGCACGCTTAGGACTGGCACACAAGCCCAAAGGCCAATATTAATCTCCCTTTTTTTTTAAGGGAGAATTTATAAAACCAAAAAAAATAAATAAATAGGCTTTCTATGGCCCACTATTTGTGAGAGAGATGGCACGCTCAGGACTGGCACACAAGCCCAGAGGCCAATATTAATCTCCCACTTTTTTTTTTTTTTCCAGGGAAAATTTATAAACCCATTAAAAAAAAAAAAAATAAATAGGCTTTCTATGGCCCACTATCTGAGAGAGAGAGATGGCACGCTTAGGACTGGCACACAAGCCCAAAGGCCAATATTAATCTCCCACTGATTGATTTATTGATTTTTTCAGGTAGAATTTAGAACCCAAATAAAGCAACAAAAAAAAAAAAATGGGCTTTCTATGGCCCACTGAGTGAGTGATGATGCACACAGGAGTCAGGAGTGGCACACAAGCCCTGAGGCCAATATTTTTCTCCCACTGATTGATGTAGTAATTTTTTCAGGTAGATTTTAGAACCAAAATCAAGCAAAAAAATAAATAGGCTTTCTATGGCCCACTGAGTGAGTGATGATGCACACAGGAGTCAAGAGTGGCACACAAGCCCTGAGGCCAATATTTTTCTCCCACTGATTGATGTAGTGATTTTTTCAGGTAGATTTTATAACCCAAATCAAGCAAAAAAATAAATAGGCTTTCTATGGCCCACTGAGTGAGAGATGACACAGACAGGGATGGCACTCTAGCAGAAATGTCAATCTTAATCTCCCACAAAAAAAAAAAAAAAAACAGGGAGTGTCATTCAATTACTATCTCCCTGCAGTAATCTCAGCCAGGTATGGCAGGCAGCAATAAGGAGTGGACTGATGCACAAATTAAATAAAAAGTGTGTACAAACCAAAAAGATAGCTGTGCAGAAAGGAAGGAACAAGAGGATTTGTGCTTTGAAAAAAGCAGTTGGTTTGCACAGCGGCGTACACACAGCAATGCAGCTATCAGGGAGCCTTGTAGGGCAGCCCAATGAGCTACAGCGCTGAGGGAAAAAAAAAAAATGTAGCTTCCACTGTCCCTGCACACCGAAGGTGGTGTTGGGCAGTGGAAATCGCTACAGCACAAGCAGTTTGGTGGTTAATGGACCCTGCCTAACGCTATCCCTGCTTCTGACGAAGCGGCAGCAACCTCTCCCTAAGCTCAGATCAGCAGCAGTAACATGGCGGTCGGCGGGAACGCCCCTTTATAGCCCCTGTGACGCCGCAGACAGCAAGCCAATCACTGCAATGCCCTTCTCTAAGATGGTGGGGACCAGGACCTATGTCATCACGCTGCCCACACTCTGCGTTTACCTTCATTGGCTGAGAAATGGCGCTTTTCGCGTCATTGAAACGCGACTTTGGCGCGAAAGTCGCGTACTGCATGGCCGACCCCGCACAGGGGTCGGATCGGGTTTCATGAAACCCGACTTTGCCAAAAGTCGGCGACTTTTGAAAATGAACGACCCGTTTCGCTCAACCCTAGTTGGGAGGTATTTATAGTATATGTGACAATATGTGGCCGCCTCCCAGTGGTTGTACAGTGATTTGCTACCTGTTAGGGCTCTTGCTAGCATGTGATAATATATTGAAACTATATATAATGAAAATGTAATTTCTTAAGGAAGATCACAGCAAGGTAAGGATAGACAGGATGAATGTAGTATTTCTAATTTTCTAGGGAAATTTGATGCATATTAAAGTTATTTGATGCAAAATGAATGTTCTTTATTATTCTCTGAGGACTCATAAAAATAACCACATCCTGTAAAGAGAAAAAAATTAACACTTACTGCTTACTGCCGTCCTGTACTTGGCCTTTTTTTCTTATATTGCCCACTGTGCGTCATCCTCTCATCATTCTGCACACCGAGACTTCAGACACTGACTAGACCTCAGACATGGCGGGACACATTGCATCATGAGACTTCAGACACTGACTAGACCTCAGACATGGCGGGCCACATTGCATCATGGAGCTTCAGACACTGACTAGACCTCAGACATGGCTGGCCACATTGCATCATGAGACTTCAGACACTGACTAGACCTCAGACATGGCGGGCCACATTGCGTCACGAAGCTTCAGACACTGACTAGACCTCAGACATGGCAGGCCACATTGCATCATGAGACTTCAGACACTGACTAGACCTCAGACATGGCGGGCCACATTGCATCATGAGACTTCAGACACTGACTAGACCTCAGACATGGCGGGCCACATTGCATCATGAAGCTTCAGACACTGACTAGACCTCAGATATGGCGGGCCACATTGTATCATGAAGCTTCAGACACTGACTAGACCTCAGATATGGCGGGCCACATTGCATCATGAAGCTTCAGACACTGACTAGACCTCAGATATGGCGGGCCACATTGCATCATGAGACTTCAGACACTGACTAGACCTCAGACATTTCGGGCCAAATTGCATCATGAGACTTCAGACACTGACTAGACCTCAGACATGGCGGGCCACATTGCATCATGAGACTTCAGACACTGACTAGACCTCAGACATTTTGGGCCACATTGCATCATGAGACTTCAGACACTGACTAGACCTCAGACATGGCGGGCCACATTGTATCATGAAGCTTCAGACACTAACTAGACCTCAGATATGGCGGGCCACATTGTACCATGAAGTACATCACAATGTTTTAGGCCTAGTTGTGTCAGAAGCCCTGGCATTGAGTCATGAAGGCAAAGGAGAATGATGCACCCCAGAATACATCATAATAAAGAGGCAGGACAACATAGATGGTGGCCGGTGGCTGTGACAGCAGGAAAGAGAAGTGGAAAGATGAACAATTTTTTTTAACCCTTTCCCATTCCTCTTCAGTTCAACAACATGGCATCCATTTGGCTTCCATTTTGTTGAATTTGCTCAAAACGAATTGCAAAAACTTAGAATTCAAGAGAATCCAAAGTTTTTGTAAAATTTGAGGAGAATTAAATTCTCTTCAGACAAATTCACTCATCTCTATAGAACACCTTTGCAAATCTACAGATATATATACCATCTGAGTGCAGCATGATGTACTCTAGGGGCAGAGACCCCTATTCCAGCAATGTATTTCTGAGCTGCTTGCTGCAGTTTTGATAAAATCATTGTTTTCTCTGCTTCAAATCTACCATTTCTCTGAATGCTGAACTCTGTATAACCCCGCCCACATCACTGATTGTCAAATTTCTGAGTACACTATTCACAGGCAGAAATGTGCTAATCAGTGGTAATGGAGTGGCTATACAGAGCTCATGAATGTTGAGGACAAAATGGCAACAGGGTTATTAGTTCTCTAATGATAATCTCCTGCTGATAAAACAGTGATTTTATTTAAAAAAAAGTCTGTGCATTATGCTGCTCTCAGGTTAAATGGCAAAACCTTATGACAGATTCCCTTTAATCAAAAACCTACTAGTTGTAGAAAAATGATAAAATGTAAATGTAGAAACATAGGTCTGCTCCTCTGTGAGTATGTATAGTTACAGCTGTAGCAGGTGCCAGATTTTCACCCTCAGCTTAATATTGTATTAGTTTTCTTTCAGTTTATGGTGTAATGATGTTTTTGTAAAATCTCATTGTTTTTCCAAAGATAGAGGTATAATGGATGTTCCAGAGGTAAATTTAACCACAACTCTATTATTTCCTTTCCAGATGGACGACTGTATTTAAAGACCAGTGTTATGTACTGAAGACAGATATGCAACAGCTGAAGACTCTGTGGGAACATTCTGTAGACTAATTGCAAAGTCTGAAGGATGTAAATGTGTTCAAAGTAAAAATACACTCCATTTCTATACAGATGTCCCAGGAATCTACAGTATTGTCAGACAAGTGACCTGTGACTACTGGAGAGTCTGAAAGGTTTTATAACTAATGGTAGCGCTCCACTTGATGGACTTCTTATGAGCTGCTGCTGCAATTCTGTAGAGACTGTAATTATCAACAACCAAGATCCACCATTCTTCTTTCGTGTTTTTAAAGAACATGTCTATTTCTTTACCTGAGCACACCAGAACTTTCCAGCAGCGTCCACTTAAATATCCGAAATGTTTTCTCACGCCTAAACCAGCAGAGATGGTTTGATATGAAGATTCCTTAAAGGGCATGCACTAAAATGGAAAATCCTGAAAAAATATATGTCAATAAAGATAGGACTGATACAAAAAATTTTTACTTTAAAAAAAAATGTTTTCTTCATAACACTTTTACCCTACAATGGGAAACACCTGCTCTTGGAAACTGAACTACTGTATTTAACAAAACAAACTCTTTTTGCTGAATGTAAACTAATGACTTTGTGATCTTGAGCCTCTTGTCCAGAATCAACCAAACAATGAGTATATCTTTCTCCTTCACCACCGTGAGGATCAGGAATAAGAAATTGTCCATTTGTGTTGCAGGCCATGTGTACATAGACACAGTCACACCGAAGGTATTATGTATGCAGTAGACTACTAGTGATTAGGAAGATAATTTTAGACAATATGTTTTGTCACTCTGTTGGTTCTTAAAAAGCCTTTATAGTTTTAACGCATGCAGGCATGTACATATTTGTCCTGAAGTCACAGTATTAATTCAAAAATTTAAGAATCTGGTGAAGAGAAGAGTTAACGTCTGCCAGTTTTATTTGTATATTAAGTCTTTAAAGCCCTGAAAACATTACTCATGGGGTTGGTATCTGGCCGATGAGCTGTTCGAGACACCAGACATATTTTTATAGAATTCTATTAATTTTAAAGTTCCTAAATAACAAACCTTAAACACTTGATATTCTTCCACTGATACTGAGTATTGACTTGACAGGTCACTGTCAACCCACTACTGTATGGTATGATCACTGCCCATCTTCTTATTGTAGCTGTACATTGTATTGTTAAAGGGAGATATATTTTGTCTTTTTTGATGTGTTAACTGAAACATCATCTTTTCACCATAAGAAACTGGAAAAAAAAAATCGGAACTTATTATTAGGAATCCAACCAACATAGATTTCACATAACTTTCTAATTTCTGTGTCCCCCTTTTAAAGACTGAACTCATAAATTAGTCCTAGAAAGTGTACAATTTTTAATTTCTACACATATCTAGTTTTATGCACATAAAATGTAATTTATTTTGTTATAACACATTAAAAGTTGTTTTTAATGTCAAATTTGAAATTTTATTCCTGCAACATTTCATTCAAACTGGTAATAAGTATTGTTTGTGTTTAAAACAACTGGAGCTTGTAAAGTCTTCCATATTGTACTCCCAACATAACTTTTCTGTGCAAGAACCTGAATTATACATTTCAATTCACGCTGTAATTTTTAAATAAAATATTGTATATACAATTTCACATTCTTTTTATGAACCAAGCAATATTTTTCAATAAAATATTGTTAAGACTTTGTAATATTTTTTTTTTCAAAAATTCTTTTTACGCTATGATTTTTTTAACTTAGTTGCTACTTATTCAGGTGCAGTTTTTAAGGGGTAAACAGCCATGTCGTGATGGACTTCATTTATTAGCATAAAGTAATGACTGCTTTATTCTCTTGATTTATTATGTTTACTGAACTTCACTTATTTCTACAACCTTACCTTTGCTCGAATTTGGTCGAGGACTCAGATTTCTTACAAAACTCAATACATTATCATAACATGTTAGCAAAATCCTTGCTAAGCTACAGTTTACATTAACTAAACACTGGGTGACGACACATAGACACATATAGCATAGACCGTTCATGACAGTGTATTGCCAAATCAAGTTTTTTTTTTCTAAGCTGATTATTTCCAAACAACTCGGATATATTGAGCAAAAAGCCAATATAAAGAAGGACTCTTCTGTATCTATTGACTGACATGATTTCCTGACAGTAACACAACTTTTATCCATAGTATTGTTATGTTTGTACATTTGCAAATAATCTGCTATGCACATATTTAGTAGGCTGTCAGTGTAGGCCGATGAATTATATGTGAGCTGACAACATTTTTAACTATGCTATTTTTCATCCTATAGATCTCCATAAAATGGTGAAAATAATTGACAAATCTGATATGTCTATAATATTCTTTTCCTTACCCAATATTTTGTTTTTGGGTGATCTTAGTCAGTAATACGATTCACATTTTTAAAGCAGAAGTTTGTGAAAAATATGAGTAATACCTTTTCCTCTTGCGTTTGATTTATAAAATATAATTTAGCATGCAATTGTGTATATTTTGTTTAGTTCTTACCAAAAATCACAAATATTCAGTTCATTTACAGTAAAGATAGGAACATTTTATTGTATCTTCTACATGTATTTTGTCTTGAAGGTTTAAATATACTCTCCCTGACAGAAGTTATGTCGCTTATCCATGTTATGTAAATAAAAGCTTCTAACCTGACGTTAAATTCATCCATTGGTTGTATAAATTATTCACACAAAATATTAGATATGACTCTAATAGCACCACAACTTCATTTACCAATGTTATGCAACATATATTTGTATTTTAAGTTTATTATTTGTTTGAATATCACATTACATTCTGTGGGTGACAAAACTTTTGTTTTGCCAAAATCTGACCATTCTGTGTCCATTTACTGGTCAATATTTCTGCATTGATGCCAATTTATTTTCTTAATCTAAACCACATTTCAGAGGGTTTCAGCTTTCAAAAGAATAATTTATACAACCAATGTATGAATTTAACGTCAGGTTATAAGCTTTTATTTACATAACATGGATAAGCGACATAACTTCTGTCAGGGAGTGTAGGCTCTGATTTAAGTTCAACTGTATAATTTTTAATTTGAACATTTATTGTTATACATCCCATTGGATAGGTCATCAAAAACAATTTGTGGGGTCCGACACCTGACACCCCACTGATCAGCTTCCATCATCACAGTTCCATTATGCTTTGCAGTTCAATATGGAGGAACTTAATGTATTCATCAAGCCACTTCCAGAGATGATAAAAACACATATCGGCAGTACCATCACTGTCCGCTATGACGGGAGCTGATCTGCAATATTGGCAGTATCCGCTACACATTAAGCTGCAGTTGTTTGGTGGAAAACTGTTTCTCCTTATTGTCAGCATATACATTCATGCTTAGCATAGCAAAGTATATATGATTTCTGGTTGTCAAGAAGGTAGTAAGCATTGAGACACTTCTGTCCCTTTCCGACAATTCTCGTCATGGCTTATCCTTCCCGTGAAGAAAAGATCTATGTGTTAATATTTAGCATGCTTGATCCTGCTTTCCTCTAACATCAGAGTTGGGAAGCCCAACTGGATAGTCCTTCAGAAATTGGTGGGCTCAGCTTCATTTAATGTGCTCTTCACTCTGCTACTTTTGTCCATTTTTCTGCTTTCTGAAGTCATCAAGCAAAGAGGGCAAATAGAAGATGCTAAATCGCCAAAAATACACAAGATATCAATAATGTAATGAAGGAAACATATACAGAGGTACAGAAAGCATTCAGACCCCTTTAATTTTTTCACTCTTTGTTTCATTGCAGCCATTTGGTAAATTCAAGAAAGTTCAGAAATGTAGAAATGTTTGAAAATTTATTAAAAAGAAAAACTGAAATTTCACATGGTCATAAGTATTCAGACGCTTTGCTCAAACACTCAAATTTAAGTGGCATGCTGTCCATTTCATTGTGATTCTCCTTGAAAGTTCTATTCCTGCATTGGAGTCAAACTGTGTTTAATTAAACTGATAGGACTTGATTTGGAAAGGCACACACCTGTCTATATAAGACCTCACAGCTCAAAGGAACTGACCAAGGAGCTCAGAGATAGAATTGTGGTAAGGCACAGATCTGGCCAAGGTTACAAAATAATTTCTGCTGTACTTAAGTTTCGTAAGAGCACAGTGGCCTTCATAATTCTTAAATGGAAGAAGTTTGGGACTACCAGAAGTCTTCCTAGGCCTGGCCATCCAGCCAAACTGAGCAATTGTGGGAGAAGAGCCTTCATGAGAGAGGTAAAAAAGAACCCCAAGATCACTGTGGCTTAGATCCAGATATGCAGTAGGGACATGGGAGAAAGTTCCACAAAGTCAACGATCACTGCAGCCCTCCACCAGTTAGGCCTTTATTGCAAAATGGCCCAGACGGAAGCCTCTCCTCAGTGCAAGACATATGAAAGCCCACATAGAGTTTGCTAAAAAACACATGAAGGACTCCCAGACTATGAGAAATAAGATTCTCTGGTCTGATGAGACGCACATAGACCTTTTTGGTGATAATTCTGGTGGTATGGGTGGAGAAAACCAGGGACTGCTCATCACCTGCCCAATACAATCCCAACAGTGAAACATGGTGGTGGCAGCATCATGCTATGGGGGTGTTTTTCAACTGCAGAGACAGGACGACTTGTTGCCATTGAAGGAAACATGAATGCGGCCAAGTACTGGATGAAAACCTTCCAGAGTGCTCTGGACCTCAGACTTGGCCAAAGGTTCACCTTCCAACAAGACAATGACCCTATGCGCATAGCTAATATAACAAAAGTGGCTTCAGTACAACTCTGTGACCATTCTTTTCTGGCCCAGCCAGAGCCCTGACCTAAACCCAATTGAACATCTCTGGAGAGACCTGAAAATGGCTGTCCACCAATGTTCACCATCCAACCTGACGGAACTGGAGAGGATCTGAAAGGATCAATAATGTAATCAAAGAAACATATACAGAGGTACGGAAAGCATTCAGACCCCTTTAATTTTTTCACTCTTTGTTTCATTGCAGGCATTTGGCAAATTCAAGAAAGTTCAGAAATGTAGAAATGTTTGAAAATTTATTAAAAAAGAAAAACTGAAATTTCACATGGTCATAAGTATTCAGACGCTTTCCTCAGACACTCATATTTAAGTGACATGCTGTCCATTTCATTGTGATTCTCCTTTAAAGTTCTATTCCTGCATTGGAGTCCAACTGTGTTTAATTAAACTGATAGGACTTGATTTGGAAAGGCACACACCTGTCTATATAAGACCTCACAGCTCAAAGGAACTGACCAAGGAGCTCAGAGATAGAATTGTGGTAAGGCACAGATCTGGCCAAGGTTACAAAATAATTTCTGCTGTACTTAAGTTTCGTAAGAGCACAGTGGCCTTCATAATTCTTAAATGGAAGAAGTTTGGGACTACCAGAAGTCTTCCTAGGCCTGGCCATCCAGCCAAACTGAGCAATTGTGGGAGAAGAGCCTTCATGAGAGAGGTAAAAAAGAACCCCAAGATCACTGTGGCTTAGATCCAGATATGCAGTAGGGACATGGGAGAAAGTTCCACAAAGTCAACGATCACTGCAGCCCTCCACCAGTTAGGCCTTTATTGCAAAATGGCCCAGACGGAAGCCTCTCCTCAGTGCAAGACATATGAAAGCCCACATAGAGTTTGCTAAAAAACACATGAAGGACTCCCAGACTATGAGAAATAAGATTCTCTGGTTTGATGAGACGCACATAGACCTTTTTGGTGATAATTCTGGTGGTATGGGTGGAGAAAACCAGGGACTGCTCATCACCTGCCCAATACAATCCCAACAGTGAAACATGGTGGTGGCAGCATCATGCTATGGGGGTGTTTTTCAACTGCAGAGACAGGACGACTTGTTGCCATTGAAGGAAACATGAATGCGGCCAAGTACTGGATGAAAACCTTCCAGAGTGCTCTGGACCTCAGACTTGGCCAAAGGTTCACCTTCCAACAAGACAATGACCCTATGCGCATAGCTAATATAACAAAAGTGGCTTCAGTACAACTCTGTGACCATTCTTTTCTGGCCCAGCCAGAGCCCTGACCTAAACCCAATTGAACATATCTGGAGAGACCTGAAAATGGCTGTCCACCAATGTTCACCATCCAACCTGACGGAACTGGAGAGGATCTGAAAGGATCAATAATGTAATCAAGGAAACATATACAGAGGTACGGAAAGCATTCAGACCCCTTTAATTTTTTCACTCTTTGTTTCATTGCAGGCATTTGGCAAATTCAAGAAAGTTCAGAAATGTAGAAATGTTTGAAAATTTATTAAAAAAGAAAAACTGAAATTTCACATGGTCATAAGTATTCAGAAGCTTTCCTCAGACACTCATATTTAAGTGACATGCTGTCCATTTCATTGTGATTCTCCTTTAAAGTTCTATTCCTGCATTGGAGTCCAACTGTGTTTAATTAAACTGATAGGACTTGATTTGGAAAGGCACACACCTGTCTATATAAGACCTCACAGCTCAAAGGAACTGACCAAGGAGCTCAGAGATAGAATTGTGGTAAGGCACAGATCTGGCCAAGGTTACAAAATAATTTCTGCTGTACTTAAGTTTCGTAAGAGCACAGTGGCCTTCATAATTCTTAAATGGAAGAAGTTTGGGACTACCAGAAGTCTTCCTAGGCCTGGCCATCCAGCCAAACTGAGCAATTGTGGGAGAAGAGCCTTCATGAGAGAGGTAAAAAAGAACCCCAAGATCACTGTGGCTTAGATCCAGATATGCAGTAGGGACATGGGAGAAAGTTCCACAAAGTCAACGATCACTGCAGCCCTCCACCAGTTAGGCCTTTATTGCAAAATGGCCCAGACGGAAGCCTCTCCTCAGTGCAAGACATATGAAAGCCCACATAGAGTTTGCTAAAAAACACATGAAGGACTCCCAGACTATGAGAAATAAGATTCTCTGGTCTGATGAGACGCACATAGACCTTTTTGGTGATAATTCTGGTGGTATGGGTGGAGAAAACCAGGGACTGCTCATCACCTGCCCAATACAATCCCAACAGTGAAACATGGTGGTGGCAGCATCATGCTATGGGGGTGTTTTTCAACTGCAGAGACAGGACGACTTGTTGCCATTGAAGGAAACATGAATGCGGCCAAGTACTGGATGAAAACCTTCCAGAGTGCTCTGGACCTCAGACTTGGCCAAAGGTTCACCTTCCAACAAGACAATGACCCTATGCGCATAGCTAATATAACAAAAGTGGCTTCAGTACAACTCTGTGACCATTCTTTTCTGGCCCAGCCAGAGCCCTGACCTAAACCCAATTGAACATCTCTGGAGAGACCTGAAAATGGCTGTCCACCAATGTTCACCATCCAACCAGACGGAACTGGAGAGGATCTGAAAGGATCAATAATGTAATCAAGGAAACATATACAGAGGTACGGAAAGCATTCAGACCCCTTTAATTTTTTCACTCTTTGTTTCATTGCAGGCATTTGGCAAATTCAAGAAAGTTCAGAAATGTAGAAATGTTTGAAAATTTATTAAAAAAGAAAAACTGAAATTTCACATGGTCATAAGTATTCAGACCCTTTCCTCAGACACTCATATTTAAGTGACATGCTGTCCATTTCATTGTGATTCTCCTTTAAAGTTCTATTCCTGCATTGGAGTCCAACTGTGTTTAATTAAACTGATAGGACTTGATTTGGAAAGGCACACACCTGTCTATATAAGACCTCACAGCTCAAAGGAACTGACCAAGGAGCTCAGAGATAGAATTGTGGTAAGGCACAGATCTGGCCAAGGTTACAAAATAATTTCTGCTGTATTTAAGTTTCCTAAGAGCACAGTGGCCTTCATAATTCTTAAATGGAAGAAGTTTGGGACTACCAGAAGTCTTCCTAGGCCTTGCCATCCAGCCAAACTGAGCAATTGTGGGAGAAGAGCCTTCATGAGAGAGGTAAAAAAGAACCCCAAGATCACTGTGGCTTAGATCCAGAGATGCAGTAGGGAGATGGGAGAAAGTTCCACAAAGTCAACGATCACTGCAGCCCTTCACCAGTTAGGCCTTTATTGCAAAATGGCCCAGACGGAAGCCTCTCCTCAGTGCAAGACATATGAAAGCCCACATAGAGTTTGCTAAAAAACACATGAAGGACTCCCAGACTATGAGAAATAAGATTCTCCGGTCTGATGAGACGCACATAGACCTTTTTGGTGATAATTCTGGTGGTATGGGTGGAGAAAATCAGGGACTGCTCATCACCTGCCCAATACAATCCCAACAGTGAAACATGGTGGTGGCAGCATCATGCTATGGGGGTGTTTTTCAACTGCAGAGACAGGATGACTTGTTGCCATTGAAGGAAACATGAATGCGGCCAAGTACTGGATGAAAACCTCTTCCAGAGTGCTCTGGACCTCAGACTTGGCCAAAGGTTCACCTTCCAACAAGACAATGACCCTATGCGCATGGCTAATATAACAAAAGTGGCTTCAGTACAACTCTGTGACCATTCTTGTCTGGCCCAGCCAGAGCCCTGACCTAAACCCAATTGAACATCTCTGGAGAGACCTGAAAATGGCTGTCCACCAATGTTCACCATCCAACCTGACGGAACTGGAGAGGATCTGAAAGGATCAGTGTCATTTTATGTGGTAATAACTCTGGAACGCTTCAACAAATCCCAGTGATTTTGAGATTGTTTTTTCAGGACACATTATACTTTATGATAATGGTAAATTTAGGTCAATATGTTTTGTGTTTATTTATAAAAAATATCAGAAATTTGAGAAAAATGTTAAAAAATAGCAATTTTTAAACTTTGGATGATTATCCCTTTAATCTAGATAGTCATACCACAGCAAAATATTAATAAATAACATTTCCCACATGTCTGCTTTACATCAGCATCATTTGTAAAATGTTATTTTATTTTGTTAGCATTTAAGGAGGTTTAAAAATGTACAGTTATATGAGAAAGTTTGGGCACCCCTATTAATCTTAAGCTTAATGTTTTACAAAAATAGTTTTTTTTTTGCAACAGCTATTTCAGTTTCATATATCTAATAACTGTTGGACACAGTAATGTTTCTGCCTTGAAATGAGGTTTATTGTACTAACAGAAAATGTGCAATCTGCATTGAAAACAAAATTTGACAGGTGTGTTGTGAATTCAGCTTTTGGGCTCCCTCCGGTGGTTGTAGAGGGTAATGCAGTTGTGCCTGGACTGCAGGAGTGGACAGGTGTATCTACTAATTGCAAAACTGACTGGGGTATATAGCTTTGCAGGATCCTTTAGTCAGTGCTAGTTATCCATTGTTCTTGAAGGATTCACTTCCCTGCTGGTCTCTCCAGTTTGCTGTGTTTTTCTACAAAGATAAGTCCTGGCTTTGTTTTTGCTGTCCACCTGCTGTGGACTTATAGTTCTGTGCATTTTCATGTTTTTGTCTTGTCCAGCTTAGTCTGTGAAGGATTTTTTGCAGCCTAGCTATTTCTCTGGAGATGCAGATATACCCCCCATGTCTTTAGTCAGATGTGGTGATTCGTATTTTCTGTGGTGGATATTTTCTAGTGTTTTATACTGACCGCATAGTACTCTATTCTATTCTTTCTTTTTAGCTAGTATGGCCTCCTATGCTAAAATCTGATTTCATATCTGCGTATGTTATTTCCCTCTCCTCTCACAGTCAATATTTGTGGGGGGCTATCTATCCTTTGGGGATTTTCTCTGAGGCAAGATAGGTTTCCTGTTTCTGTCTTTAGGGGTAGTTAGATCTTAGGCTGTGCCGAGGGGTCTAGGGAGTGTTAGGTACCCCCCACGGCTACTTCTAGTTGCGCTGCTAGGTTCAGGGTTTGCGGTCAGTACAGGGACCACCTTCTCCAGAGTCCGTTTCATGCTGCTCCTAGGCCACCAGATCTTAACACAGGTGCATAAGTATGGGCACCCTTATCATTTTCTTGTTTTAAATACTCCTACCTACATTTTACTGACTTACTAAAGCACTTTTTTTGGTTTTCTAACCTCATTGAGCTTTGAACTTCATAGCCAGGTGTATGCAATCATGAGAAAAGCTACTTAAAGTGGCCACTTGCAAGTTGTTCTCCTGTTTGAATCTCCTCTGAAGAGTGGCATCATGGGCTCCTCAAAACAACTGTCTAATGATCTGAAAACAAAGATTATTCAACATAGTTGTTCAGGGGAAGGATACAAAAACCTGTCTCAGAGATTTAACCTGTCAATTTCCACTATGAGGAACATAGTAAGGAAATGGAAGAACACAGGTACAGTTCTTGCTAAGGCCAGAAGTGGCAGGCCAAGAAAAACATCAGAAAGGCAGAGAAGAAGAATGGTGAGATCAGTCAAGGACAATCCTCAGACCACCTCCAGAGAGCTGCAGCATCAACTTGCTGCAGATGGTGTCACTGTGCATCGGTCAACTATACAATGCACTTTGCACAAGGAGAAGATGTATAGGAGAGTGATGCAAAAGAAGCCATTTCTGCAAGCACGCCACTAACAGAGTCGGCAGAGGTATGCAAAAGCACATTTGGAGAAGCCAATTTCTTTTTGGAAGAAGGTCCTGTGGACTGATGAAACCAAGATTGAGTTGTTTAGTCACACAAAAAGGCGTTATGCATGGCGGCCAAAAAACACAGCATTCCAAGAAAAACACTTGCTACCCACAGTAAAATTTGGTGGAGGTTCCATCATGCTTTCGGGCTGTGTGGCCATTGCCGGCACCAGGAATCTTGTTAAAGTTGAGGGACGCATGGATTCCTCTAAGTATCAGCAGATTCTTGACAATAATGTTCATGAATCAGTGACAAAGTTGAAGTTACGCAGGGGATGGATCTTTCAGTAAGACAATGATCCAAAAGACCACTTCAAATCTACTCAGGCATTCATGCAGAGGAACAATTACACTGTTCTGGAATGGCCATCCCAGTCCCCAGACCTGAATATCATTGAACATCTGTGGGATCATTTCACGAGGGCTGTCCATGCTCGGCGACCATCAAACTTAACTGAACTGGAATTGTTTTGTAAAGAGGAATGGTCAAAAATACCTTCATCCAGGATCCTGGAACTCATTAAAAGCTACAGGAAGTGACTAGAGGCTGTTATTTTTGCAAAAGGAGGATCTAATAAATATTAATGTCACTTTTCTGGTGGGGTGCCCATACTTATGTGTCATGATCTTTACTTTTTTCCCTGTCCTGTATTTTGTATAATATGTCATGATGTGATGCGACTTCTCTTTCATTGTATTTACTGTACATTTTGCAATGTTATGGGGTGCATGTAACTAACCTGTCTCCTTCCCCCAATACTTGCAGCCCTGAGCTATAATGTAATTAAGCTTTGTCCACACCACTAGGGAAGGAATAGCCATTCTTCCTCACAGCAGGTGGCTAGTCAAATGCACATAATGAATAGACTAAGTGGAGCCAACCAGTCTAGAATCTTCTGCTGGACCCAACCATTGAATAGAAGGTGTGACCCCTACCCCCCCTTCATGGGCGGATCCCAGGAGCTCAAACAATCCATTCTTATTTTGAGATCAGATGTGAGTTGATCCTTGAAGGAGAAGGAGTGGGGATTCTTAGCTGAGGCAAGACTCCATGTCCATCTGTGACTGCGGAAGCGAACGGGGCGAGACTTGAGCTGAGGACATATCTCGTCGCTCGTGGGATTGTTTTGGGATCCCTTGGACTCGTGTGGACTATTGCTTTGTTAGCTGGCACAAGGATTATCGGGAGGTGCCCCCGAACCTGTTCTGTTGGACTAATTGTGGACTCTGTAGATCTACCTGCATGTGATGTTCCAGCGTTCTTGATAATAAATCTGTTGAATAATCCCTTGGCCTGTTGTCCCTTCTTGCTCTGCCGTACATCCCGTCACAAACTGGTGGCAAGCAGTGGGATCAGAGCAGAAGGAATGGAGGACAATGGCCCAACATCAGGAACCAACACCGCAGAGTACAAGAACTGGACTTTGGGGAGCCTACAATCAAAGGCCCGTGAAGTAGGAGTCCGTTTTAAGGGACTCTCCAAGGAGCAGCTTATTGAGGCTTTGGAAGGAGTTCGCCTGCAAGATGACGCTGAGGAAGGACCCTCACAGCAACTGGAGGAAAGACTGCAGCCGGAGGTAAATACCCAAAAAAGTCAGTGGGTTATGTGGTATGAGGAGGAGTTGGCATTGCTGGGAGAAGAGGCCACCATGGACGATAAGAGGGAGGCCATTCACAGAGCTCAGGAGAGGGAGGCCATTCATAGAGCCGAGGAGAGTGAGGCCATTCACAGAGCCGAGGAGAGGGAGAGGGAGGCCATTCACAGAGCCGAGGACAGAGCTCAGGAGATGGCATTGCAGGAGAGGCAGATCGCTTTGGAAGCAGCTAGAAGCTCCAGACAGACTCTAACCCCAGCACCCACCATGAGGGAACTCCCCAGAGTGTCCCGCAAAGACTTCAAGCCCTTTAATGAGGCTGCAGGTGACATTGAGGGCTTCTTCCAGGACTTTGAGCATCAGTGTCGATTAATGGAAGTCCCGGAAAGGGACCGAGTCCGACATCTGGTGGGGCTCTTAGATTGTGGAGCTGCCGCAGCCTATACAGCTATGGACCCCCAGGGGAACTGTGAGTATGCGGAGATTAAACGGACTATTCTAGAACATTATGCTGTTACCCCAGACACTTACAGGACTCAGTTCCGTACTTTAGCCTGTGATGAGGAAGTGTCTTTCAAGATGCATGCCCACAGACTCAAACAAATATGTCATCGCTGGCTGGAGGCAGAGGAGGCCTTAACCTGGGAGACCTTCCTCCAGGTTATCCTAAAAGAGCAGTTTTACTTCAAGTGCCCTGCTGAGATCCGGGAATGGGTGCGTGAAAGGAGACCAGCCACTGTGGAGGAAGCTGCAGCTCTAGCTGATGAGGCTCTCACCATCAAGCCTCAGTGGAGGATTATGTTGGAGGATGGAGAGAGGCCTACTAGCTCCACAACACCGGTGGCCCCCTGTTCTTCTGTCCCCATTGTTCCCCGTTCCTCTAAGCCACCACCTCATGCTGATACCCGTGTAAATGTGCCTCCAGTTGCTTCTACTGCATTTTCTGGAATACGACGAGGAGAGGAAGTAGCAGAGCGCAGGTGTTATGGTTGTGGGCATCTGGGGCATCTGCAGGCCTCATGCCCAGCCAGCTCATGGAGAAGTCGTCCTCAAACCCCTACAGCACCTTCAGGTGGGAGCCGGCCTCCAGGTTCCCTTACCCCTCGCCCAAGAGGACACCTTGGATGGAGTGAGACCCAGCACAGATGCTATCGATGTGGACAGCCGGGGCATCTGCAAGCCTCCTGCCCAGCTGTTCAAATGAGGATTGATCCTGTACCCAGTCGTATTATTAATTATGTACAGCCAAGTGCCATGGAGGACGACGTGTCACCACTACGTGAGGACTGGCCTAGTGCCTCACCCACCTATGTTGCACCACTAGGAGTTTATGGTGTGCGACCCGCAGCTATAACGACTTCTGCTCATCGAGGTAAGCACTTGCAGGAGGTCGTACTGGATGGACAAAGACTTATTGGATTTTGTGACTCAGGGGCTTTCCTGACACTGGCTGATCCCCGAGTGGTTCGGCCTGAGGCAATCCATCGAGGACCTGGGATTGTCATTGAACTGGCTGGTGGACAATGGAGGACTATTCCCACAGCCATTGTGGATCTGAACTTTGGTTTTCGGGTCAGGCGATGTGTGGTTGGGGTGATGGGTGGTCTGCCTGCAGATATTCTCCTGGGCAATGATGTGGGAGAGCTACAATGCCAATTCGTGGCTGCATGAAACCACATGTAAGTTACGCTCTGCCTGTGTGTACTTAACCAGCGACCTGTAGAGGTCCCTAGTACGTACACAAATTGGGAGGGGAAGGGATTGTCATGATCTGCACTTTTTTCCCTTTCCTGTATTTTGTATAATATGTCATGATGTGATGCGACTTCTCTTTCATTGTATTTACTGTACATTTTGCAATGTCATGGGGTGCATGTAACTAACCTGTCTCCTTCCCCAATACTTGCAGCCCTGAGCTATAATGTAATTAAGCTTTCTCCACACCACTAGGGAAGGAATAGCCATTCTTCCTCACAGCAGGTGGCTAGTCAAATGCACATAATGAATAGACTAAGTGGAGCCAACCAGTCTAGAATCTTCTGCTGGACCCAACCATTGAATAGAAGGTGTGACCCCTACCAATCTATTCTTATTTTGAGATCAGATGTGAGTTGATCCTTGAAGGAGAAGGAGTGGGGATTCTTAGCTGAGGCAAGACCCCATGTCCATCTGTGACTGCGGAAGCGAACGGGGCGAGACTTGAGCTGAGGACATATCTCGTCGCTCGTGGGATTGTTTTGGGATCCCTTGGACTCGTGTGGACTATTGCTTTGTTAGCTGGTACAAGGATTATCGGGAGGTGCCCCCGAACCTGTTCTGTTGGACTAATTGTGGACTCTGTAGATCTACCTGCATGTGTTGTTCCAGCGTTCTTGATAATAAATCTGTTGAATCATCCCTCGGCCTTTTGTCCCTTCTTGCTCTGCCGTACACCTCGTCACATTATGCACCTGTCAAATTTTGTTTGCAGATTGCACATTTTCTTAGTACAATAAACCTCATTTCAAGGCAGAAACATTACTGTGTCCAACAGTTATTAGATATATGAAACTGAAATAGCTGTTGGAAAAAAAACAATTTTTATAAAACATTAAGCTTAAGATTAATAGGGGTGCCCAAACTTTTTCATATAACTGTAGCAGTAATTTTTCATTTTTTCAAGAAAATGTACAAAATTTGTTTTTTTAGGACTTATCCATATTTGAAGTGCCTTTAGGGGTTCCATATATGGGGAAACCCCCAAAAGTTATACCATTTTAAAAACAGCACCTCCTGACATACTGAAAACTGCTGTTGGGTAGTTTATTAACCCTTCAGGTGCTTTTCAGGAATTAATGCAAAGTGGCATAACAGAAATGAAAAAGTGTATTTTTACCACCTAAATGTCGCTAATTTCTAAACAGATTACTACAGCCGACAGACTCTAAGTCCACTATTTGGTCGTGAATTGCCATGGCAAACATCAGGACCACAAAATCATGATCTGTGGGCACCAATTGGGATAAGGAAGAAGCCCCCACACTCTGTTAACCATTTATAATGATGTAGTCACTATTGACAGCACCATCTCAGGGGTTAAACAGATTTGGACGGTGCAAACACTGATCATGGCTGATGCAGCAAGTTGTCACCTATAGTGTACCAATCTTGCCTTGTGCAGGCGTGTACTATGGAGGACAGAGAATGAACTTCAATCCAATATTGCAGCCAGCGGGTAAGGAAAGGGTGAATCAAACACCCGAAAACCCCGCCTCTATGGCTGAAAATTGTTCCCTCCAAATTCAGGTGACAGAATCCCTTTAAATGTACATAAAAAAATAAATACATCATAGTTCAAAAACAGTTAACATTTCATTTTAATGTTGCATTGTATTTCTACATTCCATTTAGTGATGATCAGTTGGTTTGTTCGCTATCGGCAAAATGTCATTGATCTTTTTAACCATTGATAAGAATATTAATATAGTGGATACATGGGTTGCAGTTGTATCTGGTACTTGGAGCCAAAGGATCCCCTATACACATTTCATAGCTGTTGGCTATACACAGGAGTCCTTGCTCAGCTGAGAGCTCCTCTGTTTTCCATGACAGAGCGACTGCCAGACATCTATGATAATGGATTACCTCTTTCAGAACAAAAACATCTGCAGTCTGATTTCGGACATGCTATATCTTTAATTTTCCTGATAATCATCTGTTGAAGGCACCAATACATATAAGGGTGGTTTCACACTTGCGTTTTTGTCTGCAGCGTTTTTTTTTCCTATATTTAACATTGAAAACGCATGCGTTTTTTTGTGTACGCGTTTGTTCGCGTTTTGTGACGCATGCGTTTTTTTACTGCATGCGTTCATTTTCTGAAATGCTACTTGTAGTATTTTTAGAAGCGTTTTTTGGACCAAAAAAAACGCATGCGTTTTCATGCGGTTTTTTTTGGGTCAAAAAATACATTGGAGTCAATGGGGACGCATGCGTTTTTTGGTGCATGCGTTTTTTGCGGTAAAAAACGCATGCGTTTTTTTATTAAAAAACCAGAAAACACTGATATGCCACCCCCCAACATAAAGGTGATAAAGGTAACCTAACCCTACCCCTAACCCTACCCCTAACCCTAACCCTAAGGGATCCTAACCCTACCCCTAACCCTACCCCTAACCCTACCCCTAACCCTAAGGGATCCTAACCCTACCCCTAACCCTAACCCTAAGGGATCCTAACCCTAACCCTAATCCCTTTATGGTTAGGGGTAGGGTTAGGGGTAGGGTTAGGGGTAGGGTTAGGATCCCTTAGGGTTAGGGGTAGGGTTAGAGGTAGGGTTAGGGTCCCTTAGGGTTAGGGGTAGGGTTAGGGGTAGGGTTAGAGTTAGGATCCCTTAGGGTTAGGGGTAGGGTTAGGGTTAGGGGTAGGATCTCTTTAGGGTTAGGGTTATGATCCCTACCCCTAACCCTACCCCTAACCCTAACTATTTCTGTTTATAGTGGGTTTTTTACTTTATTTTGATGATTGGCAGCTGTCACACATTTCTCAGCATGCGTTTAAAAAACGCAAACGCATGTAAAAACGCATGTAAACGCGTCAAAACGCCGCGTTTTTTTCACCACATGCAAAAACGCATGCGTCAAAAAAACGCACATGCGTTTTTTCACCATGCGTTTTTTTGCGTTTTTTACCGCAAAAACGCACCCCAAAAAACGCCAATGTGAAACCAGCCTTAGACTGTTATATTAACAGGATAGGCTGATGTTAATTCAATGTGTTCTATGGGGGTCTTAAGGAGCATAAAAGGTCCTTTTGGCCGATATGAGAAAACTAATACTACTACAGATCTGTGATAGTTGGACATTCTGCATTGGGGCCCACAAATGTTCTAACAAATGTTATGCCTCTGAATACTATCCATTATTTTAGAAAAAATGTGACTCTCCCGATAAAAGACTAAATGGTAAACATGGATGATTGTTATTTGCTGTTGTATATCTAAAAGATATTTATCTATACCTAAAGTTACATTTGTCAGTGGGCTGAACTCCTGGAGGGACAGTATGAAAATGCAGGCCTGGGGAATCAGATCAGGCATCACTTGCTCTAGTAAAGCAAGTGCTGCCACAAAAATCATCTTGCTCACTAGTAGGATTCAGAGAGTCTATTGTACTAACATAATACAATCTATTTTAACAAATATCAAGAACTGCATGGCGAAAATGTCTAGATATCCGTAATGTTGAGATTTATTTGACTGAAGTTTGAAAATTAAGGAGGACAAGAGATAGTGTATTTTAGGTATTTTTGATGTAGAGTCTGGATAACCTAAATCTTTTTCAGAAGATAAATAAACATGCTATATATGAAAATAAGTAAACATATTCCAAAACTGAGTGAAAAAACTTTAAAACCTCTTTATTCTGCTACAAAGTGCAACGTTTTGACCAACTGTAGATCTTTTTTCAAGCACGCTTGAAAAGACCTTTGGTAGGTCTACGTATTATTATCCACGTGCTCTTGCCAAGTGAGCTCCTTTGGATCTTTTTGATGGTGCATCCACGCATGGACGATTGCCAAGTGATCATTCTAGAGTGCTTCGAATGTGCTTCTCCTTCGTTAATAAATGTGCTATGTCATCTATACCTTTTAACAGGTTTTGTTTGCCTGAGCTATGAAGAAGTGAGAGATAAACAGGTTTACGCATACAATTTAGGTAATTGATGGGTGGAAAAGAGAAAATCTTATAATGAAATATAGAACGCATCATCTATTATATTTGGAATTTTATTTCTGGAATGTATTATTCCCGTAATAATTTTTGGCTTTCATCTGTTGAGTCTACAAGTTCATAATTTTGCATACTTCATCAACTTTTGTGAGCCAATCTTAAACTACCAGAATGCCCTAGGAGAATTTTACCTGTGACTACAATGCTAGAATTCCATTCGGTTATGCAAACCGATATCGGTTTGACTTGTTATATTATGTACTGTAAAAATGTATTATAATTTCTTCATTTTAATTGCAATTTGTTTGTCCAATTTTTGAAATATACTTTTTTCCCCAAACACCCCCCACAATGCATTACTTCTAAGCAGCATCTGAAGTAGTTAATAGTAGTGTCTTTTATTTGTGTGAATGAACATTTACTGTATATGTATATATCATATAGAAGTGAGTAAATACTCAATATAAATGACATTTGAGTCAGACATGCTGTTCTATGCGTCCGACATTCGTTGATGGGCTCACACTATTTGGCCACATTTTGTGCTAAATGTCTCATGTGTATTTTTCCTAAATTTCAAAAGCCATTTTGCTATTCCCATTTCATGTATTTCAAATAGACATGCTTTAATACAATTGAGTGCTACTAATTTCATATTTTGATATATAAGTTGCTTTTTTTGGTATGCACCAGTTCAGACTAGTTCTTGATGTGCCGGTCAGTTTTTCTGTTATTCATATCACACACAGTCATAATTTTGCAGTCTGTAGTAACAAAGGAGTAACTGCAGTCTTTTCTTCTTAGACTGCACAACCACTTTAATAAATAGCTTTGTAAATTATCAGAACCTAAGAATCCGGTTTTATATATAGATTAATTGATATGAATTCATGCTTTACATGCACGGTCAAAAAGATATATTCTATGAATTGTGTATTGTTTCATGCACTTGTACTGTTGAAAATGCCTATTTGGTTGGTCATTGCAGTCTTCATACCTGCACTCTATGCATGACATGGAACAAAAAATCCTCATCAATATCACTGAGTACCTATGAAATCTTTCTATTTTGATCTAAATATTTAAAGTTTTCTTAAAAAAAAAAAAAAAAAAGAAATAAAAAAGCTATTACAAATTTTGCTGTACAAAATCTGGACAAAATTGGTTTTTACATCATAATGCTAGAATTGGAAATTTTTCTATGGCAGTCAAGTTCTTTGCATCTCAACGTGAGAATCATGTTTCAGGCTATTGTATTCAATTTTTTTCAACAATCTGCTAATAAAAGTATTTGAAAGCTCCTAATGATTTTTTCAATAGTCTTTTTTTCATAATTTGTAATCTTCTAGGAAAGTTTACTTTACGATTATACTATCTAATTTAAGGAATATATGATAATATATTAACATGTTTAAATAATTATACATCTAGATTAAGGCTATGTGCACATGTTGCGGATTAGCCTCTGGAATTTTTTGTGCGGATTCTGCATCTCTTGGCAGAAAATGCAGGTGTGAATTTGATGTGTTTTTTATGCTGATTTTGTGCAGATTTGCTGTGGATTTTGTGCGGATTTTATGCATTTTTAGCCCTGCAGATATCTGTAATAGAATGGGTACAAAAACGCTGCAGATCAGCACAAAAGAAGTGACTTGCTCCTTCTTTTAATCCGCAGCTTTTCCGTGCGGAATTTTCCGCACCATTAGCACAGCATTTTTTTTTCATTGATTTACATTGTACTGTAAATCACTTGCGGATCTGCAGCGTTTCTGCACGGTAAAACGCAGACCCGCAGTAAATCAGCAACATGTGCACATACCTTAAAGGGAACCACCTTTCAGGGCTGATATACAGCATTCGATATTGCTGTATATCTGCTCCAACCCAACCTGCAAGAGAAAATAAATATATTTTATTATACTCACCTGTGGGCCGGTCTGGTCTGAGGGGTGTCACTCTTCTTTGTCCAGCACCTCCCTTCTTCTTGCGATGCCACCCTACTGCTTGTTTCATGTGGATGACACGTCTCCTCGGCACCGCGCTCATGAGCAGGTGTACTTCTCTGCCCTGTTAAGGGCAGAGCAAAATACTACAGTGCGCAGGTGTCAGTAAAAGTCAAATAGCCCCAGTGCATGCGCACTGCAGTACATTGCTCTGCCCTCGACAGGGCAGAGAAGTACGTCTGCACAGGAGCTCTGTGCTAAGGAGACTGTGTATAATGAAGGGATGCATCATCCACATGAAGCAAGCAGGACAAAAATCATAATAAGATGGGAGGCGCCGGATCAAGACCAACGACGCCCATTGCACCGGACGGACCTGCAGGTGAGTATAATAAAAGTTATTTTTCTCCTCTTACAGGTTGGGTTAGGGGCAGATATGCAGCATTATAAAATGCTGTATATCATCCCTGAAAGGTGATGGCCCTAACTTACATCTGCCAAAACTGATGAAAGGGTCACTTTAATTCTAGATTAATTATTTTACTCAGATTTAATATTTAGCTTACATGGTCTTGCATTTGAAAGAACTGTTTACCTGAAAAATTAAGTGCTTTTGCAGGGAAACAGCGGAAAGACAGCACTGGTATAGAGCTGTTGCTATGTAAAGCCGATACATGATGGCTTAATGTGAATACAGCTCTAATTTGGGTTCATAGGCAAGAAATATGCTATGTGATTAAAAGCCATGAATTACTGGGAGCCAGTGTCAATTGACGGAAAGAGTTTGGCAATTTGAGGTTAACCACAAGTAGTTTTGGTGCTTAGTCCTTTGACCCATAGCACACTTCTGCTCTGCAGGAAAAATGTGTGAACTGAACCATATAGTAACTTATAAAACATAAACAACTGATTCATACTGTATATGTCTGTTTCTCATTTTGTAGTTATTTTTGTACAGTATATTTTTATTGTTGTGACAATAGTTTAGTTTTTTTCTCAAACTTGAGAAATAGTTTATGTTTTTTCAGTGTGTTGGATTCACTTTTGGTCCTTGTGTCAGTACTTATCATCCCCATTGCAAAAACAAAAATTCTTAGCTTCTCCTACCCATTAAATAGTAATATATGGACAGCACACAGATGACCTCTCGAGGGGCCATTGATTTGCATAAGCAAGTTTGATCTATAACACATTTAAAAGAAGGACATGTCTCTGTTTTCTAACCTTTAAAAATTATAAAACTTTGTTTAAATAACAACTAGAGATGATTGAAACTGCCAAGATTTGAATTTGCCAAATCTCTGAGATTTTACCAGGAAATTTGATTCACAGCTTACATTTTCCCTAAAAATGAAATATTGTCTGGCATATCTTCAGAAACCAGAGCATACTAAATGTAAGATGAAAAAAAATAAAAATAATAATACTTCCTCACCAATCAAATCTCTGGCCATCCTCGCTGCTTCGTGTCCGTCTTTACTGCCTGATGTCCATCATCCGATTCTTGTTGCCTCTTCTTTTCATGTTAGGCTGAGATTTCTTGCCATGACCAGTCCCGGAATGTCCCTGCACAGGCGAATTGTAATGTTGTTGTGCACGTCCAAACATCACAATATCACAACCTCAAGACGTACGTGCACAGTGACATTCTGGGCTTGATAATTACTGAAAGTTCCTTGTTAAGTATTGAGACACTTGGGGTTTCTGCTAGCGAAAGAACAGGCACGGAAGATAAGTTGGGGGACAGCAAGCAGTGGTATTAGCCAGAAAGATGAGTGTTGACGTGTTAAGTTTTATTTAACATTTTGCTGGCCCTCTAATGGTTCAGCAAGATGGTGCCAGCTGACCACCATTTTGCAGAATGTGTGAGGAGTGAATTGCAAAAAAATCTGTATTTAGAAAAATTTAGATTTTTGTAAAATTTGAGTAGAATTAAATTCCACTCGAGCAAATTTGCCCATCTCTACATATAAAGGGGATCTGTCTCTCTTAAAACTCAATATAAATTACTTAAACAATTTTCTAAGGGACTTAGCTCTTATAAAAATCACTACTCTTCTGCCTGTTCCTCACAGGTTCACTTAGTTGTATGTGAACAATGCAGAGGGAAGAGAGAGTAGAGAAAACCTGCATTGAGATGTGTGTGCAATTGATTGCTCAACTCACATAATAGGGCAGAAGTGCCAGGCTGGTGATTCAATTAAGGCAGCCGTTTCTCCAGGCAAGTGACTGTTGCTAATCGAGCTAAGGGGAAGTGTGCCCCATGCTAATTGAGTGGGCAGAATCGTGCACTGTGCATTTTATTTTCACCAAGGAGCCCTAATTTGCATATGAAATATTTGTTTTAATAACTAAGGAAGCTAAATCTATTCTTCTATAGTTTTTATTGGGGCTAAGTCCCTTATAAGACTGTAGAAAACCTCCTCCACTTGAAATCAGAGGTAAACTTAATTCTCATACACCTCTGAAGAATTTTTATTAGAGCTCTATAGAAGCCAGCTGTACAGTGTATAGAAGAACCTAACCCCTTCCAAACGTGATGCACATATATGTCATGTCACGTGGCTCAGGAGGTGAGCCTGGTCAATACGAATGTATTATACAGTACAATTGACACCTGCTTCTAACAGCAGTGACTGGAGCATTCATAATAAAATTTTATTCCACCAATAAGGAAAACGTCATGTATGGTAGCGTGAAAGGTGCTATTCGTCACTAAAATTCATCCCACAAAAAAATGAGTTCTCATGTTGATGGGTATCAACTACTGAGGACTCTCAATTCTAAATATTTTTCATGTCGATGGAAATATTACCCGTGGAAAAAAGTAAGGAAAAAAAAATAAAATTGGCTTTTAAGAGAAGGAGTTTGTTGGGACTTAGTCCCAGGAGCATCTGCTCGCCGCTGAACAGTACTGGTTACAATGGCTGAGCCTGGAAGATCAGCAGTAACCAAGCGCAAAGTATCAGACTGAGCCAGACACTGAGACCGACGTCTCCGCTGAGCAGGCTCCACTGTGGCTGAAGAAGAATGGGAGACCGCAGCGGGGGTGGCTCAAGATTCCCCTTGTGCAGCGGCGGGAACTCGACACCTAATAGAGTTAAACATGAAGTTCACAGAATTTCAGTAATCAGCAGAATAGTGTCAGTATCATCACGTTACATTGTACACATTACTTTACACTTTATATAGTGGCTCACAACAGTAAATGGAGGCAATGTCTTTGACACTGGAGAGGAACAAGGAAAGCCATGCCATTGGTGCAACCTGTGCAGCAGCATAGGGGGACAAGAGGCAAAGGGGCCTCACACCTCCAAATTAACAAACAACTTCAGTCACAAACACATTATTGAGTTACAAAGGGTTCATACACTGTTCTTACACTGTTCTTACACTGCGGCCATATTCTGTCTGGGTCTGCCCTTGGGATGGAATGATGGGAACCCTAATCATTCACATTAGTAATTCTCACTTGGCAGCATGAAAGCAACAGTGCTGCATAGAGTTAGGCTAGTTAATGAAACATAGAAAATAATTCCAAACTAAGTTCGCATCACTTAGTGAACATTCAACATGTATAGGTACTTTGTATTTTTACAACCTTAAAAAAAAAACATTTAATTAGCAGCATTTTTTAAATACAATAACAAATATAAATTGGAAATTGTTTACATTTACACAGGTCAAAAATATTGCCCCATAAATTGTCTTAGAATTGGATAATTCCTGCATTTTTTTTAAAGTCAGTTTTCTTTGGGAAAAAAAAGACAATTTAATTCAAGTCTGATTGCTCAGATTGTAAATATGAAGGGTCTATTTTTTGCACATATAGTGGAAATATTGTAATTTTAACATATAAGATATAGCATAGATATTTCGTATTTTTGGCCTCATCAGCAGTTAGCTTCTACTACTCTTTCCAAAGAAAATACGTGTACATTTGATTTGGTATTCATTCTTGCAAAATATAAAAAAATATGACTTACAGTCAGCTATCAGGGTCAGATGTCATTTAAATTTGAATACTGAAGTGACCATGCTAAGTGACAAGTCAAATATCGGTGTCAGTGATCATAATCATTTGATTTTGAAAAGCTGAGGTGACATAAAATGACACGTTAGGTATCAAACAAACATTGAGAGCAGGAAAGTAACTATGAAAGACACAAACCTTCCATGTAAGCCTATGTAATGTGGTACTTTGACAAGATTTACATTTCTTTATGTGACAAGCAGTTATTTGATGTTCAGATGCCGATTATATTTTATGAAGTTCTGGGAAGCTTCAAAATCATTATTTTATAATTGGGCCATTATTTTCTAACTGAAACCTCAATTTAGTACTGAACGTGTTTTTAAGCAGCTACAGAGGAATAATTTAAGAAATGTAGAGATATAGAGAAATCTTGAAGTGACCATAAACATTAGACAGAAGTAAAATGAGTAATTACCAAAACTATTTCTTTTAAAGACAAAGGACTGAATTCAAAATTTTATTCTCAACTTTAAATAACTCATCAACTTAAATGGAACTTATAACCACATTTTACTATTTCTATTACTTTACTAGCAGGGGCAGACAGAAACAGAAGATGGTCTCTGTGCAAGAATAGGATATGGGCTCTTCGCAATCCAATAATGTATCTGTGACAGAAGTCAGTGTCTGGTTCGGAGGCGAATGTGGGTCCCTTATCTCATGAACCCTTGTATGGCTGCACAGGTTGCATCAATGGTGTGTCTGACTCTGTTTCGTACTACTTTTACTATAGATGAACATTTCTTTTTTCTTTTATGATATTGTATTTTCTTTTACTTTCTTCACATGTTGATCAGGGCAGACACCTTGCCTACATTTTTCAGTAGATAAAGCAATTTATTTTACAGCAGATTGATGGACGTAAGGAAACAAAGGTAAAAAATTGCAAATTGACTTATTGGAGTCTGTATTGGGCATGCTATAGGACATATGCACTGGTAACTCTGCAGGTAGAGGGAAGAGAAGCTAGAAGATAAACTCTGACCACTTACTCATCATTTACGGCAAGTTATACATGGTCTATTTTCATCTCTAAAGGTGTAATCTTATTATTCCTATGATCTGGTGACAATGAAAGGACTGCTAACACTAGATTATGCAACACAAGCTGAAAATGACAGAAATTCTCTTGTGAATGCTAAGCTAACATCATGAAAACTGTATTTTATGCGCTTGAAAGTTTGTAAACCCTTCAGATTAATCCATATTTCTGTATACACATGACCTGAAACTACATTAGATTATCCTACAAGTCCTCAAAATAGAGAATCAAATCAAATCAAGGAGTCAAAAATATTGGACTTTGCCATTTTTTATTGAAGAAAATAATACAATATTACGTCTCTATGTGGCGAAAGTATGTGAACTTTTGATTTCAGTATTTATTGTGAACCCTTTGTGTAGCAATAACTGCATCTAAACATTTTCTATAACTATCAATTAGTACTACCCATCAGCTTGGAGGAATTTTAGCCCATTCTTCCCAATAAAACTACTTCAACTCTGTTATGATGGTGGGTTTTCTCCCATAAACTGCTGCTTGTTCTAGGTCCTTCCACAGCATTTCTATAGCATTTAGGTCAGGACTACGACTTGACCATTCAAAATGGTCTCCTTACTTTGGCATGCCAGAGCCGGTATGTCACTCTCCATTAGTGATGAGCGAATTTGTTCAGAAAACGATTGCCAAACATAATTTCAGCACAAATATGGCACATTCAGTGTTAGGGCTAGCGGAACGCACTGAATAAATATAGATGTTTTATTGTTATAGATGCGTTTGCAGCCCGGGGTCCACCGTGCAGGAGAACCTGCTGCTAGCAAACGGTGGCACTATATGGCGGTATGAACTAGCTCTGTTACTTCACAGAGTAGCCGTGAAAGCAAAGCACTGCGCCCTGCTAGACTTCACAGAGGCTCAGGCCAACTACCTAACTGAGAGCAGTCAGTGGTCATGCATGCACATAAAACTCCTCGCCGGAGGTGCCAGCATTCTAGGGGCTTATTTCAGCCAGGTCCCGGAATACACACAAACACAATCTCCTCACTGGAGGTGCCAGCATTCTAGGGGCTTATTTCAGCCGGGTCCCTGAACACAAACTTACATGACCACACTGGCGCAAAGCACATAACTTATAAAGATACTAGCGCATGGCCGTGCGGCCGTGCGAGCTTTAAATAGTTGCAGCAAGTAAATGACATTCCTAGAAGGACCAATGAGAGGCTGCCACAGAGCCTGAGCACCTACAGGACCTTCCTGAAGGACCAATGGATTTAGCTGCAGTATCTGAACATGTGACCCTCGATCTCCACTGAGAGATCTTACTCTGGGCATGCTCAGTATGAGAAAAGCAGGACTTAGTCCTAGAAGCATCTGCTTGCCGCTGCCCAGCACTGGCTTCAATGGCAGAAGCAGGAAAAGCAGCAGTAACTCTTTGTACAGAGTCAGACTGAGCAAGACGCTGGGACTGATGTCTCCGCTGAGCAGGCTCCACTGCAGCAGGAGAAGAATGGGAGACCGCAGCAGAGATGGCCCGAGATTCTCCCTGTGCAGAGGCGGGAACTCAACCCCTGACATTCGGGTTCATGATCAGAAACACGAGCAAAATTTTATAAAATCAGTAAAAATCGGTAACATTTGATAAAATTGTGGGAAAATATTGGCGTTGCCACAAAAGTTTTTTCAGCACTTTAGCAATGATAATGGTGGTGTATCATAAGTGTTTGGCACGTATTTGATGAGGGGAGGGGGTTTGCAGAGCTCAGAGGCGCGGCATTCTTGTAAATAGTAAAAAAAGTCCTAACTTTATGTGTGAACATTGCGGGTAGCCAATAATGGCGTAGGAAACAATCACAATGTCCTGACACAATGGCTTGTGTCATTGGCTGCTGAAATCACATGTCCCTCTCCATATAAATAGCGGACATCTTGTTTTAGCACCATTTTGACACTGTAACAGCACAGAGAGGCTGCTCCTCATGCTGGCACTGTTAGCAGCAAGATTTTAGCTAGTTAGGTGGTTGTACATCAGTCAGATAGTGTAGCCAGCTAGTGGCCTGTGTGGCTGTTAAATTTACCTTCCAGCATTTTTTTGGCCATTACTGAGGTCCACAGACAAAGGCAGCAGGGCACATGTTCTACAAGTGTGTTGTGCACTGCTTCTACTGTGCTCCATGCACGAGTATAGCATTCTAAGGCCAGTTTCACATTTGCGGTTGTGTCCGCAGCGTTTCTGATGCATACATCCACATGCGCCTTGATTTCATATCTTTTACAATGTGGATGCAGGTTTATGCGTTTGCATGTGTTCACCTGCGTTTGCTTATGCATGTGTCTTTTCGCGGTGTGCGGCAGGGCGCGGCTAAAGCACCATGTTGCAATTTTTGGGGCGGAAAATTTCCGTCAAATATGCACAGGCATGCGCATGCGGATGAGTACGTTAAAAAACACATTAATGCCTCTGGGAACGCATGCATACACCCTCATAGCAATAGCCCCCATTTGTTTAAATGTGAACACTCCTGATTGGGTGTTCATCTGCTAGATTGGGTTTAGTGGAAGAGCTATCGGTCCCTATTATACTATTTCTACAGTGGTGAAATTGATGTCACTTTGGTGGTGTCTACCTATAATTTTTGGAAATGTGAATACTCCTGGTTGGTTCTCCTTCATGCGTGTAGCCTTTAGCAGTAGGCCTCCGAGACCGTCAGGCCTCCACTTCCTTGGACTCATAGTAACATAGTAACATAGTTAGTAAGGCCGAAAAAAGACATTTGTCCATCCAGTTCAGCCTATATTCCATCATAATAAATATCCAGATCTACGTCCTTCTACAGAACCTAATAATTGTATGATACATTATTGTTCTGCTCCAGGAAGACATCCAGGCCTCTCTTGAACCCCTCGACTGAGTTCGCCATCACCACCTCCTCAGGCAAGCAATTCCAGATTCTCACTGCCCTAACAGTAAAGAATCCTCTTCTATGTTGGTGGAAAAACCTTCTCTCCTCCAGACGCAAAGAATGCCCCCTTGTGCCCGTCACCTTCCTTGGTATAAACAGATCCTCAGCGAGATATTTGTATTGTCCCCTTATATACTTATACATGGTTATTAGATCGCCCCTCAGTCGTCTTTTTTCTAGACTAAATAATCCTAATTTCGCTAATCTATCTGGGTATTGTAGTTCTCCCATCCCCTTTATTAATTTTGTTGCCCTCCTTTGTACTCTCTCTAGTTCCATTATATCCTTCCTGAGCACCGGTGCCCAAAACTGGACACAGTACTCCATGTGCGGTCTAACTAGGGATTTGTACAGAGGCAGTATAATGCTCTCATCATGTGTATCCAGACCTCTTTTAATGCACCCCATGATCCTGTTTGCCTTGGCAGCTGCTGCCTGGCACTGGCTGCTCCAGGTAAGTTTATCATTAACTAGGATCCCCAAGTCCTTCTCCCTGTCAGATTTACCCAGTGGTTTCCCGTTCAGTGTGTAATGGTGATATTGATTCCCTCTTCCCATGTGTATAACCTTACATTTATCATTGTTAAACCTCATCTGCCACCTTTCAGCCCAAGTTTCCAACTTATCCAGATCCATCTGTAGCAGAATACTATCTTCTCTTGTATTAACTGCTTTACATAGTTTTGTATCATCTGCAAATATCGATATTTTACTGTGTAAACCTTCTACCAGATCATTAATGAATATGTTGAAGAGAACAGGTCCCAATACTGACCCCTGCGGTACCCCACTGGTCACAGCGACCCAGTTAGAGACTATACCATTTATAACCACCCTCTGCTTTCTATCACTAAGCCAGTTACTAACCCATTTACACACATTTTCCCCCAGACCAAGCATTCTCATTTTGTGTACCAACCTCTTGTGCGGCACGGTATCAAACGCTTTGGAAAAATCGAGATATACCACGTCCAATGACTCACCGTGGTCCAGTCTATAGCTTACCTCTTCATAAAAACTGATTAGATTGGTTTGACAGGAGCGATTTCTCATAAACCCATGCTGATATGGAGTTAAACAGTTATTCTCATTGAGATAATCCAGAATAACATCCCTCAGAAACCCTTCAAATATTTTACCAACAATAGAGGTTAGACTTACTGGCCTATAATTTCCAGGTTCACTTTTAGAGCCCTTTTTGAATATTGGCACCACATTTGCTATGCGCCAGTCCTGCGGAACAGACCCTGTCGCTATAGAGTCACTAAAAATAAGAAATAATGGTTTATCTATTACATTACTTAGTTCTCTTAGTACTCGTGGGTGTATGCCATCCGGACCCGGAGATTTATCTATTTTAATCTTATTTAGCCGGTTTCGCACCTCTTCTTGGGTTAGATTGGTGACCCTTAATATAGGGTTTTCATTGTTTCTTGGGATTTCACCTAGCATTTCATTTTCCACCGTGAATACCGTGGAGAAGAAGGTGTTTAATATGTTAGCTTTTTCCTCGTCATCTACAACCATTCTTTCCTCACTATTTTTTAAGGGGCCTACATTTTCAGTTTTTATTCTTTTACTATTGATATAGTTGAAGAACAGTTTGGGATTAGTTTTACTCTCCTTAGCAATGTGCTTCTCTGTTTCCTTTTTGGCAGCTTTAATTAGTTTTTTAGATAAAGTATTTTTCTCCCTATAGTTTTTTAGAGCTTCAATGGTGCCATCCTGCTTTAGTAGTGCAAATGCTTTCTTTTTACTGTTAATTGCCTGTCTTACTTCTTTGTTTAGCCACATTGGGTTTTTCCTATTTCTAGTCCTTTTATTCCCACAAGGTATAAACCGCTTACACTGCCTATTTAGGATGTTCTTAAACATTTCCCATTTATTATCTGTATTCTCATTTCTGAGTATATTGTCCCAGTCTACCAGATTAAGGGCATCTCTAAGCTGTTCAAACTTTGCCTTCCTAAAGTTCAATGTTTTTGTGACTCCCTGACAAGTCCCCCTAGTGAAAGACAGGTGAAACTGCACAATATTGTGGTCGCTATTTCCTAAATGCCCGACCACCTGCAGATTTGTTATTCTGTCAGGTCTATTAGATAGTATTAGGTCTAAAAGTGCTGCTCCTCTGGTTGGATTCTGCACCAATTGTGAAAGATAATTTTTCTTGGTTATTAGCAGAAACCTGTTGCCTTTATGGGTTTCACAGGTTTCTGTTTCCCAGTTAATATCCGGGTAGTTAAAGTCCCCCATAACCAGGACCTCATTATGGGTTGCAGCTTCATCTATCTGCTTTAGAAGTAGACTTTCCATGCTTTCTGTTATATTTGGGGGTTTGTAACAGACCCCAATGAGAATTTTGTTACCATTTTTCCCTCCATGAATTTCAACCCATATGGACTCGACATCCTCATTCCCTTCGCTAATATCCTCCCTTAAAGTGGACTTTAGACAAGACTTTACATAGAGACAAACCCCTCCTCCTCTCCGATTTTTACGATCCTTTCTAAACAGACTGTAACCCTGTAAGTTAACTGCCCAGTCATAGCTTTCATCTAACCATGTCTCGGTTATTCCCACTATGTCAAAGTTACCTGTAGATATTTCTGCTTCTAGTTCTTCCATCTTGTTTGTCAGGCTTCTGGCGTTTGCGAGCATGCAGTTTAGAGGATTTTGTTTTGTTCCAATCTCCTCACTGTGGATTGTTTTAGAAATGTTCTTACCTCCCTTCTGAGTATGTTTTCCTGGGTCGTCTTTGTTCGAGTCTAATGTTTTTCTTCCCGTCCCCTCTTCTTCTAGTTTAACGCCCTCCTGATGAGTGTAGCGAGTCTTCTGGCGAATGTGTGTTTCCCAGGTTTGTTGAGGTGTAGTCCATCTCTGGCGAGGAGTCCATCATACCAGTAATTCACACCGTGGTCCAGGAATCCAAATCCTTGTTGTCTGCACCATCGTCTTAGCCAGTTGTTTGCATCAAGGATCCTGTTCCATCTCCTGGTGCCATGCCCGTCTACTGGAAGGATAGAAGAAAAAACTACCTGTGCATCCAGTTCCTTTACTTTCTTCCCCAACTCAACTACTCTTGTTACTATCCTTAAATTTTTCTGACAATGGTAGTCTACAAAACTGATATTTGTGCCACCTGAGTGTGGCTCAGTATGAAAGCAGGTAGAGGTGTTGCATGTGGTATCAGGGCTCCCAGCAAAGGGGTCTTGCACCGATTCCTCACCCACCTCATCTTACTGTGACATTCAATTGAAAGCTGCAAATGCTGTCCCAGACCCTGATACCTCCTGCCTGGCTGATTGCTGCAGTCCCATGTTAAAATTTGCACTGTGGGTGAATTGAGGCCACTTTCCTGGTGTCTGTCCCTCATTTGATGTGTTTTCACAGCATTTGGGACTGTTAAAAGTTGTTGTGCAAGCTATGTTCAGTTAATATTCAACAAATTAATTGTCGAATATTGCAAATTTGGTGATGGTAATCTGAACCGAACATTTAAATATTCGCCTATCTCTACTATCTACAATAAGAAGAAACTAAATTTCAGACATTATTTAATATTTGGTATAAAGCCAGAAACATGATAATCAGTTTCATTTACCCTAACCAACACTCACAATGTACATACCATGACATTCATTTCACCGCTTTCTCAAAGGGATGAGACAATGTGCCGCGGAGATCTCAGCTTATACAATTTTTTTGCTAATCAGAGCATCATGAACATATCTGAATATAATCTGCCTATGCAGTAAAACTCCATTCCACGTCCATCTGGGTGCATCGATAGGGAATTGGAAAAAGTTCTTCGCTCAAATAGAACTCAAGTGGATCCCTACTTGGAATACAGTTTTTCCACATGGTCTGAATGAAAATATCAGTTTTGCCCCTTTATTTATGAATATTCAACCTTTTTGGGAGCACCATTCTAAATATCAATTTATAGTGTATGTGCATGGTATGCACAGGAGTTAATCTGCTCAAAAACTCATATTTAAGTCACATGCTGTTCAGTTCCTTGTGATCCTCCTTGGGATGGTTCTACTCCTTCATTATTGTCCAGCTGTGCTTAATGAAACTGATAGGACTTGATTTGTAAAGGCACGCACCTCTCTATATAAGATCTCACAGCCTACAGTGCATGTCAGACCAAATGAGAATAATGAGGTCAAAGGAATTGGCAAAGGAGCTCAGAGACAAAATTGTGGCAAGGCACACATCTGGCCAAGGTCACAAAAGAATTTCTGCAGGACTCAAGGTTCCCAAGAGCACAGTGGCATTCATAATCCTTAAATGGAAGAAGTTTTGGACCACCAGAAGTCTTCCTAGACCTGGCGTCCAGCCAAACTGAGCAATCGTGGATGAAGAGCCTTGGGGAAAGAGGTAAAGAAGAACTCCAAGATCACTGTGGCTGACCTCCACAGATGCAGTAGGGAGATGGAAGAAATTTCCACAAAGTCAACTATCACTGCAGTCCTCCACCAGTCGAGCTTCTAAGGCAGAGTGGCCCGACAGAAGCCTCGGCTCAGTGCCAGACATATGAAAGCCCGCCTAGAGTTACACATGAAAGACTCCCAGACTGCGAGAAATTAGATTCTCTGGTCTGATGAGATGAAGAAATAACTTTTTGGTGATAATTCTAAGCGGTATGTGTGGAGAAAAACAGGCACTGCTCATCACCTGCCCAACACAATCCCAACAGTGAAACATGGTGGTGGCAGCTTCATGCTATGGGGGTGTTTTTCAGCTGAAGGGCCAGGATGACAATTGAAGGAAACATGAATGTGGCCAAGTACAGAGATATGCTGGATGAAAACCTCTTCCAGAGTGCTCTGTACCTCAGACTTGGCCAAAGATTCACCTTTCAACAAAACAATGACCCAAAGCACACAGTTAAAATAACAAAGGAGTGGCTTCAGAACACTTCTGTGACCATTCTTGACTGACCCAGCCAGTGCGCTGACCTAAACCCAATAGAGAATCTCTGAAGAGACGTGAAAATGGCTGTGCACCAACATTCACCATCCAACCTGATGGAACTGGAGAAGATCTACAAGGAAGAATGGCAGAGAATCCCCAAATCCAGGTGTGAAAAACTTTTTGCATCATTCCCAAGAAGACTCATGGCTGTGCTAGCTCAAAAAGGTGCTTCTAATCAATACTGAGCAAAGGGTCTGAATACTTATGACCATGTGATATTACAGTTTTTCTTTTTTAATAAATTTGTAAAAAATTTCTACTTTTCTGTTTTTTTAGGCAAGCTGGGGTGCAAAGTATACATTAATGAGAAAAAAATGAACTTTTTTGAATTTACCAAATGGCAGCAATGAAGCAAAGAGTGAAAAGTTTAATGGGGTCTGAATAGTTTCCATACCCAATGTATACATGTATATATGTGTGTCACTGACATCTATATATCTATCTTTTCTATGTCTATATATCTTTTCTATCTATTCTATTCTAACCTGTCAGTGAGACTTTACTGTGCATGGCACATGAATAGCCAGGTTTTCAAAGGACATCGGTGTGTAAAAATCAGATAGCACTCGCATGGTCCGAATGCCGTGTGATTTTTTTCTCACACTCGAGTCTCGGTGACAATCACAGCATGCTCTGATTTTACACTCATGCCGAATATGGCTGACAAAATAAACACTGATGTGAGCTGCCCCAGAGATTAACAGTGACCCGAGTGCTGTGCGATGTTTTCTCGCATAGCACTTGCCTGTATTCTATGGTAGCGTGACGCCAGCCTTCATTAGCCTCTCCTGTGATATAACTAAATAATTTTAAAATACCTGCATGAGTTTCCCTGTATCTTTGATAACCAACCAGGCAGAACTCACAGCTGGGGGCTGCAACCCTCATCTGTCAACAAGGCTGGTTATCAGGATTAGAAAGGTCCCCACACCGTATTTTTTAATTATTTAGATAAATAATTAAAAAAGCACGAGTTCACCCCATTTTTGACAACCAGCCAGACAAATCTCACAGCTGGGCGCTTGTATTCTTAGGCTGGTAAGGGGCCATGGATATTGCCTCCTCAGCCTAAAAATAGCAGCCCTCAGCTGCCCAGAAAAGGCACCTCTGTTAGATGACGCTTTGCCCAGCTCTTACCACTTGCCCTGTAGGGGTGACAAGTGGGGTTCATATTTGATGTCACCTTTGTATTGTCAGGTGACATCAAGCCAACGAATTACTAATGAAGAGGTGTCTATAAGACACCTCTCCATTACTAATCCTATAGTTATATGGTAAATACAGACACAGCCAGAATAAAGTGTTTTATTAGAAATAAAACTAAACAGTTTTTCATTTTATTTAAAAATAACAAGCACATTTATACTCACCTAACACCTAATTCCACCTAAGCCCTCGTTCTCCTGTAATAAAACTAAAATAAAAAACAACAATATCCCTCACTTGTTGATCGTTCTGTCCCACGCCATAATCCTTTGATTGCTCCAAACCATTCACTTGGACAACTGTGGTAATTCTAGAGCTAATACGTGCAAACAAGCGCCGACCGCCAGGGATGCGTGCAATTATCAGTAGAGTGAAACTGTGAATGGCTCATTAAATCAGATATGATTCCTTTGATCGCTCCAAACCATTGACTCAGGCAACTGTAGTAATTCTAGAGCAAATACAGGTACATCTCACAAAATTAGATCAACAAAAAGTTTATTTATTTAAGTTCTTCAATACAAAAAGTGAAGCTCATATGTTGGATAGAGACATTAAACACAGATTGATCTATTTCAAGTGTTTATTTCTGTTAATGTTAATGATTATGGCTTACTGAAAAGAAAACCCAAAAGTCATTTTCTCAGTAAACTAGAATACTTTATAACACAAGCTTGAAAAATGATTTTAAAATCCGAAATGTTGGCCTACTGAAATGTATGTTCAGTAAATGCACTCAATACTCATTAAAGGGTCAATAGTGACTTGTAGGATTGCTGCTTCCAACTGGTGGCGCTATAGAGTTCTAGTCCTCTTCCTCTCTGAAGATGCAATTTGCAATGGTATTAATAGTAATCTTTATAATAGTAGAAGTAATAGTAATAATACTAAACAAGGGGCATGGCAGCAAACGCTACAGGAGGTGATTTAGAACTAAATATTATTTGTATCATTGGTATTTTCCTTTACCCTCGTTTGTATTACCTTGTTAGTCTGGTTGATGCATTGCAGTACACTACTACTTCCATTTTCACTGAGTGGGGTAAGGGTATGCACTGAGGGCTGATTCAGGAGCTAAGGCAAAGTATGTGGCTCTGACATCTCCACCACCAGAAGTTATCCGGGGAGCAGGGTGAGCTAGGGCACTCTGCAAATTGTAAGCAAGGGCCACATAAAGACATGGCATGTTTGAAATGGCATTGTAAAAGGATGGGAAATATGTATTTCCTCCAGTCACAAGCGTCTGCTGATGGGAGTACCACTCCCATCAGCCTTTGCCTGCTGTCGCTAATACAAAGGATGGAGCACTATTTGACTCATGAACAACAAATTATCATAAAATAGTTTGTAGACTCCATATACAGAGCCCCTAAGTGCCAAAAAACAGAATCCTCCCTGAAGTGACTCCTGTTTTGAAGATTACAATTCACTTGAATAATCTACAGGTGAAGTGACGATTTTGACTCCATGAGTGTTTTCCAGAAAGAAGTAGTATCACGACTGTCAAAGCAACTCATCGATGCTATTCATCATGTCGGAAGGCGGCCACTGGATGCTTAGAATGATGCTCCCTCATGCCAATGCACTATTAATGCAGCTGTCAAAGATCTACTGTGGCATTCAACAGGTTAACAGGTCCGCTCGCAGCTGATAGAATAAAATCCTAGCTGTGAAAAACACCCATTATCTGCTGATCATGTGGTGGGCTCAGCCTTTAAGCCTGCATTATACACCTGAGCCCAATTTGTGCTTTACATGTACAGGAGATGTTGAGAAGGGGCCTGAGGCCCAATTGGAGCAAGTTTAATATCTGTTGTTGTGTGAGTGTGGAGGGAGCAGGAGAAATTGCCAGATACACAGCAAGGGGACAGCTGACCTTACTGAACCCCAATAAAACAGCAGCAAGTGTTGACTGTGCAGACGGCACTTCTGAGCAGCAACTGGCGGTGTTGGAGCCCAGGGAATCTAGGAGAAACAGAGTGTAGGCGGAGGCCTAATTTGAGCAAGTTTAACATCTGTTCTAGTGTGAGTGTGGAGGGAGCAGGAGAAATCGTCGGATACACAGCAGGGGATGAGCTGACATTACTAAAACCAAATAACACTGGGTCATGTGTTGACTGTGCAGATGGCACTTCTGAGCAGTAACTATGTTGGAGCCCAGGGATTACAGTTCAGGTGGTAGAAACATGAACACAACAGGAGACCTGGATACTGTTGCCAACCATTTATTTAATCAGGAACAGGAGTGGAAAATTCCTGCGAGATCCAGGCCTTGTTCATTTTCAGAAAAGTAAGCCTGTCAACGTTATTGGAGGATAGTCGCATGTGATGGTCTGTTAGTACACCGCCTGCAGCACTAAAGACATGTTCCGATAATACACTAGCAGCTGGGCAAGTCAGCACCTCCAATGCATATTGGCTAAGCTCTGGCCATGTTTCGAGCTTAGAGACCCAAAACTTGAAGGGGGAAGAGCCATCTGGGAGTACACTGAGAGGGCAAGCCATGTAGTCTGTCACCATCTGATGGAAACGCTGCCTCCTGCTAACTGGAGCCGTCTGTGATGGTGTAGACATTTGTGGCGGGCACACAAAACTTTTCCACTGTTGGGCCATACTGGTCTTGCCTTGTGCTGAGGCACTGCTTCTGCTCCCTCTTTGTGCAGAGCTTCCTCCACTGCCTCAACGCACAGAGCTGCTTTGTAAAGCACTAGCAGCACTGCTCTCACTTGGACTGAAGAAGATGATTGACTGCACCAGTGTGTCTTGGTACTCCCGCATTTTACACTCTCGGTTCAACGGTGTTATGAGGCTTTGAAAGTTGTCCCGGTAGCAAGGATCTAGGAGGGTGTACACCCAATAATCAGCCATGTTGAGAATATGGGCGATGCGGCAGTTGTTTCTCGGGCACTGCAGCATGAAATCAACCATGTGCTGCAGACTGCCAACTGGCCAAGAAACGCTGTCCCCTGCTTGATGCGTGACCTCTGCTTGCTCAGCATCACCCCACCCTCGCTCTACACACTGACTACTGGAGAATTGTGTAACTCCCTCCTCTGGAGAGATGTCTTCCTTCTCAAAAGACTCCTCCTCATCCTCCTCACAAAGTGTCCCCTGCCTAGGCCTTTGTGAGGAACCATGTTGCGCAGACTGTCCAGAAGCAGATGGCATTTGTGTCTCCTCATCCTCCACCTCTTCCACAACCTCCTCCCTTAGCGCTTGCAGAGTTTTTTCAAGCAGGCAGATAAGGGGGATAGTCATGCTGACTAGTGCATCATCTGCACTCGCCATCTGCGTGGAATCATCGAAGGCACGTAAAACCTGGCAGATGTCCTTTATAGTGGCCCACTCAGTGGTTGTTAAGTCTGAACGGTTCGCAGTGTGACGTTTTTGCGCCTGATGTAGCTGGTACTCCATTACTGCTGCCTGCTGCTCACACAACCGCTCCAACATATAGAACGCTGAATTCCACCTGGTGGGTAGGTCACATATGATGCAATGTTCCGGAAGGCGGAATCGGCACTGCAGAGCTGCAATGCGCGACCATGCCATGCTTGAACGCCACAAGTGAGGACTCTCTAGGTGGACCTTGTGCAGCAGTGCATCAAGATCTGGATATTCCCTCAAAACACCCTGCATGACCACGTTGAGCACATGTGCCAGACATGGGATGTGAGTGAGGTTGCTTAGGCCCAGAGCTGCTACCAGATTTCGGCCATTGTCACATACTACCATGCCTGGCTGGAGATTCGCTGGCACAAACCACACGTCGCTCTCCTGCTTGATGGCATTCCAGAACTCATGCGCTGTGTGGCTTCGATTCCCCAAAGAAATTAATTTCAATATGGCCTGTTGACGTTTGGCCACGGCTGTGCTCATATCGGTCGTAACAGGCAAGCGTTCATGGGTCCATGTGGAGGTAGACTGTGATGGCTCCTGCAGCGCTGATTCAGAAGAACTGGAGTATGAGGAGGAGTCAATGTGTACAGACTGGATTCCTGCAATCCTTGGAGTTGGCAGAACAAGTACAGCGCCACTCAAGATCTGTACCCGGCTCCACAACATTTACCAAATGGGCAGTGAGGGAAAGGTATCGTCCCTGTCCATGGTGACTGGTCCACGCATCGGTGGTGAGGTGGACCTTGCTACTGACGGCGTTTAGTAGTGCATGTTTAATGTTTCCCTCCACATGCATTTGCAGGGCAGGGATGGCTTGCCTGCTGAAATAAAAGCGGCTGGGCACTTTGTACTGCGGGACTGCTAATGCCATGAAGCCTGAATAAGTGCATTTCAAGAGACAGTAGTTTTGCAATGCCAGTATTTAGAGCCTGTGCTCGGGGATGGTTTGCCGAGAATGGCCGCTTTTTCTCCCATGCCTGTGCTAATGATGGCTGTAGACTGGGCTGGGAATGTGAAGATAACAGGGAACGTGGTGCTGTGGGTGGAATTACACTGGGTCTCTGGACAACAGTGCCAGAGGTTCTTCCATGGCGATCCTGTGAGGAAGCCGAACCAGTTGTGTGTGAGCTGGAGGAAGAGGCTATAACACGAGCTGAAGAGGTGGTAGTTGCCGCTGTTGGTTGGCCTAGGTCTTCAGTGTGTTTTTGTAACTCCACCACATGCTTGGTCCGCACATGTTTCCACATATTTGTGATATTGAGGTTGCTGACACTTTCCCTCTTTTGACTTTCTGATTTCACAGCTTGCATTTGACAAAGCAAATGTCATCTGCAACTGTGTCAAGAAAGGACCAGGCACGGCAAGTCTTGGGAGTGCCCTTTTTGGGTTTTGGAAGAGGCATGCTCCTAATGGGTGCCAAAGTGGAGGCTACAGGCAATGCAGTCTTCCCCCACCCTCTCCCTCCTTTTTGGGCCATTTGGGGAATTTCTTCCTCAGAGCTGCTCCCACCACCTTCCTGTACCTCACGCCATGATGGGTCAAGGACCTCATCATCTACACTACCCTCTTCCAACAACTGTTTCTCCTGGGTAGTCTCGGCAGCACAGTATGCACCAGAAAGTGGCACCTGAGTCTCATCATCAGATGCGTAATGAGGTGTGCTGACCGTATGCACTGGCCCACCCGCCTCTTCAGATTCAGAGAGACAAAGCAGTTGCGCATCACTGGATACTGCCTCTTCTTCCATTTCTTGAATGCTTCTTGGCTGGCCCCCTCTTTCCAAGCCAAGAGATTCAGAGAACAGAAGTAGAGATGGCTCCTGTCCTGGGCTCTCTGACTGCCTGGGCAATTTGGCAGGTGGTGAAGAGACAGATGGGTGCTCTTCAGTGCTCTGTGCCTGAGAGGATGTGGCACTAATTGAAGTTGATGTGTTAGCTGCCATCCATCTGACAATGGCTTTAATTTGTTCGTCCCGCAGCAGTGGGGTACGGCGAGCTCCTACACAGCTGCGCATGAAGGACTGTTCTCTGCTAAAACTGGGGGATGATGAGTCACGAGTGCCCACAGCAGGCACAGAATCCCCACATCCTCTCCCTGCAGAAAGTCCATGCCCACGACCACGTGCCTTACTCCCTGCTTTCTTCATCTTGGTAGACTGATAAAGATAGGCAGAAAAGTACTAAGGGCTTAGTGTGCTTATTCCTGAACAGCTGCTAACAGGTATAAGAAGCACTAATTTCATAAAGTGTGGACTAGACTTTAATATGAGCTACTGTGGCCTACACAACTATAAAGTGGAGTGTTTGGTGAACTTTATTAACTTTTTGTTTATTTCACAAAAAGACACTGGATGTGCCCAAAGATGTAAAGCCTATAGTATCACAAACTTTTTGTAGCGATTACAATGCAGGAAGGTAACCTGCAATGCAATAGATGAGGCTCCAAAAAATAGGCTAATACTAACCTGGTTAGGGCTGCAGGGCACAAGGCTGCAGAAAGGCTCCTCTATGTACACCTATATAGTGTTTTTCCGCAATCTAGCAGGATACAGATGGAAACCCACTAATAGGATAAATCTGGAAAAATGTGCAGCAGGCAGCACTAATTGAAAAAAGGACAATGGAACAGTATGAGGCAGTGACGCACGCTGAGTTGACTACAACCAACTGTGGCTGCAGAGCAGACTACAGCGTGAGCTGGACTCACACAGAGATCTTGCAGACAGCTGTGAACGGCACTGCAAGGCTAAAAAAAGCTCCTCTATGTACTCCTATATAGTGCTTTTCCACAATCTAGCAGGATACGGATGGAAACCCACTAATAGGATAAATCTGGAAAAATGTGCAGCAGGCAGCACTAATTGAAAAAAGGACAATGGGACAGTATGAGGCAGTGATGCATGCTGAGCTGACTACAACCAGCTGTAGCGGCAGAACAGACTACAGCGTCAGCTGAACTCACACAGAGACCTTGCAGGCAGCCGTGAACGGCGCTGCAAGGCCAAAAAAGCTCCTCTATGTACTCCTATATAGTGTTTTTCCACAATCTAGCAGGACATGAAAACAAGGTTCTCACACAGCGGTTGCTAAATTAGCCTGGGTAAAGCACAATGAAGAAAATCGCTATCTCAAACTGGCCCTCGGACAGAACACAGCATCCTATCCCTGACTGAATTCACAGCAGAGTGAACCCAAAATGGTGGTGGCGACTTTTATAGTGCATCATGACATCATTTCAGCAGCCAATCACAGCCATGCCAGTAGTTACATGACTAACATTCATAACAGGATGTGCCCACACTTCTTAGGATTCCTCATTGGCTGAATTAAATCAAACTGGCTCATTGATTTATGGGAACTTCCAATTCCGGTATCCGATATTGTGAAAGTATCAGAACTCAGTATCGGAATTCCGATACCGCAAATATCGGCCGATACCCGATATTTGCAGTATCGGAATGCTTAACACTACTTGCCAGAGGTAGCCTGACTGCCATAAGGTAAAAGATGAGATCCTCAGACACCTTGTGAGACCATATGCTGGTGCGGTTGGCCCTGGGTTCCTCCTAATGCAGGACAATGTCAGACCTCATGTGGCTGGAGTGTGTCAGAAGTTCTGGCAAGATGAAGGCATTGAAGCTATGGACTGGCCCGCTCATTCCCCAGACCTCAATCCGATTGAACACATCTAGGACATCATGTCTAGCACCATCCACCAACATCACATTGCAGCACAGACTGTCTAGGAGTTGCTTTAATCCAGGTCTGGGAGGAGATCCCTCAGGAGACCAATCGCCGCCTCATCAGGAGCATGCCTAGGCATTGTAAGGAGGTCATACAGGCACATGGAGGCAACATACACACAACTGAACATCATTTCCTTGTCTTGAGGCATTTCCACCGAAGTTGGATCAGCCTGTAATTTGATTTTCCACTTTGATTTTGAGTATCATTCCAAATCCAGACCTCCATGGGATATTCATTTTGATTTACATTGATCATTTTTAAGTTTTATTGTTCTCAACACATTCCACTATGTAATGAATAAAGATTTGCAACTGAAATATTTAATTCCGTGATATCTAGGATGTAATATTTTAGTGTTCCCTTTATTTTTTTTTGAGCAGTGTAATAAAAAAGAAAAAATGAAATATCACATGGTCATAAGTCATTCAGACCCTTTGCTCAGACATTCATATTTAAGTCACATGCTGTCCATTTCCTTGTGATCCTCCGTGAGATGGTTCTACTATTCATTGGAGTCCAGCTGAGTTTAATTAAACTGATAGAACTTGATTTGGAAAGGCACAAGCAAGTCGATATAAGACCTCACAGATCCCTGTGCATGTCAGACCAAATGAGAATCATGAGGTCAAAGGAACTGGCCAAGGAACTCAGAGACAGAATTGCGGCAAGGCACAGATCTGGCCAAGGTTACAACAGAATTTCTGCACTACTCAAGGTTCCTAAGAGCACAGTGGCTTCCATAATCCTTAAATGGAAGAAGTTTAGGACCACCAGAAGTCTCCCTAGACCTGACGTCCAGCCAAATTGGGCAATGGAGGATGAAGAGCTTTGGTAAGAGAAGTAAAGAAGAACCCCAAAGTCACTGTGGCTGAACTCCACAGATGCAGTAGGGAGATAGGAGAAAGATCCACAAAGACAACTATCACCACTCGTGCCTTTATGGCAGAGTAGCCTGATGGAAGCCTCTCCTCAGTGAAAGACATATGAAAGCTCACCTAGAGTTTGCTAAGAAACACATGAAGGACTCCCAGACTATGAGAAATAAGATTCTCTGGTCTGATGAGACAAAGATAGACATTTTTGGTGATAATTCTAAGCGGTAGGTGTGGAGAAAACCAGGCACTGTTCATCACCTGCCCAATACAATCCAAACTGTGAAACATGGTGCTGGCAGGATCATGCTATGGGGGTATTTTTCAGCTGCAGGGACAGAACAACTGGTTGTCATTGAAGGAAACATGAATGTGGCCAAATACAGAGATATCCTGGATGAAAACCACTTCCAGAGTGCTTTGGACCTCAGACTTGGCCAAAGGTTCACCTTCCAAGACAATGACCCTAAGCACACAGCTAAAATTGCAAAGCAGTGACTTCAGAACAACTGTGTGACCATTCTTCATTGGCCCAGCCAGAGCCCTGACCTAAACCCAATTGAGCATCTCTGGAGAGACCTGAAAATGGCTGTCCACCAATGTTCACCATCCAACCTGACGGAACTGGAGAGGATCTGCAAGGAAGAATGGCAGAGTATCCTCAAATCCAGGTGTGTAAAACTTGTTGCGTCATTCCCAAGAAGACTCATGGCTGTATTAGCTGAAAAAGGTGCTTCTACTCAGTGCTGAGCAAAGCGTCTGAATACGTTTGATCATGTGATATTTCAGTTTTTCTATTTTAATATATTTGCAAAAATTACTACATTTCTGTTTTATTTTCAGTTAAGATGTGGTGCAGAGTCTACACTAATGAGAAAAATGAACTTTTTTGAATTTGCCAAATGGCTGCAATGAAACGAGAGTGAAAAATTTATTTCCGTACCCACTGTATTTCAAGACACAAAAGAGAATAGTAAAACCAAAAACACTCAGTTTGAAAAAATGTTGCAGTAATCCGCAAGTGCTAGTAAAAGATGTAAAATACAGGGTATTTGGTTGATACGTTTTTTGCAAAAAATGTATACTAAGCTGCTCTACCAATCTTCACGGTATACCCTTATCAGAGCAGTCCTAACTAATGTATGCAATCCCTATCTGATGTATTTAAAAACCTGATCATCTGTATATAACCTGTGTGAACAGGGTTCAGAGAGGAAAAATCCATGTGTGCATACAGGGTAGAACAGCTTTTGTGCAGATAGCCCAAGAGGAGTGGTGGAACTCCCCAGTCTTGTAGACACAAGAGAACAATTATGGAAACAGGAACACATGGGCTACTTGCACAGTGAACAAGTCTGTATGATCATGTTCACACACCACCAAGAAACCTGAAGACACAAAAGAGAATAGTAAAACCAAAAACACTCAGTTTGAAAAAATGTTGCAGTAATCCGCAAGTGCTAGTAAAAGATGTAAAATACAGGGTATTTGGTTGATACGTTTTTTGCAAAAAATGTATACTAAGCTGCTCTACCAATCTTCACGGTATACCCTTATTAGAGCAGTCCTAACTAATGTATGCAATCCCTATCTGATGTATTTAAAAACCTGATCATCTGTATATAACCTGTGTGAACAGGGTTCAGAGAGGAAAAATCCATGTGTGCATACAGGGTAGAACAGCTACCCTGTATTTTACATCTTTTACTAGCACTTGCGGATTACTGCAACATTTTTTCAAACTGAGTGTTTTTGGTTTTACTATTCTCTTTTGTGTCTTCAGGTTTCTTGGTGGTGTGTGAACATGATCATACAGACTTGTTCACTGTGCAAGTAGCCCATGTGTTCCTGTTTCCATAATTGTTCTCTTGTGTCTACAAGACTGGGGAGTTCCACCACTCCTCTTGGGCTATCTGCACAAAAGCTGTTCTACCCTGTATGCACACATGGATTTTTCCTCTCTGAACCCTGTTCACACAGGTTATATACAGATGATCAGGTTTTTAAATACATCAGATAGGGATTGCATACATTAGTTAGGACTGCTCTGATAAGGGTATACCGTGAAGATTGGTAGAGCAGCTTAGTATACATTTTTTGCAAAAAACGTATCAACCAAATACCCTGTATTTTACATCTTTTACTAGCACTTGCGGATTACTGCAACATTTTTTCAAACTGAGTGTTTTTGGTTTTACTATTCTCTTTTGTGTCTTCAGGTTTCTTGGTGGTGTGTGAACATGATCATACAGACTTGTTCACTGTGCAAGTAGCCCATGTGTTCCTGTTTCCATAATTGTTCTCTTGTGTCTACAAGACTGGGGAGTTCCACCACTCCTCTTGGGCTATCTGCACAAAAGCTGTTCTACCCTGTATGCACACATGGATTTTTCCTCTCTGAACCCTGTTCACACAGGTTATATACAGATGATCAGGTTTTTAAATACATCAGATAGGGATTGCATACATTAGTTAGGACTGCTCTGATAAGGGTATACCGTGAAGATTGGTAGAGCAGCTTAGTATACATTTTTTGCAAAAAACGTATCAACCAAATACCCTGTATTTTACATCTTTTACTAGCACTTGCGGATTACTGCAACATTTTTTCAAACTGAGTGTTTTTGGTTTTACTATTCTCTTTTGTGTCTTCAGGTTTCTTGGTGGTGTGTGAACATGATCATACAGACTTGTTCACTGTGCAAGTAGCCCATGTGTTCCTGTTTCCATAATTGTTCTCTTGTGTCTACAAGACTGGGGAGTTCCACCACTCCTCTTGGGCTATCTGCACAAAAGCTGTTCTACCCTGTATGCACACATGGATTTTTCCTCTCTGAACCCTGTTCACACAGGTTATATACAGATGATCAGGTTTTTAAATACATCAGATAGGGATTGCATACATTAGTTAGGACTGCTCTGATAAGGGTATACCGTGAAGATTGGTAGAGCAGCTTAGTATACATTTTTTGCAAAAAACGTATCGACCAAATACCCTGTATTTTACATCTTTTACTAGCACTTGCGGATTACTGCAACATTTTTTCAAACTGAGTGTTTTTGGTTTTACTATTCTCTTTTGTGTCTTCAGGTTTCTTGGTGGTGTGTGAACATGATCATACAGACTTGTTCACTGTGCAAGTAGCCCATGTGTTCCTGTTTCCATAATTGTTCTCTTGTGTCTACAAGACTGGGGAGTTCCACCACTCCTCTTGGGCTATCTGCACAAAAGCTGTTCTACCCTGTATGCACACATGGATTTTTCCTCTCTGAACCCTGTTCACACAGGTTATATACAGATGATCAGGTTTTTAAATACATCAGATAGGGATTGCATACATTAGTTAGGACTGCTCTGATAAGGGTATACCGTGAAGATTGGTAGAGCAGCTTAGTATACATTTTTTGCAAAAAACGTATCGACCAAATACCCTGTATTTTACATCTTTTACTAGCACTTGCGGATTACTGCAACATTTTTTCAAACTGAGTGTTTTTGGTTTTACTATTCTCTTTTGTGTCTTCAGGTTTCTTGGTGGTGTGTGAACATGATCATACAGACTTGTTCACTGTGCAAGTAGCCCATGTGTTCCTGTTTCCATAATTGTTCTCTTGTGTCTACAAGACTGGGGAGTTCCACCACTCCTCTTGGGCTATCTGCACAAAAGCTGTTCTACCCTGTATGCACACATGGATTTTTCCTCTCTGAACCCTGTTCACACAGGTTATATACAGATGATCAGGTTTTTAAATACATCAGATAGGGATTGCATACATTAGTTAGGACTGCTCTGATAAGGGTATACCGTGAAGATTGGTAGAGCAGCTTAGTATACATTTTTTGCAAAAAACGTATCAACCAAATACCCTGTATTTTACATCTTTTACTAGCACTTGCGGATTACTGCAACATTTTTTCAAACTGAGTGTTTTTGGTTTCACTATTCTCTTTTGTGTCTTCAGGTTTCTTGGTGGTGTGTGAACATGATCATACAGACTTGTTCACTGTGCAAGTAGCCCATGTGTTCCTGTTTCCACTGTATTTCAAGTAGGCGTAGACACACTCCAAAATGTTGCACTGCAGAGCATATGTTCACTCTTCTAACACCATTATAGTTTATGGTCCCATCTGCGCATATATCTGAATCCTGTTTTGAGGGGGAATTGGATGCATGCCCTGGCTGGGCTGGCAAGTGTATGCTATACACAATATGAAACCACTCTGACCTTGCCATATGAATTTGTACCACATGAAAGTATATCTTCTGGCATGACCTTCCTAATGGTAAGGCTATGTTATTATTTTGTTGTTTTGCAAACAAGAATACTACCACACACATCTTCCTTGACTGGAGTCATTCTACTTACTAATATTAATACAGGTCCTTCTCAAAAAATTAGCATATAGTGTTAAATTTCATTATTTACCATAATGTAATGATTACAATTAAACTTTCATATATTATAGATTCATTATCCACCAACTGAAATTTGTCAGGTCTTTTATTGTTTTAATACTGATGATTTTGGCATACAACTCCTGATAACCCAAAAAACCTGTCTCAATAAATTAGCATATCAAGAAAAGGTTCTCTAAACGACCTATTACCCTAATCTTCTGAATCAACTAATTAACACATGCAAAAGATACCTGAGGCTTTTATAAACTCCCTGCCTGGTTCATTACTCAAAACCCCCATCATGGGTAAGACTAGCGACCTGACAGATGTCAAGAAGGCCATCATTGACACCCTCAAGCAAGAGGGTAAGACCCAGAAAGAAATTTCTCAACAAATAGGCTGTTCCCAGAGTGCTGTATCAAGGCACCTCAATGGTAAGTCTGTTGGAAGGAAACAATGTGGCAGAAAACGCTGTACAACGAGAAGAGGAGACCGGACCCTGAGGAAGATTGTGGAGAAGGACCGATTCCAGACCTTGGGGAACCTGAGGAAGCAGTGGACTGAGTCTGGTGTGGAAACATCCAGAGCCACCGTGCACAGGCGCGTGCAGGAAATGGGCTACAGGTGCCGCATTCCCTAGGTAAAGCCACTTTTGAGCTACAGAGAAGCAGCACTGGACTGTTGCTAAGTGGTCCCAAGTACTTTTTTCTGATGAAAGCAAATTTTGCATGTCATTCGGAAATCAAGGTGCCAGAGTCTGGAGGAAGACTGGGGAGAAGGAAATGCCAAAATGCCTGAAGTCCAGTGTCAAGTACCCACAGTCAGTGATGGTGTGGGGTGCCATGTCAGCTGCTGGTGTTGGTCCACTGTGTTTCATCAAGGGCAGGGTCAATGCAGCTAGCTATCAGGAGATTTTGGAGCACTTCATGCTTCCATCGGCTGAAATGCTTTATGGAGATGAAGATTTCATTTTTCAGCACGACCTGGCACCTGCTCACAGTGCCAAAACCACTGGTAAATGGTTTACTGACCATGGTATTACTGTGCTCAATTGGCCTGCCAACTCTCCTGACCTGAACCCCATAGAGAATCTGTGGGATATTGTGAAGAGAAAGTTGAGAGACGCAAGACCCAACACTCTGGATGAGCTTAAGGCCGCTATTGAAGCATCCTGGGCCTCCATAACATCTCAGCAGTGTCACAGGCTGATTGCCTCCATGCCACGCCGCATTGAAGCAGTCATTTCTGCCAAAGGATTCCCGACCAAGTATTGAGTGCATAACTGAACATTATTATTTGATGGTTTTTTTGTTTGTTATTAAAAAACACTTTTATTTGATTGGATGGGTGAAATATGCTAATTTATTGAGACAGGTTTTTTGGGTTATCAGGAGTTGTATGCCAAAATCATCAGTATTAAAACAATAAAAGACCTGACAAATTTCAGTTGGTGGATAATGAATCTATAATATATGAAAGTTTAATTGTAATCATTACATTATGGTAAATAATGAAATTTAACACTATATGCTAATTTTTTGAGAAGGACCTGTACATGTGTTTTAGCTAAATCCCACCCATAACCTTCTGTGAATGTTTCTCCCCCTGCAAAACATCCAATCCCTGTGATCCACAACAATTTTTCATGTATAGTAACCGAGTATCATGACATACTCTATTTTACTTTTTCACATGCCACTATTCAGTCAGAAGCCTATTGAGGTGCACTAAATTAGTTAGCAGCTATGCACAATTTGACACATTTCTGCTGTCCATGTTTCAGAAAATTAAGTCTATACCATCTATTTTTTTTAATTGAATGAGACATATGCAAAAGGGCAGAAAGTTGAAAAATTTATCTAAATAAACTTTGTGTCAAGTTTTGCTTTTTGAAGCCATAAAAGATATGATAATCTCCCCATAATTTTAGTACACAACGTGCTTACTATGAAATTACATTGCCAAAAGATTTCCATATTGCCACCACTTTTATTTTTATATTTGAAAACCATTGACCTCCAATTTTTTTAACCAGGTATATACCGGCTTCTTGCTAAGCAATGGCACATTGCAGACTGATATAGACTGCTGGGAGTATCAATTTGGAGAGAATGGGGTACAGATGTGAATAAGATTTATAGTTAAGCATTTGAAATGGTATAGCTGTGAGGCCGGCGTCACACTTGGCGTAAGACAATACGGAACGTATTATACGTCCGTACTACGCGTTCAAAACGCCAAAATGTCTCCGTAATCGACTTCCGTAGTTAATGCCTTTCTTAGGTGTGGCCGCGTATTTTGCGCATGTGCTTGTGCGTGTGTAATCCGTATGTGATCCGTATGGCGTATTTTTCACGCACCCTCACAAAATGGACATTTAACGGTTTTCAGGCCTGCAAATCATTTAAACCATCATTAAGCACACTATTTAAGCCCTCTACAACAGGTGGACCACTACCATCTGCCCTATATGTTCTCTAGCATATTTTGCCTGTGTTGCTTTGACCTTACAAAGATGTCTGACCATGTGTATTTAAGCACAACTCAGCGGGTGTTGCTTCACTGGGTGTTGTCTCGTCGCTTTGGCCAGCCATATCCGGTCCATGTTGATCCGCGAAGGAGGAGACGAAGATTGTGGGTGCATCCTCTATTGACCCAACGCCAGAGTAAAGGACATTTCCAGAGACTATATTCAGCTTTGAGGGCACATCCTGACAAGTTTTACCTGTATAGTCGCATGTCCATCAGGACTTTTGACATGTTGTTGGAGATCTTACGTCCTGGGATCACCTATCAGGACACCTGGATGAGAAAAGCCATCTCTGCTGAGGAGAGTCTGCTCCTAACCTTACGGTATGTATTCCACATTCGCACATAATGTTTTTTGATTTTTAAAAAAAAAACTGTGTGGTGTCCTACTATGTTTCATTAACTTAACTTGGACATGAAGCCACAAGCACATATAAAAGAATGTTTTAAATATTCTATTATATTAAGTTTCTAAAATTAACCTTTTTGTATTGTAAATAATGTCCTAGTAAATGAAATATACACTTGTGCTTATTCCTGTTTTCATAGTCATCATGTTAATGTTTTTATTACCTTTTTCTTGTATTGCAGCTTCCTGTCCACAGGCTTGTCCTATGCGGGTCTACACCTGGAGTTTCTTATTGGGCGGTCGACAATTTCAGGCATTGTTAGGACAACCTGTTCACAAATCTGGCAGAAACTTCAGGAAGTTGTGATGCCTGAGCCCAAACAGGAGGATTGGCTCAAAATCGTCACTGGTTTCAAAAATACTTGTGACTTCCCTAACTGCATTGGAGCTGTGGATGGGAAACATATCAGGGTGCGTAAGCCGCCGAACTCTGGTTCCCAATTCTACAATTACAAGCAGTTTTTCTCTGTAGTTCTGTTAGCAGTTGCTGACAGTAACTACAGGTTTATAATTGTAGACATTGGGGCCTATGGGCGAACTGGAGACTCTAGGGTCTTCAATTCGTCCATAATGGGTCGGCGGCTACGTGACAACCAGTTGAACCTCCCACCACCACAACAACTCCCAGGCTCCAATGCGGAAGCAGTGCCTTTTGTTTTTGTTGGAGATGAGGCCTTCCAACTGACGAGGCACGTCATGAGGCCTTACCCCAGGCGCAACCTAGACCACCGGCGGAGGGTGTTTAATTTGAGACTTGCAAGGGCAGGGAGACTGGTTGAGTGCGCCTTTGGGATTCTTGTTGCCAAATGGCGTGTTCTTCAGTCTGCCATCCAGCTGAGTGAGGCTACAATCAACGAAGTTATCAAAGCCTATGTAATTCTACATAATTTCACAAGAATACATGATTGTTCCTTGCAAAATTTGGAAGATCACCTCATGAACAATGTTAGTAGGCCTACCCCATATGTCCCTCCTCCGCGCCGTCCATTTTCTGGTCTTAAAGTTCGTGATGTCTTTACAAATTATTTTTTGACTCCTCAAGGTGCTAATCCATGGCAAGACTATGCATTTTTGCATGTGTAATTATTTAGATCTATAAAGTATGTGTTAACCAATTTCTAAACTTTGTCTTTTGTTTTTAATTATTTCACATATGGGTGTCAGCATATCATGTGTGTGTGATGGAAGAATGAATATATCGCATACAGACTTTGATTGTTAGTAAGATAACTTTTTACTGTTCAACATTTGTTATGGTCTTGTTTTTTTTTGCCCATAACCAGATTTTGTCATCTAAATGGCATTTTTTTAGTGGCCAAAAACATTTTTAACAACATCCACAATAAAGACTGCTATGTAGGCACAATCTAAACGATTATTGTGGCAAAAATAATATACCCAAACAAAAAAAAAGGGAAAAAAAAACAAAAAAAAACCTAAAACCAAAAAAATTACAAGTCCTGGTAGGTTGGTGCAGGAGATGTAGCTTGCTCAGGGTCAGCATCAGGTGGCATTTGTAGGCCCAATTGTCCAGCACCCTGTGCAGATGTTGTAGTGGCCTGAGGGACATTAGCCCAGCTATGATGCTGGAAACTTTGAAGAGTGGGTCGAGGATTTGGGACATACCCCTGCTGTTGCTGACTATATGTCCGGGAATCATACCCCAAGCCAAAATGACCATATTGTCCATACCCAGGTTGGGACCAGCCTCCAGCACTGGGTGAGGACAAGTGGCCATATTGGGATGGTTGATGATATCCTGCAATATGTTGGTGAGGTTGCCATTGTGGGTTCGTTGTTGTTTGGGGTTGAGGTGTTGGCTGACGTTGAGGGGGTGCTTCAGATCCTTGTTGACCAGCCTGGCCTTGTAATCTCTGAGGCCGCAGAATATTTTCACGTGACATCTGCCACTGTTCAATCATCTGCAAGAGATTGTATGGGTTATTTGGGGGGGTGCATGCGTCAATAAGGATCTGAAAACACCCTCTCAAACGCAGCCTCAACTCCCGCTCTATGGACCCTAAGTACTGGGCAAGGCTCCTTGTAAATCCCTCCTCCCCATCATCCTCTCGAACCCGTGCCAAATAGTTCATGACCCCAGCATCAACGTTTCGCCTGCTTTGGATCAGCTCTCTCCTGCGGCGTGAACGCTGTGGTCTGACTGCAGCCTGTGGGGATGGATCCAGGGCAACAGTTGGGCTGCTGCTATTTCCAGGGTCATCCTGGCTAGGTGGTGGTGCTGCTGCTGCTGATGATGCTGCGGCGGCAGATGCAAACTGTGGGGCCTCTTGGTGTGGTTCGGATGCAGATGGAGCTGCATGGCCAGATGTGGAGGATCCAGGAGGGATGGAGCCTGATGAAGCAGCAGATGGACCAGCCACCTCCTCACCTTCCCCAACTGGGTCAATCACCAGTTCTGAGTCAGACCCTATCTCCCTGTCAGTGAGGTTAGACTGAGTTCTGAAAAATTAAATTTTTTATTTATTCAAATTATTAATGAAAAATTGAATCAAAATCAAATTAAAAAAAAAAGAGTGATGTTTGTACTTACGGCCTGAGGTCCATGCTAGGGTTAAGGAAGGTTAGGCGGTCGAAGTACAGGTATTTTCGCTTTTTGGGAGGTGCCCCGGCTCCACTTTTCTCCCGCTGCTGCCTCTCCCTCCTATACTGGTCACGGATACTCCGCCACCTTGTTGTAACATCACCCACTAAAACAACAAAAATTAAACACATTGGTTAGACCATTATGCAGAGTACTCACACAAGGTGAAATTGAATACACAGATTTAAAGGGAAGGTGCCACCAGTTTTCTCGTATTTTGTTTTTTTGTGAAATTAAGCTTAAAATAGTAATTAAAATGTATTAATGCAATGTTTGCACTGTTTGCAAACATTTCTATATGAAAAATATTATATATTTTTCTACAAATATACATATTTACCACTAGGGGAGCATTTTCCGTTTTAGACCTCAAGCAGCTATAGTAAGATTTAGCAGCTCTGCCCCAGGGATATTAGACCACCCAAAAGGGGAGGGAAATGGTGATGTCAGCAGTTACTGCTCCAACAGTAAGAATGAAGAGCAGCATCACAGGGCAGCACCATTTTGTGTGTGACTGCCCTGTGACCTGCTATCACCAGCAGTTACTGCATCAGAGGAGCAGAACACAGTGGGCTCAGCAGCATCTGGACCCAAGAAGAGTGAAGACATGTGGTGTGCATGGAGCAGCATTGGGAGCTGTCTGGGAGCTCCAGCTCTGCAGTGAATAGCCAGGCATTATGGAGGGAGGGGAGAGATGCATTGTATGGATAAGGCCGGGGTCACACTAGACCGCAATACGGACGAGTGCAATGCGATAAAAAAAATCGCATAGCACTCGTCCCAATGTTAATCTATGGGGCAGCTCCCATCATCCGATATTTTCTCGACCGTATTCAGGATCCGAGTGAAATCGCAGCATGCTGCGATTGTCAGCGTATCTCGGCCGAGAATCGCCAATGAAAGTCTATGGGGGTGAGAAAAAATAGCACAGCACACGGACCATCAGTGTGACGTGCGAGAAATTCTCAGGCATTGGGCAGGTGACAGGAAAGGCTCAGCCATTATTTGCTCATTTTGCAAGTGTGTGAGAAAATCTCACCATACGGACGACATACGGATGTCACACGGATGCCAAACGGATCATTGGATGCGAGAAAATCGCATCCTCGCACTGCACACGGATCACTGTTTTGGTAACATTTGTGCGATTCTCGTCCGTCAAAAACGGACCGTTTTTTTATACGTTGTGTGTGTCGCTGGCCTAAGAGTGACTGATGGGAGAGAAAGAGATGTGAAGTATGATGAGTGAGACACATATGGAGTGTGATGGGGAGATACACATTGAGGCTGTGTGCACACGTTCAGGATTTTTCGCATTTTTTTGCGTTTGTTCGCTATAAAAATGTGATAAAAACAATTTAAAAATGCATACATCATTTATAATGCATTCCGCATTTTTTGTGCATATGTTGCGTTTTTTCTGGGGGAAAAACGCATCGCAGTAAAAAACGCAACATGTTCTGCGCATGTCGTGTCTCCTCCTTTGATGTGGGCTCCGGCGGTGAGCCCACATCAAAGTCACGACATGTCGGCTGTTTTGTACAGCTGACATGTGCGCGCAATAGTGGCAGGTGAAATTGCAATTCACCCGCCGCTATTAACCTGTTAAATGCCGCTGTCAAATGCTGACAGCGGCATTTAACTACCGCTTCCAGCCGCGTGGCCAGAAATGGGCGTATCGTCCACCCCCGTCACATGATCAGGGGTTGGCGATGCGTCAGGATGGTAACCATAGAGGTCCTTGAGACCTCTATAGTTACTGATGCCGGCCTGCTGTGAGCGCCACCCTGTGGTCGGTGCTCATAGCAAGCCTGTAATTCAGCTACGGAGCAGCAATCTGATGATCGCTGCTATGTAGCAGAGCCGATCGAGTTGTGCCAGCTTCTAGTTTCCCATGGAGGCTATTGATGCATGGCAAATGTAAAAAAAAATGTTTTTAAAAATATGAAAAAAAAATAATTAAAGTTTAAATCACCCCCCTTTTGCCCCATCAAAAATAAAACAATAAAAAAATCAAACCTACACATATTTAGTATCGCCGCGTTCAGAATCGCCCAATCTGTCAATAAAAAAAAACATGACTGACATGTGCCTGCAATAGCGGCGGGTGAGATCGCGATTCAACCGTTCCTCTGTATGTGTTTTCCGTCCGGCGGAAACAGCTGTTTTGACGGATCCTGCAAAAAACGGATGAAACGTGTGGCCATCCGGCGCTAATACAACTCAATGAGAAAATAACGGATCCGGCGAAAAAAAACTGATCTGACAGAAAAAAAGTTAATTGTGGAAAAAAAACGGATCTGGCGTGAAAAAACGGATCCGGCAGAAAAAACTGATCTGGCAGAAAAAAAAGGAACTTGTGGAAAAAAAACGGATCCGGCGGAAAAAAACGGATTAGGCGGGAAAAAAAGGATCCGATGGAAAAAAAACTGATTTGGCAGAAAAAAAAGGAAATTGTGGAAAAAAACGGATAAGGCGGAAAAAATGGATCTGGCGGGAAAAAACGGATCCGGCGAATAAAACTGATCTGGCAGAAAAAATAGGAACTTGTGGAAAAAAACGGATCCGGCGGAAAAAAAACGGATCAGGCGGGAAAAAAAGGATCCGATGGAAAAAAACTGATCTGGCAGAGAAAAAAGAAAATTGTGGAAAAAAACGGATCTAGCGGGAAAAAACGGATCAGGCGGGAAAAAAAAGGATCCGATGGAAAAAAAACTGATCTGACAGAAAAAAAAGGAAATTGTGGAAAAAAACGGATCAGGTGGAAAAAAAAGGATCCGATGGAAAAAATACCTGATCTGGCAGAAAAAAAAGGAAATTGTGGAAAAAAATGGATCCGGCGGGAAAAAACGGATCCGGCGGGAATCAACGGATCCAGCAGGAAAAAATGGATCCAGCGGGAAAAAACGGATCCGGCGGGAAAAAACGGATCCGGCGGGAAAAAATGGATCCGGTGGAAAAAACGGATCTGGCGGAAAAAAACGGATTCTGCAAATGTGCTCGCAGGATGCGTTTTTTTCCCATAAACTTGTATTAGCGACAGATCGTGACGGATGGCCACACGTCGCGTGGTCGCGTCCGTCGTGCAATGGATCCGTCGTGTTTTGGCGGACCGTCGGCACGAAAAAACGTTCAAGTGAACTTTTTTTGTCCAGCGCGTCCGCCATTTTCTACCGCGCATGCGCTGCCAAAACTCCGCCCCCTCCTTCCAGACTTCAGAATGGGCAGTGGATGTGTTGAAAAACTGCATCCGCTGCCCACGTCGGGCACAAATTTCACAACGTGCGTCGGTACGTCGGCCCGACGCATAGCGACGGACTCGTACCGACGCAAGTAGGGAGTCACAAGCAGCAGGGAGTAGCAGGGAGTCACAAAAACATTGAACTTTAGGAAGGCAAAGTTTGAACAGCTTAGAGATGCCCTTAATCTGGTAGACTGGGACAATATCCTCAGAAATGAGAATACAGATAATAAATGGGAAATGTTTAAGAACATCCTAAATAGGCAGTGTAAGCGGTTTATACCTTGTGGGAATAAAAGGACTAGAAATAGGAAAAACCCAATGTGGCTAAACAAAGAAGTAAGACAGGCAATTAACAGTAAAAAGAAAGCATTTGCACTACTAAAGCAGGATGGCACCATTGAAGCTCTAAAAAACTATAGGGAGAAAAATACTTTATCTAAAAAACTAATTAAAGCTGCCAAAAAGGAAACAGAGAAGCACATTGCTAAGGAGAGTAAAACTAATCCCAAACTGTTCTTCAACTATATCAATAGTAAAAGAATAAAAACTGAAAATGTAGGCCCCTTAAAAAATAGTGAGGAAAGAATGGTTGTAGATGACGAGGAAAAAGCTAACATATTAAACACCTTCTTCTCCACGGTATTCACGGTGGAAAATGAAATGCTAGGTGAAATCCCAAGAAACAATGAAAACCCTATATTAAGGGTCACCAATCTAACCCAAGAAGAGGTGCGAAACCGGCTAAATAAGATTAAAATAGATAAATCTCCGGGTCCGGATGGCATACACCCACGAGTACTAAGAGAACTAAGTAATGTAATAGATAAACCATTATTTCTTATTTTTAGGGACTCTATAGCGACAGGGTCTGTTCCGCAGGACTGGCGCATAGCAAATGTGGTGCCAATATTCAAAAAGGGCTCTAAAAGTGAACCTGGAAATTATAGGCCAGTAAGTCTAACCTCTATTGTTGGTAAAATATTTGAAGGGTTTCTGAGGGATGTTATTCTGGATTATCTCAATGAGAATAACTGTTTAACTCCATATCAGCATGGGTTTATGAGAAATCGCTCCTGTCAAACCAATCTAATCAGTTTTTATGAAGAGGTAAGCTATAGACTGGACCACGGTGAGTCATTGGGCGTGGTATATCTCGATTTTTCCAAAGCGTTTGATACCGTGCCGCACAAGAGGTTGGTACACAAAATGAGAATGCTTGGTCTGGGGGAAAATGTGTGTAAATGGGTTAGTAACTGGCTTAGTGATAGAAAGCAGAGGGTGGTTATAAATGGTATAGTCTCTAACTGGGTCGCTGTGACCAGTGGGGTACCGCAGGGGTCAGTATTGGGACCTGTTCTCTTCAACATATTCATTAATGATCTGGTAGAAGGTTTACACAGTAAAATATCGATATTTGCAGATGATACTAAACTATGTAAAGCAGTTAATACAAGAGAAGATAGTATTCTGCTACAGATGGATCTGGATAAGTTGGAAACTTGGGCTGAAAGGTGGCAGATGAGGTTTAACAATGATAAATGTAAGGTTATACACATGGGAAGAGGGAATCAATATCACCATTACACACTGAACGGGAAACCACTGGGTAAATCTGACAGGGAGAAGGACTTGGGGATCCTAGTTAATGATAAACTTACCTGGAGCAGCCAGTGCCAGGCAGCAGCTGCCAAGGCAAACAGGATCATGGGGTGCATTAAAAGAGGTCTGGATACACATGATGAGAGCATTATACTGCCTCTGTACAAATCCCTAGTTAGACCGCACATGGAGTACTGTGTCCAGTTTTGGGCACCGGTGCTCAGGAAGGATATAATGGAACTAGAGAGAGTACAAAGGAGGGCAACAAAATTAATAAAGGGGATGGGAGAACTACAATACCCAGATAGATTAGCGAAATTAGGATTATTTAGTCTAGAAAAAAGACGACTGAGGGGCGATCTAATAACCATGTATAAGTATATAAGGGGACAATACAAATATCTCGCTGAGGATCTGTTTATACCAAGGAAGGTGACGGGCACAAGGGGGCATTCTTTGCGTCTGGAGGAGAGAAGGTTTTTCCACCAACATAGAAGAGGATTCTTTACTGTTAGGGCAGTGAGAATCTGGAATTGCTTGCCTGAGGAGGTGGTGATGGCGAACTCAGTCGAGGGGTTCAAGAGAGGCCTGGATGTCTTCCTGGAGCAGAACAATATTGTATCATACAATTATTAGGTTCTGTAGAAGGACGTAGATCTGGGGATTTATTATGATGGAATATAGGCTGAACTGGATGGACAAATGTCTTTTTTCGGCCTTACTAACTATGTTACTATGTTACTATGTTACTAAGTGTGAAAGAGGCCTTTATGAGGGTTGAATTTAAAAAAAACAAAAAAAACACGTGGGCGCCCGTGCAATTTTCTGCGCCAGAGGGGGAAAGCCAACGGCCGGGGGCCAATATCTGTAGCCTGCTATGAATATCAGCCCGCAGCTGTCTGTATAGCCTTTACTGGCTATTAAAATAGGGGGACCCCCCAAAAAAAATTGCGTGGGGTCCCCCTATATTTTATAGCCAGAAAGGCTACGCAGACAGCTGCAGGCTGATATTCATAGCCTAGAGAGGGGCCATGGATATTGCCCCCCCCCCCCAGGCTACAAATACCAGTCCGCAGCCGCCCCAGAAATGGCACATCTGCAAGATGCGCCAATTCCGGCACTTAGCCCCTCTCTTCCCACTCCCGTGTAGCGGTGGGATATGGGGTAATGAAGGGTTAATGTCACCTTGCTATTGTAAGGTGACATTAAGCCGGGTTAATAACGGAGAGGCGTCAATAAGACGCCTATCCGTTATTAATCCAATAGTAAGAAAGGGTTAAAAAAAACACACACACATTAGGAGAAAAGTATTTTAATATTCTTCATTTCACCATACTTACCATACTTCAGTGCCTGCAAAAACCGTAAAATAATAAACCGTATACTACCTGTCCGCCGTAGTCCAATTAATAAAGAGTGTCCCACGACGATCTCCCCTATAGAACAGTGACATCGGGTGATGTCACTGCTCTATAGGACCCTTAGTGACACACTGACAGGAGACAAAGGGAAAATTTCTCATACAGCAATGGCATAAAGTGAGACTAGGGACTTTTTTTTTTTACAGTGGTGGAGGAATACAATGGTGGAAGGATACCTTCCTGCTGTCATTGTGTTCCTGGAGCCCCTAAAGAGCAGTCGCATTATCTGATGCTGCTGCTCTCCACGGGAGATCGTCGTGGGACACTCGTGGATTTCTGCGGACAGGGAGTATATTGGTTGTTTGTTTTTTTAATATTTTTTTTACAGATGACACTGGCTTCGGGGAACAAAGTGACAAGTAATGGTGAGTATGTACTCTATGTTTAATGTACTGTATGTCTATATGTATGTAATGTATGAATGTACTGTATGTAGCATGTATGTAGCATGTATGTAGCATGTATGGAGTATTTTTTTTTTTTCATTCAACACATTAGCCGGATGATGGGACTATTACTGTCCCATAATTGGCTAATGTGTCAATCCCTGTCATTGTAGCAGGCATCGTCCGATGGGACTTGTAGTCCCATCTGACGATGCTTGCATACACGCATAAAGACCCCCCCACGCCGCACAGAGACCCCCCCACGCCGCACAGAGACCCCCCCACTCCACACAGAGACCCCCCCACGCCGCACAGAGACCTCCCCACGGCGCACAGAGATCCCCCCACACCGCACAGAGACCCCCCCACGCTGCACAGAGACCCCCCCACTCCACACAGAGACCCCCTCACGCCGCACAGAGACCTCCCCACGCCGCAGAGATCCCCCCACGCCGCAGAGACCTCCCACGCCGCAGAGACCCCCCCACGCCGCACAGAGATCCCCGACCCCGCACAGAGATCCCCCCACGCCGCACAGAGACCCCCCCATGCCGCACAGAGACCTCCCCACGCTGCACAGAGATCCCCCCAAGCCGCACAGAGACCCCCCCCACACCACACAGAGACCCCCCCACGCCGCACAGAGACCCCTCCACGCCACACAGAGACCTCCCCACGCCACACAGAGATCCCCCCACGCCGCACAGAGACCCCCCCACGCCGCACAGAGATCCCCCCACGCCGCAGAGACCCCCCCACGCCGCACAGAGACCCCCCTCGCCGCACAGAGACCCCCCCATGCCGCACAGAGACCCCCCCACGCCGCACAGAGACCTCCCACGCCGCAGAGACCCCCCCACGCCGCACAGAGACCCCCCCACGCCGCACAGAGACCCCCCCATGCCGTACAGAGAGGGAGAGCGACACAGGGGGAGAGTGCAGTTTACCGGAGATCACTGGGACTCTGTGCAAGTGGGGAGGCGGAGACAGAGCAGGAGAAGCACACAGGGCAGAGTGTGAGAGCAGAGGATGTCTGCCCAGAACCTGCAGTGCCTGCAGTACAGAGGAGAAGTGAGGGCTTCTTCTCTCCTGTGATAGAGAGCAAGTGGAGCTCGGCAGATAGCACTGGACTATAATAAAATGGCAGCTAGTCACACCTACAGCAGTGAGTTGTGGAGCCCACAGAGGCGTGCCCAGCTCACTGCTAATGCTGCTGCAATGTTACAGATAGGGTCCGAGCCGGTCTATTATCTCCTATGTCCATGGGGTGCCGTAATCTGACACTGATAGTGACGTACTACTGCTGCAAAACCAAGATGTCAGCCCCCAGTGCATTCTTTCTACTCATATAACACACGAAATCTGTTTTACATGCATTCAAATCTGGGTTATAACAGCATGTTATGCTACATTACATTGATTAATTAATGATCTACAAACGCGGTACCTTCCCTTTAAGGGTAGCATACAAATAGGCATTTGTGGAGCACATTTAATATTAAATTTAAAAACCACACACACAATTATCAAGCAAGGCCACAAGGACAGAGTCCCCTAACCTCTATCACAGAAAGGACAATTAATGGGAAACACTGTTAGTAAGGGACACCTATTCCAAACATTACTGAAATATGTTTATCATGTACAACACCATGTATCTACTGGTGTGCTTTCTAGTACTTTCATGAATATTTAAGACATTCTTGATGAGAAATTCAAAGTAGTAAAGGCCTGCTGTTTCACAAAAACATTACATTTCAAACATGGGTGTACTTACTTATCTGTCGCTGTGCCTCACGTGGCTGCTGGTCATAATGTGGAAAGAGGGACCCACACACGCTCCTCCATGCAGCCTCTTTTTGTGCCCTGTTGGCATAATTTGGGTCTCTTTGGTCCCAGATGACAGGCCTCTCTTGGACCAAAATTATCAGCATGTCCGTATTGACAATGTTTGCCATGCTGAATATCACTCCGTGGAGGCGTGCAGCAGACTTCCGGGTTCACTGTCTGGCTTTTTCAGCTAATTAGCATGTCTCACCTGCCTGATTGAGTCCTTTGGACATTTCCGGACATCTGCCATTAAGTTGCGTATTTCTCGCAAGGCACACGCATGGTCCGTATGCATTCCGTATTATACGCTCTCCCATAGACTTGCATTGGCGTATTTTTTGTGCGATACGCTGACAAACGCAGCATGCTGCGATTTTGTGCGGCCGTAGAACGCCGTATATTACGGATCCGTAATATATGGCTGATAGGACTAGACCCATTGAGAATCATTGTGCCGTATGTTATGCGAGTTTTACGGACGTAGTTTCTGCGCTCTTACGTCCGTAAAAATCGCAAGTGTGACGCCGGCCTGAAAGCAATAAGGATGGCACTGGGATGTTATCTCACCCCTTAACAATGTTTTCCTTTAATTTCACAGTATTTACCTTTTTCAAATAATATTATTAACACATTTTCAAAATTCACTTGAGTATCAAACTTCTACTTATAAAAAATGCATCCTACGTATCATAGAATTATAATAATAGCACCAATTAACATTTCACATTTATTTCAGCTAGTTAAAAAACACAGCAAGCTGAATCAATCAGGCAGGGATTTAAAATTGTAAGCACTGGGTTTTGCATGGATCAAAACTGCGTGAACATAAAGTAGCTGCAAGAGGTGAGGTATATCTTTCAAAGAGAAGAAAGGCAAGACAAATTATAATAATGGCTTCCATTAGTAATGTATTAATCACTTGCATAAAAGCAAATCTTTTAGGAGTTTTGCTGCTCATAAAATAACTAATCTTTTTGAGTGAACATTTATACGGCAAACAAAAAATGCTGAAAAAAAACAAAAGAAAACTGCATAAAGAAATTTACAAACCTCATTAAAGGGCTCATCTGGGGTTCCATTAAGTAAAGTTTAATAGACAGCAATCTTAAAGGTAAAAAAAAAACCCTCATTAACACAGATTGTGTTTCATATCCATTTCTTCAACTTGGGCATGCTGTAAACTATTAATGTTACAGTAACATGTAAAAGTTTGAGCACCCCTCATCAAAATTAATGTTAGGCCGGCGTCACACTCAGCGTATAAAAATACGGTCCGTAATTTACGGCCGTAATACGCAGAAAAGTCCCCAAAATAGTGGTCCATATCTCATCCGTAGGCAGGGTGTGTCAGCGTATTTTGCGCATGGCATCCTCCGTATGTAATCCGTATGGCATCCGTACTGCAAAACCGACATACGGACATACAATGGATCCATGTGCTCCAAAAACATAAAAACATATATACTGTCCATACATATATATATATATATATATATATATATATATACTAGATTGTGGCCCGATTCTAACGCATCGGGTATTCTAGAATATGCATGTCCCCGTAGTATATGGGCAATGATGATTCCAGAATTCGCGGCAGACTGTGCCCGTCGCTGATTGGTCGAGGCAACCTTTATGACATCATCGTTGCCATGGCAACCATTATGACATCTACATCGATACTGTGCTCGTTGCTGATTGGTCGAGGCTGCCAGAGACGCGAGATGTCTACGTCCTTTATGACATCATCGTCGCTGTGCCCGTCGCTGAGACGCGGGATTTCTATGTCGATACTGTGCCTGTTGCTGATTGGTCGAGGCCTGGCGGCCTCGACCAATCAGAGACGCAGGATTTCCTGGACAGACAGACAGACAGACAGACAGACAGACGGAAAAACCCTTAGACAATTATATATATAGATATACATATATATCTATATATATAGATATATATATATATACACAGTACGGACCAAAAGTTTGGACACACCTCATTTAAAGATTTTTCTGTATTTTCATGACTATGAAAATTGTACATTCACACTGAAGGCATCAAAACTATGAATTAACACATGTGGAATTATGTACTTAGCAAAAAAGTGTGAAACAACTGAAATTATGTCTTATATTCTAGGTTCTTCAAAGTAGCCACCTTTGGCTTTGATGACTGCTTTGCACACTCTTGGCATTCTCTTGATGAGCTTCAAGAGCTGGTCACCAGGAATGGTCTTCCAACAATCTTGAAGGAGTTCTCAGAGATGCTTAGCCCTTGTTGGCCCTTTTGCCTTCTCTCTGCGGCCAGCTCACCCCAACCTTCTGTAGAGGCCAAGTCATCTGGCATAGCACCCCATCACTCTCGTTCTTGGTCAAATAGCCCTTACACAGCCTGGAGTTGTGTTTGGGGTCATTGTCCTGTTGAAAAATAAATGATGGTGCAACTAAACGCAAACTGCATGGAATAGCATGTCGATGCAAGATGCTGTGGTCGCCATGCTGGTTCAGTATGCCTTCAATTTTGAATAAATACCCAACAGTGTCACCAGCAAAGCACCCCCACACCATCATACCTCCTCCTCCATGCTTCACGGTGGGAACCAGGCATGTAGAGTTCATCAGTTCACCTTTTCTGCGTCGCACAAAGACATGGTGGTTGGAACCAAAGATCTCAAATTTGGCCTCATCAGACCAGCACAGATTTCCACTGGTCTAATGTCCATTCCTTGTGTTCTTTAGCCCAAACAAGTCTCTTCTGCTTGTTGCCTGTCCTTAGCAGTGGTTTCCTAGCAGCTGTTTTATCATGAAGGCCTGCTGCACAAAGTCTCCTTTTAACAGTTGTAGAGATGTGTCTGCTGCTAGAACTCTGTGTGGCATTGACCTGGTCTCTAATCTGAGCTGCTGTTAACCTGCGATTTCTGAGGCTGGTGACTCAGATAAACTTATCCTCAGAAGCAGAGGTGACTCCTGGTCTTCCTTTCCTGGGACAATCCTCATGTGAGCCAGTTTTTTTGTAGCGCTTGATGGTTTTTGCCACTGCACTTGGGGACACTTTCAAAGTTTTCCCAATTTTTTGGACTGACTGACCTTCATTTCTTAAAGTAATGATAGCCACTTGTTTTTCTTTACTTAGCTGCTTTTTTCTTGCCATAATACAAATTCTACCAGGCTATTCAGTAGGACTATCAGCTGTGTATCCACCAGACTTTTGCACAACACACCTGATGGTCCCAAACAAGGCAAGAAATCCCACTTATTAAACCTGACAGGGCACACCTGTGAAGTGACAACCATTCCCGTTGACTACCTCTTGAAGCTCATCAAGAAAATGCCAAGAGTGTGTAAAGCAGTCATCAAAGCAAAAGATGGCTACTTTGAAGAACCTAGAATATAAGACATAATTTCAGTTGATTCACACTCTTTTGTTAAGTATATACAGTTAGGTCCATATATATTTGGACAGAGACAACATTTTTCTAATTTTGGTTACAGACATTACCACAATGAATTTAAAACAAAACAATTCAGATGCAGTTGAAGATCAGACTTTCAGCTTTCATTTGAGGGTATCCACATTAAAATTGGATAAAGGGTTTAGGAGTTTCAGCTCCTTAACATGTGCTACCCTGTTTTTAAAGGGACCAAAAGTAATTGGACAATTGACTCCAAGGCTATTTCATGGACAGGTGTGGGCAATCCCTTCATTAGGTCATTCTCAATTGAACAGATAAAAGGCCTGTAGTTGATTTGAGGTGTGGTGCTTGCATTTGGAAGGTTTTGCTGTGAAGTAAACATGCTGTCAAAGAAGCTCTCCATGCAGGTGAAACAAGCCATCCTTAAGCTGCGAAAACAGAAAAAACCCATCCGAGAAAGTGCTACAATATTAGGAGTGGCAAAATCTACAGTTCGGTACATCCTGAGAAAGAAAGAAAGCACTGGTGAACTCATCAATGCAAAAAGACCTGGGCACCCATGGAAGACAACAGTGGTGGATGATCGCAGAATAATCTCCATGGTGAAGAGAAACCCTTTCACAACAGCCAACCAAGTGAACAACACTCTCCAGGAGGTCGGCGTATCAATATCCAAATCTACCATAAAGAGAAGACTGCACAAAAGTAAATACAGAGGGTTCACTGCACGGTGCAAGCCACTCATAAGCATCAAGAATAAAAAGGCTAGACTTGACTTTGCTAAAAAACATCTAAAAAAGCTAGCACAGTTCTGGAAGAACATTCTGTGGACAGATGAAACAAAGATCAACCTCTAGCAGAATGATGGAAAGAGAAAAGTATGGCGAAGGCGTGGTACAGCTCATGATCCAAAGCATACCACATCATCTCTAAAACACAGCAGAGGCTGTGTGATGGCTTGGGCATGCATGGCTGCCAGTTGCACTGGGTCACTAGTATTTATTGATGATGTGACACAGGACAGAAGCAGCGTAATGAATTCTGAGGTATTCAGAGCCACATACTGTGTGCTCAGATCCAGCCAAATGCAGCAAAACTGATTAGTCGTCGTTTCATACTACAGATGGACAATGACCCAAAACATAAAGCCAAAGCAACCCAGGAGTTTATTAAAGCAAAGAAGTGGAATATTCTTGAATGGACAAGTCAGTCAGCTGATCTCAACCCAATTGAGCATGCATTTCACTTGTTAAAGACTAAACTTCAGACAGAAAGGCCCACAAACAAACAGCAAATGAAAACCACCGCAGTGAAGGCCTGGCAGAGCATCAAAAAGGAGGAAACACAGCATCTGTGATGTTCATGAGTTCAACACTTCAGGCAGTCATTCCCAACAAAGGGTTTTCAACCAAGTACTAAAAAGGAACATTATATTTAAAATTATTGAATCTGTCCAATTACTTTTGTTCCCTTTAAAAACAGGGTGGCACGTGTTAAGGAGCTGAAACTCCTAAACCCTTCATCCAATTTTAATGTGGATACCCTTAAATGAAAGCTGAAAGTCTGAACTTCAACTGCATCTGAATTGTTTTGCTTAAAATTCATTGTGGTAATGTCTATTACCAAAATTAGAAAAATGTTGTCTCTGTCCAAATATATATGGACCTAACTGTATTTCCACATGTGTTAATTCATAGTTTTGATGCCTTCAGTGTGAATGTACAATGTTCATAGTCATGAAAATACAGAAAAATCTTTAAATGAGAAGGTGTGTCCAAACTTTTGGTCTGTACTGTATATATATATATATATATGTCAGTGAGACACACATATATATATATATATATTAATATTTCATCCAGCGCGAGATAGCTTAAAAGCCGGTAATTCAATTGCCGGCTTTTCCTATCTCCTTCCTAAACCCGACATGATATGAGACATGGTTTACATACAGTAAACCATGTCATATCCCCATTTTTTTTGCATATTCCACACTACTAATGTTAGTAGTGTGTATGTGCAAAATTTGGGTGCTCTAGCTATTAAATGAAAGGGTTAAATGGTGGAAAAAATTGGCGTGGGCTCCCGCGCAATTTTCTCCTCCAGAGTAGTAAAGCCAGTGACTGAGGGCAGATATTAATAGCCTAGAGAAGGTCCATGGTTATTGCCCCCCTGGCTAAAAACATCTGCCCCCAGCCACCCCAGAAAAGGCACATCTGGAAGATGCGCCTATTCTGGCACTTGGCCACTCTCTTCCCATTCCTGTGTAGCATTGGGGTATGGGGTAATAAAGGGTTAATGTCACCTTGCTATTGTAATTGTAAGGTGACATTAAGCCAGATCAATAATGGAGAGGCGTCAATTATGACACCTATCCATTATTAATCCAATAGCATGAAATGGTTAAAAAAACACCCACACAATATTGCAAAGTATTTTAATGAAATAAACATACAGGTTGTTGTAATATTTTATTCCACTCTCAATCCACCTGAAGACCCTCGACCTGTAACAAATTAAAAATAATAAACCAACAATATCTCATACCTTCCGTCGATATGTCCCACAATGTAAATCCATCTGAAGAGGTTAAATAATTTTACAGGCAGGAGCTCTGCTATAATGCAGCTGTGCTCCTGCCTGTAAAACCCCGGGGAATGAATGGAATATAGGTCAATGACCTGTAGTTACCTTCATTCGCGATGATGCACCCTCTGCTGGATGTCCTCATATGACCTCGAGCTTGGGAACTTTTCAGAATATTTTCCCAGCCTTTCCCAGCCATATATTTCACAGCATGGTGAAATATATGAAAAAACACATGAGATGCTTAGCACAAAATTTGGCCAAAAAATGTGAGCCCATCCACCGACGTCAAGGTAATCCCATGAATCGGATGGGTCCCTGATTTAACTGCCTAGTGTGAACACTTACCTCTGGCTAATAACATGGTAAAGCCTGTATTTATAGGAAGGTCGTAACCAAATGGGTTTAGATGTAATTAAAATCACAGCATGGTGAAAAAATAGTACACAGCAAGTAATGGTAAACTGACTGAACAGAGAACTAGTCTGAACTGGTGCATAACCAATAAGTTACATAGCACATAGATAAATGGCTGCACTTAATTGTACTAAAGCAAATGAATGTGTGATACATGAAATGTGAATAGCATAATGGCTATATTTCACTGTTTAAATAAAAAAGAACCTATACATGTTTGGTGTATATGAACTCATAATGACCAGGAGAATCATAATGGCAGGTCAGTTTTAGCATTTAGTGAACATAGTAAAAAAAAAAAAGAACAACAACTGTGGAATTGCACTTTTTTTTGCAATTTCACCGCAATTGGAATTTTTTCTTGCTTTCCAGTACATGATATGTGAAATCCAATGATGTGATTCAAAAGTACAACTAGTCTTGCAAGAAACAAGCCCCCACATGGCCATTTTGACCAAAAAATAAAAAAAGTTATGGCTCTAGGAAGAGGGGGAGCAAAAAATGAAAATGCAAAACCAATAATACCTCATGTCGTTATGGGTTAACTAAGAGAACTCCAACCTCTTTGTATGTGTCTGCTACTGCTTGGGAGAAAACATTGCAAATAGTTTGTAGCATTACAAATCATCATATCATAGTTTATTAACCTTATGACACAGACAGATACACACACTTGTCATGTAGAAAAAATCAGAAAAGTGAAAAAAGTTCCATTTGATTAAAAGTGATGATGGTTTGAATATTTGATAAATTACAACATCTACACTACAGTGAGATGAATTAAGGCTGGTGTCACATTTGCGGTTGTGTCCGCAGCATTTCTGACGCATACATCCACATGCGTCTCAATTTCCTATCTTTAACATTGTAGACGCAGGTGCATTCTCCCGCATTTGATTACATATGTGTCTTTTCGCAGTGTGCGGTTGGGCACGGCTAACACGCCATGTTGCCATTTTTGAGGCGGCAAATTTCCATCAAATATGTGCAGGCATGCGCATGCATATGAGTGTGTTAAAAAACGCATTACTGTCTATGGGAACGCATGCGTACGCATGTCTTTGCGTACACATGCGTTCGATGTGCTTGCGTACTTCGGACTGCGCATGTCCAGGAACCGATATAGACATGCCCATTGAGACGTGCCCTCCTGGAAATATCAAACGCATGCGCATAAAAAGTGCAAACGCATGTAAAACGCATGCAAACCTATGCAAACGCTGTGTTTTTTTTGCCGTCAAAGCTGAATGTGAATCAAGATCCAGAGAAGGCACGTAGCCCAGAAAGGTGATTTTCAGATAGGAAAAATCTCTTCTACTAACTCTAAACACTGAAATATTCTTTGCTTCACAAGAAAATTTCTCACAAAATTCTACTTACCTGCCCTTTTCTTAGACATGAAGCTGTCTGACTGCTTAGGGTACCAAAGGAAAATGAGCAGGTAAATTCCAACATGTGATTGCTCAATGTTTTATTCTGGGTTAGTACAATTTGAATTCCAAAATAATGGAAGTCATAAAAAATGTACATGAATGTGGCAGTAATGATTATAAATGTCTCAGTTCTTGCTCTGTTTCCTTTCAAAATAAAAATGATGGCTTCTGTACTAAAGTTACTTATTGAACTTAACTTATTTGCTTCAGCATTTCTTTTTATTCTTTTTAATTGTTTAATGTGGAGATTCAAATCAGAAAAAGAACAAGACTTAAAATAGAAGCTTATGTATGTAAACTAAAATTGATTTGAAACAAGTACCTTATTAGAAGAAAGACTCCAGAAAAAAGAATCAATGTTGAAACAAAAATTTGTCTTGTAAGCAATCTTGAGTAAAATGTGTTGACACAGCATCACATTCTGTAGCCCCATTTTGCATGCTTTTTAAAGTGCAGCCATCTCGATCCGGGAGAGATGAATAATTGACTGATCACTGCATAATTCAACATATTCTTGTAGAAATTCAAGGTCTGGCAAATTTGAAGCTTTTCTTCTTTTATTGAGACTGAGGTTAAAGTTTCAATCAACCTTGAAGAAACACATTTAAATAACACAAGGATGCATGATTTATTAAGATGCATATTCTTTATTTTTCTTCCTCCTTCTCTATTAACCACATTTTATACATATGTGAATGTAGTTTGCATTTTGTGGAAAACACTAATGTATACAAAAGAAGAAGACATTTACATTGGTTAAAAATACACAGATTGTAATTTTAGGTCATGAGTCATGACACTGTCCTCGTTAGTCTTTACTTACTTTTACTCTCATACAAAACCATCAATTCATTAGCTTAACAAGCTTGCTGAGATGTTTCTCCTGTGAAAAGTGACTGCACAGATAAATCAGAGAAAACTAATGTAAATTTTTTGCAAGAATAAGTATATATTACTGTATATCAAACTCAAACAGACATTTGGAACCTGGAGATAAGTTTGTGGAGTAAATGTTGCCTATAAGAATTGCAGCAATGCTGTCACAATCAAAAAAAGTTATTATTATAAGATTAAAAGTTTTTCTAAAACTTTTTAAAAAGGTTTTTTTTACTTTATAGACAATAGATCCTTCACCATTTATCCTAAAGGAGTGAATAATTTGTGTTTTCAAAAGTTATTATATCATTTTCCTTATCATTCAATAACAATTTGTTGGATATGAAGATTGTTAAAACCTTGTATTCCATATCTACTATATAATTGTCTAAGGGTCATATCTACTATATAATTGTCTGTCTGTCTGTCCTTCTGTCACGGAAATCCCAAGTCGCTGATTGGTCGCGGCAAAACAGCCATGACCAATCAGCGATGGGCGCAGTCCGACGGCAACATGCCTGCTCCTTCCTCCCTGCAGTCAGTGCCCGCTCCGTACTCCCCTCCAGTCAGCGCTCACACAGGGCTAATGGCAGGGCTAATGGACCGCGTTATGCCGTGGTGTAACGCACTCCATTAACACTGCTATTAACCCTGTGTGACCATCTTTTTTACTATAGATGCTACCTATGCGGCATCAGTAGTAAAAAGATCCAATGTTAAAAATAATAAAAAAATAAAAAATCATTATATACTCACCTTCCGGCTCCTTTCCCGCTCTTCGCGATGCTCGGGTCCATGCATTGCGGTCTCGCGAGATGATGTCATCTATGTCATCATCTCGCGAGACCACAATGCACTCTTGGGAGTGACCGGCCCTGGCGCTCACGATGCTCCAGGGCCACCACTTCGCTGATTGGTCGCGCCGGGTGGCCTCGACCAATCAGCGACATTGCCGCGGGATTTAAATCCCGCTTCCCTGATTGGTTGTGCCGGCTGGGCGTGACCAATCAGCAACATTGCCACGGGATTTAAATCCCGCTTCCCTGATTGGTCGCGCCCAGCCGGCGCGACCAATCAGCGACATTGCCACGGGATTTAAATCACGCTTCCCTGATTGGTCGCGCCGGGTGGCCTCGACCAATCAGCGACATTGCTGCGGGATTTAAATCCCGCTTCCCTGATTGGTCACGCCCAGCCGGCGCGACCAATCAGCGACATCGCCACGGGATTTAAATCACGCTTCCCTGATTGGTCGCGCCGGGTGGCCTCGACCAATCAGCGACATTGCTGTGGGATTTAAATCCCGCTTCCCTGATTGGTTGCACCAGCCGGCGCGCCCAATCAGCGACATTGCCATGGGATTTAAATCCCGCATCCCTGATTGGTCGTGCCCTGCCGGCGTGACCAATCAGCGACATTGCCATGGGATTTAAATCCCACTTCCCTGATTGGTCGCGCCGGGTGGCCTTGAACAATCAGCGACATTGCCACGGGATTTAAATCCCGCTTCCCTGATTGCTCACGCCCAGCCGGCGCGACCAATCAGCGACATTGCCGCGGGATTTAAGTCCCGTTTCTGTTGTGAATTCTGCTCTTGGGCTCCCTCCGGTGGTTGTTGATGGTAATGCAGTTATTCCTGAGCAGCAGTCTTGGACAGGTGTTTCTGCTAATTGCAATTCTGACTGGGGTATTTAGCTGTGCAGGACTCATTAGTCCTTGCCAGTAGTCAATGTTCCTTTGGAAGTGTTGGTCCTCTGCCTGGCCTCTCCTGCTTGCTGCCAATTCAGCAAAGATAAGTGTTTGCTTCATTTTTTAGACACACGGCTGTGTGTTTATTTTCTGTGCTGTCTGTTTCTATTTTGTTCCTGCTAGACTGTGCCTGATGTTTTTCTCAGTCTGGTTGGATTTGCTGGAGTCGCAGATATACTCTCCACATCTTTAGTTAGGTGGTGGAGTTTTTGTATTTTTCTGCTGTGGATATTTTGTAGTGTTTTATGCTGACCGCATAGTATCCTGTACTATCCTTTCCTATCTAGGTAGAAGTGGCCTCCTTTGCTTATCCCTGTTTACTGTCTGCGTGTGTCTTTTCCTCTCCTACTCACAGTCATTATTTGTGGGGGCTACCTATCCTTTGGGGGTCTACTCTGAGGCAAGATAGTTTTCCTATTTCCATCTTTAGGGATATTTAGTTCTCCGGCTGTGTCGAGGTGTCTAGGTCTGGTTAGGCACACCCCACGGCTACATCTCGTTGCAATGATAGGATCAGGTTTTGCGGTCAGTAAAGTTACCACTGGTCCAGCGAAGGTCATTTCATGCTGCTCCAAGGCCACCTGATCATAACACGTTTCCCTGATTGATCGAGACCACCCAGCGCGACCAATCAGCGACATTGCTGCGGGATTTAAATCCCGCTTTCCTGATTGGTCGCGTCAAGCCAGCGTGACCAATCAGCGGCATTGCCACAGGATCTACATCCCGCTTCCATGATTGCTCATGCCCAGCCGGTGCAACCAATCAGTGACATTGCCGCAGGATTTAAATCCCGCTTCCCTGATTGGTCACGCCGGGTGGCCTCGACCAATCAGCGACATTGCCACAGGATTTAAGTCCCATTTCCCTGATTGATCGAGACCACCCAGTGCGACCAATCAGCGACATTGCTGCGGGATTTAAATCCCGCTCCCCTGATTGGTCGTGCCCAGCCGGTGCGCCCAATCAGTGACATTGCTGTGGGATTTAAATCCCGCTTCCATGATTGCTCACGCCCAGAGGGTGCAACCAATCAATGACATTGCCGCGGGATTTAAATCCCGCTTCCCTGATTGGTCGTGCCAGGTGGCCTCGACCAATCAGCGACATTGCCACAGGATTTAAATCCCGCTTCCCTGATTGGTCGCGCCAAGCCGGCGTGACCAATCAGCGACATTGCCGCGGGATTTAAATCCCGCTTCCCTGATTGGTCGCGCCGCGTGGCCTCGACCAATCAGCGACATTGCCGCAGGATTTAAATCCTGCTTCCATGATTGCTCACGCCCAGCCGGTGTGACCAATCAGCGATATTGCCACGGGATTTAAATCACGCTTCCCTGATTGGTCGCGCCAGGTGGCCTCGACCAATCAGCGACATTGTCACGGGATTTAAATCCCGCTTCCCTGATTGGTCACGCCGCGCTGGCGCGACCAATCAGCGATATTGCCGCGGGAATTAAATCACGCTTCCCTGATTGGTCGCGCTGGGTGGCCTCGACCAATCAGCGACATTGCCGTGGGATTTAAATCCCGCTTCCCTGATTGGTCGCACCAGGTGGCCTCGACCAATCAGCGACATTGCCGCAAGATTTAAATCCCACTTCCCTGATTGGTTGCGCCGTGTGGCCTCGAACAATCAGCGACATTGCCGCGGGATTTAAATCCCACTTCCCTGATTGGTCGCGCCCAGCCGGCGTGACCAATCAGCGACATTGCCACGGAAATTAAATCCCACTTCCCTGATTGGTCCCGCCAGGTGGCCTCGATCAATCAGCGGCATTGCCGCTGGATTTAAATCCCGCTTCCATGATTGCTCACGCCCAGCCGGCACGACCAATCAGCAACATTGCCACAGGATTTAAATCCCGCTTCCCTGATTGGTCGCGCCGGGTGGCCTCGACCAATCAGCGACATTGCCGTGGGATTTAAATCCCACTTCCCTGATTGGTCGCTCCCAGCTGGAGCGCCCCATCAGCGATATTGCCGCGGGATTTAAATCCCGCTTCCCTGATTGGTCGCGCCAAGCCAGCGCGACCCATCAGCGGCATTGTCGCGGTATCTAAATCCCGCTTCCATGATTGCTCAAGCCCAGCCGGTGCAACCAATCAGTGACATAGCCACGGGATTTAAATTCCGCTTCCCTGATTGGTCGAGGCCACCCGGCATGACCAATCAGCAACATTGCCGCGGGATTTAAATCCTGCTTGCCTGATTGGTCGCGCCAAGCCGGCGCGACCAATCAGCGACATTGCCGCTGGATTTAAATCCCGCTTCCCTGATTGGTCGCGCCGGGTGGCCTCGACCAATCAGCGACATTGCCGCGGGATTTAAATCCCGCTTCCATGATTGCTCACGCCCAGCCGGCGCGACCAATCAGCGACATTGCCGCGGGATTTAAATCCCGTTTCCCTGATTGGTCACACCGGGTGGCCTCGACCAATCAGCGACTTTGCAGTGGGATTTAAATCCCGCTTCCCTGATTGTTCGTGCCAAGCCGGCGTGACCAATCAGCGACATTGCCGCAGGATTTAAATCGCGCTTCCCTGATTGGTCTCGATGGCTGGGTGCGACCAATCAGCGACATTGCCATGGGAATTAAACATGAAGCGTGATTTAAATCCCGCTGCAATGTCACTGATTGGTTGCGCCGGCAGGGCATGACCAATCAGGGATGTGGGATTTAAATCCTGCGGCAATGTCGCTGTGACAGGCGTAGTCCGGCACCGAATAGGTGCGGGATTTGAACCATGCTTCAGGCCGGACTGCGCCTGTCTCTGATTGTAAAGGCACAGATGATTGGCCTCGGGGAGACCAAAACATCCAACACCGCGGAGACACCATCACGTGTTTCTCAACGCAGTGATTCCAGAACACTGCCCCCATCCCTTATGGGAAATATGCAGATGCATGTAAAGAAGCTGCGGAGACACCATCACGTGTTTCTCGACGCAAGCAGTGAATAGCCAGGCCTTTCCCCGGGAAGAAACATGTTCCTTCCCGGGGAAAGGCCTGGCTATTCACTGCTTGCGTCGAGAAACACATGATGGTGTCTCCGCAGCTTCTTTACATGTCTCTGATTGGTCACAGCATGCTGGCGGCGACCAATCAGCGAAGCGTGATTCAAATCACGCGCCAATATGCGGCCGGGGGTGGGACAGGCCCAGTCCGTCCGTGAATTGGCGCGGGATTTGAAACAAGATTCGCTGATTGGTCGCGCCCGCTGGCTGCGACCAATCAGCGTTATTGGTGCGCAATTTAACCTCCACTCACAGTGAGACTTAAGTTTACTAAATAAGATTTGTCAGGTCAGTCACGGTGCCACATAGTTCAGTCAAATTTAATGAACATTTTCTGTTACTGACAGAAAATGTTAATTAAACATTACTGAACTATGTGGCACTATGACTGACAGAAAGTGTACTGTTGTGAATTCTGTTGTCGAGCTCCCTCCTGTGGTCATGAATGGTACTTCGGCTGGTTCTGTCCATGGGCTTCCTCTGGTGGTTGTGAGTGGAGCTGCGGCTTCTGAGTTTCCTTCTACAGGTGACGAGGTTGATTCGTTAGCTGGCTGCTCTATTTAACTCCACTTAGATCATTGCTCCATGCCACCTGTCAATGTTCCAGTATTGGTCTAGTTCTCTCCTGGATCGTTCTTGTGACCTGTCTTCCCAGCTGAAGCTAAGTTCCTGCTTGTTTTTCTCTGGTTTGCTATTTTTCTATCCAGCTTGCTATTTTGATTTTTGTCTTGCTTGCTGGAAGCTCTGGGACGCAGAGGGAGCGCCTCCGCACCGTGAGTCGGTGCGGAGGGTCTTTTTGTGCCCTCTGCGTGGTCTTTTTGTAGGTTTTTGTGCTGACCGCAAAGTTACCTTTCCTATCCTCTGTCTGTTCAGTAAGTCGGGCCTCACTGTGCTAAATCTATTTCATCTCTGTGTTTGTAATTTTCATCTTTACTCACAGTCATTATATGTGGGGGGCTGCCTTTTCCTTTGGGGAATTTCTCTGAGGCAAGGTAGGCTTTATTTTTCTATCTCTAGGGCTAGCTAGTTTCTTAGGCTGTGTCGAGTTGCATAGGGAGTGTTAGGAGCAATCCACGGCTATTTCTAGTGTGTGTGATAGGATTAGGGATTGCGGTCAGCAGAGTTCCCACGTCTCAGAGCTCATCCTATATTATTAGTAACTATCAGGTCATTCCGTGTGCTCTTAACCATTAGGTCCATTATTGTCCTTACCACCAGGTCATAACAGTACAGGTGGCCTAAAGTATTAATGCATCTCAATAGAGCGATAAGAGAAGTTCTGAGACCATTTTTTTTTCTTTGCAGTGTGTTTTGTCTCTCTTTTCCCCTTTACCTCTGGGTGGTTCAGGATACAGGTGTAGATATGGACATTCAAGGTCTGTCCTCTTGTATGAATAATCTCACTGCAAGGGTACAAAACATTCAAGATTTTGTGGTTCAGAATCTGATGTTAGAACCTAGGATTCCAATTCCTGATTTGTTTTTTGGGGATAGATCTAAGTTTCTGAATTTCAAAAATAATTGTAAATGGTTTCTTGCTTTGAAACATCGATCCTCTGGTGACCCTGTTCAACAAGTGAAAATCATTATTTCTTTGTTACGTGGCGACCCTCAAGACTGGGCATTTTCCCTTGCGCCAGGAGATCCGGCATTGCGTGATGTTGATGCGTTTTTTCTGGCGCTCGGATTGCTTTATGATGAACCTAATTCAGTGAATCAGGCAGAGAAAACCTTGCTGGCTCTGTGTCAGGGTCAGGAAGAGGTAGAAATATATTGTCAGAAGTTTAGGAAGTGGTCTGTACTCACTCAGTGGAATGAATGTGCCCTGGCAGCAATTTTCAGAAAGGGTCTCTCTGAAGCCCTTAAGGATGTCATGGTGGGATTTCCCATGCCTGCTGGTCTGAATGAGTCTATGTCTTTGGCCATTCAGATCGATCGACGCTTGCGTGAGCGTAAAGCTGTGCACCATTTGGCGGTATTATCTGAGCATAGACCTGAGCCTATGCAATGTGATAGGACTTTGACCAGAGTTGAACGGCAAGAACACAGACGTCGGAATGGGCTGTGTTTTTACTGTGGTGATTCCACTCATGCTATCTCCGATTGTCCTAAGCGCACTAAGCGTTTCGCTAGGTCTGCTACCATTGGTACGGTACAGTCGAAATTTCTTTTGTCCGTTACTCTGATTTGCTCTTTGTCATCCTATTCTGTTATGGCATTTGTGGATTCAGGCGCTGCCCTGAATTTGATGGACTTGGAGTTTGCTAGGCGCTGTGGTTTTTTCTTGGAGCCCTTGCAGTATACTATTCCATTGAGAGGAATTAATGCTACGCCTTTGGCCAAGAATAAGCCTCAGTACTGGACCCAATTGACCATGCGCATGGCTCCTGCACATCAGGAGGATATTCACTTTTTGGTGTTGCATAATCTGCATGATGTGGTCGTTTTGGGGTTGCCATGGCTACAGGTCCATAATCCAGTATTGGATTGGAAATCTATATCTGTGTCCAGCTGGGGTTGTCAGGGGGTACATGGTGATGTTCCATTTTTGTCTATTTCATCATCCACCCCTTCTGAAGTCCCGGAGTTTTTGTCGGATTACCGGGATGTATTTGATGAGCCCAAATCCAGTGCCCTACCTCCTCATAAGGATTGCGATTGTGCTATCAATTTGATTCCTGGTAGTAAGTTTCCTAAGGGCCGACTGTTCAATTTATCTGTGCCAGAGCATGCCGCTATGCGGAGTTATGTAAAGGAATCCTTGGAGAAGGGTCATATTCGTCCGTTGTCATCACCATTGGGAGCAGGGTTCTTTTTTGTGGCCAAGAAGGATGGTTCTTTGAGACCTTGTATTGATTACCGCCTTCTTAATAAGATCACAGTCAAATTTCAGTACCCTTTGCCGCTGCTGTTGGATTTATTTGCTCAGATTAAGGGGGCTAGTTGGTTCACCAAGATAGATCTTCGTAGTGCGTATAATCTTGTGCGTATTAAACGGCGATGAATGGAAAACAGCATTTAATACGCCCGAGGGCCATTTTGAGTACCTGGTTATGCCATTCGGGCTTTCCAATGCTCCATCAGTATTTCAGTCCTTTATGCATGACATCTTCCGAGAGTACCTGGATAAATTCCTGATTGTATATTTGGATGATATTTTGGTCTTCTCGGATGATTGGGAGTCTCACGTGAAGCAGGTCAGAATGGTGTTCCAGGTCCTTCGTGCGAATTCTTTGTTTGTGAAGGGGTCAAAGTGTCTCTTTGGAGTTCAGAAGGTTTCATTTTTGGGTTTCATTTTTTCCCCTTCTACTATCGAGATGGACCCTGTTAAAGTTCAGGCCATTTATGATTGGACTCAGCCGACATCTGTGAAGAGTCTGCAAAAGTTCCTGGGCTTTGCTAATTTTTATCGTCGCTTCATCAGTAATTTTTCTAGTGTTGCTAAACCGCTGACTGATTTGACCAAGAAGGGTGCTGATGTGGTCAATTGGTCTTCTGCGGCTGTGGAAGCTTTTCAGGAGTTGAATCGTCGTTTTTCTTTTGCCCCTGTGTTGTGCCAGCCAGATGTTTCGCTTCCATTTCAGGTCGAGGTTGATGCTTCTGAGATTGGAGCAGGGGCTGTTTTGTCGCAAAGAAGTTCTGATGGCTCGGTGATGAAACCATGTGCCTTCTTTTCTAGAAAGTTTTCGCCTGCTGAGCGCAATTATGATGTTGGCAATCGAGAGTTGTTGGCCATGAAGTGGGCATTCGAGGAGTGGCGTCATTGGCTTGAAGGAGCCAAGCATCGCGTGGTGGTCTTGACGGATCACAAGAATTTGACTTCTCGAGTCTGCCAAACGGTTGAATCCTAGACAGGCTCGTTGGTCGCTGTTTTTCTCCCGTTTTGATTTTGTGGTTTCGTACCTTCCAGGCTCTAAGAATGTGAAGGATGATGCCCTGTCAAGGAGTTTTGTGCCCGACTCTTCGGGTGTTCCTGAGCCGGCGGGTATTCTCAAAGAGGGGGTAATTTTGTCTGCCATCTCCCCTGATTTGCGGCGGGTGCTGCAAAAATTTCAGGCTGATAGACCTGACCGTTGCCCAGCAGAGAAACTGTTTGTCCCTGATAAATGGACTAGTAGAGTTATCTCTGAGGTTCATTGTTCAGTGTTGGCTGGTCATCCTGGAATCTTTGGTACCAGAGATTTGGTGGCTAGATCCTTTTGGTGGCCGTCTTTGTCGCGGGATGTGCGTTCTTTTGTGCAGTCCTATGGGACTTGTGCTCGGGCTAAGCCCTGCTGTTCTCGTGCCAGTGGGTTGCTTTTGCCCTTGCTGGTCCCGAAGAGGCCCTGGACGCATATCTCTATGGATTTTATTTCGGATCTCCCTGTCTCTCAAAAGTTGTCGGTCATTTGGGTGGTTTGTGATCGCTTCTCTAAGATGGTCCATTTGGTACCCTTGTCTAAATTGCCTTCCTCCTCTGATTTGGTGCCATTGTTTTTCCAGCATGTGGTTCGTTTACATGGCATTCCGGAGAACATCGTTTCTGACAGAGGTTCCCAGTTTGTTTCGAGGTTTTGGCGAGCCTTTTGTGCTAGGACGGGCATTGATTTGTCTTTTTCCTCGGCTTTCCATCCTCAGACAAATAGCCAAACCGAACGAACTAATCAGACTTTAGAAACATATCTGAGATGCTTTGTTTCTGCTGATCAGGATGATTGGGTGTCCTTTTTGCCTTTGGCTGAGTTCGCCCTTAATAATCGGGCCAGCTCGGCTACTTTGGTTTCGCCGTTTTTTTGCAATTCTGGTTTCCATCCTCATTTCTCTTCAGGGCAGGTTGAGTCTTTGGACTGTCCTGGTGTAGATACTGTGGTGGATAGGTTGCAGCAGATTTGGACTCATGTGGTGGACAATTTGACATTGTCCCAGGAGAAGGCTCAACGTTTCGCTAACCGCCGGCGCTGTGTGGGTCCCCGACTTCGTGTTGGGGATTTGGTTTGGTTGTCGTCTCTTTATGTTCCTATGAAGGTTTCCTCTCTTAAGTTTAAGCCTCGTTTCATTGGTCCGTATAAGATTTCTGAGGTTCTCAATCCTGTGTCGTTTCGTTTGACCCTTCCAGCTTCTTTTGCCATCCATAATGTATCCATAGGTCATTGTTGCGGAGATACGTGGCGCCTGTGGTTCCATCTGTTGATCCTCCTGCCCCGGTGTTGGTTGAGGGGGAGTTGGAGTATGTGGTGGAGAAGATTTTGGATTCTCGTATTTCGAGACGGAAACTCCAGTACCTGGTCAAGTGGAAGGGTTATGGTCAGGAAGATAATTCTTGGGTCTTTGCCTCTGATGTTCATGCTGCCGATCTGGTTCGTGCCTTTCATTTGGCTCATCCTGGTCGGCCTGGGGGCTCTGGTGAGGGTTCGGTGACCCCTCCTCAAGGGGGGGTACTGTTGTGAATTCTGTTGTCGAGCTCCCTCCTGTGGTCATGAATGGTACTTCGGCTGGTTCTGTCCATGGGCTTCCTCTGGTGGTTGTGAGTGGAGCTGCGGCTTCAGAGTTTCCTTCTACAGGTGACGGGGTTGATTCGTTAGCTGGCTGCTCTATTTAACTCCACTTAGATCATTGCTCCATGCCACCTGTCAATGTTCCAGTATTGGTCTAGTTCTCTCCTGGTTCGTTCTTGTGACCTGTCTTCCCAGCTGAAGCTAAGTTCCTGCTTGTTTTTCTCTGGTTTGCTATTTTTCTGTCCAGCTTGCTATTTTGATTTTTGTCTTGCTTGCTGGAAGCTCTGGGACGCAGAGGGAGCGCCTCCGCACCGTGAGTCGGTGCGGAGGGTCTTTTTGCGCCCTCTGCGTGGTCTTTTTGTAGGTTTTTGTGCTGACCGCAAAGTTACCTTTCCTATCCTCTGTCTGTTCAGTAAGTCGGGCCTCACTGTGCTAAATCTATTTCATCTCTGTGTTTGTAATTTTCATCTTTACTCACAGTCATTATATGTGGGGGGCTGCCTTTTCCTTTGGGGAATTTCTCTGAGGCAAGGTAGGCTTTATTTTTCTATCTCTAGGGCTAGCTAGTTTCTTAGGCTGTGTCGAGTTGCATAGGGAGCGTTAGGAGCAATCCACGGCTATTTCTAGTGTGTGTGATAGGATTAGGGATTGCGGTCAGCAGAGTTCCCACGTCTCAGAGCTCATCCTATATTATTAGTAACTATCAGGTCATTCCGTGTGCTCTTAACCATTAGGTCCATTATTGTCCTTACCACCAGGTCATAACAGTACAGGTGGCCTAAAGTATTAATGCATCTCAATAGAGCGATAAGAGAAGTTCTGAGACCATTTTTTTTTCTTTGCAGTGTGTTTTGTCTCTCTTTTCCCCTTTACCTCTGGGTGGTTCAGGATACTGGTGTAGATATGGACATTCAAGGTCTGTCCTCTTGTATGAATAATCTCACTGCAAGGGTACAAAACATTCAAGATTTTGTGGTTCAGAATCTGATGTTAGAACCTAGGATTCCAATTCCTGATTTGTTTTTTGGGGATAGATCTAAGTTTCTGAATTTAAAAAATAATTTTAAATTGTTTCTTGCTTTGAAACATCGATCCTCTGGTGACCCTGTTCAACAAGTGAAAATCATTATTTCTTTGTTACGTGGCGACCCTCTCTAGGGCTAGCTAGTTTCTAAGGCTGTGTTGAGTTGCATAGGGAGCGTTAGGAGCAATCCACGGCTATTTCTAGTGTGTGTGATAGGATTAGGGATTGCGGTCAGCAGAGTTCCCACGTCTCAGAGCTCGTCCTATATTATTAGTAACTATCAGGTCATTCCGTGTGCTCTTAACCACTAGGTCCATTATTGTCCTTACCACCAGGTCATAACAGTGTACACAGAAAGTGTACATTTTCTGTCAGTCATAGAGCCACGTATTTCAGTCACATTTAATGAACATTTTCTGTCAGTCATAGTGCCACGTAGTTCAGTTACATTTTATGAACACTTTCTGTCAGTCATATAGTGCCACGTAGTTCAGTCACGTTTAATTAATATTTTCTGTCAGTCATAGTGCCACATATTTCAGTCACGTTTAATGAACATTTTCTGTCAGTCATAGTGCCACGTAGTTCAGTCATATTTAATAAACATTTTCTGTCAGTCATAGTGCCACGTAGTTCAGTCACGTTTTATGAACACTTTCTGTCAGTCATATAGTGCCACGTAGTTCAGTCACGTTTAATTAACATTTTCTGTCAGTCATAAGTGCCACGTATTTCAGTCACGTTTAATGAACATTTTCTGTCAGTCATAGTGCCACGTAGTTAAGTCACGTTTAATGAACATTTTCTGTCAGTCTTTTTGCCAAGTATTATAGTCACGTTTAATGCACAGTTTCTGTCAGTCATAGTGCCACGTAGTTCAGTCATGTTTAATTAACATTTTCTGTCAGTCATAGTGCCATAGTGAGTCATAGTTCTGTCATGTTTAGTTTAATGAACATTTTCTGTCAGTCACAATGCCACGTAGATCACCGACATTGTCGTTGCATTTAAACACAGCACGCGACCAATCAGTGAAGCGTGGTTCAAATCCCACGCCAATTCGCGGACGGAGGTGGGACAGACCCAGTCCAACCGATAATTGGCATGGGATTTGAATCATGCTTTACTGATTGGTCTGCCGGCCATGACCACTCAGCAATATTGGCGTGCAATTTAACCCCCACTCACAGCGAGACGTAGTTCACTCACATTTACTGAATAAGTTCTGTCAGATCAGTCACAGTGCCATGTAGTTCAGTCAAATTAAATGAACACTTTCTGTCAGTCACAATGTGACATAGTTCAGTCATGTTTAATGAACATTTTCTGTCAGTCACAGTGCCATGTAGTTCAGTCACATTTAATTATGATTTTCTGCAGTTACAGTGCCACGTAGTTCAGTCACGTTTAATGAACAGTTTCTGTCAGTCACGGTGCCACATTGTTCAGTCAAATTTAATGAACATTTTCTCTCGCTGACAGAAAATGGTAATTAAATGTGACTGAACTATGTGGCACTATGACTGACATAGTGCCACGTAGCTCAGTCACGTGTAATTAACTATTTATGTCAGTCATAGTGCCACGTAGTTCAGTCACGTTTTATGAACACTTTCTGTCAGTCATATAGTGCCACGTAGTTCAGTCACGTTTAATTAACATTTTCTATCAGTCATAGTGCCATGTAGTTCAGTCAAATTAAATGAACACTTTCTGTCAGTCACAATGTGACATAGTTCAGTCATGTTTAATGAACATTTTCTGTCAGTCACAGTGCCATGTAGTTCAGTCACATTTAATTATGATTTTCTGCAGTTACAGTGCCACGTAGTTCAGTCATGTTTAATGAACACTTTCTGTCAGTCCGGCGCGCTGAACAGATACTTCTTTACTGTACGCTATCACGATTTACACTTTCTGTCTTAGAATGGGTCGTAAGCGAAAATACGCCAGTGAGGATGACAGAAAAGCAGCGGAAGCAGCAAGGCAACGACAACATCGAGAGCAACAGACACTTCAACAAACTGCCGCCAGAAAAGGCCAGGATGTGGAATCTCACAGACAATGTCGGGAACAGGAAACCTCACAACAAACTGCCCCCAGAAAAGCCCAGAATGTGGAATCTGACAGACAACGTCGGGAACAGGAGACATCACAACAAACTGCCGCCAGACAAGCCCAGGATGTGGAATCTCACAGACAATGTCGCCAACAGGAGACATCACAACAAACTGCCGCCAGACAAGCCCAGGATGCAAAATCTCACAGACAACGTCGCCAACAGGAGACACCACATCAAACTGTTGTACGACAGGAACAACATGTTCGCCAAATTAATAAAAAACGAATGCTCTACCAACTAAGGCAAGCCCAGGACAATATTCAATAACTTGCACATTACGTAACAGACAATGAAAGTACAATTATTGAACACTACTGTGGGAATATGAATGCAGTTTGTTCTAAATGCGACTCAGAATTTCAATGATGAAAAACCATCTGACAATCAGTTTACTCAATGCTGCCAAAAAGGAAAAGTTATGCTACCGAGACCTCACTACTCAGATCTGTTTGAGCAGTTGATGAAAGGAACGCATCAACACAGTAGAAATGTTATGGAAAATATCAGAAGCATCAACAGTTCTCATGCATTTGCTTCATTTGGTAGCAACATTGCACCTCCCCCTGGATTCGGACAATATTGTTTTAAAATTCACGGCCAGATCTACCACCGCACTGGAACACTTCACCCAGAAATAGGACAACCACCAAAATTTGCACAATTATACATCATTGATACAAATGAGGCTACAGAACAAAGGATGAACCTGAAAGAAAACGAAAAGTGTGATGCTGAACTGATGAACCAAATTGCGGAACATTTACAAAAAATAAGCCCATTTGCTGCTGCATATCGTATGCTAAAAGACGTCGAAGCTGAGGAGGAACAGAGGGCTATACAAAATGGTACTGAAATGCCGTGTATTGTCATGGCCATAAAACAAGAACGTAAACAGTATCCCTGACTTTACAACAATCCACGTGTAAGTGAGGTCGCCGTTGTTTTTTAAAACGATGATGGAGAGCCTCCTTTTCAAAGGGATATATTAGTCCATCTTAAGCCAGACCAAAACAATCCTTTGGTTCCTAAGACACAACGAATTAGCATTTTGCACAGCAACCTTGATGCTCTTCTGTATCCGCTATTCTTTCCAAGAAATGATCAAGGGTGGCATGAAAACCTAAACCACCAAGGAACTTCAAGAAGATCTACACAGCTGCAATACTACAGTTTTCTTCTGTCTGTCCGAAATTACTTAAATCCTATTTTAAACGGTGGGAAACTGACACAACAGTACTTAGTTGACGCATATGTTAAAATTGAAGCTAATCTTCTAAATTTCATAAGAAGGAACCAAAAACAACTTAAAGTTGAAGACTACTGCGTTCTTCAAGAACATTTGCAAAAACAATCAATTGAAAAAGGAATTCCAATTGGAAAAACAGTAATTCTCCCGTCGTCGTTTGAAGGTAGCCCCCGTAACATGCAACAGCATTATCAAGATGCAATGGCAATAGTAACAAAGTATGGAAGACCTGACATTTTTGTGACAATGACCTGTAATCCTAAATGGCCGGAAATTACCGAAAATCTAGAACCCTAGCAAAAAGTTGAACACAGACCGGACTTAGTTGCACGTGTATTTCGACTGAAACTCAGCAGCCTTTTGAAAGACATCAAAAATGGGCTTTTTGGAACAGTGGTAGCAATGGTACATGTCATAGAGTTTCAGAAACAAGGTCTCCCACATGTGCATATACTAATTATCTTAGACGCAGATTCCAAGTTTCGTACGGATGAAGAAATTGACAACATAGTGTGGGCTGAAATTCCTAACCAAGAAAAGTATCCTGAACTGTATAATATTGTAGTTTCTCATATGGTTCATGGCCCATGTGGTGTAGCAAATCCAAAAAGTCCATGCATGGAAAACAGAAAGTGCACAAAAGGGTTTCCAAAGGAGTTGAAACAGCATACTATTAAAGACTTGGATGGCTACCCATCCTATCGACGACAACACATTGATAACATTGTTTGCAACAAAAAAATTATAAATAACTCATGGATAGTTCCATACAACCCGTACTTATCAAAACGCTACAACTGTCACATCAACGTAGAAATCTGTGCTTCAATAAAAAGTGTAAAATATCTTTTCAAGTACATCTACAAGGGGCATGACAAAGCTAACATCGAAATACAACAGAAAACAGTCATTCGTGATGAATAATCAACTTTTGTTGACTCAAGATACGTTAGTGCTCCAGAAGCTGCTTGGAGGACATTTGTCTTTCCAATGCATTCACAGTCCCATGCCATTATACGTTTAGCTATCCATTTACCAAATCAACAGCAGCTTTATTTCTTTGAAGATGCTGAAGTCAAAGTTGTCTCAAAAACTTTAAGCACAACGTCAACATTAATGGAATGGTTTTTGCTAAACCAATGAGACGAAAACGTAAGGCAGTTTTTGTACCGAGAGATTCCAGTGCATTATGTTTGGAATAAAACTTGGAATCCAAGACAACGAGGAGTTAGCAGAATAATTGGACGCATGTATACTGTTAGTGTTAAGGATCAAGAAAGATATTGCCTTCGGCTGTTCCTACTGCATGTCAAAGGAGCTACAAGTTATGACGATTTGAAAACAGTTAACGGAGTATTGCAGGATACATTTAAAGCTGCAGCTTTGGCTTCAGGACTTCTATTGGATGATACGGTGTGGAGACTTACTTTAGAAGACGCAGTTACCCTACATATGCCTAAGCAACTTCGTGATTTGTTTGCCTACATCTGTGTATTTGGACCACCTACAAATCCGGCTCAACTTTGGGCAAATTTTAAAGGAGATCTAATCGAGGATTACTGCTTACATTTTCACAACAGAAGTGGAAATTGTCAAAATTGCAAATCTTATGCCATGCAAGATGTCCAAAATGTCTTACTACTGCATGGAAAAACGTTTTCAGACTTTAATTTGCCACAGCCTGCAATTCAAGTTCCACAAGTTCCAGAGTATGACAAAGCTTATGAATTATTGTTGGCAACAGAGAAAAGAAACTCCTTAAATGAACAACAACGGATTGCATATGACACTATTGTGAGCGCTATAGAAAACCAAGTAGATGCAAGGGCAAAATGTTTCTTTATTGATGGTCCAGGAGGGAGCGGTAAAACATACCTCTATGAAATTTTAATGCATCACGTTAGAGGGTTGGGAAAAGTCGTATTGCCATCGGCTACAACAGGTATTGCAGCAAACCTTTTACGAGGAGGTCGCACTATCCATTCACTCTTTGGGATACCAGTTCCAGTCAACGAAATCTGTTTCCAGAATAAAACAAGACACATTTGCAGGAAGACTGTTAAAGAACGCAAATCTTTTCATACTTGATGAGTGCACCATGGCACCCAAATACGCTTTGAGCTTAATTGACAGACTTCTGCGTGAAGTAATGACTACAAATGTTGCTGAAAAAAATATAATTCTGTTTGGGGGTAAAGTTTTTGTCATTGGCGGAGATTTTAGGCAATGCCTTCCAGTCATACCAAATGGAACAAGAACAGATGTTATCGAGTCTAGAGGTGTGGTGAGCACTTTGACCCACCAAGTGTGTCACAGAAGTTTATAATGAAGAACCGTAAAAATAAAAAATCATATTTTTTCACAAAAATTATCTTTTCGCCCCAATTTTTTTATTTTCCAAAGGGTAAGAGAAGAAATTAGACCCCAAAAGTTGTTGTACAATTTGTCCTGAGTACGCTGATACCCCATATATGGGGGTAAACCACTGTTTGGGCGCATGGGAGAGCTCGGAAGGGAAGGAGCGCCGTTTGACTTTTCAATGCAAAATTGACAGGAATTAAGATGGGACGCCATGTTGCGTTTGGAGAGCCACTGATGTGCCTAAACATTGAAACCCCCCACAAGTGACACCATTTTGGAAAGTAGACCCCCTAAGGAACCTATCTAGAGGTGTGGTGAGCACTTTGACCCACCAAGTGCTTCACAGAAGTTTATAATGCAGAGCCGTAAAAATAAAACAAAAATTTTTTCCCACAAAAATTTTTTTTAGCCCCCAGTTTTGTATTTTCCCGAGGGTAACAGGAGAAATTGGACCCCAAAAGTTGTTATCCAATTTGTCCTGAGTGCACTGATACCCCACATTGGGGGGGAACAACCGTTTGGACGCATGGGAGGGCTCGGAAGGGAAGGAGTGCCATTTGGAATGCAGACTTAGATGGAATGGTCTGCAGGCATCACATTGCGTTTGCAGAACCCCTAATGTACCTAAACAGTAGAAACTCCCCACAAGTGACCCCATATTGGAAACTAGACCCCCCAAGGAACTTATCTAGATATGTTGTGAGAACTTTGAGCCCCCAAGTGTTTCACTACAGTTTATAACGCAGAGCCGTGAAATTAAAAAATCTTTTTTTTTCCCACAAAAATTATTTTTTAGCCCCCAGTTTTGTATTTTCCCAAGGGTAACAGGAGAAATTGGACCACAAAAGCTGTTGTCCTATGTGTCCTGAGTACGCTGATACCCCATATGTTGGGGTAAACCCCTGTTTGGGCACACGGGAGAGCTCGGAACGGAAGGAGCACTGTTTTACTTTTACAACGCAGAATTGGCTGGAATTGAGATCGGACGCCATGTCGCGTTTGGAGAGCCCCTGATGTGCCTAAACAGTGGAAACACCCCAATTATAACTGAAACCCTAATCCAAACACACCCCTAACCCTAATCCCAACAGTGACCCTAATCACACCTCTAACCCTGACACACCCCTAACCCTAATCCCAACCCTATTCCCAACCGTAAATGTAATCTAAACCCTAACCGTAACTTTAGCCCCAACCCTAACTGTAGCCTTAACCCTAGCCCCAACCCTAACCCTAACCCTAACCCTAGCCCTAACCCTAACCCTAGCCCTAACCCTAACCCTAGCCCTAACCCTAACCCTAGCCCTAACCCTAGCCCTAACCCTAACGGGAAAATGGAAATAAATACATTTTTTAAATTTTCCCCTTTCTAAGAGGGTGATGAAGGGGGGTTTGATTTACTTTTATAGCGGGTTTTTTAGCGGATTTTTATGATTGGCAGCCATCACACACTGAAAGACGCATTTTATTGCAAAAAATATTTTTTGCGTTACCACATTTTGAGAGCTATAATTTTTCCATATTTTGGTCCACAGACTCATGTGAGGTCTTGTTTTTTGCGGGACGAGTTGATGTTTTTATTGGTAGGATTTTCGGGCACGTGACATTTTTTGATCGCTTTTTATTCCGATTTTTGTGAGGCAGAATGAAAAAAAAACATCTATTCATGAATTTCTTTTGGGGGAGGTGTTTATACCGTTCCGCGTTTGGTAAAATTGATAAAGCAGTTTTATTCTTCGGGTCAGTACGATTACAGCGACACCTCATTTATATTTTTTAATGTTTTGGCGCTTTTGTACGATAAAAACTATTTTATAGAAAAAGTAATTATTTTTGCATCGCTTTATTCTCAGGACTATAACTTTTTTATTTTTTGCTGATGATGCTGTGTGGTGTCTCGTTTTTTGCAGTACAAGATGACGTTTTTAGCAGTACCATGGTTATTTATATCTGTCTTTTTGATCGTGTGTTATTCCACTTTTTCTTCGGCGGTATGATAATAAAGCATTGTTTTTTGCCTCGTTTTTTTTTCTTACGGTGTTTACTGAAGGGGTTAACTAGTGGGCCAGTTTTATAGGTTGGGCCATTACGGACGCGGCGATACTAAATATGTGTACTTTTATTGTTTTTTTTATTTAGATAAAGAAATGTATTTATGGGAATAATATTTTTTTTTCATTATTTAGGAATTTTTTATTTTATTTTTTTTTACACATTTGGAAAATTTTTTTTTAGCTTTTTTACTTTGTCCCAGGGGGGACATCACAGATCGTTGATCTGACAGATTGCACAGCACTCTGTCAGATCAGCGATCTGCCTTACAGAACTGCAGGCTTACCAAGCGCCTGCTCTGTGCTGGCACTTGGTAAGCCATCTCCCTCCAGGGAGGGAGGTAAGGAGACCCTCGCAGCAACGCGATCACATCGCGTTGCTGCGGGGGGTCTCAGGGAAGCCTGCAGGGAGCCCCCTCACTGCGCAATGCTTCCCTGTACCGCCGGCACACCGCGATCATGTTTGATCGCGGTGTGTCGGGGGTTAATGTGCCGGTGGCGGTCCGTGACCGCTCCTGGCACATAGTGCCGGATGTCAGCTGCGATAGGCAGCTGACACCCGGCCGCGATCAGCCGCGCTCCCCCCGTGAGCGTGGCCGATCGCGTATGATGTACTATCCCGTCGGTGGGCATACGGGCCCACCCCACCTCGACGGGATAGTACGTCTTATGGCAGAAAGGGGTTAAAATGAGATCCAACGTCAAGGTGCAAGTTCTTCCTACCCCATTACAAGGAAAGTTGCTTATTGGTAGTGAAAAGGTATTCACAAAAAATGGAGTACAAAAATATTTTGGGTTGATATTGTTAACAAATATATTAGTGTCGATGTACTTCTTTTGTTCGATGATGTATCTAAATACAGTTAGATATTCATGTAATGGCTTATGTATTTTGATCATCTGTTTCATAATTTCATTCAATTGTATTAAGTTCTATGAGCAATAAAATTTAATGATAATAAATTTATTTTACCCAGAAAATTCTGGGTATTCATTGTATTATTCTGAAATCTTCATAAATAAAATATATACATATTCTAGAATACCCGATGCGTTAGAATCGGGCCACCATCTAGTTGTTTTCATAATCTCTCATATTCAAAATTTTGTTCTGGATAACTTCTTAATTTGCCTTCAAATGGTTGAACTACTATTTTTCCCTGCATAGACACACTAGTTGAATGATACAGTTTTGGCTTACTGTAGCAACCAATAAGAGGAGATAAAGAGCTAACTGCATATTGTTTTACATTTAAATAAATCACATAGTAGTATAAACTTTAATGCCTTCATGACCTTGCCATTATCCATTTTTGTGTTTATGGTTTTTTTCCCCTTCTTCCCAGAGCCACAACTTTTTCCATCAATATGGCCATGTGAGGGCTTGTTTTTTGCTGGATTAGTTGAACTTTTGAACGACATCATTGATTTTACCATAGAGTGTATAGGAAAACAGAAAAAAAATTCCAAGAGCAGTCTGTTAGGTGTCGAGATCCCGCCTTTGCACAGGGGAATCTCGAACCATCTCCACTGCGGTCTCCATTCTTCTCCGGCCGCAGTGGAGTCTGCTCAGCGGGTATTAGAACAATATAACAAGGGAGCCTTCCCGACACGTAACAACATGTCAGACCTAGAGAAACAAGCCGTACAGTCACTTAAGGGCAACAAACACATAACTATTAAACCAGCAGACAAAGGAGGGGCAATAGTAATCATGAACCAAACGGACTACAACAGGGAAATCAGGAAACAACTATCTGACACACAGACATATAGACAGATCACTAATGACCCCACTAGTGACAATAAAAGGAAGATAGAATCAACATTAAATAGATACTTGGCCTCCAACACGATAGACCAAAAAACAGCAACTTTTCTAATTAATCAACACCCCATTACACCAGTTTTTTGTATCTTACCTAAAATACACAAATCCCTCAGCAACCCCCGGCAGACCTATAGTTGCATCTACAGATTCCATTCTGTCCCCACTGTCTGTCTTTTTGGAGAAAATCCTTCCATCCCTCACGAAACGAACCAGATCTTTCATTTTGGACACCAGTCACTTTTTGGAGATTATTAGAGGATATTCCAACCTGTCGCCACAATGTATCCTGGCCACCTTTGATGTTAAAAGTCTGTATACATCTGTACAACATTCCCTGGGCCTCCAAGCAGTACAAGACCGTCTCAAAACCTCAGACTTGTCACAAAACTCACAACAATTCTGCCTTGATCTATTGACAATTGTCTTGTATAACAATTTTTTTCTCTTTGGCTATCATTATTACTTGCAGATCTGCGGATCGCTATGGGCTCAAACGTAGCGCCAGCGTACGCAAATTCGTATATGAATGCATTTGAATGCGCCATCATCTATACAAATGAGCTCTTTAGAGCTCACGCCAAGAGTTGGATCAGGTTCATAGACGATATCTTTTGTCTATGGGAAGGCACCCCTGAGAGCCTATCCTCCTTTCATAACTTTCTCAATTCAGTAAGACCTGAACTCCAGTTCACCCCAACCTGGGATTTGACCAAAATCTCATTCCTGGAGACAATGTAGTGGGTAGACTTGTGCACAACCTTAGGATGTGGTGCCCAGGTAGGTTCCAACACCTTAGTAGTATATAACAAAAACCTGGCACTCAACTTGTATGCAAGTAGTTTTATTTTACAGCAACAAAAACGTTTCGGTCACAAAGTTTGACCTTCATCAGTTACTGTGAACAAAATATAATATGCAAAAATAAATCAATAAAATAAAGTATATACAGGGTGGACTAGCTGGTAAGCATATCGTAAATATATGGCATAACATTGTGGTACAACATCAGAAATACAATAATAGATAGAAGAACCAACTGATCCTGGCACAGCATTGATAATAGAAAATAGAAAGGTGATGAGACAGTGTGGGAGGCCTATAGTGTTAGGCAGTTATTGTGGCATATCTGTAAGGCAGAGTAAAATGTGCATAAGGAGAAGGAACTTGTTTGTGAAAAGTCATATAGGGTTAAATAACATACCCTTGCTCCATGCAGGGAGTGCATGCAGGGAAGCGGCCTGTTAGAATGGAGATGCGGTGAGATATATGCATCCGTCCATGATAGTGAGGAGGGGAGGGAGGGTGATGGGTGAGGAATATTTTACCCTTGCTGTGTGGCCATAGGACGTGGTGTCCACTGCTTGTCTGGCTAGTGGCCGGCAGCTGCGTGTGTTATGTGTGCCAAATGGAAGTGGGTGGGAATCGCCAAACCGGAAGTGGACGTGTAAGATACGGAGCTGTGTGGGAGTGATATCCTCGCACTGGTAGTTCGTTCCACAGCGTATTGTTTGCGTTCCACCTTGGGGGAATGTGTGGAAGGCAGCGCTGACCTCTCACCTCAATATAGGAGATGAGACGGACGGTTAGTGTCAGAGTCTCAGAGAGGGAGGGGAGAAGAAGGAAAACAGCGGTAACATACAAGCAGGTGGATTGTGATGAGCCGTGGATAGTGAGTGCTCAAAAGGATTTCAATCCGGGTGTCAATAAAGCCGGCTCTAGAGAGATGAAAGAGACATAGATAGATAACTAATAAAACATTGCACAAAATCACATATCATATTTAGATGAAGGCAAGTAAGTCATAGTCCCTATTTACCCCCTTAGGGTGTAGAGTCTGTAGGGTATGGATCCAGCATGTCTCTTGTTTTTTTAAGAGCGTGATCCTGTCTCCCCCCGTCGTGGGGGAACTGAGTCTATAATTTGGAATCTAAGCTGTGAGATAGTGTGGCCATGCATTGTGAAATGATGGGGAAGGGGTAGCAAGAGGTTGCCACAGCGGATAGTGGACTTATGTTTGCATATCCTATCTCTCGCAGTCTGGGTGGTTTCCCCAATGTACAGCAAACCACATGGAAACTTGATCAAGTAAATAACAAAAGATGACTCACAGGTGTAATATTCCTTAATTTGAAAGCTTTTGCCTGTATGGAGGTGGTAAAAAATGTTGCTTTTTTGCACATTGCCACACTGAGCGCAATGTAGGCAGGGGAATGTGCCCATTTTTGGTGATGATAGAAATCTGGATTTCTTTGGGTGGGCAGAGCCAATATCTGCTTTCACCAAATTGTCCCTAAGATTGCGCGGCCTCTTGAAGCATGGAAGGAACGGGAGTTGAAACTCTGGGATGTTGGGGTATGCTGTGGAGAGTAACGGCCAATGTTTTCTAATACTCCTATGGAGGATGGATGTGATAGGATAGTGGACATGCACAAATGGGATACGTCCACCTTGGTTCTTCTTTTGGGTCCGAGGGGAGGGGTGTATTTGTTCATTTAGGACTTTAATAGCGTAGCCCCGATGGTGGAATTTAATTGTCATGTCTTGTAGTTGTACCTCACGTGTCTCTCTGTTTGAGACAATAGGGTGAACCCGCTGATATTGGGATCTGGGTATAGCCCGTTTGATCGCTGGGGGATGGAAACTGTTATAATGCAGGATACTGTTATGGTCAGTAGGTTTTATCTGTAGGTCAGTCATCAGATGTCCATCTGTGTCCTTTTGGACAACCATTTCAAGAAAGCTAACCGATTCAGTATTATGAGTGATGGTAAACTTGATGCCAGGCCATGCACCATTGAGGAATGTGAAGAAGGTTTCTGTTGTGAATTCTGCTCTTGGGCTCCCTCCGGTGGTTGTTGGTGGTAATGCAGTTATTCCTGAGCAGCAGTCTTGGACAGGTGTTTCTGCTAATTGCAATTCTGACTGGAGTATTTAGGTGTGCAGTACTCATTAGTCCTTGCCAGTAGTCAATGTTCCTTTGGAAGTGTTGGTCCTCTGCCTGGCCTCTCCTGCTTGCTGCCAATTCAGCTAAGATAAGTGTTTGCTTCATTTTTTAGACACACTGATGTGTGTTTATTTTCTGTGCTTTTCTTGTTTCTATTTTGTTCCTGCTAGACTGTGCCTGATGTTTTTATCAGTCTAGTTGGACTTGCTGGAGTCGCAGATATACTCTCCACATCTTTAGTTAGGTGGTGGAGTTTTTGTAATTTTCTGCTGTGGATATTTTGTAGTGTTTTATGCTGACCGCATAGTATCCTGTACTATCCTTTCCTATCTGGGTAGAAGTGGCCTCCTTTGCTTATCCCTGTTTTCTGTCTGCGTGTGTCTTTTGCTCTCCTACTCACAGTCATTATTTGAGGGGGGCTACCTATCCTTTGGGGGTCTACTCTGAGGCAAGAGAGTTTTCCTATTTCCATCTTTAGGGATATTTAGTCCTTAGGCTGTGTCGAGGTGTCTAGGTCTGGTTAGGCACACCCCACGGCTACTTCTAGTTGCGGTGATAGGATCAGGGTTTGGGGTCAGTAAAGTTACCACTGCTCCAGCGAAGGTCATTTCATGCTGCTCCAAGGCCACCTGATCATAACAGTACTACTGGCCAACAATGAGTTAATTGCATCTCAGAAGGGAGGAAAGATCTTGAGCCATTTTTTTTTCTTCAGTCTGTTTTGTCTTTTCCTCCCTCTTTATCTCTGGGTGGCTGAAGAGCCTTGTGCTAGCATGAATGTTCAGGAATTAGTTTCTCATATAGACCAGCTTGCTGCTAGAGTACAGGGTATTTCTGATTACATTGTTCAGACTCCTGCTTTAGTACCGAAGATACCTACTCCTGATTTGTTTTTTGGTGACAGGTCCAAATTTTTGAGCTTTAAAAACAACTGTAAACTGTTTTTTGCATTGAAACCTCGATCCTCCAGTGATTCCATTCAACAAGTTAAAATCGTCATTTCCCTGCTGCGTGGTGATCCACAGGATTGGGCATTTTCCCTGGAATATGGGGATCCGGCTTTGCTTAATGTAGACTCCTTCTTTCAGGCATTAGGATTACTGTATGATGAACCTAATTCGGTGGATCAAGCTGAGAAGACCTTGTTGGCCCTGTCTCAGGGTCAAGAGGTGGCAGAATTGTATTGTCAGAAATTCAGAAAATGGTCTGTATTGACTAAATGGAATAATGATGCTTTGGCGGCAATTTTCAGAAAGGGTCTTTCTGAATCCGTTAAAGATGTTATGGTGGGGTTTCCCACACCCTCCAATCTGAGTGATTCTATGTCTCTGGCCATTCAGATTGATCGCCGCTTGCGGGAGCGCAGAACCTTGCGCGCTATGGCGTTTTCCTCAGAGCAAATTCCTGAGCCAATGCAGTCTGATAGGAGTCTGTCTAGAACGGAACGACAAGGTTTCAGACGTCAGAATAGGTTGTGTTATTATTGTGGCGACGCTTCCCATGTCATTTCTGTCTGCCCTAAGCGGACCAAAAGGATTGCCAGTTCATTTACCATCAGTACTGTACAACCTAAATTTCTGTTATCTGTGTCCTTGATCTGTTCATTTTCATAATTTTCTGTCATGGCGTTTGTGGATTCAGGTGCCGCCTTGAACTTAATGGACTTTGAGTTTGCCAGATGTTGTGGTTTTCCCTTGCAGCCTTTGCAGAACCCTATTCCTTTAAGGGGCATTGATGCTACACCCTTGGCTAAAAATAAGCCCCAGTTTTGGAGACAGGTGACGATGCGCATGGCGCCAGCCCATCAGGAAGATTGTCGATTTCTGGTGTTGCATAATTTGCATGAAGCTATCGTGCTGGGTTTTACATGGTTGCAAGTGCATAATCCTGTTTTGGATTGGAAGTCCATGTCTGTGACTAGTTGGGGTTGTCAGGGGGTTCATAATGATGTTCCTCTGATGTCTATCGCCCCTTCTCCCTCTTCTGAAATTCTGGAGTTTTTGTCTGATTTTCAGGATGTATTCGATGAGCCCAAGTCCAGTTTCCTTCCACCACATAGGGACTGCGATTGTGCTATTGACTTGATTCCAGGCTGTAAGTTTCCTAAGGGCCGACTTTTCAACCTGTCTGTACCTGAACATACCGCCATGCGAAGCTATATTAAGGAGTCTTTGGAGAAAGGGCATATTCGACCATCTTCTTCACCGTTGGGAGCGGGGTTCTTTTTTGTTGCTAAAAAAGAGGGTTCCTTAAGACCCTGTATTGATTACCGCCTCTTGAATAAGATCACGGTCAAGTTTCAGTATCCTTTACCTTTGCTTTCCGATTTGTTTGCTAGGATTAAGGGAGCTAGTTGGTTTACTAAGATTGACCTTCGGGGGGCTTATAATCTTGTTCGTATTAAGCAGGGTGATGAATGGAAAGCTGCGTTTAACATGCCCCAGGGCCATTTTGAATACCTTGTGATGCCTTTCGGACTCTCTAATGCTCCATCTGTTTTTCAGTCCTTCATGCATGATATCTTTCGGGATTTTCTTGATAAATTCCTGATTGTATATTTGGACGATATTTTGATTTTTTCCGATGATTGGGAGTCTCATGTGCAGCAGGTCAGGATGGTATTTCAGATCCTTCGTGACAATGCCTTGTTTGTGAAAGGGTCTAAGTGTCTTTTTGGGGTGCAGAAGGTTTCCTTTTTGGGCTTTATTTTTTCTCCCTCATCTATAGAGATGGATCCGGTTAAGGTTCAGGCCATTCATGACTGGATTCAGCCCACATCCGTGAAGAGCCTTCAGAAATTTTTGGGTGTTGCTCATTTTTATCGCCGTTTCATTGCTTATTTTTCCAGCGTGGTTAAACCCTTGACTGATTTGACGAAGAAGGGCGCTGATGTGGCGAATTGATCCCCTGCGGCTGTCTCTGCCTTTCAGGAACTTAAGCATCGTTTTACTTCTGCTCCTGTGTTGAGTCAACCAGATGTTTCTCTTCCATTTCAGGTTGAGGTTGACGCTTCTGAGATTGGGGCAGGGGCTGTTTTGTCTCAGAGGGATCCTGTTGGTTCCTTAATGAAACTGTGTGCCTTCTTTTCCCGTAAGTTTTTGCCTGCTGAACGCAATTATGATGTCGGCAAACGGGAGTTGTTGGCTATGAAGTGGGCGTTTGAGGAGTAGCGACATTGGCTTGAGGGAGCTAAGCACCGTATTGTGGTCTTGAGCGATTATAAGAATCTGATTTACCTCGAGTCTGCCAAACGGTTGAATCCTAGACAGGCTTGATGGTCCTTGTTTTTTTCTCGTTTTGATTTCGTGGTCTTGTACCTTCCGGGTTCTAAGAATATTAAGGCTGATGCCCTCTCTAGGAGTTTTTTGCCTGATTCTCCTGAGGTCTTGGAACCAGTCGGTATTTTGAAGGAAGGGGTGGTCCTTTCTGCCGTTTCTCCTGATTTAGGACGGGTTCTTCAGAAATTTCAGGCTGACAAACCTGATTGTTGTCCTGTGGGGAAGCTGTTTGTTCCTGACAGATGGACTAGTTGTTGTGAATTCTGTGGCAGAGCTCCCTCCTGTGGTCACAAGTGGTACTTCGGCTGATTCTCTCTGGGAGCTTCCGTTTGTGGAGGAAACTGGTACTGCTGCTTCTGAGTTTCCTCCCTCAGGTGATCTGGTGAGGTCGTTAGGTGCTTCTCTACTTAACCCCACCTAATGCTTTGATTCATGCTTCCTGTCAATGTTCCAGTGTTGGACTTGCTTTTCTCTGGATCATTCCTGTGGCCTGCTGCTCTGCATAGCTAAGTGCTTCTTTGCTATTTGTTGCTATTTTTTCTGTCCAGCTTGTCTATTTGTTTTGCTGGAAGCTCTGGGACGCAAAGGGTGTACCTCCGTGCCATTAGTTCGGTACGGAGGTTCTTTTTGCCCCTTTGCGTGGTTTTCTTTAGGGTTTTGTGTAGACCGCAAAGTTATCTTTCCTATCCTCGTTCTGTCTAGAATATCGGGCCTCACTTTGCTGAATCTATTTCATCCCTACGTTTGTCTTTTCATCTTACTCACAGTCATTATATGTGGGGGGCTGCCTTTTCCTTTGGGGTATTTCTCTGAGGCAAGGTAGGCTTGTTTTTTCTATCTTCAGGCTAGTTAGTTTCTCAGGCTGTGCCGAGTTGCATAGGGAGCGTTAGGCGCAATCCACGGCTGCCTCTAGTTGTGTTTGGAGAGGATTAGGGATTGCGGTCTGCAGAGTTCCCACGTCTCAGAGCTCGTTCTATTATTTTGGGTTATTGTCAGATCACTGTATGTGATCTGACCTCCATGTCCATTGTGATACTGAATTGCCTATCACAACACTAGCAGAGTGATTTCTGAGGTTCATTGTTCTGTGTTGGCTGGTCATCCTGGCATTTTTGGTACCAGAGACTTGGTTGGTAGGTCATTTTGGTGGCCTTCTTTATCGCGTGATGTGCGGTCTTTTGTGCAGTCCTGTGGGACTTGTGCGCGGGCCAAGCCTTGTTGCTCCCGTGCTAGTGGGTTGCTTTTGCCATTGCCGGTCCCTGAGAGGCCCTGGACGCATATTTCTATGGATTTTATTTCCGATCTTCCTGTTTCCCAGAGGATGTCGGTTATCTGGGTTGTTTGTGACCGATTCTCTAAGATGGTTCATTTGATGCCTTTGCCTAAATTGCCTTCTTCTTCTGATTTGGTTCCATTGTTTTTTCAGCATGTTATCCGTTTGCATGGTATTCCTGAGAATATTGTGTCCGACAGAGGTTCCCAGTTTGTTTCTAGGTTTTGGCGGGCCTTTTGTGCTAGGCTGGGCATTGATTTGTCTTTTTCTTCTGCATTTCATCCTCAGACAAATGGCCAGACCGAGCGTACTAATCAGACTTTGGAGACTAATTTGAGATGCTTTGTGTCTGCTGATCAGGATGATTGGGTAGCTTTTTTGCCATTGGCCGAGTTTGCCCTTAATAATCGGGCTAGTTCGGCTACTTTGGTTTCACCTTTTTTTTGTAATTTTGGTTTTCATCCTCGTTTTTCTTCTGGGCAGGTTGAGTCTTCTGACTTTCCTGGTGTGGATTCTGTGGTTGACAGGTTGCAGCAGATTTGGGCTCAGGTGGTGGACAATTTGGTGTTGTCTCAGGAGGAGGCTCAACGTTTTGCTAACCGACGTCGCTGTGTTGTTTCTCGGCTTCGGGTTCGGGATCTTCTTTGGTTATCTTCCCATCATGTTCCTATGAAGGTTTCTTCTCCTAAGTTTAAGCCTCGGTTTATTGGTCCTTATAGGATTTCTGAGATTATTAATCCGGTGTCTTTTCATCTGGCGCTTCCGGCCTCTTTTGCTATCCATAATGTCTTCCATAGATCTTTGTTGCGGAAATATGTGGAGCCCGTTGTTCCCTCTGTTGATCCTCCGGCCCCTGTGTTGGTCAATGGGGAGTTGGAATATGTGGTTGAGAAGATTTTGGATTCTCGTTTTTTGAGGCGGAAGCTTCAGTACCTTGTCAAATGGAAGGGTTATGGCCAGGAGGATAATTCTTGGGTTTCAGCCTCTGATGTCCATGCCGCTGATTTGGTTCGTGCCTTTCATCTTGCTCGTCCTGACTGGCCTGGGGGCTCTGGTGAGGGTTTGGTGACCCCTCCTCAAGGGGGGGTACTGTTGTGAATTCTGCTCTTGGGCTCCCTCCGGTGGTTGTTGATGGTAATGCAGTTATTCCTGAGCAGCAGTCTTGGACAGGTGTTTCTGCTAATTGCAATTCTGACTGGGGTATTTAGCTGTGCAGGACTCATTAGTCCTTGCCAGTAGTCAATGTTCCTTTGGAAGTTTTGGTCCTCTGCCTGGCCTCTCCTGCTTGCTGCCAATTCAGCTAAGATAAGTGTTTGCTTCATATTTTAGACACACTTATGTGTGTTTATTTTCTGTGCTTTTCTTGTTTCTATTTTGTTCCTGCTAGACTGTGCCTGATGTTTTTCTCAGTCTAGTTGGACTCGCTGGAGTCGCAGATATACTCTCCACATCTTTAGTTAGGTGGTGGAGTTTTTGTATTTTTTTGCTGTGGATATTTTGTAGTGTTTTATGCTGACCGCATAGTATCCTGTACTATCCTTTCCAATATAGGTAGAAGTGGCCTCCTTTGCTTATCCCTATTTTCTGTCTGCGTGTGTCTTTTCCTCTCCTACTCACAGTCATTATTTGTGGGGGGCTACCTATTCTTTGGGGGTCTACTCTGAGGCAAGAGAGTTTTCCTATTTCCATCTTTAGGGATATTTAGTCCTTAGGCTGTGTCGAGGTATCTAGGTCTGGTTAGGCACACCCCACGGCTACTTCTAGTTGCGGTGATAGGATCAGGGTTTGCGGTCAGTAAAGTTACCACTGCTCCAGCGAAGGTCATTTCATGCTGCTCCAAGGCCACCTGATCATAAAAGGTTTCTAGGGTTTCCAACGTGCCCCCCCATAGGCAAAAAACATCATCTATATAGCATGTCCAATATAGGACATTGGCCACGTATAGGGGATGTTTGTAAAAGACTGAATCCTCAAAATGGGCCATATAGGCGTTTGCATAGGGGGGCGCTACGTTGGAACCCATAGCGGTCCCACGGGACTGGAGAAAGAATTGGTCCTGAAGCAAAAAATAGTTATTAAATAGGACCAAAGAAAGAAGGTCCACACAAAGGTGAATTTGACTGGTATCCATGGCTACTGATGTTAGGAGATGATGAACTGAATTAATACCTTCCACATGGGGGATTGAGGTATAAAGATCTTTGACGTCCATCGTAACTAGGATGGTATGTGGTGGTATGATGCCTATTGTCCGAATTTTTTTCAGGAATGCCCCTGTGTCTAGGAGAAATGATGGGGTTGATTGGATAATGGGTGTGAGGATTCTCTCTAGAAATATGGAGATAGGTGATAGGATGGATTCAGTAGAGGCCACAATGGGCATCCCTGGCGGGTTCTGAAGATTCTTGTGAATCTTGGGAAGCATGTATAGAAACAGGATAACCGGATTGTTTTTGGTTAGGAACTCGATTGTTTTGTGGTCCAGAATCCCAAGATCACAATTCTTTTTGAGGATGGCTCCTATCTTGGTTCGAATATCATTGGTGGAGTCCATGGCTAGTTTGGTATAGACGGACTCGTCCTGTAGTTGTCAAGCAATTTCTGATAGATAATATGCTTTATCCATGACTACCAGTGCTCCTCCCTTGTCGGCTGGTTTAATGACTAAATTTCCACCTTCCCGAAGGGTCCTAAGGGCCTGATTTTCGGTAGTGGATAAATTCTGTGGAAAGTGAAGTCTTCCCTTCCCAATGTCATCCCGTATGTCTGAGAATGATTTCTGTATGAAATCTATAAATGTCTTTACCACATGTGACCCTCGTGGGGGGCTGTTAGGTGTCGTGTTCCCGCCTCTGCACAGGGGGAATCTCGGACCATCTCTGCTTAGCGGAGACGTCGTTCCCAGCGTTTTGCTCAGTCTCACTCTGTGCATAGGATTACTGCTGCTTTGCCTGCTTCTGCCATTGAAGTCAGTGCTGGGCAGCGGCGAGCAGACGCTTTTGGGATCTTAATCCTGCTTTTTCTCTTCTGAGCATGCCTAGGGTGAGATCTCTCATTGGAGATCGAGGGTCACATGCTCAGATGCTGCAGCGGTTCCCATTGGTCCTTTATTGGAAGGTCCGGAACGTGCTGCAGCTATATAAGCTACGCATGACCGCACGGCCATGCATTAGTGTACATTTGTAAATGTGTGTGTGTTGTGAGTGAAAGTCGTTCATTAAAATCCCCTCCCTGTTGGATGACTGTTCGCGGAAAGTGGGTGATTGCTATCTAGCGCCCGACTTAGCTACCAGCACGTTACACACCATACAATGTCTAATTGCTGTGACCGCCAGTGCGGCGCTGTGCGCTTTCACAGCGCTTTCATGACCCAAGCCTGGGTGGTTAGTGGCGTCCGCCAGTGCGGCACCGCATGCACTCTCGTGCATCTGTTATTATTACTTTGGTTACGCTGACACCCCCTTAGCGGTGTCGAGCGAAAGTAGTCTAGTCGGACTCGGATCCCAAGTCTTGGGACTGAGCTTGGTGACTCCTTGCTGGCGCTCTTGTGTGCGGTACCGTGGCCCTGTGACTTAACAAGGTTCACTTCCTTCACACAGGGTGAAGTTAACCCGTGTGTGTATTCACATTGTACCGCCATATAGTCCGTCATTACTTGGCAGCAGGTTCCATCTCCGCATGGTGGACCCCGGGCTGCGAACGCACCTTAATCTATCTTATTATTTGGTGCGTTCCACTAGCCCTAACATTACACTAGCGCCAGGGTCTGGCTAGTAATGACGGACATAAAGCAATCCTTGCGGTATAGCCAGCAGTTGGAGGGTAGATTGGCAGCTCTCGAGAGCTCAACCTCAGCTGTGGATGTTACCGCAGTTGCTGTACAGGCTGCTAGCGTGGCTGCAGCAACCTTGTCCACTGCCACCCCTGTTCCGACATTATCTCGCCTCCCGCTGCCAGAAAAATTTTCTGGAGATAGCAAATCTTGTAGGGGATTCGTGAGTCAGTGCTCTATTCACCTCGAGCTCCTGGCTGCACGTTTTCCCACAGAGCGGGCTAAAGTGGGATTTATTGTCTCTCTCTTGTCGGACAGGGCGTTGGAATGGGCTACGCCGCTGTGGGAGCGTGGCGATCATGTGGTGCAGAGTGCTCCGCTGTTTCTGAGCAGTCTGAAACAGGTCTTTTTAGGACCTCAAGTCACCCATGATACTGCGCTCCAATTGCTGGCATTAACTCAGGGTGAGTCCTTGGTCAGCCATTTTGCTGTCCACTTCTGTACTTTAGCTTCTGAGCTGGAGTGGTCAGATAAAGTCCTTATCCCCATATTTTGGAAGGGGCTGGCTGATCACGTGAAGGACGCTCTGGCCACTAGGGAGATTCCTGCCACACTGGAGGAGTTAATAACTATCTCTACTCGTATTGACCTCCGTTTTAATGAGTGGAAGTTAGAACGAGCCCAGTGTAGGCAGAGGTTTGGGCTGGCTCCTACCTTCGCCAAACGTCTGGAATCTCCAGTCCTGGTTCCTGAGTAACATGAGGTCATGGAAGTGTCACGAGCGGGATCTAAGTCCCGGACCGCTTGTGCACTCAAGGTCTGTCATGTTTGCCAGCAGTCAGGACATCTTGCCACCAGATGTCCCCAGCAGTCGAGGAAACGTCAGCATCTAGTGGTAGTGGTGGAGGTACACTAGACACGGCGACATTTGCCTCCAAATTGTCCTTTAAGGGGACAATTATTATAGGCTCATCCTCCCACTCGGTAGAGCTCTGCGTGGATTCTGGGGCGGAGGGCAATTTTATGTCTTCTACCTTCGCCCAACGTCACGCAATACCCCTGGTTATGCTAGCTCAACCAGTGACGGTACGAGTGGTGAATGGGTCGACACTGCCCTCACAGATAACACACCAGACCATCCCTTTTACTCTGTCCATGTCGACCATCCCATCAGGAGATTATATCTCTACTCGTCATTCCTGAGGAAATTGATGAGGTCCTGTTGGGAATACCCTGGCTACGGTACCAGTCTCCTCATATCGAGTGGTCCTCAGGCAGAATTCTGGGATGGGGTGAATCATGTGGGGGTAGGTGTCAGAGGGAGTGCGTTCAGGTTGCTACTACAGAGGTACCCGCAGATCTTTCCTCTCTCCCCAAGCAATACTGTTCTTATGCAGACGTGTTCTCCAAAAAGGGGGCGGAGACCCTTCCGCCCCATCGCCCCTATGACTGTCCTATTAATCTCTTGCCTGGTGCTGAGCCTCCCCGGGGTCGAGTCTATCCGTTATCTCTCCCGGAGATGGAGGCAATGTCACAGTACATCCAGGAAAATCGGGCAAGAGGATTCATTAGGAAGTCAGTGTCACCTGCTGGGGCAGGGTTCTTCTTCGTGCAGAAGAAGAATGGGGAATTGCGTCCATGCATAGACCACAGGGGTCTTAACGCCATCACCGTTAAGAAAAAGTATCCTTTGCCCCTGATATCTGAGCTCTTCGATAGGCTTCGGGGAGCAAGGGTATTTACTAAATTAGATCTGCGGGGTGCTTACAACCTGATTCGCATCCGTGAGGGGGACGAATGGAAGACGGCTTTTAACACCAGGGATGGGCACTATGAATATCTGGTGATGCCCTTCGGGCTCTGTAATGCCCCAGCCGTCTTCCAAGACTTTGTGAAAGACATCTTCCGGGATATGCTCTCCACCTCGGTCGTAGTCTATCTGGATGATATTCTCATCTACTCTCCAGATATTGACTCCCACCGGAGAGATGTTTGCAAAGTCTTCGACCTCCTATGGGCAAACTTCCTCTATGTCAAGTTGGAGAAGTGTATGTTCGAGCAGGAGTCCTTATCTTTCCTGGGCTATATCATCTCTGCCCAGGGATTGGCTATGGATCCTGCCAAACTACAAGCTGTGATGGACTGGCAGGAACCCTATTCACTTAAAGTGGTGCAGCGCTTTATGGGGTTCATTAACTACTACCGTCAGTTCATCCCACACTTCTCAACTTTGGTATCTCCCTTGGTTGCCCTCACCAAGAAGGGAGCAAATCCCAAGTTGTGGTCAGAGGAGGTCTCCAAGGCCTTTCTCTCGATTAAGTCACACTTCGCTAGCGCTCCCATCCTACATCGCCCCGATGTAGATAAGCCATTTGTCATGGAGGTGGATGCCTCTTTTGTTGGTGCTGGAGCAGTCCTTTTCCGAAAGGATGCTCAAGGTCGGAAGCATCCGTGCTTCTTCTTCTCCAAGACCTTCACACCAGCAGAGAGGAAATATTCCATCGGGGACAGGGAGTTGCTAGCCATGAAGTTAGCTTTTTCAGAGTGGAGACACCTCTTGGAGGGAGCTCGCTTTTCCTTCCAATTGTTCACTGACCACAAGAACTTGGTGTACCTGCAGACAGCCCAGCGGTTAAATTCTCGCCAGGCCAGATGGTCCTTGTTCTTCTCCCGGTTTCATTTCACCCTCCATTTTCTTTCTGGGCAGAAGAACATTCAGGCAGACGCTCTCTCTCGCTCCGTTGTGTCATCTGTGGAGGAAGAAGAGGAGCCTCGGCTTATTGTCCCCACCGAGAGCTTGAGAACTGTGGCCCCAGTTTCGCTAGAGTCTGTGTCACCGGGCAAGACTTTTGTACCATCCAGTTTGCGACCGGAGGTTCTCTCTTGGGCACACTAGTCCAGGGTGGGTGGACATTTTGGTTCCAAAAGGACATCTGAGTTACTGGCGAGGACATACTGGTGGCCGCATATGGCTCGTGATGTCACAGAATATGTTCGGGCGTGTGTCTCTTGCGCCAAGAACAAGTCCCCTCGGTAACAGCCAGCTGGTTTGCTTTACCTTCTGCCGGTGGCAGACAGGCCCAGGGAGATGGTCAGGATGGATTTTGTAGTGGGCTTACCCAAGTCTCGTAACTGCACCATTATCTGGGTGATCACCGACCATTTTTCCAAAATGGTGCACTTGGTGCCTCTTCCATGGCTACCTTCTGCACGGGCTCTGGCTGTGTTGTTCATCAAACACATCTTTCGCTACACGGTATGCCAGACAAAATTGTTAGTGACCGGGGTCCCCAGTTTGCTTCTCGATTCTGGAGAGAGCTTTGCCGTCTACTCAGTATTGAGTTGAATCTCTCTTCGGCATATCATCCCGAGAAGAATGGGTTGGTAGAGAGGGCCAACCAGACCTTGGTCACATATTTACGACATTTTGTCTCTGCAAGGCAGGATGACTGGGCATCCTTGCTACCGTGGGCAGAGTTTGCGCTTAACAACACCATAGCCGACTCCACCGGTCAAACTCCATTCCTCCTAAATTACGGCCAGCATCCGCGTGTTCCTGTGCCCATGCCTGTGTCTTCCGCCGATTCCAGGGTGGCAGACTGGGCTGTGGAGGCACGGGACATTTGGGACCGCACTCAGGATGCCATTTGGGCCTCCAAGGAGAGAATGAGGTCCTCCGCCGATGCTCATCGGTGCTCCGTTCTGACCTTTGCTCCTGGCGACTTAGTGTGGCTCTCCTCCCGTAACATCAGGCTGCGTGTGGAGTCCACTAACTTTGCACCTCGCTACTTCAGTCCCTTCAAGGTCCTCGATCAGGTTAACCCTGTGGTCTACCGTCTGGCCCTTCCTCCACGCTTGGGTATCACCGACACCCTTCATGTGTCCCTCTTGAAACCCGTATACATGTCCCGGTTTTCCGAGTCATCTTCCGGGACATCGGATTCGTCTACGGAAGATTATGAGGTGAACGCTATTTTGGGGTGAAAGGTGGTACGTGGCAAAAAATTCTATTTGGTGGATTGGAAGGGTTATGGGCCAGAGGACAGGTCCTGGGAGCCTGCTGAACACATTCAAGCTCCACAGCTCATTGCTGCCTTTGAGCGTAGCAAGGTCCAAGGAGGGAGGGTCCTAGGGGGGGTAATGTTAGGTGTCGAGTTCCCGCCTCTGCACAGGGGGAATCTCGAACCATCTCTGCTGCGGTCTCCCATTCTTCTCCAGCCGCAGTGGAGGCTGCTCAGTGGAGACGTCATTCCCAGTGTCTTGCTCAGTCTCACTCTGTGCACAGGATTACTGCTGCTTTGCCTGCTTCTGCCATTGAAGCCAGTGCTGGGCAGCGGCAAGCAGACGCTTTTGGGATCTAAGTCCTGCTTTTTCTCTTCTGAGCATGCCCAGGCTAAGATCTCCCATTGGAGATCGAGGGTCACATGCTCAGATGCTGCAGCGGTTCCCATTGGTCCTTTATTGGAAGGTCCTGAACGTGCTGCAGCTATATAAGTTACGTATGACCGCACGGCCATGCGCTAGTGTACATTTGTAAACGTGTGTGTGTTGTAAGTGAAAGTCGTTCATTAAAATCCCCTCCCTATTGGATGACTGTTCGCGGAAGGTGGGTGATTGCTATCTAGCGCCCGACTTAGCTACCAGCACAATTTCCAATTTATCTGATGCAAAATACCAACAAAGGCATATAGAACAATATTTTAGTTTCTGTCTGGTTACACAATATCACATATTAAGTGCAAAAATTAACAAAAGATATGTCTACAAAAGAAAGCAACAAAAAAAATAATAAAACAAGGGCAGGAAAATATCAAACAAATTTCAAAACCAAGTATATACAAAATATACGATAATTAAGCGGATGCTACCGCAGCCTACGATTAACTCCAAGGACTAAACATTTAATGGAGATCTGACTCAGAAAAATTGGATATAGTATACTATGCTATAAAGAGCCCCTATGAGAAAAGGATATATGTTCATAGGTGAGGGGTGGAGCTCCCACGTGGATCAGAAATGAAGTGACGATATTTATTCATCTTTATAGCCTGATAAACTTAGTGCATGGTATAACGTGCCAAGGGAGATAAAGCATATAGGGTGTTGAAATCTAAACACAGACTTAACCTATATATGGAAAATAGAACAAGAGTACCTGGTAGTGGTGCTAAATGGTATGAGGTAAGATTGAAGCTGTGGATTAAAATGTGTAGTGAGGATGAAGAGCCATGATGAATGGTAAAAAATGAATAAAAATAAATAAAAAATGAAGTGTAAAATGAAAAATGAATCACCTGGTTAAGCTGGTTACAACGTGTGGAAGGAAAAATCACCTTCTTACGCGAAACTGTGGAGTAATGCTGTAAAAAGTAAAAAATGACCAGAGGGAGAATGTGAGTGGTGGTGAAAATAATGCAGCATGTGGGATAAATGTCCTTAAGAGAGGGTTGACAGGGGGCTTACCAATAAATGAGAAAACGAAAGGGCTCTAGGCGAACTAAGTCGCTAATGGAGTCTGTGGCCCATAATCTGCGTGATAAGGAAGCACACAATAAGATAAATGCCTGACCACCGTGTCTAATCAGACCGCTATTTAAGGACGCTGCATGTGGGGACCAGCCCGACTTACCAGGGTGAGGAGCTCAGATATGCGTGGCACCGGATCGCCAGAGAGGGACGCACTGAATGCCTGGGTATTACTTCCGGGTTTAAGTGCAGTCTGACGGGTCACATGGTGCCACACGTCATCACAGAAAAAACGGGACGCTCTAGCGTTGTAATTTGCTCTAAAATGTGACGTTAGATAGTGCTATAAAGCGAAACGCTGGAGCGTTGTAATATGCTCTAAAAATGAGACGCAGGAGAGTTATATAAGTGTCTGCTGTCTGTGTAGCCCGCTGGAGCGCAATATAAAGAAAGAAGGAGCTATATGAGCGTGCTATGAAGCTGTGAGCGGGAGGTTGAGGGTAGAAACCTTCAGTAATAGTGTACTGAGTGGCATCCTGTATACTATATACTATACCGTGAAGAGTGCAGGGTGCCACGAGGGAAGCATAAAGAGGGAAGAGGTTTTAGCGATTCTAAAAAGATAAAGAAAACAGGATTAATACTGACATATCTTATTGAGCAAATGTCAACCACATGTTCAAGCATAATACAAGGGTACAGCTTAGAGGAAACTAGATGTATCAAAATCTCTATTAAGGCCTTTCGGTTCTAAAGTCTGTAAAGTGAAAATCCAATAGGCCTCACGTTTCTTGAGCAGCCTTGTCCTGCTCTGCCCCCTTCTCCCTTGGTCGACATGTTCCAATACCTGATAGCGTAGTTGGGCAACGCTATGGCCCGTAGTACGGAAATGGTGTGGGAGGGGAAGATGGTCCCTGTTACACCGTATGTTCGACTTATGTTGTGATACACGATCACGTATGGCTTGAGTAGTTTCTCCAACGTATGCCAGGCCGCAGGGGCACTTAATGATGTAGATTACATACGAGGAATCACAAGTGAAGAAGCCACGTATAGGAATGCCTTTTCCAGTGTGCGGGTGGAAGACCTTGTCTCCCTTTTGGACATTATTACACTGCAGACAGTTTAAGCAGGGAAAAGTTCCCTGTTTTTGAGTGCGTAGAAAAGTCTGTGTAGGTACTCGAACGTCGGAACCTACATCAGCCCTCACCAACTTGTCCTTAATGTTGGTTGGGCGCCGGTAACAAGACAGGAAAGGTTGCTGAAATTCTGGAACTCTAGGATAGCTCTTGCTTAGGATGTTCCAATGACGGTGGATTGAGGCCTGAACCCGTCTTGAGAATGGATGGTATGTATTCACGAATGGAATTCGTGGGACCGAATTTTTGGGCTTAGGGGATGAGTGTTTGGCTTGTGCTAAAAGGCTCTTGGGATAACCCCTATTGGAGAATTTCTCCTCCATTTCGTTCAGTCTTTGGTTTCTAATGTCATTATCAGTAACTATCCTTTTAACCCTCTGAAATTGAGATATTGGGATAGATTTTTTTATTGCCGTAGGATGAAAGCTAGTGTACTGAAGAAGACTGTTTCTGTCGGTAGGTTTGGTATGTAGGTCAATGGAAAGCCTGCCATCCGTGTTTTTACAAACTCTAGTGTCAAGGAAACTGATGTTGTCGACACTGTATTGTAAGGTGAATTTAAGTTCCGGCCATATATTATTAATGTGAGAATCAAAGAGAAGGAGTGATTCAAGGGGGCCTTCCCATATGCAAAAAATATCATCTATGAACCTCCGCCATATCCTAGAATGTTGTTGAAAAAGGGAATGATTAAATATGAAATCTTCCTCAAAGGCCGCCATGTAGGCTACTGCATAAGGCGGCGCTACGTTAGAGCCCATAGCGGTCCCTTGTCGCTGGACATAAAACGTGTCTTGAAAAAGAAAGAAATTCTCCCTGAGGACTAAACTCAAAATGTCTGCACAGAACCGCCTTACTTTGGGTTCAACCTTGGCCTCTGTCAGTAGTCGATCTGTGGCTTCCATCCCCTTGGTATGTGTAATGGATTTGTAAAGACTACATACATCCCAGGTGACGAGTATAGTAGATGTAGATAGTGGGCCCAAGGATTTAATTAGTCCCAAAAATTCATTGGTATCAAGCAGGAAGGATTTTGTTTGTTTGGTGAGTGGTGTCAAAATTCTTTCTAGTGTAATGGCTAGAGGTGAGAGAATGGAGTCAGTTGATGAGACTATGGGACGTCCCGGTGGTTTATGCAGATTTTTATGTATCTTTGGAAGTACATAAAAGATTGGTGTTATAGGGTCGGTTTTAATGAGATAATTTTTCAATTTTTTGTCTATAGTTCCCTCTTCAAAGTGATGATTAACAACTGACTTGATTTTAGAAGCTATACTGTTTGTAGGATTGTGAGGGATAGATTCATAAACCTTGGTGTCATTTAATTGTCTTAATATTTCAGACATATAATATGTACTGTCCATCACAACGATGGCACCGCCCTTGTCGGCAGGTTTTATGGTTAGTGTTTTGTCGGTGGATAATTTATTCAGAGCCAATTTCTCTTGTTGTGTCAAATTAGTTTGATGGTGGAACTTCCCTAAATGGACCTCACGGTTAAATGTCTCGATATCTTTTTCAACCAGAGAAATGAACGTCTCGATAGGGGGATAGTTTTTGGGTGGCATGAATGTACTAGGTATCCGTAAACCTAGTTTACTAAGTTGTAATGGGGCCGAGTCATTTTGACTGGCCACAGAATCAGGAATACCCTGGAAGTGTGCCTTAAGTCTTAGATTGCGGAAGAATCTCTGGAGGTCCAGATTAAGTTAAAAAAAATTGAACTTATATGCTGGGCAAAAAGATAGGCCTTTTTGTAACAATGAGAGTTGGTGGGAGTCTAAATTCTTAGAGGAAATGTTGACAACTAGGGGGTTTAGCCTACCTGTGACCTGGTTGTGTCTTGTGTCCTGGTGTCCCCGGCGGCATTGGCCCCCCCGCCTCGTCTTCCTTTGGATCGGCCTCTGTTGACCCCTAAAAAAGAAGCTGTAGTAAAGGAGTTTTTTGGGCCGGTTCTGCTGTCCGCTGATCCAGAGGAACTTGGTGAGGTGTTTCGTCTGAAAGACCGTTGTCTGTCCCGCCATTGATAAACTCTATTTTGTAAATAATCTTCAGTGTCTCTTAAAAATTTTGACCTCTTCCTCTTCTCAAGGTCTTGACGATGGGCCTGTAGGGTCTCCTGGTTCTTTGCTTTAAAAGACTGGAACTCTTCTTGTGTTAAAGTGCTTGACAATTGGTTTTCAATGGTGGTTATCTGTGTATTCACTGTATCAAGATTTTTCTGTAAATATGCTAGGGTTAAAGTCATGAGATCAAATGAGCATTTGTTCAGGATGTGTTCGAATTTAGAACAGTATTCTCTATCTTCCTTGAAGAACGTAGGTTGAAGCGGTACTCATAATCCCCTAGGAATCCGTTGAACACGTAGATACTCGGCAATGGTGACAGTGTGTAGCTCGAGATTGATCGCCCTCTTAGTCTCCCTCTCCAGATCCCTGTTCTTCAATTCCTGCGTGGAGGTATGAAGGAATTCGCCAGATGCCGTGACCTTGGAGATAATCTCTGCTGTTTCTTCAGCATTATAGAAGAAAGTTTCACTAGACATACTCGACAGGTGCTCGTGTAGAAGGAAAGTTCAAATAATAAACAAAACACGGCACTCTGCTAGTTGGTGAGAGATGGTGCTCAAGTAGGGTCTCCAACCCGTCAGTCAATGTATACAATAAACTTGGCACTCAAAACGGTAGTAAGGTGAAGTTAATCAGCTTTATTGCAAGTCCCAGATACAGTTTCGACAGTTAAACGTTTTCGGTCCCACCGGACCTTCTTCAGAACAATTTCCAATTTATCTGATGCAAAATACCAACAAAGGCATATAGAACAATATTTTAGTTTCTGTCTGGTTACACAATATCACATATTAAGTGCAAGGTCTTCCACCCGCACACTGGAAAAGGCATTCCTATACGTGGCTTCTTCACTTGTGATTCCTCGTATGTAATCTACATCATTAAGTGCCCCTGCGGCCTGGCATACGTTGGAGAAACTACTCAAGCCATACGTGATCGTGTATCACAACATAAGTCGAACATACGGTGTAACAGGGACCATCTTCCCCTCCCACACCATTTCCGTACTACGGGCCATAGCGTTGCCCAACTACGCTATCAGGTATTGGAACATGTCGACCAAGGGAGAAGGGGACAGAGCAGGACAAGGCTGCTCAAGAAACGTGAGGCCTATTGGATTTTCACTTTACAGACTTTAGAACCGAAAGGCCTTAATAGAGATTTTGATACATCTAGTTTCCTCTAAGCTGTACCCTTGTATTATGCTTGAACATGTGGTTGACATTTGCTCAATAAGATATGTCAGTATTAATCCTGTTTTCTTTATCTTTTTAGAATCGCTAAAACCTCTTCCCTCTTTATGCTTCCCTCGTGGCACCCTGCACTCTTCACGGTATAGTATATAGTATACAGGATGCCACTCAGTACACTATTACTGAAGGTTTCTACCCTCAACCTCCCGCTCACAGCTTCATAGCACGCTCATATAGCTCCTTCTTTCTTTATATTGCGCTCCAGCGCGCTACACAGACAGCAGACACTTATATAACTCTCCTGCGTCTCATTTTTAGAGCATATTACAACGCTCCAGCGTTTCGCTTTATAGCACTATCCAACGTCACATTTTAGAGCAAATTACAACGCTAGAGCGTCCCGTTTTTTCTGTGATGACGTGTGGCACCATGTGACCCGTCAGACTGCACTTAAACCCGGAAGTAATACCCAGGCATTCAGTGCGTCCCTCTCTGGCGATCCGGTGCCACGCATATCTGAGCTCCTCACCCTGGTAAGTCGGGCTGGTCCCCACATGCAGCGTCCTTAGATAGCGGTCTGATTAGACACGGTGGTCAGGCATTTATCTTATTGTGTGCTTCCTTATCACGCAGATTATGGACCACAGACTCCATTAGCGACTTAGTTCGCCTAGAGCCCTTTCATTTTCTCATTTATTGGTAAGCCCCCTGTCAACCCTCTCTTAAGGACATTTATCCCACATGCTGCATTATTTTCACCACCACTCACATTCTCCCTCTGGTCATTTTTTTACTTTTTACAGCATTACTCCACAGTTTCGCGTAAGAAGGTGATTTTTCCTTCCACACGTTGTAACCAGCTTAACCAGGTGATTCATTTTTCATTTTACACTTCATTTTTTATTTATTTTTATTCATTTTTTACCATTCATCATGGCTCTTCATCCTCACTACACATTTTAATCCACAGCTTCAATCTTACCTCATACCATTTAGCACCACTACCAGGTACTCTTGTTCTATTTTCCATATATAGGTTAAGTCTGTGTTTAGATTTCAACACCCTATATGCTTTATCTCCCTAGGCACGTTATACCATGCACTAAGTTTATCAGGCTATAAAGATGAATAAATATCGTCACTTCATTTCTGATCCACGTGGGAGCTCCACCCCTCACCTATGAACATATATCCTTTTCTCATAGGGGCTCTTTATAGCATAGTATACTATATCCAATTTTTCTGAGTCAGATCTCCATTAAATGTTTAGTCCTTGGAGTTAATCGTAGGCTGCGGTAGCATCCGCTTAATTATCGTATATTTTGTATATACTTGGTTTTGAAATTTGTTTGATATTTTTCTGCCCTTGTTTTATTATTTTTTTTGTTGCTTTCTTTTGTAGACATATCTTTTGTTAATTTTTGCACTTAATATGTGATATTGTGTAACCAGACAGAAACTAAAATATTGTTCTATATGCCTTTGTTGGTATTTTGCATCAGATAAATTGGAAATTGTTCTGAAGAAGGTCCGGTGGGACCGAAAACGTTTAACTGTCGAAACTGTATCTGGGACTTGCAATAAAGCTGATTAACTTCACCTTACTACCGTTTTGAGTGCCAAGTTTATTGTATACATTGACTGACGGGTTGGAGACCCTACTTGAGCACCATCTCTCACCAACTAGCAGAGTGCCGTGTTTTGTTTATTATTAGCTACCAGCACGTTACACACCATACAGCGTCTAATTGCTGTGACCGCCAGTGCGGCACCGTGCGCTTTCACAGCGCTTTCCTGACCCAAGCCTGGGTGGTTAGTGGCGTCCACCAGTGCGGCACCGCATGCACTCTCGTGCATCTGTTATTATTACTTTGGTTACGCTGACACCCCCGAGTCGAGCGCAAGTAGTCTAGTCGGATTCGGATCCCAAGTCTTGGGACTGAGAATGGTGACTCCTTGCTTGCGCTCTTGTGTGCGGTACAGTGGCCCTGTGACTTAACAGGGTTCGCTTCCTTCACACAGGGTGGAGTTAACCCGTGTGTGTATTCACATTGTACCACCATATAGTCCGTCATTACTTGGCAGCAGGTTCCATCTCTGCATGGTGGACCCCGGGCTGCGAACGCACCTTAATCTATCTTATTATTTGGTGTGTTCCGCTAGCCCTAACAGGGGCGAAATTTACTTTTATTACGAAGCCCCAATTGGGCAATGGACAGGGGTTTGGGGGATGTGTTACTGCAGGGAGGTGGTGTTGGAACTAAAGAAAAATGGACTTTCAATCTAAGAAGTCGAAAAAAACGTTGTAAGTCCATCTCTAATTGGAATGTTTGACACTTATATGAAGGACAGAAGGAGAGACCTTTTTGTAAAACATTAAGTTCAGCAATCCCTTGGGATCTGGAGGAAATATTTACCACCAGCGATTCCGTACCATGGAGCGCGTGATCCCCATCCTGTTAAGTATTTGTGTATACTTAGAACAATAATCAGGGTGTCGTAAAAAAGGGTGGGTCGTAGAGCTACCATGAGACCCCTGGGTATTCTCTTAACCCCCAGGTATTCCGATAGGGTGGCACAGTGGAGCTCTATAATAACCTGGTGTCGTAGTGCCCTTTCCCAATCACGGCCCCATGTCTCATGCGGTGGACTCTTTAGAAATTCACAAGAAAGGGTAGATTGTGCCAGGATACTAGAAGATTCTTCTGTATTGTAGGAGAAGGTATCGGAGGACATAGCCATAAGAGGCGTGCGGCCACATATAGGGAGTACTATGTAGTGGGTAAACGTGTGCACAACCTTAGGATGTGGTGCCCAGGTAGGTTCCAACACCTTAGTAGTATATAACAAAAACCTGGCACTCAACTTGTATGCAAGTAGTTTTATTCTACAGCAACAAAAACGTTTCTTTCACAAAGTTTGACCTTCATCAGTTACTGTGAACAAAATATAATATACAAAAATAAATCAATAAAATAAAGTATATACAGGGTGGACTAGCTGGTAAGCATATCGCAAATATATAGCATAACATTGTGGTACAACATCAGAAATACAACAATAGATAGAAGAACCAACTGATCCAGGCACAGCATTGATGATAGAAAATAGAAGGGTGATGAGACAGTGTAAATAGGGTCACATACCGTTTTGTGGGTGATATATATGGGAGGCCTATAGTATTAGGCAGTTATTGTGGCATATCTGTAATGCAGAGTAAAATGTGCATAAGGAGAAGGAACTTGGTTGTGAAAAGTCATATAGGGTTAAATAACATACCCTTGCTCCATGCAGGGAGTGTATGCAGAGAAGCGGCCTGTTAGAATGGAGGAGATGCGGTGAGATATATGCGTCCATCCATGATAGTGAGGAGGGGAGGGAGGGTGGGGGCTGAGGAATATCTTACCCTTGCTGTGTGGCCGTAGGACGCGGTGTCCACCGCTTGTCTAGCTAGTGGCCGGCAGCTGCGTGTGTTATGTGCGCCAACCGGAAGTGGGCATGTAAGATACGGAGCTGTGTGGGAGTGATATCCTCGCACTGGTAGTGCGTTCCACAGCGTATTGTTTGCGTTCCACATTGGGGGAATGTGTGGAAGGCAGCGCTGACCTCTCACCACAAAATAGGAGATGTGATGGACGGTTAGTGTCAGAGTCTCAGAGAGGGAGGGGAGAAGAGGGAAAACAGCGGTAACATACAAGCAGGTGGATTGTGATGAGCCGTGGATAGAGAGTGCTCAAAAGGATTTCAATCGGGTGTCAATAGAGCCGGCTCTGGAGAGATGAAAGAGACATAGTTAGATAACTAAGAAAACATTGCACAAAATCACATATCATATTTAGATGAAGGCAAGTAAGTCATAGTCCCTATTTAACCCCTTAGGGTGTAGAGTCTATAGGGTATGGATCCAGTATGCCTCTCGTTTTTTTAGGAGCGTGATCCTGTCTCCCCCCCCCATCGTTGTGGGGAAACTGAGTCTATAATTTGGAATCTAAGCTGTGAGATAATGTGTCCATGCGTTGTGAAATGATGGGGAAGGGGTAGCAAGAGGTTGCCACAGCGGATAGTGGACTTATGTTTGCATATCCTATCTCTCGCAGTCTGGGTGGTTTCCTCAATGTACAGCAAACCACATGGACACTTGATCAAGTAAATAACAAAAGATGACTCACAGGTGTAATATTCCTTAATTTGAAAGCTTTTGCCTGTATGGAGGTGGCAAAAAATGTTGCTTTTTTGCACATTGCCGCACTGAGCGCAATGTAGGCAGGGGAATGTGCCCATTTTTGGTGACGATAGAAATCTGGATTTCTTTGAGTGGGCAGAGCCAATATCTGCTTTCACCAAATTGTCCCTAAGATTGCACGGCCTCTTGAAGCATGGAAGGAACGGGAGTTGAAACTCTGGGATGTTGGGGTATGCTGTGGAGAGTAACAGCCAATGTTTTCTAATACTCCTATGGAGGATGGATGTGATAGGATGGTAGACATGCACAAATGGGATACGTCCACCTTGGTTCTTCTTTTGGGTCCGAGGGGAGGGGTGTATTTGTTCATTTAGGACTTTAATAGCGTAGCCCCGATGGTGGAATTTAATTGTCATGTCTTGTAGTCGTAACTCACGTGTCTCTCTGTTTGAGACAATACGGTGAACCCGCTGATATTGGGATCTGGGTATAGCCCGTTTGATCGCTGGGGATGGAAACTGTTATAATGCAGGATACTGTTACGGTCAGTAGGTTTTATGTGTAGATCAGTCATCAGATGTCCATCTGTGTCCTTTTGGACAACCGTGTCAAGAAAGCTAACCGATTCAGTATTATGAGTGATGGTAAACTTGATGCCAGGCCTTGCACCATTGAGGAACGTGAAGAAGGTTTCTAGGGATTCCAACGTGCCCCCCATAGGCAAAAAACATCATCTATATAGCGTGTCCAATATAGGAAATTAGCCACGTACAGTATATGGGATGTTTGTAAATGGCTGATTCCTCAAAATGGGCCATATAGGCGTTTGCATAGGCCCACCCAAAGAAATCCAGATTTCGCTCAGTGCGGCAATGTGCAAAAGGGCAACATTTTTTACCACCCCCATACAGGCAAAAGCTTTCAAATTAAGGAATATTACACCTGTGAGTCATCTTTTGTTATTTACTTGATCAAGTGTCCATGTGGTTTGCTGTACATTGGGGAAACCACCCAGACTGCGAGAGATAGGATATGCAAACATAAGTCCACTATCCGCTGTGGCAACCTCTTGCTACCCCTTCCCCATCATTTCACAATGCATGGCCACACTATCTCACAGCTTAGATTCCAAATTATAGACTCAGTTCCCCCACAACGACGGGGGGAGACAGGATCACGCTCCTAAAAAAATCAGAGGCATACTGGATCCATACCCTACAGACGCTACACCCTAAGGGGTTAAATAGGGACTATGACTTACTTGCCTTCATCTAAATATGATAGTCCAAAAACAAAAGAAAAAGTGAGCTGCACAGCCTTCCTTCTTCCGGCAGATCAGCAGCAGTGAGTGGTGACGGACTGACTTCAGTATAGGGGGTGCTCGCATGGAAGATAGATGCAAACATGTAGATCAGAACAGAAAATGCGGCAGCACTCACCCATCTGTGGTCCAATTCTTTATTCAAAACATGAAAGAGTATAGCCTTGCGATCCGAGGGAGTGCAGGTGGACGGGAGGTGAGCAGGTGAACGACGACAGCTGTTTCGCGCTGATCCAAGCGCTTCTACAGGTCTGTGATTTTGTGCAATGTTTTCTTAGTTATCTAACTATGTCTCTTTCATCTCTCTAGAGCTGGCTGTATTGACACCCGGATTGAAATCCTTTTGAGCACTCACTATCCACGGCTCATCACAATCCACCTGCTTGTATGTTACCACTGTTTTCCCTCTTCTCCCCTCCCTCTCTGAGACTCTGACACTAACCGTCCGTCACATCTCCTATTTTGTGGTGAGAGGTCAGCGCTGCCTTCCACACATTCCCCCAAGGTGGAACGCAAACAATACGCTGTGGAACGCACTACCAGTGCGAGGATTTCACTCCCACACAGCTCCGTATCATACATGCCCACTTCCGGTTTGTCGATTCCCGCCCACTTCCGTTTGGCGCACATAACACACGCAGCTGCCGGTCACTAGCCAGACAAGCGGTGGACACCGCGTCCTACGGCCACACAGCAAGGGTAAGATATTCCTCACCCCCCCACCCTCCCTATTCTCCTCTCTATCATGGACGGACGCATATATCTCACCGCATCTCCTCCATTCTAACAGGCCGCTTCTCTGCATACACTCCCTGCATGGAGCAAGGGTATGTTATTTAACCCTATATGACTTTTCATAACCAAGTTCCTTCTCCTTATGCACATTTTACTCTGCATTACAGATATGCCACAATAACTGCCTAATACTATAGGCCTCCCATATATATCACCCACAAAACGGTATGTGACCCTATTTACACTGTCTCATCACCCTTCTATTTTCTATTATCAATGCTGTGCCAGGATCAGTTGGCTCTTCTATCTATTGTTGTATTTCTGATGTTGTACCACAATGTTTCGCCATATATTTGCGATATTCTTACCAGCTAGTCCACCCAATATATACTTTATTTTATTGATTTATTTTTGTATATTATATTTTGTTCACAGTAACTGATGAAGGTCAAACTTTGTGACCGAAACGTTTTTGTTGCTGTAAAATAAAACTACTTGCATACAAGTTGAGTGCCAGGTTTTTGTTATATCCTGGATACAATGGTCATCAAAAACAACATAGGCAAATTTGAGACAGACATTTTCACCAAACCCACTGACTCGAATAACCTTTTATTTTATACCAGTTGCCACCCAAGATCCACTAAAAATAGCTTGCCCCGCTCCCAGTTTCAAAGGGTTAAAAGAATTACAGTATGTCCGATAAGAATCTACTGGAAACCCGTCTTAATTAAATGTCTGACAAATTTATGGGCATAGATTACCCAGAACAACTTCTAAACACCGAAAAACAGAGAGCTCTGGAACCTGCACCCTCTCGTAATACATCCATCAAACCTGAACGCATTCCCTTTGTACACACCCACCACCCGATAATGCCTAAACTCTACAATATCATTAACAAACATTGGCCACTTCTCCATAGATCATACCTTGATATTGAAGCTTTCAAAAATCCAGTACTTATGTGCAAAAGAAAACCGCCAAATCTTAGGAATCAATGGCTGAGGGCCAATATTGGTAGCCTAACAAAACAATCTAAACAGAGCTTTATTGGCTCAAAACGGGTGGGGACTTACCCATGTTTGGGATGTGCATGGTGTTCTAATGTCATTAAAGGTGAGGATGTCATCCACCCCCATTCTGGGAAGAGATACAAGGTTAAAGGTTTCTTCACATGTGGATCGAATTTTGTGGTGTATGTGGTCAAGTGCCCCTGCGGCCTAATGTATGTAGGCGAAACAACACAACACGTTCGTGACTGCATATCAAGCCATAAATCCACAATTAGGTGCAAGAAGACGTGGTTACCCATTCCAGAACATTTCATATCAGCCAAACACTCTGTTTCACAGCTAAGATTCCAAGTTGTGGAACAGGTCGTGAGACCAAGGGGGGGCGGCAATCACAACAAATTACTTAGAGAGAGGGAAGCCTACTGGATACACACATTACAAACCCTGATGCCAAAGGGCCTCAACAGGGAATTGGATCTATCAATTTAGGACTCCTGGTTGAACTGCTAGATCTGTTGTATTTTGTCAGAATTCTGTATTGAGTTGTATTGTATGAGTTTTCCCTTTATGTATAAATATACATGTATAATATATATTAGTAGACTTAGTGGTGGATAGATGTGGACATAATTAATTAGTATTATTACTTTAGTTCTAACCTTCTACTTATTCTTATAGACGCACTGACTCGACTAACTATTCCTAATGCCTGCCATGGGAAAGTCACAGAATTTTCCGTATTTTATTTATTTTTATTTTTTTTATTTTATTTTATTTTTATTTTATTTATTTTTTTCACTGCATTTTTTCATCGCATTCATAATTTCCATTATTCTCATCATTTTTCATCATTTTTATTCTTTTCATTTTTATTTTATTTTTAATTTTATCTTCAGTTTATTCCATTTTTTTTTATACTTAGGTTCCATTGGATTTTTATTTTACATTTTTTTTATTTTGTTTTGATTTTGATCCAAATAAGTTCTCTGCGGTTAATCACACTCATCTTTATTCTTTCTACTTGTCATCAGGGGCTCCACTTTAATTACTCAACTAGTGATGACTCTTACCAGTCTTCACTATACATTATTTGCCCTTCTCCGTAGTATACTCCTCCTGTACTCCTCCTTTTGGCCTCTTTGTGTCCAATAGCACCTCCCTTTAGGCAACCCAGCCTTTTATCTATAGCAGGCACCCATATATTTGGGACAATGAAGGTCCTTGCATCCCTGGCGCTTTACAGATGCAGATTACGCATGCACAGCTCGGCACTGTCAGCTCATACCATGCAGGCACCATCAGTTATCACGCGAGAGCTCAGGGTATCCAGCGCTGATCGCGCATGTACAGTTATGCATCGCGGTCATGGAGAATCCAAGCCTCCATCTCAATTTTTACACTGCGTAGGCGCCGCCAGCATAGCGCACACACACTGCACTCCACATCTCTCTTTGATGGACACAGTCTCGCTATGTAGCCAGCGGGCACTATAAATAGAAACACTACCACCAATGCGGGTACACACCCCTTAAGAAGCAGGATACTCCAGCATTACTCTAAGAGGAGGTTGGTAACTACTCTATACCCCATACCACTACCTTACCATATAGATTACACGTTTCCTTACAAGGGATTCTTTTTATCTGCAGCCCTTAAAGGGACCACACTTCACTTTATCTACTATCTAAAACGCAGGTTAGTACTTTTGCGGATATCAATCCTAATTCACATCATGTCCACCACTGGGTACTATTTAATTTATCATAGGATCTACTTTACGATTTTGCCTCAGGGGCTAGTCTCTGTAGTATGTTTCTCATAAAATTATCTGACCCATTAGACACCACGGAGAGGATCACAGTGCATTGATCATACCTCATTAATGATTTCTTTGTAACGGGATCCATTAATTATTGATTGTAGATAGAGTTGTATGTATATTTGTAAATTTTGACTCATGTCATGCACTTTATATGTATATAGCACTAATTGTAGTTTGTGTTAGCTTGCAGTTTGAGAAAGACCCGGAACAGGGTCGAAACGTTACTTCATTTATCTGATCCTGCTGTATGTATATATGTGTCAACACATGTGAATAAATACATCACCTTTTGCAAGACATATCCTGAGAGAGTGCGGCTGTTTTTTCCTTTATTGGACTATTTTAGATTTTCCCAAGTACAGCCTGCACCACCCAGTAAGCTGAGTGCGCTCCTTTCCTTAAATATATGCTCAGCGGAGATGTCGGTCCCAGCGTCTAGCTCAGGCTGATACTGGACGACTGGTTACTGCTGCCTTTCTAGCTTCTGCCATTGGATCCAGTACTGGGCAGCGACGAGCAGACGTGTTTGGGACTAAGTCCTGCTCTTCCCTTTCTGAGCATGCCCAGGGCAAGATCTCTCATTGGAGATCATGGGTCACATGCTTAGATACTGCAGCAAATCTCATTGGTCCTTTAGGAAGGTCCTGAAGGTGTTCTTCTTATGTGGCTGACTCCCATTGGTCCATCTGGGAAGGTCCTATTCTTGCTGCAGCTATAAAAGGTTCGCATGGCCGCACGACCATGTGCTAGTGTACATTTGGAATTGTGTGTGTGTTGATGAGTGCAAGTCGTTCTTTAAAATCCCCTTCCTTGTGTGTGACTGTTTGCAAAAGGTGGATGCTTGCTGTCTAGCGCCCGACTAAGCTGTCAACATAAAGACACATGATACAGCGTCTATTGCTGTAACCGCCAGTGCGGCACCGTGCGCTTATAGAGCGCTTTCCTATCCCAAGTCTGGGTGGTTAGTGGCGTCCGCCAAAGTGGCACAGCACTCTTGTGCTTTAAGTTATATTTTTTGTTACTTTGACACCCCAGTTGCGGTGTCGAGCGCAAGTGGTCTGTATGCACTTTAATCCTGTGTCTTGGGATAGAGTCCTGAGACTCCTTGCTTGCGCTCTTGGTGAGGTACTGCGGCCCTGTGACGCAACAGGGTTTGCTTCCTTCACTCAGGGTGAAGTTAACCCATGTGTGTATCCACATTGTACCGCCATATAGTCTGTCATTACTGAGCAGCAGGTTCCATCTCTGCATGGTTGACACCAGGCTGCGAACTCACCTTATACCATCTCTCTTATAATTTGGTGCGTTCCGCTAGCCCTAACACGGTGATATTGCAAAAAAAGTGCAATTCCACAATTGTTTTTTATTTACCCTGTTCACTAAATGCTAAAAATAACCTGCCATTATGATTCTTCAGATAATTATGAGTTTGCAGATACCAAATCTCTATATGTTCTGTTTTATTTAAGTGGTAAAAAAAATGCAATTTTGTAAGACAAAAAAATGGCACCATATTCTGAGATCTGTAGCATCTCCTTTTTTCAGGATCTTTGGCTGGGTGAAAGATTATTTTTTACGTGCCTCGCTGATGTTTTTATTGATACCATTTTCAGTCCTATTATGTTTAGCTGAAATCATCTCCTATGAATGTTGGCCATGGGCTGGCATTCATAGGAGATCTGAAATATCAAACACGTGGGAATTTTTCTGAATATTTTCCCACGCTAGTATTCATATGAGTTTATGCCAGCAAGGGGCGCATCACCGCAAGTCTACGATGCTACTTTCCCCTGCATCCCATTAATTCCTCAGTTTTTACAACCAGGAGCAACACCTGCAGTAGAAGGCTTCTGGTTGTAAATTTATTTAACCCCTTCAGATGGATTTACAGCATTGGACATGACTGGTCGCTGTAAAGGTATGGGATATTGTTGCTTTTTTATTTTTTAACAGAACGAGAGTCTTCAGGTGGATTAAGCGTACAATATAGATTTTAAAACCCCATGTGTATTTATTTCAAATAAAATACTTTATTCATAATGTGTGTGTGTGTTATTAACCATTTACTATTATTGGATTAATAATGGATAGGTGTCTTATTGTAATCTCTCCATTATTAACCAGGATTAATGTCACCTCACATTAGCAAGGTGACATTAACCCTTTATTAACCCATATCCCAGAGGCTAAGTGCCAGAATAGGTGCATCTTACAGATGCTCCTTTTCTGGGGTGGCTGGGGGGCAGATGTTTTTAGCCAGGGGGGGGGGGGCAATAACCTTGGACCCTCTCTAGGCTATTAATACCTGCCCTCAGTCACTGGCTTTCCCACTCTGGCGGAGAAAATTGCGCTGGAGCCCACGCCAGTTTTATCCGTGATTTAACCCTTTGTTTTAACACCTAGACCCACCAAATTTTGCACACAGACACTTCTAATATTAGTAGTGTGGAATACGTAAAAAAATAAGGGATATGATATTGTTTACTGTATGTAAACCATGTCTCATATTCTGTCGGGTTTGGTAAGGAGACAGCAAAATCCAGCAATTGAATTACCGGCTTTTAAGCTATCTAGCGCTGTATGAAATATAAATATATACATGTATATGTGTCTCAATGACATATATATATATATATATATATATACATATATATATATATATATATATATCAGTACAGACCAAAAGTTTGGACACACCTTCTCATTTAAAGGTTTTTCTGTATTTTCATGACTAAGAAAATTGTAAATTCACACAGAAGGCATCAAAACTATGAATTAACACATGTGGAATTATATATTTAACAAAAAAAGTGTGAAACTACTCTAAATATGTCTTATATTCTAGGTTCTTCTAAGTAGCCACCATTTGATTTGACAACTGCTTTGCACACTCTTGGCATTCTCTTGGTGAGCCTCAAGAGGTAGTCACTGGAAATAGTCTTCCAACAATCTTGAAGGAGTTCCCAGAGATGCTTAGCACTTGTTGGCCCTTTGGCCTTCACTCTGCGGTCCAGCTCACCCCCAAACCATCTGGATTGGGTTCAGATCTGGTGACTGTGGAGGCCAGGTCATCTGGCATAGCACCCCATCACTCTCCTTCTTGGTCAAATAGCCCTTACACAGCCTGGAGGTGTGTTTGGGGTAATTGTCCTGTTGAAAAATAAATGATGGCCCAACTAAACGCAAACCGGATGGAATAGCATGCCGCTGCTGTTGTAGCCATGCTGGTTCAGAATGTCTTCAATTTTTAATAAATCCCCAACAGTGTCACCAGCAAAGCACCCCCACACCATCACACCTCCTCCTCCATGCTTCACATTGGGAACCAGGGATGTAGAATCCATCCATTCACCTTTTCTGCGTCGCATAAAGACACGGTGGTTGGAACCAAAGATCTCAAAATTGGACTCATCAGACCAAAGCACAGATTTCCACTGGTCTAATGTCCATTCCTTGTGTTCATTCGCCAAAACAAGTCTCTTCTGCTTGTTGCCTGTCCTTAGCAGTGGTTTCCTAGAAGCTATTTTACCATGAAGGCCTGCTGCACAGTCTCCTCTTAATAGTTGTTGTAGAGATGTATCTACTGCAAGAACTGGCATTGACCTGGTCTCTAATTTGAACTGCTGTTAACCTGCGATTTCTGAGGCTGGTGACTCGGATAAAGTTATCCTCAGAAGCAGAGGTGACTCTTGGTCTTCCTTTCCAGGGGCGGTCCTCATGTGAGCCAGTTTCTTTGTAGTGCTTGATGGTTTTTGCAACTGCACTTGGGTGCACTTTCAAAGTTTTCCCAATTTTTCGGACTGACTGACCTACATTTTTTAACGTAATGATGGCCACTCGTTTTTCTTTAGCTGCTTTTCTTGCCATAATACAAATTCTAACAGTCTATTCAGTAGGACTATCAGCTGTGTGTCCATCAGACTTCTGCACAACATAACTGATGGTCCCAACCTCATTTATAAGGCAAGAAATCCCACTTATTAAACCTGACAGGGTACACCTGTGAAGTGAAAACCATTTCCGGTGACTAACTCTTGAAGCTCATCAAGAGAATGCCAAGAGTGTGCGAAGCAGTCATCAAAGAAAAAGGTGGCTACTTTGAAGAACCTAGGATATAAGACATATTTTCAGTTGTTTCACACTTTTTTTAAGTATATAATTCCACATGTGTTAATTCATAGCTTTGATGCCTTCAGTGAGAATGTACAATTTTCATAGTCATGAAAATACAGAAAAATCTTTAAATGACAAGGTGTGTCCAAACTTTTGGTCTATACTGTTTATATCTATACTATGTGTAGACATTTATTCTGTCTATTCTATTCTAACCTATCAGTGTGATTTTACTGTACACCATGCTGAATTACTGGCTTTTCTATAGAACACCGCTGTGTATTTCTTGAAATTCACACTGATGGTCCGTGTGTAATCCATATTTTTCTTGCCCCCATAGACTTTCATTGGCGGATTTTTGTGCAATACGCTGACAAACACAGCATGCTGCAATTTTCTCACTCTGTAAAATACGGCTGTTAAATATACGGCAGATAGGAGCTGCTCCATAGAGAATCATTGGTCCGTGTGCAATGCATTGTTTTTGCGCCCCTCATATGTCCGTAAAACTCTCTAGTGTGACCCCGGCCTAAGGGGTCTAGTTTCCAAAATGGTGTCACTTGTTGAGGGTTTCCACTGTTTAGTCACATCGGGGGCTCTCCAAACATGACATGGTGTCCACTATACTAGCAAATTTTACATTAAAAAATGTAATGGTTCACTTTCCCTTCCAAGCCCTGACGTGTGCCCAAACAGTAGATTTCCCCAACATAATTGGTTAGCGTGCTCAGGAGAAATTGCACAACAAATTGTATGGTCCATTTTCTCCTGTTACCCTTGCGAAAGTAAAAAAAAAATAGGTATAAATAAAATGTTGGTAAAAAATAAATGTTTATTTTTTCCTTCCACATTCCAAAAATTCCTGTGAAGCACCTAAAGGGTTAATAAACTTCATGAATGTGGTTTTGAGTACCTTGAGGGATGTTGTTTTTAGAATGGTGTCATTTTTGTTTTTTTCTGTCATCTAGATCCCTCAAAGTCACTTTAAATGTGAGGTGGTTCCTAAAAAAAATGGTTTTGGATATTTTGTTGTAAAAATGAGAAATCACTGGTCAGCTTTTAACTCTTATAACTTCCTAAGAAAAAAAGCTTTTGTTTCAAAAATTGTGGTGATGTAAAGTAGACATGTGGGAAATGTTATTTATTAACTATTTTCTGTGACATATCTCTCTCATTTAAGGGCATAAAAATTAAAAGTTTGAAAATTGTGAAATTTTCTCCCAATTTCCATATTTTTTCACAAATAAACGCAAGTCATATCAAATAAATTTTTACACTATCATGAAGTACAATATGCCATGAGAAAACATTCTCAGAATCAGTGGGATACATTGAAGCGTTCCATAGTTATGACCTCATAAAGTGACAGTGGTCAGAATTGTAAAAATTAGCCTGGTCAGGAAGTTATGACAGAGGAAGAAAGAAAGAAAAAGAACGAAAGAAAGTCTACCATTCTCTTGTGCCTGCCAAAAAAAGGTGGACATTAATGTAACAAATGTGAGAAAGAGCACAAAGTGCTTCATTAAAGTTAATGACGTCATCAGGGGTTGTGCTTGAACCACATTTTTCAGGTCTTCAGATGGAAGTGCTGAGGAAGACACTGACAAAAGGGCATCTAAAAATGTGGGCATCCCTGGTCAAAATTACTGTTATTGTGAACAGCTAAGCAAGTTGAAGATGAAGTGATCTATAAAAGGCCTAAAGTTAAAGATGACAAATTTCCTTTGTATTTTAGTCAAATATATATTTTTTTATTTTTTATATTTTAAAAATTGCGAAAAAGGAGATTTGTGTGCTCAGATAATTTTGACCAGGGTTTCAGACCTTAATTAGCTTGTTCAGTATCATTGATAGGAAAGATCAGGTGATACAAATTTCCCAGTTGAATAAAAACCCAGCCTACTGTAAGCTTGTTCCAAAAAACAACTGCCATTGGTTCTTCTCAGCAGCTGCTTAGCACTCTGAAAATAAAAATGGTGGAGACCCACAAAGCAGGAGAAGGCTATAAGAAGACAACAAAGAATTATCAAAATGCCCTTTCCTCAGTTTGAAATGTACTTAAGAAATGGCAGTTCACAGGAACAGTGAAGGTCAAGATAAGGTCAGGAAGATCAAGCAAAATTTCAGACATAGCTGGTCGTAGGTTTTCTAGAGCGGCAAATCAGAACACTAGCTTGTCTGGAAAGGACCATCAGAAAGATTTATCAGACACCTGCACAAAATATGACCTTCATTGAAGAGTTAGCAGAATAAAACCTCTCCACGGTCTGTATCATAAATTTCAGCATCAGAAATATGAAAAAGAACATCTAAACAAGCCTAATGCATTTTTAAAGCTAGTCCTGTGGACCGATGAGGTTAAAACAGAAATCTTTCGTGACAATGATCAAAGGTATGTGAGAAAAAAGAGCATAGATTTTAAGGAAAAGAACCTCACGCCAACCATTACGTATGGTGGTGGATCAATTATGCTTTCAGGTTGTGTTGCAGCCAATGGCATGGTGAACATTTGATGGGTAGAGGGAAGAACGAATTTAATGAAATTTCAACAAATTATTCATGCAAATATAACACCAGCTGTAAAAAAGCTGAAGTTGAAAAAAAGATGGCTTCTACAAATGGTTAATGATCCTAAATACACGTCAAAATTCACAATAGACTACTTCAAAAAACACAACCTGAAGATTTTACAACGGCCCTCACAATCCCCTTATCTTAACATCATTGAAAATCTGGGGCTAGACACCAAAATAGCAGGAACCAGGCATCACACAGAACTGGGAGAATTTTCCAAGGAAGAATGGCTAAAATAGTTTGCAAGCAGTGATAGTTTCAAAAGGGGTTAGTACTAGGTACTAGCCATGCAGGGTGCCCAAACTTTTGCATTAGCCCATTTCTCTTTTTGCAATTTTGAATATGTAAAAGATGAAACTATATATATATTTTTGCCTGAAATGTAAATGAAATGTGTCATCTTAAACTTCAGGTCTTTTAGAGATCATTTACTGTATATTTCGGACTATAAGACGCACTTTTTTCCTCCAAAAATGTGGAGGAAAATGGGGGGTGCGTCTTATAGTCAGATGTATGGGCTCTGGCTGTTGTGAGGATGTGGCGGAGCTGTTTCGGTGGAGCATCAGGCCACAGGAGGTAGGAGCCAGCGGCTCCGACTAACTCCTATGCCTGCTGCGAAAGAGAAATGAATATGCACTGCATTCCACACCCATAGGCGTGGAGGGCAATGCACATTCATTTTTCTGGCATCCCTGGTATAAATGGCAACATCCTGTTCCTGGAATGTTTGTCTCATCCTTTTTTTTTTATAAAAATGTCTCCATCAGGAAAGATTAAAAAAAACCTTCACACTCACCTACACAATGCTCCCTCACAGCGTCCTGCTCCGGTACCAGCAGCTTCTTAATGCTTGTAAGCAGAGCATGGCAGGGATGTCATGCGCTGCTCACAAGCAGAGCGAGCACAGCTGTTGGAATACTTACGGGGACCGTTCATCACAGAGAGTGGTGAGTATCCATTCCTCTTCAGTAGGGCGCAGAGTCAGCCGGAGCCTTCCTGCTGCTGCTGGCAGTCACGTGTGCCGATACTTAAGAGAAATGAATATTCAGAATTTTAGGCTGGGGTCAGACGAGCCTATTGCATCCGATGAGAGATCATCGGTTGCGATATGCTAATGACCCTCAGCTCCTGCTCTGCTGCGAGCGGGAGCCGAGTGTCGTGCTACTGTGCTCCGGACCTCTCGCACAGGGAGGATTGAAGCACAGCTGCGGAGGAGGCGGAGAAATGCATTTCTCCATCTCTTCCATTGCCGTGGTCAGCGTATTACGCACATTACTCGGATGATATCCGAGTGATGTGCGTTTTCTCACTCGTACCCATATAAGCATGCTGAGATTTCACTCGCACATTGTAAACGGCTGAGATAAAAAACGATGTTAGCTGCCCAATAGATGAATACCGGTCCGAGTGCTATGCGATGTTTTATCGCATAGCACTCGTCCGTATTCATCGCTTGTTTGACACCGGCCTTATTCTAATATATCCATCAAAATAAATGATTCATGTTTGGAATACTGTAAGAAAAAATAGTGACTCCTTCAATGATAATAATTAATTAAAAATATTGTACATTGCAGTACTAGATAAAGAATCACTAATACGGTGTTGCTGAATTTCACTTTCATTTAAAATCTAGATACTTAGGCTATGTAAAGAAATGCTGCATTTTTCTGCATGTGCACACAACACATTGTTCAATAGCAATCTGGTCTGATGGGTGTTTGTCGCTCACTTTTGATATGGTCTATGCTTGTTTAGGGCATATGCACACAACAGCATTCAGAAGCCAGTGTATTTGCTGAGTTTTTGAATCAGAAAACACTTCAGGAACATGCCAGTGGTGTTCTCCCTGAAGCGTTTTCTCGGCTGCTGTCACACTAGTATTTGGTCAGTATTTTAGCTCAGTATTTGTAAGCCAAAACCAGGAGTGGGTGATAAATGCAGAAGTGGTGCATATGTTTCTATTCTACTTTTCCTCTAATTGTTCCACTCCTGGTTTTGGCTTAGGCCGGCGTCACACTTGCGAGTTTTATGGACGTAAGAGCGCAGAAACTACGTCCGTAAAACTCGCAAAACATACGGCACAATTATTCTCTATGCCCCTGCTCCTATCTGCCGTATTTTACGGATCCGTATTATACGGCTTTCTACGGCCGTAGAAAATCGCAGCATGCTGCGTTTGTCACCGTACTGCGCAAGAAATACGCCAATGAAAGTCTATGGCAGCCTGAAAAATACGGATCACACACGGACCAGCAGTGTGACTTGCGAGAAATACGCAGCGGTGTTAGCGAGAAATTCATTGCGGTGTACAGTAAAATCACACTGACAGCTTCCAGTAGAATAGGTAGAATAAATGTGTACACATAGAATAGGTATATATATATATATATATATATATATATATATATATATATGTCAGTGAGACACATATATATATACATATATATATATATATATATATCAATATTTCTTCCAGCGCTAGACAGCTTTAAAGCCGGTAATTCAATTACCGGCTTTTGCTCTCTCCTTCCTAAACCTGACATGATTTGAGACATGGTTTACATACAGTAAACCATGTCTTCTCCCCCTTTTTTTGCATATTCCACACTACTAATGTTAGTAGTGTGTATATGCAAAATTTGGCCGTTCTATCTACTAAATTAAAGGGTTAAATGGCGGAAAAAATTGGCGTGGGCTCCCACGCAATTTTCTCTGCCAGAGTAGTAAAGCCAGTGACTGAGGGCAGATATTAATAGCCTGGAGAGGGTCCACGGTTATTGCCCCCCCCCCCTGGCTAAAAACACCTGCCCCCAGCCACCCCAGAACAGGCACATCTGTAGGATGCGCCTATTCTGGCACTTGGCCACTCTCTTCCCATTCCCGTGTAGCGGTGGGATATGGGGTAATGAAGGGTTAATGCCACCTTGCTATTGTAAGGTGACATTAAGCCAAATTAATAATGGAGAGGCGTCAATTATGACACCTATCCATTATTAATCCAATACTAGGAAATGGTTAAAAAAACACAAACACATTATTAAAAATTATTTTAATGAAATAAAAACAAAGGTTGTTGTAATATTTTATTGAACGCCCATTCCAATCACTGAAGACCCTCGTTCTGTAACAAAAAAAAAAAACAACAATATCCTTACCTTCCGCAGATCTGTAAAGTCCAACGATGTAAATCCCTCTGAAGGGGTTAAAATATTTTGCAGCAAGGAGTTCTGCTAATGCAGCGATGCTCCTTGCTGCAAAACCCCGGAGAATGAAGGTAAAGTAGGTCAATGACCTATATTTACCTTCATTTGCGGTGAGGCGCCCTCTGCTGGTTGTTCCTAGATCGTGGGAACTTTCCTAGAAAGCTCCCAGGCTCGAGTTCATAAAAGGCGCCCTCTGCTGGTTGTCCTCATATGAACTCGAGCCTGGGAGCTTTCTAGGAAAGTTCCCACGATCTAGGAACAACCAGCAGAGGGCGCCTCACCGCAAATGAAGGTAAATATAGGTCATTGACCTACTTTACCTTCATTCTCCGGGGTTTTGCAGCAAGGAGCATCGCTGCATTAGCAGAACTCCTTGCTGCAAAATATTTTAACCCCTTCAAATGGATTTACATCGTTGGACTTTACAGATCTGCGGAAGGTAAGGATATTGTTGGTTTATTATGTTTTTTTGGTTACAGAACGAGGGTCTTCAGTGATTGGATTGGGCGTTGAATAAAATATTACAACAACCTTTGTTTTTATTTCATTAAAATAATTTTTAATAATGTGTTTGTGTATTTTTTTAACCCTTTACTAGTATTGGATTAATAATGGATAGGTGTCATAATTGACGCCTCTCCGTTATTAAACTGGCTTAATGTCACCTTACAATAGCAAGGTGGCATTAACCCTTCATTACCCCATATCCCACCGCTACACGGGAATGGGAAGAGAGTGGCCAAGTGCCAGAATAGGCGCATCTTCCAGATGTGCCTTTTCTGGGGTCGCTGGGGGCAGGTGTTTTTAGCCGGGGGGGGGGGGGCAATAACCATGGACCCTCTCCAGGCTATTAATATCTGCCCTCAGTCACTGGCTTTACTACTCTGGCGGAGAAAATTGAGCGGGAGCCCAAGCCAATTTCTTCCGCCATTTAACCCTTTAATTTAGTAGCTAGAACGGCCAAATTTTGCATATACACACTACTAACCTTAGTAGTGTGGAATATGCAAAAAAATGGAGAGAAGACATGGCTTACTGTATATAAACCATGTCTCATATCATGTCAGGTTTAGGAAGGAGATAGCAAAAGCCGGTAATTGAATTACCGGCTTTAAACCTATCTAGCGCTGTTTGAAGTTAAAATATATATACATATATGTGTCTAATGACATATATATATATATATATATATAGACAGTATATAGATATATGTATTTTTTTTTTAACCCATGGATCCCTTGTATTGCCGTATGTCGGATTTGCAAGCCTGCGAGAAAACCAGGCAGTACGGATGCCATACGGATTACATACGGAGGATGCCATGCGCAAAATACGCTGACACACCCTGCCTACGGAGGAGCTACGGACCACTATTTTGGGGACTTTTCAGCGTATTACGGCCGTAATATACGGACCGTATTGTTTTACGCTGTGTGTGACGCCGGCCTCACAAATACTGAGGTAAAATACTGACCAAATACTGCTAGTGTGATGGCAGCCTTATACGTCTTTTTAATAGGTTTTACAGTGGCTTGTTTGACCAGTTACAACAGAAAACTTCACCTTATTTTATATAATTGTCAATCCTTCCTTGCTAATGCTTACAACTGGGATTCCTGTGACATGCAATGATATGTGGCCTGACATGTCACTGGTGACTATGGTTGTGACAAAACACCTCAACCAAACCGACCCGCAAAAAGACTGAACATATGAGCAGAAAGTCAATTTTACATCACAGTTTATATGTTCATTCTTTTTAACATTTCTTACAGTATGTGATATTTTAGGTGGGTTTCTGTATGGACCCACCTGAAAAAGATTCCATGTGCCACATAACGTTATGGTGTGTGCACATGATGGCTCTTAGATAACGGCATACCCACATCATTTCTGAAGCAGAAGATTCAAGTGTTTTTCCTGAATGATAATTTCTGACATATTTCAGGATGACTCTTGCTGCATTTTTTTAATAAAATCCGGAATAATGATTATGCTACGTCTTTTAACCGCGTTGTGATTTCCGAACCCTGAAACAGTAAAATAAAGTAGCAAAAGACTAAACGCGTGCACAGCAAAGTCGTTATTATATTTTTGTTCACTTTTTCAGGCAGGTTTCAGTTGGAATCTGCCTGGAAAGATGTTCTGTGAACATACACATTGTGCAGAAACTTTGAGATTTCACACTAAAAGACACAATTCTGTTTCTTCCATATGTTTTTTCTGGCACCTACAGAAAATCATAGGGAAAAAATGCACCAAAAAACAGATGTTTTCCAAGCTCCTTTAAATAAGCAGTGGACTTGAGTCTTTGTGAAATTACACCCGTTTTACTGGAACTGTTAAATGCACAAAATGCAGTGGAAATATATCTCTTTCAGTACACATATACAGATGCCAAGCTTTTTCCATCATAGACTTTGCTGCACATCTGCAGCAATATGCTGGAAACAAATGAATTATATTGCAGCCATAAAAGCTGTATATGTTCACATAGTAATTTTTCAATGGATTGTGCTTTAGATTAATCAAGAATTTCACTTTATACATTGAAAAGATGAAATCTCCAAGATAGAAAAAATGTTTGGTACGCATTTTAACCCCTTCATGACCCAGCCTATTTTGACCTTAACGACCTGGCCGTATTTTGCAATTCTGACCAGTGTCCCTTTATGAGGTAATAACTCAGGAACGCTTCAACAGATCCTAGCGATTCTGAGACTGTTTTTTCATGAAATATTGGGCTTCATGTTAGTGGTAAATTTAGGTCGATAATTTATGTGTTTATTTGTGAAAAAAAAAAACGGAAATTTGGCAAAAATTTTGAAAATGTTCCAATTTTCAAATTTTGAATTTGTATTCTGTAAAACCAGAGAGTTTTGTGATGCAAAATAGCTAATAAGTAACATTTCCCACATGTCTACTTTACATCACCACAATTTTGTAAACAACATTTTTTTTTGCTAGGGTTAAAATTTGACCAGCAATTTCTCATTATTACAACAAAATTTACAAAACCATTTTTTTTTTAGGGACCGCCTCACATTTGAAGTCAGTTTGAGGGGTCTGTATGCTGAAAGTACCCAAAAGTGACACCATTCTAAAAACTACACCTCTCAAGGTGCTCAAAACCAAATTCAAGACGTTTATTAACCCTTCAGGTGCTTCACAGCAGCAGAAGCAACATGGAAGGAAAAAATGAACATTTTTCTTTTTAGTCACAAAAATGATGTTTTAGCAACAATTTTTTTATTTTCCCAAGGGCAAAAGGAGAAACTGGACCCCGAAATTTGTTGTCCAATTTGTTCTAAGTACGCCAATATCCCATATGTGGGGGGAACCACTGTTTGGGCGCATGACAGGGCTCGGAAGGGAAGGAGTGCCATTTGACATTTTGAATGAAAAATTAGCTCTAATCTTTAGCGGACACCATGTCACGTTTGGAGAGCTCCTGTGTGCCTAAACATTGGAGCTCCCCCACAAATGAACCCATTTTGGAAACTAGACCCCCAAGGAACTTACCTAGATGTATAGTGAGCACTTTGAACCTCCAGGTGCTTCACAAATTGATCCGTAAATATGAAAAAGTACTTTTTTACACAAAAATTTTAGTATAACCTTAATTTTTTAAATTTTTACATGGGCAACAGGATAAAATGGATCCTAAAATTTGTTGGGCAATTTATCCTGAGTACACCGATACCTCATACAGTGGGGCAAAAAAGTATTTAGTCAGTCAGCAATAGTGCAAGTTCCACCACTTAAAAAGATGAGAGGCGTCTGTAATTTACATCATAGGTAGACCTCAACTATGGGAGACAAACTGAGAAAAAAAAATCCAGAAAATCACATTGTCTGTTTTTTTAACATTTTATTTGCATATTATGGTGGAAAATAAGTATTTGGTCAGAAACAAAATTTCATCTCAATACTTTGTAATATATCCTTTGTTGGCAATGACAGAAGTCAAACGTTTTCTGTAAGTCTTCACAAGGTTGCACACACTGTTGTTGGTATGTTGGCCCATTCCTCCATGCAGATCTCCTCTAGAGCAGTGATGTTTTTGGCTTTTCGCTTGGCAACACGGACTTTCAACTCCCTCCAAAGGTTTTCTATAGGGTTGAGATCTGGAGACTGGCTAGGCCACTCCAGGACCTTGAAATGCTTCTTACGAAGCCACTCCTTCGTTGCCCTGGCGGTGTGCTTTGGATCATTGTCATGTTGAAAGACCCAGCCACGTTTCATCTTCAATGCCCTTGCTGATGGAAGGAGGTTTGCACTCAAAATCTCACGATACATGGCCCCATTCATTCTTTCATGTACTCGGATCAGTCGTCCTGGCCCCTTTGCAGAGAAACAGCCCCAAAGCATGATGTTTCCACCACCATGCTTTACAGTAGGTATGGTGTTTGATGGATGCAACTCAGTATTCTTTTTCCTCCAAACACGACAAGTTGTGTTTCTACCAAACAGTTCCAGTTTGGTTTCATCAGACCATAGGACATTCTCCCAAAACTCCTCTGGATCATCCAAATGCTCTCTAGCAAACTTCAGACGGGCCCGGACATGTACTGGCTTAAGCAGTGGGACACGTCTGGCACTGCAGGATCTGAGTCCATGGTGGCGTAGTGTGTTACTTATGGTAGGCCTTGTTACATTGGTCCCAGCTCTCTGCAGTTCATTCACTAGGTCCCCCCGCGTGGTTCTGGAATTTTTGCTCACCGTTCTTGTGATCATTCTGACCCCACGGGGTGGGATTTTGCGTGGAGCCCCAGATCGAGGGAGATTATCAGTGGTCTTGTATGTCTTCCATTTTCTAATTATTGCTCCCACTATTGATTTCTTCACTCCAAGCTGGTTGGCTATTGCAGATTCAGTCTTCCCAGCCTGGTGCAGGGCTACAATTTTGTTTCTGGTGTCCTTTGACAGCTCTTTGGTCTTCACCATAGTGGAGTTTGGAGTCAGACTGTTTGAGGGTGTGCACAGGTGTCTTTTTATACTGATAACAAGTTTAAACAGGTGCCATTACTACAGGTAATGAGTGGAGGAAAGAGGAGACTCTTAAAGAAGAAGTTACAGGTCTGTGAGAGCCAGAAATCTTGATTGTTTGTTTCTGACCAAATACTTATTTTCCACCATAATATGCAAATAAAATGTTAAAAAAACAGACAATGTGATTTTCTGGATTTTTTTTTCTCAGTTTGTCTCCCATAGTTGAGGTCTACCTATGATGTAAATTACAGACGCCTCTCATCTTTTTAAGTGGTGGAACTTGCACTATTGCTGACTGACTAAATACTTTTTTGCCCCACTGTATGTGGGGGTAAACCAATGTTTGGGCGCACAGCAAAGCTCGGAATGGAAGGAGCGCAATTTGACTTTTTGAATGAAAAATTGGCTCCAATCGTTAGCGTACACCATGCCACATTTGGAGAGCCCCTGTGTGCCTAAACATTGAAGCTCCCCCACAAGTGACCCCCTTTTGGAAGCTAGACCCCCCAAGGAACTTATCTAGATGCATAGTGAGCACTTTGAACCCTCAGGTGCTTCACAAATTGATCTGTAAATATGAAAAAGTACTTTTTTTTCCACAAAAATTTTATTTAGCCTCAATTTTTTAATTTTTACATGGGTAACAGTATAAAATGGATCCTAAAATTTTTTGGGAAATCTCTACTAAGTACACCAATACCTCACATGTGGGGTTAACCACTGTTTGGGCGCATGGCAAGGCTCGGAAGGGAAGGAGCGCTATTTGACTGAAAAATTAGCTCCAATCTTTAACGGATACCATGTCACATTGTCACATCTGGAGAGCTCCTGTGTGCCTAAACATTGGAGCTCCCCCACAACTGACCCCATTTTGGAATCTAGACCCCCAAGGAACTTATCTAGATGCATAGTGATCACTTTGATCCCCCAGGTGCTTCACAAATTAATCTGTAAATATAAAAAAGTACTTTTTTCCACAAAAATTTTATTTTAGCCTCAATTTTTTAATTTTTACACAAGCAACAGGATAAAATGGATCCTAAAATTTGTTGGGCAATTTCTTCTGAGTACACCGATACCTCACATGTGGGGGTAAACCACTGTTTGGGCACATGACAGGGCTCGGAAGGGAAGGAGTGCCATTTGACTTTTTGAATGAAAAATTCGCTCCAATCGTTAGCGGACACCATGCCACGTTTGGAGAGCCCCTGAGTGCCTAAACATTGAAGATCCCCCACAAGTGACCCCATTTTGAAAGCTAGACCCCCCAAGGAACTTATCTAGATGCTTAATGATCATTTTTATCCCCCAGGTGCTTCACAAATTAATCTGTAAATATGAAAAAGTACTTTTTTTGCCAAAAAATTTTTTAGCCTCAATTTTTTTAATTTTTACATGAGCAACAGGATAAAATGGATCCTAAATTTGTTGGGCAATTTCTCCTGAGTACACCGATACCTCACATGTGGGGATAAACCACTGTTTGAGCACACGGCAAGGCTCGGAAGGGAAGGAGCACCATTTACCTTTTTGAATGGAAAATTAGCTCCAATCGTTAGTGGACACGTGGCGTTTTGAAAGTATGTAGTGTATGTCAGGTTGGTGTTTGGTGTGGAGTAGTGTGAATCAGGTTGGAGTGTGTTGTGTAGTATACACCACACACACACACCAACCTGACATACACTATACCACACCACACACCAACCGGACACTACGTGTGTGGTGTAGTGTACGTCAGGTTGGTGCGTGGTGTCGTATAGTGTATGTCAGGGGAGCAGGGGGTGATCAGGGGGGCAGGGGGTGATCAAGGGTGTCGGGGGTGATTGAGGTGATCACTGGGGGGTGATCATCAGTGGAGGATGGAGCTGTCAGGCGCAGGGGGTAGGAGAGGAGCAAATGGAGGCAGCAGCAGGTGATAAAGGAGTGCAGGGGGTGATCAGAGGGCAGGGGATGATCAGGGGGGAAGGTGGTGATCAGGGGGGCAGGGGGTGATTAGGGGGCAAGGGGGGTGATCACTGGAGAGGATGGAGCTGGCAGGCACAGGGGGGCAGGAGGGGAGCAGAGGACAAGCTGTAGATGGAGCCAGCAGCAGGTAATTAGGGGGTGATCAGGGGGGCAGGGGGTGATCAGGGGGCAGAGGTGATCAGGGGGGCAGGGGGTGATCATAGGGCAGGGGGTGATCAGGGGGGCAGGGGGTGATTAGGGGGGACAAGGGGGTGATCACCAGGGGAGGATGGAGCTGTCAGGTGCAGGGGGGTAGAAGAGGAGCAAATGGAGGCAGCAGCAGGTGATAAAGGAGTGCAGGGGTGATCAGAGCGCAGGGGATGATCAGGGGGAAGGGGGAAGGGGGTGATCAGGGGGGCAGGGGGTGATTAGGGGGACAAGGGGGGTGATCACCAGGGAGGATGGAGTTGTCAGGCACGGGGGGGGGGGGGGCAGGAACATAGCAGAGGACAAGCTGTAGATGGAGCCAGCAGCAGGAAATTAGGGGGTGATCAGGGGGGCAGGGGGTGATCAGGGGGCAGGGGGTGACCAGAGGGGCTGGGGGTGATCACTGGAGAGGGTGATCACCAGGGGAGGAGGGGCTGACAGAGACAGGGGGGTAGGAGAGGTGAAAATGGAGCTGGCAGCAGCAGGTGATAAAGGGGGGCAGGGGGTGATCAGGGGGACAGGAGGTGATCAGGGGGGCAGAATGTGATCAGGGGGGCAGGGGTTTATTAGGGGTGATCACTAAAGAGGGTGATCACCAGGGGAGGAGGGGCTGACAGGTACAGGGGCGGTAGAAGAGGAGAAAATAGAGCAGCAGCAGAAGGTGATAAAGGGGGGCAGGGGTTGATCGGGGGTCAGGGGGAGAGAGTGGAGGTTGGGGGGAGTGGAGGACAGGAGAGGGGTGGTACCTGTCCTTAACAGCAGCGGTGGTGCTGGCAGTGGGGGAGGTGGCGGTGGCGGCGCTGTGAAGAGGTGTGCAACGGCGGCGATTGCGGTGTCTGGGGGCAGGTGAGCAGTCAGGCACCTCGCTCCTCAGCTTCCACGGATGGGATGAAGCTGAGGAGCGAGGCAGACATTGTTTTTCTCCGCCCCTCCACATCTGATTGGAGGACTAGCGTCACATGGACGCTAGCTCCAATCAGATCTGAAGGGAGTGACAAAAAGTTCAACAGGACTGATCATAGCCCCGATGGGGCAAAGCCACGCACCCTGGGGTCAGGTATAGGTCCCACTGCAACTGCGGGTCGGGTGACCATTCATTAACCCCAGTCACCCGACCCGCAGTAACGTAATCCTTCTGTGACATAGCATATGCATCACAGGTCGGATTGGCACCGACTTTCATGACGCATTCGCTGTGTCACAGGTGGGGAAGGGGTTAACATTCTCAGCAAGCTAGTGGAGCGCCCCCAGACACAGGGCAACGAGTTCTCGGTACCGGGCCTCTCTGGTTCGGTTCTGAGGCTGTCACGGTGGCTAGACCCGGTCCGTGTTCCTGCTAAGGGGCGTCCAGTAAAGGGATTTGTACAGTCTATCAATGGTTCGTGACGCCACCTGTGGTGTTCGGTCAGGGGGACCGACGCTGCTATGGGGTCCGCTGAGGTGATGGAATGGCAGCTGGATAGTATACCTTCCCACAGGTGAACTATGTCCCCAGGGCTTCCCAGTAAGGTGGATGGTGATGGTGTGAGGTGCAGGCAATAACGAGGACACAAGTTTGCAGTCTCTTTACCTCTTTACTGAAGGCTTCAGGATCCTCAATCCAGAGTACGTTTAACAGGGCTCTCAGAGACCGGCCGGTCCGATGGGCACATCCAGAGTTTCCCTCGCAGATGGAAATCGCTGCCTACCAATAGCGCCTGTGTGTTGTAGTCCTACCCTGCTGAGCATTCGGAATAGTCCTCACAACTGCTGTTCTCGTTCGTCGTTCTCTACAGCTCTCTCTCTCGTTCTTTGGTTCCAGATGTTACTAGTTTCTAACGTCCCCCAGGTATGTTATGGATAGGACGCCACCCGTTTGACGGGAAGGCTTGGAGGTCTTCCTGGACCCTAGAGACGCCCCTCTCCCAATGTTGCCCCCTATGTCTTCATAGGTGTAAAAGGTAGACAGCCAACCTATAAGCGACTGTCCAGCGGAATTTGAAGTAAGGCCTGAAGTCAGTTACTCCTATGGTGATCCGGCCACCGACTATGCGCCTCAGTAAGATGTTGCCTTCCTCTCTCGGCACGACTCTAACTGGCTCTCCTTTGTGCTGATCTCGTTTACACTGTTCCACAGTATTCTTCCCCTCTTGTCTCTCTCTTAGGATACCGCCGCAAGGTGTGCAGGCGCGGTTCCGTTACGTTCTGTTCTGTCGCTAGGCACCTGCCAGGTTCCCACGCCTGACGGGGACCCCCCTGTGCCTTCTCCCTGCAACACCCCCTGCCACGGGATGTTGCCTGGTTCCAACCTAGTCAGCTTCTGACTAACTTCCTCCCCAGCCCCTAGTTTTACCAGTGTGAGGAGTGGCCCAATAAATAAAGCCTTTTGCTCCCCCTAGTGGCCAGAGTGTGAAGTGTAATGTGTTCTGGTGATATCTGGTCAGGATAACTCTTTAGTGCCATCGGACGTACCGCTACACTCCTTGGGGCCATACTGCAACGACCAGGTCTCTGGGGAGCTGCACTAGTTTTTTTTCAGTGTTTAATGTCTAAGGGGAAAACGTGTTAAGCAGTTCTAGTCTTTGACATATCCAATTATTATACTGTTTGGGGTTAATTTGTATACAAAAAAACTCCTTATGTGGCGTCCATACAAGTGAATCTTTGTGTATCCTCAGGCAGTCAGTTTTAATAATTTACTTGTTCACTCCAGCTTTACTTTTATTAGAATCTACTGTACATATATAAGTCTTCATATTCATCCATCCTCTGTTTTTTGGGGTGGAGTTCTCCTTTTTGAAGTGTTGCTGTAACTTTGAAAAGTAAGACCCTTGCATTTTTTTTTAACCATGTCATCCCTATGCATCAAAGGGGCTATTCGGTGGCCACTTATTGGTAGAAATGTCCATGTTTTGCTGCTGTTATATAAGTACTGAAATATATTTATACTTTGGCTTTTTAAATAGGAATTAGGCTATGTTCACATTTCATTTCTGCAACGTTTGTTTTTCCATTAGGATATGTGTCCACAGGCCGGATTACATTACGGACATGCGGCGAGTCTTTTTAGAACGCAGCATGTCTGTTTACCTTTGGCGACACTCCGTCGCCCCAAGGTAAATAACACGGTCCTATGTAGAGGGTGCGGCGATGTACCGCGGTGTAAATAAGGGGGCGGCGCTTTGGGCGGAGCGGGTTTTCCGCTTCATCCAAAGCACCATCAATCCGGACAGTGGACACGCACCCTAAGGCTGCCATCAAACTAGCAGTATTTGGTCAGTATTTTACATCAGTATTTGTAAGCCAAAACCAGGAGTGGGTGATAAATACAGAAGTGGTGCATATGTTTCTATTATACTTTTCCTCTTATTGTTCCACTCCTGGTTTTGTCTTACAAATACTGATGTAAAATACTGACCAAATACTGCTAGTGTGATGGCAGCCTAAGGGTATGTTCACACGTTCCTGATTTCCATCCTTTTTTTTTCAGGACTGTTTTTTAAAAAACTGCAGCTCTTGGCAGAAAACGCAGGTCCTTTTTTTGGTCCTTTTTTTGTCCTTTTTTGATGCGCTTTTTGATCCTTTTTTTGATCCTTTTTTTGATCCTTTTTTTTATGCAGTTTTCTATGCAGAGTCTGTGTGTTTTCTAGGAAGTTTTTTAGGGTTAAAATGGCTGAAAATACCCTAACCGTACCCCTAACCCTACCCCTAACCCTAACCCTACCCCTAACCCTACCCCTAACCCTAACCCTACCCCTAACCCTACCCCTAACCCTACCCATACCCCTAACCCTACCCCTAACCCTACCCCTAACCCTACCCCTAACCCTAACCCTAACCCTATTCTAACCTTAGTGGAAAAAAAAAAAATTCTTAATTTTTTTATTGTCCCTACCTATGGGGGTGACAAAGGGGGGGGTGTCATTTACTATTTTTTTATTTTGATCACTGAGATAGGTTATATCTCAGTGATCAAAATGCACTTTGGAATGAATCTGCCGGCCGGCAGATTCGGCGGGCGCACTGCGCATGCGCCCGCCATTTTGCAAGATGGCGGCGCCCAGGGAGAAGACGGCCGGACGGCCACCGGGACGCCGGGTAAGTATAAGGGGGGGAGATTAGGGCACGGGGGGGCATCGGAGCACTGGGGGGTGGCATCGGAGCACGGGGCGGTGGGATTGGAGCACGGGGGGGCGGGATCGGAGCACGGGGGGGCAGCCACACTCCGCCCACGCACTTCCGCCCGCTTCCCCGCACTTCCTGCTGCAGCGGTTCTGCACCACAAACCGCAGTAAAACCCGCAGATATTTTTTTCATCTGCGGGTTTTACTGCGGGTTTGACCTCACAATGGAGGTCAATGGGTGCAGAACCGCTGCGGCTCCGAAAAAAGAAGTGACATGGTACTTCTTTTTTCCCGCAGCTATTCAGCGCGGCTTTTTTTTTTTATTTTCCGCATTGTGGGCACAGCAGTTCCTGTTTTCCATAGGGTACAATGTAATGTACCCTGCATGGAAAACAGCTGCGGACCCGCAGCGGGAAAATCGCGGCAATTCCGCATGAAAAAAAGGATCGTGTGAACATGGCCTAAGAGTTTCAATATGAAGTCCTGAAAAACAGGCTTTGGTTGGAACTCCGATAGGGCCATTCAGTACAATGGGCCAAACGGAGTTACTTTGTAACCTGTCTGGCCTCCATTACGACAGTATCCATCTTTTTAGGTGGGCCATAAAAGGCAGTAACCTCCACTGTTGTGCCAGCATAAAAGCATGAATGCAGCTGGAGTGGAGGTCAGGTAGAATACAAAGTGACTCTGTCTCCCTCATTATAGTGAATGGCTCCATTTGGGGGGTCCTCACAAATCCTGTTTTTCAGGGATTGAGATGGCAATCTGAATGGAGAATCAAATGTATGGCATAAACGTGATGTGAACATTACAATAGGTTGGTGCCCTTTACACATAATTATAAAATAAATGCTAAACTAAATTAAATAGAATAACAAAGCTGACAGTTGTTAAACTGTGGTTTATCAGAAATGCTTATGATGACTTATAGATTATCAGTATTCAAAGTGGAGACATTAGTCACAGCTGGCTCTTATGTCAGAAAGTGTCAGGACATAAACGATAAACAGAGACAAAATAACAATTGACATTTCAGTCAATAAAGCAATCAATGTATTTCACAGACATTTCCCCATAACTAAATTGCTCTGAAAAGATGAGCCAGCCAAACATAATGCTCATAAATCAATAGTATCCAAAGAAACAAATCTAAAGAAAAGGACAATTATTATTAGTATGTTTTGCTTTTCCAGTTTCCACAAGTCTGTTAGCCAAGAAATTCCTGGAGTACTAATATAAAAACAAAATCTAAAAGATGTTGACTTAGTAAATGCATACTCTGTCAGAAAGTTTTAGTTATGTAGTCTGAGAATAGCATGACATAGGGGCTTAGAGCTGGATTCCAGCAATGTGTCCCTTTCTAGGCTGTGTGTTGTTGTGTCAAAAAAAAAATCACTTTTTTTTATCAGCAAGAGATTATCACTAAATTAGCATGTGGTCCAGCTTCTCTGTGTAATCCCTCCCTCACCTCGGATTAGCAGCTTTCTGTCAATACACAGTATACACAGAAAGCTGGTGTGGGCAGGGCTATACAGAGCCCAGCATTCCCAGGACTGCTAGATGTGCAGCAGAGCAAACACTGATCGTATCGCAACTGCTGCACCCAGTAAACAAAATGACAAATCACTGGAATCGGGGTTTCTGCCCCTACAATATGCTGCTGTCTGATTCCCTTTAATGCATAAGAATTCTATCTATCCATCTATCTAGACGTAGAAAAAAATGCAGGCAGCACTCCTTTTATTTCAAACCCACATGCTGTGGCAACGTTTCGGCTCAAATGAGCCTTTCTCAAGTCCATCTATCTATCTATCTATCTATCTATCTATCTCCTATCTATCTATCTATCTATCTATCTATCTATCTATCTATCTATCTATCTCCTATCTATCTATCTATCTATCTATCTATCTATCTATCTATCTATCTATCTCTCTCCTATCTATCTATCTATCTATCTATCTATCTCATATCTATCTATCTATCTATCTATCTATCTATCTATCTATCTGTCTGTCTGTCTGTCTATTTATCTATCTATCTCCTATCTATCTATCTATCTATCTATCTATCTATCTATCTATCTATCTATCTCTGTCTGTCTATCTATCTATCTGTCTCATATTTATCTATTTATCTATCTATCTATCTATCTCTCTGTCTATCTATCTGTCTCATATTTATCTATCTATCTATCTATCTATCTATCTATCTATCTATCTATCTATCTATCTCTCTCTCTGTCTGTCTATCTATCTGTCTCATATTTATCTATCTATCTATCTATCTATCTATCTATCTATCTGTCTGTCTGTCTGTCTATCTATCTATCTATCTCTCTGTCTGTCTGTCTGTCTATCTATCTATCTATCTATCTGTCTCATATTTATCTATCTATCTATTTATCTATCTATCTATCTATCTATCTCTCTCTCTGTCTATCTATCTGTCTCATATTTATCTATCTATCTATCTATCTATCTATCTATCTATCTATCTATCTATCTATCTATCTATCTATCTCTCTCTCTGTCTGTCTATCTATCTGTCTCATATTTATCTATCTATCTATCTATCTATCTATCTATCTATCTATCTATCTATCTATCTATCTATCTATCTATCTATCTAACCAATTACTTAGCAATCAATCACAGTACAGATTTATTTTTTTAATAGTAGAATCTGAAATATAAATACAATTTTTTCTTTTAGATAGTTTTATAAATCTATACTAAAGTTTTTTTTCTTTGCTTTTTTTGTTTAAAAACTTAGGGAATTACCTGTTTTCTGGAGTGAATACAAAAGGAAAGTCTCCACTTTGGAAAATTCAGGATTTGGATTGTCTAATTAGTGTTATTTGCTGTCATTTGTGCAGAATTATTTTTATTAAATTTTATTAAATTAATTCTAGTAAATTAATTCTAGTAAATGTCAGACAGCATTAACATGTTCAGTATGTGGTCAGTATTTTTCTTCAGTATTTGTAGCCAAAACCAGGTGTGGAATAATCAGAGGAAAAGTATAATAGAAACACGTCACCACTTCTGCATTTTTCAGCCACTCCTGGTTTTGACTTACAAATAGAGATGAGCGAACATCGTCGGCTCCCTCCTTATTCGGCAAGCTATAGCGCTTACTGAAGAAGCTGCAGTGGGAATCCGGATACCTGGATCGCTCCCAATAATCAGCTGTTGGGTGCTGCAGCTGCGTGTGTCGCCGCTGTGCGACAATCACAACGCACAGGCTCTCTATGGCTCTAATTAACATTGAAACCAATCAGACGTGAGGATGTGGTTTGTGCTGACCATTGTTTGGCCACTATAGTATACTGGAGCTTCGGTGCTGTAGTAGTTAGCATTGCAGTATTAACCAATCAGGGATATTTTTCTGAGCATGCTCAGTAGTTTTTAAAAAAAATGCAGGCCAAATGTTGCAGTAGGCTCAAAAATGTATTCTTATTTATTTATTTTTTTCTGTAATACTTGCATAGAGATTAATTAAATCACACACTTGATCCTGAACATATACAGTGGTTACAGAAAGTATTCAGACCCCTTTAACCCCTTCATGACCTTGGGATTTTCCGTTTTTCCGTATTTGTTTTTTGCTCGCCTCCTTCTCAGAGCCATAACTTTTTTATTTTCCCATCAATATGGCCATGTGAGGGCTTATTTTTTGCGAGACGAGGTTTGCTTTTGAACGACATCATTGATTTTACCATGTCGTGTACTAGAAAACAGGAAAAAAATTCCAAGTGCGGTGAAATTGCAAAAGAAGTGCAATCCCACACTTGTTTTTTGTTTTCCTTTTTTGTTAAGTTCACTAAATGCTAAAACTGACCTGATATTATGATTCTCCAGGTCATTACAAGTTCATAGACACTAAACATGTCTAGGTTCTCTTTTATCTAAATGGTGAAAAAAAATTCCAAACTTTGCTAAAAAAAAAATTCCGATACCCGTAGCGTCTCCATTTTTCGTGATCTGGGGTCGGCTGAGGGCTTATTTTTTGCTTGCCGGAGCTGATGTTTTTATTGATACCATGTTTGTGCAGATACGTTCTTTTGATCGCCTGTTATTGCATTTTAATGCAATGTCACTGCAACCAAAAAAACGTAATTCTGGCTTTTCAATTTTTTTTCTCGCTACGCTGTTTAGCGATCAGGTTAATGCTTTTTTTATTGATAGATTGGGCAATTCTGAATGCGGCGATACCAAATATGTGTAGGTTTGATTTTTTTTATTGTTTTATTTTAAATGGGGTGAAAGGGGGGGGGAATTTAAACTTTTATATTTTTTTATATTTTTCACATTTTCTAAAAACTTTTTTTAACTTTTGCCATGCTTCAATAGCCTCCATGGCAGGCTAGAAGTTGGCACAACTCGATCGGCTCTGCTACATAACAGCAATCATCAGAGGTGGCGCTCACAGCAGGCCAGCATCAGTAACCATAGAGGTCTCAAGGACATCTATGGTTACTATGCAGAAGCATCGCTGGCCCCCGATCATGTGATGGGTATCGGCGATGCGCTCATTTCCGGCCCGATGGCTAGAAGCGCCAGTTAAATGCCGCTGTCTGCGTTTGACAGCATCATTTAACTAGTCAATAGCGGCTGGTCAATCGCGATTTCACCCGCCGCTATTGCGGGCACATGTTAGCTGTTCAAAACAGCTAACATGTCCCGGCGGGGGTTCTGACCTCGGACGTATTATCCCGTTCGAGGTCAGAAAGTGGTTACATTTTTCACTCTTTGTTTCATTGCAGCCATTTGGTAAATTCAAAAAAGTTCATTTTTTTTCTCATTATTGTACACTGTGCACCCCATCTTGACTGAAAAAAAAATGTAGTCATTTTTGCAAATTTGTTAAAACAGAAAAACTGAAATATCACATGGTCATACGTATTCAGACCCTTTGCTCAGTATCACCCTTTTGAGCTAGTACAGCCATGAGTCTTCTTGGCAATGATGCAACAAGTTTTTCACACCTGGATTTGGGGATCCTCCGCCATTCTTCCTTGCAGATCCTCTCCAGTTCCGTCAGGTTGGCAGGTGAATGTTAGTGGACAGCAATTTTCAGGTCTGTCCAGAGATGCTCAACTGGGTTTAGGCCAACACTCTGGCTGGACCAGGCAACAATTGTCACATATTTGTTCTAAAGCCACTCTTTTGTTATTTTAGCTGTGTGCTTAGGGTCATTGTCTTGTTGGAAGGTGAACATTTGGACAAGTGTGAGGTCAAGAGCACTCTGGAAGATGTTTTCATCCAGGATATCTCTGTACATGGCCGCATTCATGATTCCTTCAATGACAACCAGTTGTCCTGTCCCTATAGCTGAAAAACAACCACATAGCATGATGCTGCTACCACCATGTTTCACTGTTGGGATTGTACTGGGCAGGTGATGAGCAGTGCCTTGTTTTCTCCACACATACCGCTTAGAATTATCACCAAAAAGGTTTATCTTCATCTCATCAGACCAGAGAATCTTATTTCCCATAGTCTGAGAGTCCTTCATGTGTTTTTTAGCAAACTCTATGCGGGCTTTCATATGTCTTGCACTGAGAAAAGGCTTCCATCGGGTCTCTCTGCCATAAAGTCCTGACTGGTGCAGTGCTGCAGTGATAGTTGACTTTGTATCTCCCATCTCCCTACTGCATCTTTGGAGCTCAGCCCCAGTGATCTTTGGGTTCTTCCTTACCTCTCTCACCAAGGCTCTTCTCCGACAACTGCTCAGTTTGGCTCGACAGCCAGGTCTAAGAAGACATCTGGTGGTCCCAAAATTCTTCCATTTAAGTATTATGGAGGCCACTGTGCTCTTAGGAACCTTGAGTACTGCAGACATTCTTTTGTTACCTTGGCCAGATCTGTGCCTTTCCACAATTCTGTCTCTGAGCTCCTTGGCCAGTTCCTTTGACCTCATGATTCTCATTTGGTCTGACATGCACTGTGAGCTGTGAGGTCTTATATAGACAGGTGTATGAATTTCCGAATCAAGTCCTATCAGTTCAATTAAACACAGCTGGCATCCAATGAAGGAGTAGAATAATCTCAAGGAGGATCACAAGGAAATGGACAGCATGTAACTTAAATATGAGTATCTGAGCAAAGGGTCTGAATACTTATGACAATGTGATATTTTAGTTTTTCTTTTTTACTACATTTGCAAAAATTTCAACCTTTCTATTTTTTCAGTCAAGATGGGGTGCAGAGTGTACATTAATGAGAAAAGAATGAACATTTTTGAATTTTCCAAATGGCTGCAATGAAACAAAAAATGAGAAATTTAAAGGAGTCTGAATACTTTCCGTACCCACTGTATGTCTACAATTATTGGTAATGTTATGCATAGTTAAGTGTCTACAGTTTTAAACCTTTTTTTTACATAATTCAACCCCTCACAAAAAATGACATAATAATGAATGTTAGGTAGCAAAGATTAGTGGCCCAGACAAAGTTTGATTTAGCAAAATTGCTCTATTTCCCCAGGAAAATCGATCGGCTGAGATTAGCTATCCAACACAAATTGTACATCCATTTTTATGTTCTGGTGTCTTTGCAGACCCCAGAGCATAATAAATGTACAATGTAAAAATCTTATACTAACCACACTACCAACCTATCTGGGCCTTTCACTGCTTGCTGCTCACCGTCCAGTTCTTAGAGCCACCTCATCTTTCCCTGTTTCGAGTTTCGTGGGTCTGTTCACTCTAGGTTGAGAATTCTGGCCACAACCAGTGGCGTAACTACCGCGGTCGCAGCGGTCGCCATTGCGACGGGGCCCGGGCTGGTCAGGGGCCCTCCCCCCGGCAGATCAGAGGCACCGGCCGACACCATGTTCATGGGCGGACATACCGCCGGTTCAACCGGTGCAGCTCTGGGGGGCCCCTGCAGTGCGGCCAGGGACGCTACTAGCGGCAGAAGAGAGGGCGGCAGAACTGGATTTGCGCTGCTAGTTTTTTTTTTTTTTATAAAACTCTGGGGTCAAGTGCCCGCCCCCCCTCCTCCCTCCTTCCCACCACCCCTCCTCCCTCCCTCCTTCCCACCTCCCTCCTTCCCGCCCCCCCTCCTCCCTCCTTCCCGCTCCCCCTCCCTGAAGACGTAATACTCACCTTCCTCCAGCGGTGGCTGCAACTGCATCTCAGCGCCGGCAGCGCGTCCTGTCTTCAGCGGTCACATGGCACCGCTAATTTAAGATCATGAATATGCGCATATTCATGACCTTAATTAGCGCTATCATGTGACCGCTGAAGACAGGAAGGAAGACGCTGCAGAAGAGATGCCAGGAAGGAAGTTCTGTTCTGTGCTGCGCGGTAAGAGGTAAGTATGACAGGGAAAAAGGACGGGGAGCCATGCACACAGGGAAAAAGGATGGGGAGCCATGCACACAAGGAAAAAGGATGGGGAGCCATGCATGCAGGGTGGGAGGATAGGGGAGGCATGCACGCAGGGGAGAAGGATGGGGGAGCCGTGAACGCAGGGGAGAAGAATGGGGGAGCCGTGAACGCAGGGGAGAAGGATGGGGAGCCGTGAACGCAGGGGAGAAGAATGGGGGAGCCGTGAACGCAGGGGAGAAGGATGGGGAGCCGTGAACGCAGGGGAGAAGGATGGGGGAGCCGTGAACGCAGGGGAGAAGGATGGGGGAGCCGTGAACGCAGGGGAGAAGGATGGGGAGCCGTGAACGCAGGGGAGAAGGATGGGGGAGCCGTGAACGCAGGGGAGAAGGATGGGGGAGCCGTGAACGCAGGGGAGAAGGATGGGGGAGCCGTGAACGCAGGGGAGAAGGATGGGGGAGCCCAGCACACAGGGGAGAAGGATGGGGGAGCCATGAATGCATGGGAGAAGGATGGGGGAGCCGTGAACGCAGGGGAGAAGGATGGGGGAGCCGTGAACGCAGGGGAGAATGATGGGGGAGCCGTGAACGCAGGGGAGAAGGATGGGGGAGCCCAGCACGCAGGGGAGAAGGATGGGGGAGCCGTGAACGCAGGGGAGAAGGATGGGGGAGCCATGCACACAGGGTGGGAGGATGGAGTATAAATATGGAGTATAAATACTGGGCCCTATAGGGGGGACACAGTGTGAGTGGACAGTGTGAAGAGGGGGCCGGTATAGAAAGGAGAGGTCAGTGTGAAGAGTATGTACCATAAGAAGGACAGTATGGGGGTCATATTTTGTGCAGACAATATAGTGAGGGGCAATTTTTTATTCCAGAGCATTATAATGACACTTGTATCTTTAAGAGCATCTTGTGGAGACTTTCTGCAAAAGAGCGGAAAAGATGGAAGTCTGCAGAGACGGCTGTGGATGAGAAAACTCATCATGGGATCTGGACAAGATGAAGAAAAGAAGAATGGCTCCAGAGACGACGTCATCTATAAGGTACCTGGATGTAAATGTTATTTGTGATACTGACTAACTCTCATGTTTTTATTTATGTTAGGAGCTTTAAAGGGGTTGTCCAGGTTTGTAATGAGTCTGCAGTCATTCTTTGTGACTGCAGACTTCTGACTTCTCACAGTGCGCCCTGCACGCTGTCAGGATTCTGTCGTGCTGGCGATTTACATACGTGCGGTCACATGCTGACTAGACATGTGTAGCCTCCGTCAGTGAAAATGAACTGAGCGAGGCCGGGCATGTCTAGTTGGAATGTGGCCAGAGGTATATAAATCGCATACTTGTGCTGACATGACCGTCCACCGGCAAGGGAGAATCCTAGTAGTGTGCAGTGCATGCGTTGTGAGAATTCAGAAGCTGCAATGTCAGGATTCAGCTCTGCAGGTTCTGGTGATGGTGGCCGCCATATTGGCAAAGCCTGAGGCGGCTGCTGGGACCGGGAACAGGTAGTGCCGGAGCTAGTGGGGGGCACGTGGACCAAGCCGCCCAGGAGGGGGATGCCGCAGCGGCTCAGCCATATGGAGGATCCGGGGATGAACATGGAGGTGTACAGGACCGGCGGAAGTGAGGTGTGTCTGCTGCCCGTGTGTCGCCGTCTCGGCCCCCAGCGTCCCTGGCCCCCTGTGACACCAGCCCCGTTTCCTCCCTGCTGTCCCGTGCCCCATGTCTTAGTAGGTCCCCAGGTTCAGGTCATGGTGCTCCTCTGGGCTCCCCGTACACACCTTGTTCCTCCTCCCCTGGTCTCCCAATGCTCCTCATCTCCCATGCCCTGAGTCCTCCTGCACCCCCCATGCATTCCCTGCCCCTTGTCCCCGTGTGACTCATCTGCCCTGCTCTCAAGTCTCCCCTGTCACCTTTCTCACCGTGTGTTCTCCATCTACCCTGTCCTTGTAATCCCTGTGCCCCCTTCTTCCCTCCTCCCAAGTTTCCCCCCCCCATCTTCCTCTGTCCCCTTGCGTCCCTATCTACTCTGCCCTCGGAGTCCCTTTGTGTCCTCTTGTGCCTGTCTCCATTGCACCCTAGTCCCCGTGTGTCCCATTGTGCCCTTCTCCCCTTCCTCTTAGTCCTTATGAGTCCCCTTGTGCTTCTATCCCTTGTCCCCGTGTGTAGCCGTGTGTCAGTGTCCCTTGCCAACTAGTCCCTGTGTGTCGCCTTGCGCCTGTCTCCCTTGTCCCCTTATGCTTGTGTCCCTTGTCCCCGTGTGCCAGTCTTCCTTGCCCATTAGTCCCTGTGTGTCCCCTTCTAAGTCTCCATGGCCAACTAGTCCCTGTGTGTCCCCTTGTGCCAGTCTCCCTTGTCCCCTTGTGTCAGTCTCCCTTGCCCACTAGTCCCCTTTTAACCTTCTCCCCTGCCCCCTAGCCCCCAAGTGTCCCCTTGTGCCTGTCTTCCTTGCTTCCTAGCCCCCCTATATTACTATTGTGCCTGTCTCCCCTACTCCCCTTGTGTCCTTGTCCCCTGCCCCCTAGTCACCATTTGCTCATGTCTTTCTCACTGCCCCTGTATGAGGGGCTGCATTATACTGTGAGGGGGGCTGCATTATATTCTATGGGGGTTACATTGTATTGTATGGCCGGGCTGCAGTATACTCTGTGGGGTGGCTGTATTATACTATATGTGGGCTGCATTATACTGAATCGAGGACTATGGGGAATATATTATACTATATGAAGAACTATGGTCCATCATACTATGGGAAGTGAATTGTACAACATGGATGACGATGGCGGTGCATTATACTATATGGAGCACTATGAGGAGTATATTATACTATATGGAGGACTGAGCAGTGTATTTTAATATATGGAGGACTATGTGGAGTGTATAATACTAAATAGAGGACTGAGGAGTGTATTATACTATATGGAGGACTATGAGGGGTTTATTATACTATATGGAGCACTATGAGGAGTGTATTATACTATATGGAGGACTGAGCAGTGTATTTTAATATATGGAGGACTATGTGGAGTGTATAATACTAAATGGGGGACTGAGGAGTGTATTATACTATATGGAGGACTATGAGGGGTGCATTATACTATATGGAGCACTATGAGCAGTGGATTATACTATATGGAGGACTGAGCAGTGTATTTTAATATATGGAGGACTATGTGGAGTGTATAATACTAAATGGAGGACTGAGGAGTGTATTATACTATATGGAAGACTATGAGGGGTGTATTATACTATATGGAGGACTGAGCAGTGTATTATACTATATGGAGCACTACGAAGAGTGTATTATGCTATATGGAGGACTGAGGAGTGTACAATACTATATGGGGGACTATGGGGAGTGTATTATACTATAAGGAGTACATTATAGTTCTCATATGGATCCCCATGACTTCTATGTTAACCCCTGATGAGTATAATGGTTTATTTTCTTTTATACATTACATAACAATGGCAGTACGGGGGACAAATATATGCCAGGATGGGGCACTGGATAGTTATGCAACTGAGGTCACACTATACAACTTTGCAATAAAGCTATAGTGTGGGTGGAAAATATTTTGGCATGGTGGGGGGCCCCATTTGAAAGTTCGCACCGGGGCCCATAACTTTGTAGTTACGCCACTGGCCACAACCATAGGTCTCAGAAATCACTGCATGTCACACATCATGACTTAATGGACTTGAGACATCCAGTTTGAAAAAGGCAGTTTTAAAAACATGCACCACATCCAAGGAAGCCAGCAATTAAGCAAATTAACCACTTCTCAAATGAGTCAGCAGTTGATATTGTGAGACACAATAGCTATCTATGAAAAAGTAGTAGCTCTATAATTGGAATGAGTAATTAAATCCTTTATCGAGCATTAGGCCAGGCCACAAATGTAGAGTAAAAATTACAGACATGGCTGCAGAGTACACAGATGCTTTTGGCCACAGTACCCCCATAGAAGCTAATAACAAATTTCAGTCACAGAGCATGTTGCCACATTTCCCCCACAGAAGCTGATAACAAATTTCACCCACAGAGCATCTTTCCACATTTCTCTGAGAAAGTTGATTAAAAATTTCACACCCAGACAAAGGAGCGCAGTACCCCCACAAGCAGGGTGGTAGAGTGCACACAGATGATTAAAGGCATAGTACTCCCTCAGATATGGGTTAAAGAATACACACAATGGATTTTGCACACTACTATCACAGACATGGTTGCATAAGAGTAGAAAAATATGCTTAGACACACATCACTCCCACCGACATAGTTGAAGATAATTGAAGCTTTTGATTACGCACGGTACTATCACAGACACAGGTGCAGAGTAGACATAAAGAGTGCTTTTTGAAAACTGTGCACACGCAAAAATGAATACTGTCCATTACTACAGCTGGTTCTTGTCCCTACGCTAAGCAGAGCAGAAAAAAACTAAGAATGTTGAACCAGGAGGAACAAGTTCAAGTGCAGAAGGAGGTGGATGTGTCGGTATGGGTGGAAGAGGCAAAGGAGAAGTAATCCAACACTGTTTTTTTTGTTTGTTTTTTTTTTCATTTTTTCAGACTTTTTTGTGTTTTATTCTTGTTATGGAACTGACTAAAGCAATCTACAATTTACAAAATGAAACCAGCCATCTTGAACAATGAAGTGTAGGTCCAAATGGAGGAAGAGGTGGACGTGTCGATATGGGTGGAAGAGGCAAGGGAGGAGTAATACAACTTTTTTTATTTTTATTTTTTTTATTTCTTTTCATTTTTTTTATTTTTTTTTCTTGTAGCTAACTTAAAACAACCTAGAATTTACAAAACCAAAAGTGGCTATCTAGAACCACGAGGCGTAGGTCCAAGTCAAGTAAAAGGTGGGTGTGGCGGTATGGGTTGAAGAGGCAAGAGAGGAGTAATCCAACACTCTTTTTTTTCTTTTTTTTTAGGGAACTGACTTCAAAGACTATAGAATGAACCTTTTTAGGGAACTGACTTCAAAGACTATAGAATGAACCCAAAATAAATTATCAAGCTACGAACGACTGGAGGAGGAGGTGTATGTGGATGTGGGGGTGTAGATGTAAGAATCAAAGGAGGAGATAGTCATCATAGTTTATTAGGTTTTTTATTATTTGGGGAGAAGGCACCCAAATGAAAATAATGGGAAATAGAGTTGAAGACTGGCTGGGTTCCGCTGTTATAGTTGTCTAAATTTAGAAAAACAAAAAACTTGGCACTCAAATGGTAGTGTAGCTTGAAAATAAATAATTTAATGTGCATCCATAGGCAAATGGTTCAATGTTTTCGGTCCACATCCGGACCTTCATCAGAACAAATTACTGGTAGATAATGTTAATGTCCCACCGTTTGCAGATCCATCGAGGGTTTCAAAATGCCTGGATGATGTGATGACTGATGAGTCCTGCGTGTGTCAGCGCAAAGTTGTATGTGACCGAGGTCACGGAGGGTAAGTACTCCACTAAACCAAGTCATACAGACACAAGTTCAGAACATTAATGCCTTGCTTCAGGGTCTGACAAGCAAACCACCTTATGCTCATTTTCAGCACAGTCTCTGAAGAAATGCCTGGTCAGGGAGCTCTTCTTAGCTGCCTTTGGTGTGCTTACTTCAGAGGCGCAGTGGGCAGTAACAGCTGATGGACTGGATAGGGGTTGCCCACTGTGCCTTTGCACCCTGCTCCCTCTTTTGCTGTGCTGCTGTGACAGCCTGGTCACCTCCTCTTCCTCTGAATTGTGCATGTCACTAGGATTGCTTCTGCCCCTTTTGAGGTCTAGAACCTCATTCATCTTGTGAATCATCTTCCACCAACTCCTCAACTCTGGCCTTCTTTCCAGTCTGTACACTGAAGAAAGACGATAGAGTTGGTAACTGAGTTTCATCATCACCCAACGTGTGCTTCAGTGGTCCACTGACAGTGTGCTCTAGCCCTCCCATGTACTCATCCTCTAACCTAGTTGGGCAATTGTGTTTGGGCATCAGTGCACTCGGACTCTTCCACTTCTGGGGCAGGTGGATGGGCCTCTGAACCCCAGCTAGCAGAGTCAACAAAAGTAGAAGAGGCTGCTGCATGACTTGGGGCTCAGGCTGCTTGTCTGAATTGCAAGGGGGTGAGATGGAAGCTGGATGGTCCTCAGGTGCCAACTGTGCATTTTCTGCAATGCACCAGGTGGAAGATAATGCAAAGGAAATGGAGCCACTCTCAGCAATCCTTTTCAACACCTTGTGTAGCATTATTCTGGCCTATAAAGGGACACCTAACGTTCTGTCACATGCATGCACCAGAGGAAGGTGTTTTATTTGGGCACATACCAAGTACAATATGACCATGTCCCCTCTCTGCAACACTACTTGCCAATAGGAGGTGGAAGAGTAGAATTTATTTGCAAAAGTACTAGAAAACATACACCAGTCCAGATATATTATAGTTGTGCTCAAAAGTTTACATACCTTGGCAGAATTTTTGCTTTCTTAGCCTTTTTTCAGAGAATATGAATAATAACACCAAAACTTTTTCTCCCCTCATGGTTACTGGTTGGGTGAAGCCATTTATTGTCAAACTACTGTGTTTTCTCTATTTAAATCATAATGACAACCCAAAACATCCAAATGACCTTGATCAAAAGTTCACATAACCTGGTGATTTTGGCCTGATAACATGCACAAACATTGACACAAATAGGTTTGAATGGCTACTAAGGGTAACATCCTCACCTGTGACCTGTTTGCTTGTAACTAATGTGTGTAAATAAAAACTGAGTGAGTTTCTGGGATCCAGACAGACTCTGGCATCTTTCACCCAGCCACTGATGTTTCTGGATTATGAGTCATGGTGAAAGCAAAAGAATTGTCAACGGATCTATGGCAAAAGATGGTCGAACTGTATAAAACAGGAAAGGGATAAAAAAAGATATCCAAAGAATTGATAATGCCAGTCAGCAGCGTTCAAACTGTGATTAACAAATGGAAAATCAGGTGCTCTGTAAAAACAAAACCACAGTCAGGTAGACCAACTAAAATTTCATCCACAACTGCCAGGAAAATTGTTTGGGATGCAAAGAAAAACTCATAAATAACATCAGCTGAAATACTGGACTCTCTGAAACTAGCGGTGTGGCTGTTTCAAGATGCACAATAAGGAGGCACTTGAAGAAAAATGGGCTGCATAGTAGAGTGGTCAGAAGAAAGCTATTACAGGGCAAATACCACAAGTATCACAAGCTTCAAAACTTGAAGAACAAGGTAATTTGCAGTAATGAGACCAAAATTTAACTTTTTGGCCACAACCATAAACGTTAAATTTGGAGAGAGGTCAACAAGGCCTATGATGAAAGGAACACCATTCCTACTGTAAGGCATGGAGGTGGATCGCTGATGTTTTGGGGATGTGTAAGCTAAAAAGGCACAGGAAATGTGATCAAAGTTGAAGGAAAGATGATTGCAGCACGTTATCAGCAAATACAGGAGGCAAAATTGCAATCATCAGCCCAAAAGCTGCGCATGGGACGTACGTCGACATTCCGACATGACAACGATCCAAAACACAAGGCCAAGTTGACCTGTCATTGGCTACAGCGGAACAAAGTGAAGGATCTGGAGTGGCCATCTCAGTCTCCTGACCTCAATATCATTGAGCAATAGGGTTGAGCGAAACGGGTCGGCCATTTTCAGAAGTCGCCGACTTTTGGCAAAGTCGGGTTTCGTGAAACCCGACCCGACCTCTGTGTGGGGTCGGCCATGAGGTCGGCGATCTTCTGAATCTGGTATCGGAATTCCGATACCGAGTTCCGATATGTTTGCAATATCGGAAATCCATATTTAAGTGTAAAATAAAGAATTAAAATAAAAAATATTGCTATACTCACCCTCTGACGTGCCCTGGTACTAACCGGCAGCTTTCCTTCCTTAGAATCAGCGCGTGAAGGGCCTTAGATGACGTCGCGGCTTGTGATTGGTCGCGCGACCGCCCATGTGACCGCTCGCGCAACCAATCACAAGCCGCGACGTCATCGAAGGTCCTTCAAGCGCCGATTCTTAGGAAGGAAGGCTGTCGGAAAGAAGCAGGGCGCGTCCGAGGGTGAGTATATACCTAATAGGAATATACTCACCCTCGGACGCGCCCTTCTTCTTTCCGGCAGCCTTCCTTCCTAAGAATCAGCGCTTGAAGGACCTTCGGTGACATTGCGGCTTGTGATTGGTCGCGCGAGCGGTCACATGGGCGGTCGCGCGACCAATCACAAGCCGCGACGTCATCTAAGGCCCTTCACGCGCTGATTCTAAGGAAGGAAGGCTGCCGGTTAGTACAAGGGCGCGTCAGAGGGTGAGTATAGCAATATTTTTTATTTTAATTCTTTATTTTACATTTAAATATGGATCCCAGGGCCTGAAGGAGAGTTTCCTCTCCTTCAGACCCTGGGAACCATTGGAAACCCAATGCACTGCATTGGGTTTCGTGTTTCGGCCGACCCCGACCCCGACTTTTTTATAGGATTGGCCGATTTCACTCGACCTGACTTGTGAAAAAGTCGGGTTTCGTGAATCCCGACCCGATCCTATAAAAGTAAAAGTCGCTCAACCCTATTGAGCAACTCTGGGTACATCTCATGCACGCAGTTCATGCTAGACAGCCCAGAAATTTACAGGAACTGTCGGCTTTTTATGAAGAATAGTGGGCAGCTAGACCATCTGAGAAAATAAAGAACCTCATCCACAACTACCACAAAAGACTTCAAGCTGTCATAGCTGTTAGCGGGGGCAATACACGGTATTAAGAAATGGGGCATGTAAACTTTTGATCAGGGTCATTTGGATGTTTTGGGTTGTCATTATGATTTAAAAAGAGAAAACATAGTAGTTTGACAATAAATGGCTCACCCAATCACTAACCATAAGTGGAGAAAATGTTTTAGTGCTATCATTCATTTCTCTGAAAAAAGGCCAATAAAGCAAAAATTCTGCCAGGGTGTTAGGTGTCGAGTTCCCGTTACTGCACCAAGGGAATCTTGAATCAGGTCTGCTGTGGTCTCCCATTCTCCTCCAGCTGCAGTGGAACCTGCTCAGCGGAGACGTCAGTCCCAGCGTCTGGCTCAGCCTGATACTGTGCGAATGGTTACTGTTGCATTTCCAGGCTCTGCTCTTGTAGCCAGCACTGGTCAGCGGCGAGCAGGCTTTTCTGGGACTAAGTCCTGCTTTTCACGCACTGAGCTGTTGTGAATTCTGTGGCTGAATTCACTTCTGTGGTCACAAGTGGTATTGCAGTCTCTGGGCTTCCTCCCTCAGGTGTTTTGGTGAGCTCGTTGGCTGCCTTGCTATTTAGCTCCACCTGAGTCTGTCTTCCTTGCTCCTTGTCAATGTTCCAGTGTTGGATCTGAGCTACTGCATCTTTCCTTGGGCCTGCTGCTCTGCTAGATAAGTGCTTCTAGTTTGTTTTCTGTTTTTTCTGTCCAGCTTGCTATTAACTTTTGCTGGAAGCTCTGAGAAGCAAAGGAGTGCACCGCCGTGCTGTTAGTTCGGCACGGTGGGTCTTTTTGCCCCTTTGCGTGGTTTTCGTTTTAGGGTTTTTTGTAGACTGCATAGTTCTCTTTGCTATCCTCGCTCTGTCTAGAATATCGGGCCTCACTTTGCTGAATCTATTTCATTCCTACGTTTGTCTTTTCATCTTGCTAACAGTCATTATATGTGGGGGGCTGCCTATTCCTTTGGGGTATTTCTCTGAGGTAAGTAAGGCTTGTATTTCTATCTTCAGGCTAGTCAGCTCCTCAGGCAGTGTCGAGTTGCATAGGTAGTGATAGGCGCAATCCACTGCTGTTTATAGTTGTGTGAGGATAGATCAGGTACTGCAGTCTACAGAGATTCCACGTCTCAGAGCTCGTCCTATTGTTTTTGGTTATTGCCATATCTCTGTATGTGCGCTGATTACTGCACGCTGTGTTGCCTGATTGCCAGCCATAACACTGAGCATGCCCACGGGAGGACCTCTCATTGGAGGTCGGGGGTCACACACTCAGGCCCTGTTGCAGCTCCTATTGGTCCACCAGGAAGGTCCTGTAGAGCTGCAACTATAAAAGGTTCACATGGCCGCACGGCCATGCGCTGGTATCAAATTTGTTTGGCTTATGCCAGTGGATGCTATACCACTCTATACTTATGTGGTGTGAGGCTGTAGCTTTGGGACTGTACACTCAGGCAGGCAGCTAGCGTCAGTGGGGGCAATTAGCCTTTTTCTTAGCATCTGGTTCCTTCATGTGTGAGGTTAACACAGAAGAGTCCCAGAGCAAGCACAACCCTTAGTTACGGTAATAGTTTGTGTACAGCGCAAGTCAACAGAAATCGCTTCCAGTTCACACGGGGTGAAGCTTAACCCACGTGTGAGCTCAGAGGTTATTTGCCATTACTTTGCAGCAGATATCTCTGCACGGTGGCCCCCAGGCTGCGAACGCTCCTTGTAGCTACCTATCTATACTCGGTGCATTCCGCTAGCCCTAACAGTATACTAGCGCCAAGGTCTGGCTAAGGAATGGTAGACAAACAGCGATTGCAGGGGTACATCCAGCAGCTGGAGGGCAGGTTGGCAGCTCTCGAGCGTGCAACCTCGGCTGTGGATGTTACCGCTATAGCTGTTCAGGCTGCCAGAGAAATACTCTGGTGACAGTAAATCATGTAGGGGTTTCATGAGCCAGTGCGGTATACACCTCGAGCTCCTGGCTGCATGTTTTCCCACAGAGCGGGCAAAGGTGGGATTCATTATTTCTCTTCTGTCGGACAGGGAGTTGGAGTGGGCTACGCCGCTGTGGGAGCGCTATGATCATTTGGTGCAGAGTGCTTCTAAGTGTTTGAGCACTCTGGAACACGTCTTTTTAGGACCTCGAGTGACCCATGATATGGCGCTCCAACTGCTGGCATTGACTCAGAGTTCGTCCATGGTCGGCCATTTTGCTGTCCACTTTCTGACTTTAGCATCCGAGCTGGAGTGGCCAGATAAAGCCCTTATCCTGATATTTTGGAGGGGGCTGGCTGACCATGTGAAGGACACTTTGGCCACTAGGGAGATTTCTGCTACAATGGAGGAGCTTATAGCAGTATCAACTTGCATCGACCTTCGTTTTAACGAGTGAAGGTTGGAGCGAGCCCAGTGTAGGCAGAGGTTTCGGCTGGCTCCCACCTTCGCCAAGCCTCTGGAATCTTCGGTCCAGGCATCTGAGTCACATGAGGCTATGGAGGGGTCACGAGCGAGATCTAAGTCCAGACCACCCGTGCACTTAAGGTCTGTCATGTTTGTCGGCAGTCAGGACCCCTTGCCTCCAGGTGTTCTCAGCGGTCGGAAAAACATCAGGGTCTAGTGGTAGTCGGAGGAGGTACACTAGATATGGAGACATTTTCCTCCAAATTGCCCTTCAAGGGGACAATTACCATAGGCCCATCCACTCTTATGGTAGAGCTTTGCGAGGACTCCAGGGCGGAGGGCAATTTTATGTCATCTGCTTTCGCCCAACGACACGCAATACCCCTGATGATGCTCGCCAAACCTGTGACCGTTCGAGTGGTAAATGGGTCAACACTACCCTCACAGATTACACACCAAACCTTTCCATTCACTCTTTCCATGTCTTCATTTCATCAGATTATTTCCCTACTTGTCATTTCCGAGGGAATTGTTGAGGTCTTGTTGGGGATACCATGTCTACGCTACCACTCTCCTCATATAGAGTGGTCCTCAAGGAGAATTCTGGGATGGAGTAAATCCTGTGAGGGTAGATGTCAGAGGGAGTGCGTTCAGGTTGCTACAGCTGAGGTACCCGCAGATCTTTCCTCTCTCCCTGAGCACTATTGGCCCTATGTGGACGTGTTCTCCAAAAGGGCTGTGGAAACCCTTCTGCCTCACTGCCCCTATGACTGTCCTATTGACCTCTTGCCTGGTGCAGAGACTCCCCAGGGTCGAGTCTATCCGTTATCTCTTTGGAGACAGAGGCAATGTCCCAGTACATCTGAGAGAATCTGGCAAGATGATTCATTAGGAAGTCAGTGTCACCTGCAGGGGCTGGGTTCTTCTTCGTGCAGAAGATGAGTGGAGAACTACGTCCATGCATAGTCTACAGGGGTCTGAACGCCATCACCATTAAGAATAAGTACCCACTACCCCTGATATCTGAGCTCTTTGATAAGCTATGGGGAGCAAGGGTATTTACTAAATTAGATCTGTGGGGTGCTTACAACCTGATTCACATCCGTGAGGGGGATGAATGGAAGACGGCTTTTAACACCAGGGATGGGCCCTATGAATATCTGGTGATGCTCTTTGGGCTCTGTAATGCCCCAGCCGTTTTCCAAGACTTTGTGAACGACATCTTCCGGGATATGCTCACCACCTCGGTCGTAGTCTATCTGAATGATATTCTCATCTACTCTCCAGATATTGACTCCCACTGGAGAGATGTTTGCAGAATTTTCGACCTCTTACGGGCAAACTGCCTCTATGCCAAGTATGAGAAGTGTGTGTTTGAGCAGGAGTCCTTGCCTTTCCCTGGCTATATCATCTCTGCCCAGGGATTGGCTATGGATCCTGCCAAGCTACAGGCAGTGATGGACTGGCAGGAAGCTCATTCTCTTAAAGTGGTGCAGCGCTTTATGGGGTTCATTAATTGCTATCACCAGTTCATTCCCCACTTCTCAACTTTGGTTGCTCCCTTGGTTGCCCTCACCAAGAAGAGAGCAAATCCCAAACTGTGGTCGGAGGAGGTCTCCAAGGCCTTTCTCGCTATTAAGTCACACTTCTCTAGCACTCCCATCCTGCATCGCCCCGATGTAGATAAGCCGTTTATAATGGAGGTAGATGCCTCATCCGTTGGTGCTGGAGCAGTCCTCTTCCAAAAGGATGCTCAAGGTCGGAAGCTCATTTACAGTAATGAATATGCGGCTCCACCCCTATGGGAGGTGGAGCCGCATATTCATGACTGTAATCGGCGGCCCCACGTGACCGCATAGAGTAGAAGGTGCGGCCAGGAGAAGAAGCAGCGACAGCCAACGAGGGAGCTGGGTGAGTATTTTCAGAACAGCGGGGGGGGGGGGAGGCGCACAGGGGGTGGGAGGGCGGTGGGCACATAGATCTTGATTTCACACAGGATTATTCATATCTTCTCTACAGCAAACGCTGCTGCAGGGAAGATATGAATCGCGGCTTCAGCACCAGTGGGGGGGACAGCGCTTAATGTAGCGCTGTCTCCTGCATGGCACACGGACTGCACACGGACAATGTCATTGTGCGGGACATGTTTTGCACGGACCCATTGACTTTAAGGGGTCCGTGTAATACGTGCGCTCCCACGAACACTGACATGTCTCCGTGTTTGGCACACGGAGACACGGTCCGCAAAAAATCAATGACATCTGCACAGATGCATTGATTTTTATGTGTCTACGTGTGTCAGTGGCTCCGGTACGTGAGGAAACTGTCACCTCACGTACCGGAGCCACTGACGTGTGAAACCGGCCTTAGGCTTTTGTAATTCTGACCTAGGAAAAACATTTCGGTTAATACTAGATTTTTGATAGTTTTCAGCTAGGATCAGGAAATTCAAGTTCATTGAAAAAGAAAATATACAGTAGCTGCAAAGTAATGAAGATACATTACAAAGGTGAAGCATTTTATATCTGCATTCCATGTGATTATATTTATGTTTTTTTCCTTTATTTAGCAACACTGGAGTTCCATTTTAAAAATACATTTTCAGCAATCCATTTGTTTTCTAAACTAATATAACAATTTAGCAATTTAGCATAACATATGTAATTATTGATATTTATAATTATTATCATATCATTTGTTTATGTGCGTTATTTCATGTTGTAAAAATGTATTGCATATATTTATCAAAAAAAGACAAAAAAATAGCAACGTATTGTCTGAAAGGTTTGCAGCCTTCACACATGTTTGAATTTTGTGACAAACACAAGACACTGCTGTGCATGAGGAAGAACACATTAGCTATTAACCTTCCCCCAGCCCATCAACTTTATTTTGCAATCTTTCCCCAGAACCATTAGAATACCCTGAAGAAATGACTTTCCAATTAAAAAGGATCTCTGAGAACACAGGCTTTTTATCTCTGACTCCTGGTGTTCTTTATTCCAATAATTTAAATTGGAATTGATTTTTCAATTTAGCCGTTGACTTGCTATGGACACACAGTCAAAAAGGCCGAATGGAATTGCATGGCTCAAATGTTTGTCTTAGTAATGTACTTCTCATAAATTCACAGGAGTCAGATTGTTAATGTCTTCTCTTTTGCTGCTGCTGAAGACAGCAGCTTTTCAGCTCAGCATGGCAAACGGAAAAAAATATGGGCTGCTTGACCTTAAAGAAAATAATGTTATTACTATATATCTTTTAGAATTCAGTGTAAATAACCTGTAGATGCTTTGTTATGTCTTTAATGGTAACAGAGAACTTTAGATTTATTGCACATAGAGATGCACATAAATAAAACATTGTTTTCCTTTACAAACAGAAGCACACAATAGTTTAAATAAGTCACGAGTCTCTCTTGCCTGTGTAGCGTTAGACATGCATAGACTCAAGTATAAAAGAGATCTTTCAAATACGGTAATCCTAAACCAGAATTTAATATGGCAAAATGTGGGAATGAGAACTGGATAAAAAAATTGGAAAGTTTCAAAGAAAAAGCTCCAATTCAATGGAATAATTTCAGAAAAAATATTTTACACATGTACTTGTATCTCATATATTTAAAATAAGGAAAAGCCAACAGCACCATGGTCTTCGAAAAACTGACACAATTTGGATTTGTTACCACCACATTGTGTGTGACGTTTTGGCCCAGCAATGAGCCGTTCTCAAGCAGTTTACAAAGTGCCCATATAAAAATATAAATATATGCCAAGACTTCATTGATCATTAGGTAAAAAGGGCATAATATTTCTTTACATTTTAAACCTTCTCTTACTTATATTCTTTTTGTTGATAAAATGAATGAATTAGGAATTATATTTAGTCCATCATGCAAATTGGTCGATTGCTTTGAAAAATGATGTAGCTGAAATAAATGGGGCTAGCATATAATATATAAATTTAGAAGCCAAACAGATCATAATGTTTTTGATGCTGAGAATCGACTGCTACAGTTGTGTTATTTGCATGAATTTTCGAGGGGCATATTATTATTATTATTATTTATTTATATAGCACCATTCTTAAAAAGTTACTAACAAAATTGGATTGTTCCTGTTGGGATAACTGCTGTACTGCTAGATTGTTGCATTTAACCCCTCAGCCAACTTACATAAATCAAAATACCACAGCTCAAAAATGAAAATGAGAATTTTCAAATTGATTGAAAATTTGGCATTTCATGGTAAGGAAGAGGGGTTACCTTTAAATTGATCGTGTATAATTCAAAAATTTTCTTCAACAACTGCAATATCTTCTTACTAAATATATTTTGAAATCATTCAGACCTAGGGATTCACCATCTACTATATATGCTTATATGCTCTTATGGCAAAAAAATGACTTTAGTTACCTAATATTTACACACAATCCCACACTAGGTGGAAACTGAAACTCATTTCTCTAAAGCTTTTACCATAGTGGATTAAGTATCACTAACATTCTTTTGCCATTGAATGCCCTCCTCTCCTTATGCAGCTAATTGGGAATTCCATCCTGAAGTTAAAAAGCTATGGGTAAAAAGAAAATATTATCGTTAAAAGTATTGTCGAGGATTTGGATGAAAGTCTGAAGATTTCTCAATCCTGACAGTGTGATCTTTTTCAGTGCACTCCTATTGATAGAGGTTGAGCATGTCTAGTCAGCATGTGATTACAAGTATGCAAGGCACTCACACCACCAAAGCAGAGAATCCTGACAGCAGGCACAACTCATGCTGTCAGGATTCAGAACTGTTCAGCCACCTAAGGTGACTGCAGACATTCATTCCAAGCCTGGAAACCCTAATAAGTTTAGCGGACCTTCCCCTATATTATTCCTGACATATACTTCTCCAGTTGGCACATATTGGCTAAATTGACTGTTAAATAAATCTAATCTGGAGCCATTATCATTTAATCTAATTGTCAGGCGAAAACAATAAATATCAGATTCCTGAACATAACTTTTACAGAAACTTGAAGTTAGCATATGTCATGCAGTCTTTTTTATTCATTCCTCAGTCTACTTTTGGCTTTTTTATTTCAATACATCTTGAAGGGATACATTTTTGCAAGGGATTTTCCAAGCTATCTCTAAAGTTCCTTACCAGTTACCCACAGTTTGTACAGGGTGGCCAATTGTCTATGCTGTGAAGATACGAGATGTGCAGCATCTGAAACAACGGATACTGGATGCCTGTGCTAGCATTTCTTCTTTGGTGTTGAAATCAGTGTGTCAAGAGTGGGAGAAGAGGGTTGCATTGGCAATCCAACACAATGGGCAGCACTTTGAAGACATTTTATAATTGGTCATAAACTTGTAAATAACAAAAAGTGGAAGTGCAATATAAACTTCTGTCTTAAAGAAACGCTCCCATCAAAGTTTTTATCCTCTCTCTCTATATATATATATATTACAGTCATCATATTATTTTATTATAATTTATTATTATAGCGCCATTTATTCCATGGCGCTTTACATGTGAGGAGGGGTATACATAATAAAAACATGTACAATAATCTTGAACAATACAAGTCACAACTGGTACAGGAGGAGAGAGCACCCTGCCCACGAGGGCTCACAATCTACAAGGGATGGGTGAGGATACAGTAGGTAAGGGTAGACCTGGTCGTGCAGTGGTTTGGTCGATCGGTGGTCACTGCAGGTTGTAGGCTTGTCAGAAGAGGTGAGTCTTCAGGTTCTTTTTGAAGGTTTCAATGGTAGGTGAGAGTCTGATATGTTGTGGCAGAGAGTTCCAGAGTAGGGGTGATGCCCGAGAGAAATCTTGTATGCGATTGTGGGAAGAGGAGATAAGAGGGGAGTAGAGAAGGAGATCTTGTGAGGATCGGAGGTTGCGTGCAGGAAAGTACCGGGAGACGAGGTCACAGATGTATGAAGGAGACAGGTTGTGGATGGCTTTGTACATCATGGTTAGGTTTTGTACTGGAGTCTCTGGGTAATGGGGAGCCAGTGAAGGGATTGACAGAGGGGAGAGTGTTATGACCTGGTGGTTAAGAGGCCACACTGAAATGACCTGGTGGCTAAAACGCAACATGGAACGAGCTCTGAGAAGGTGGTATCTCTACTGACCGCAGTCCCTAATCCTAACAACACAACTAGAAATAGCCGTGGGATGTTCCTGACACTCCCTAGACACCTCGTCACAGCCTAAGATATAACTACCCCTAAAGAAGGAAATAGAAAGCTATCTTGCCTCAGAGAAACCCCCAAAAGGAAAGATAGCCCCCCACAAATATTGACTGTGAAAGGAGAGGGAAATGACGAACACAGAAATGAAATTAGAATTCAGCAAAGGGGAGGCCAATACTAAACTAGATAGACAGAGAGCAAAGGATACTGTGCGGTCAGTATTAAAAGCTACAAAATCCACGCAGAGTTTACAAAAATGAACTCCACACCGACTCACGGTGTGGAGGGGCAAATCTGCTTTCCCAGAGCTTCCAGCTAGCCTAAATAAGACATAGTGACAAGCTGGACAAAAGAGACAAAATGCAAAGCAATAGAGTCCAAACAAATGGACAAACAAACTAGCAAAAGTTATCTTTTGCAGACAAGGACTGGCCATATGAGAAATCCAAGGGAAGAATCAAATCCAACCAAGAACATTGACAGCAGGCATGGACTAAAGCCCAGAGCAAGTTTAAATAACAAACCCAGGCAAGGCGATTAATGAAGGCAGCTGCTACAGCTACCTAACGGAGCAGCAGTTCCACTCGAAACCACCAGCGGGAGCCCAAGGGCAGAACTCGCAAACATACCATTAGCAACCACAGGAGGGAGCTCCAGAACGGAACTCACAACAGTACCACCCCCTTGAGGAGGGGTCACCGAACCCTCACCAGAGCTCCCAGGCCGATCAGGACGAGCCAAATGGAAAGCACGAACAAAATTGGGAGCATGAACATCGGAGGCAACAACCCAAGAATTATCCTCCTGGCCATAACCCTTCCACTTGACCAGATACTGAAGCTTCCGCCTCGAAAAACGAGAATCCAAAATCTTCTCTACCACATATTCCAATTCCCCTCAACCAACACCGGAGCAGGAGGATCAATGGAGGGAACCATAGGTACCACATATCTCCGCAACAAGGATCTATGGAACACATTATGAATGGAAAAGGAAGCTAGAAGGGCCAAACGAAAAGACACTGGATTGATAATTTCAGAAATCTTATAAGGCCCAATAAAGCGAGGCGTGAACTTAGGGGAAGAAACCTTCATAGGAACATGACGAGAAGACAACCAGACCAAATCCCCAACACGAAGCCGGGGACCAACACACTGACGACGGTTAGCAAAACGCTGAGCCTTCTCCTGAGACAACGTCAAATTGTCCACCACATGAGTCCAAATTTGCTGCAACCTGTCCACCACGGAATCCACACCAGGACAGTCAGAAGGCTCAAGCTGCCCTGAAGAAAAACGAGGATGAAAACCAAAGTTACAAAAAAAAGGCGAAACCAAGGTAGCCGAACTAGCCCGATTATTAAGGGCAAACTCGGCCAACGGCAAAAAGGTCACCCAATCATCCTGATCAGCAGACACGAAGCATCTCAAATAGGTTTCCAAGGTCTGATTGGTTCACTCCGTTTGGCCATTTGTCTGAGGATGGAATGCAGAAGAAAAAGACAAATCAATGCCCATTCTAGCACAAAAGGACCGCCAAAACCTAGAAACGAACTGGGAACCTCTGTCAGACAATATTTTCCGGAATACCATGCAAACGAACCACATGCTGAAAAAATAATGGAACCAAATCAGAAGAGGAAGGCAACTTAGGCATCGGCACCAAATGGACCATCTTAGAAAACCGGTCACAAACCACCCAGATGACAGACATCTTATGAGAAACAGGAAGATCAGAAATAAAATCCATGGAAATATGCGTCCATGGCCTCTCAGGAATAGGCAAAGGCAAAAGCAACCCGCTGGCACGGGAACAGCAAGGCTTAACCCGAGCACAGATCCCACAGGACTGCACAAACGATCGCGCATCCCGCGACAAGGAAGGCCACCAAAAGGACCTAGCCACCAAATCTCTGGTACCGAAAATCCCAGGGTGACCAGCCAACACCGAACCATGAACCTCAGAAATTACCCTACTAGTCCATCTATCAGGAACAAACAATTTCCCCACAGGACAGCGGCCAGGTTTATCAGCCTGAAACTCCTGAAGTACCCGCCGTAAATCAGGGGAGATGGCAGAAAGAATCACCCCCTCCTTGAGGATCCCAGCCGGCTCATGAACTCGCGGAGAATCAGGCAAAAAACTCCTAGAAAGGGCATCAGCCTTCACATTCTTAGATCCAGGAATATACGAGACCACAAAATCAAAACGTGAGAAAAACAAAGACCACCGAGCCTGTCTAGGATTCAACCGCTTAGCAGACTTGAGGTAAATCAGATTCTTGTGATCAGTCAAGACCACCACGCGATGCTTGGCTCCCTCAAGCCAATGTCGCCACTCCTCAAATGCCCACTTCATAGCCAACAACTCCCAATTGCCGACATCATAATTATGCTCAGAAAACGAAAATTTTCTGGAGAAGAAAGCACATGGTTTCATCAAAGAGCCATCAAAATTTCTCTGAGACAAAACGGCCCCTGCCCCAATCTCAGAAGCATCAACCTCAACCTGAAAAGGGAGAGAAACATCTGGCTGACGCAACACAGGGGCAGAAGTAAAACGACGTTTAAGCTCCTGAAAGGCCTCAACAGCCGCAGAGGACCAATTCACCACATCAGCGCCCTTCCTCGTCAAATCGGTCAGAGGCTTCACAACACTAGAAAAATTAGCAATAAAGCGACGATAAAAATTGGCAAAGCCCAAAAATTTCTGAAGGCTCTTTACAGATGTAGGTTGAGTCCAATCATGAATGGCCTGGACTTTAACAGGGTCCATTTCAATAGCCGAGGGAGAAAAAATTAAACCCAAAAAAGAAACCCTCTGAACTCCAAAGAGGCACTTAGACCCCTTCACAAACAACGCATTAGAACGAAGGACCTGAAACACCATCCTAACCTGCTTCACATGAGACTCCCAATCATCGGAGAAAACCAAAATATCATCCAAATACACAATCATAAATTTATCCAGATAATTCCGGAAGATATCATGCATAAAGGACTGAAATACTGATGGAGCATTAGAGAGCCCGAATGGCATCACAAGATATTCAAAATGGCCTTCAGGCGTATTAAATGCTGTTTTCCATTCATCACCTTGTTTAATACGCACAAAATTTTACGCCCCTCGGAGGTCGATTTTAGTAAACCAACTAGCACCCTTAATCCGAGCAAACAAATCAGAAAGCAAAGGTAACGGATACTGGAATTTGACAGTGATCTTATTGAGAAGGCGATAATCTATACAGGGTCTCAAGGAGCCATCCTTCTTGGCAACAAAAAAAAATCCCACTCCCAACGGTGACGAAGACGGGCGAATATGCCCTTTCTCCAAGGACTCCTTTACATAACTCCGCATAGCGGCATGCTCTGACACAGACAGATTGAAAAGTCGGCCCTTAGGGAACTTACAGCCAGGAATCAAATTAATGGCACAATCGCAGTCCCTATGAGGAGGCAGGGAACTGGACTTGGGCTCATCAAATACATCCTGGAAATCCGACAAAAACTCAGGAACTTCAGAAGAAGGGGACGAGGAAATGGACATCAAAGGAATATCACTATGTATCCCCTGACAACCCCAACCAGTCACAGACATAGATCTCCAATCCAGCACTGGATTATGTTCCTGTAACCATGGAAAACCCAGCACAACATCATGCAAATTATGCAACACCAAAAAACGAATATTTTCCTGATGTGCTGGAGCCATGCACATGGTTAACTGTGTCCAGTGCTGAGGTTTATTCTTGGCCAATGGCGTAGCATCAATCCCCCTTAAGGGAATAGGACTCTGCAAAGGTTTGAAGGAAAAACCACAGCGCCTGGCAAACTCTAAGTCCATTAAGTTCAGGGCAGCGCCAGAATCCACAAATGCCATAACAGAAAAGGACGACAATGAGCAAATCAGGGTAACAGACAAGAGAAATTTAGGCTGCACAGTACTAATGGTAACAGACCTAGGGACCCTCCTAGTACGCTTAGGGCAATCAGAAATAGCATGAGCTGAATCACCACAGTAAAAACACAGCCTATTCTGACGTCTGAATTTCTGCCTTTCTGCTCTAGTCAAAATCCTATCACATTGCATAGGCTCAGGACTTCGCTCAGAGGACACTGCAATATGGTGCACCACCTTGCGCTCACGCAAGCGCCGATCAATCTAAATGGCTAGAGACATAGACTCGCTCAAACTGGCAGGCGTAGGAAAGCCCACCATTACATCTTTAAGGGTTTCAGAAAGACCTTTTCTGAAAATAGCAGCCAGTGCCTCTTCATTCCATTTAGTGAGCACAGACCATTTTCTAAATTTCTGGCAATATAACTCTGCCACTTCCTGACCCTGACACAGGGCCAACAGTGTTTTCTCAGCATGCTCTACAGAGTTAGGTTCGTCATACAACAATCCGAGCGCCTGAAAAAATTCATCTACATTCAATAATGCCGGATTCCCTGTTTCAAGAGCAAATGCCCAGTCTTGAGGGTCACCACGCAGTAAGGATATGATGATTTTCACTTGCTGAATGGGATCACCAGAAGAACGGGGTTTCAAAGCAAAAAACAATTTGCAGCTATTTTTAAAGTTCAAAAACTTGGATCTTTCCCCCCCAAAATAATCAGGAGCAGGAATTCTTGGCTCTAGAGCCGGAGTCTGAACAATATAATCTTGGATACTCTGGACTCTTGCAGCAAGTTGATCCACACGAGAAAACAAACCCTGAACCTCCATACCAGAGCATATATCCAGCACCACCCAGATATCAAGAGGAAAAAAAAGGCAGAACAGAGCACAGAAAAAAAATGGTTCAGAACTCTTTTTTTTTCCTTCTTTTGAGACGCATTCAATTCATTCCAGGCCTGCTGTACTGTTATGACCTGGTGGTTAAGAGGCCACACTGAAATGACCTGGTGGCTAAAACGCAACATGGAACGAGCTCTGAGAAGGTGGTATCTCTACTGACCACAGTCCCTAATCCTAACAACACAACTAGAAATAGCCGTGGGATGTTCCTGACACTCCCTAGACACCTCGTCACAGCCTAAGATATAACTACCCCTAAAGAAGGAAATAGAAAGCTATCTTGCCTCAGAGAAACCCCCAAAAGGAAAGATAGCCCCCCACAAATATTGACTGTGAAAGGAGAGGGAAATGACGAACACAGAAATGAAATTAGAATTCAGCAAAGGGGAGGCCAATACTAAACTAGATAGACAGAGAGCAAAGGATACTGTGCGGTCAGTATTAAAAGCTACAAAATCCACGCAGAGTTTACAAAAATGAACTCCACACCGACTCACGGTGTGGAGGGGCAAATCTGCTTTCCCAGAGCTTCCAGCTAGCCTAAATAAGACATAGTGACAAGCTGGACAAAAGAGACAAAATGCAAAGCAATAGAGTCCAAACAAATGGACAAACAAACTAGCAAAAGTTATCTTCTGCAGACAAGGACTGGCCATATGAGAAATCCAAGGGAAGAATCAAATCCAACCAAGAACATTGACAGCAGGCATGGACTAAAGCCAGAGGAAGTTTAAATAACAAACCCAGGCAAGGCGATTAGTGAAGGCAGCTGCTACAGCTACCTAACGAAGCAGCAGTTCCACTCGAAACCACCAGAGGGAGCCCAAGGGCAGAACTCGCAAACATACCATTAGCAACCACAGGAGGGAGCTCCAGAATGGAACTCACAACAGGAGAGGCCGGGGAATAGCGGGGGACAGGTGGATTAGTCAGGCAGCTGAGTTTAGAATAGATTGGAAGGGTGTGAGAGTGTTCGAGGGGAGGCCACAGAGCAGGAGGTTATAATAGTCGAGGCGGGAGATGATGAGGGCATGGACTAGAGTTTTTGCAGATTCTTGGTTTAGGAATGTACGGATCTGTGAAATATTTTTGAGTTGAAGGCGGCAGGAAGTGGAAAGGGCTTGGATATGCGGTTTGAAGGAGAGATCAGTGTCAAGGATTACCCCGAGACAGCGAGCTTGTGGAACTGGGGAGAGTGGGCAGCCGTTTACTGTAATGGATAGGTTCGTTGGGGGGGTCGCATGAGATGGGGGAAAGACAATGAATTCTGTTTTGTCCATGTTAAGTTTTAGAAATCGCACTGTGTACTTACAATTGCTCATTTTGTCTTTCTACCCAGTTAATTCTCTTTTCTCTGCTCTGTGTATTCCCCTCTTCATCTCCTGACCCAGCTGTTCCCTCCTCACCCTGCCAGGGATGTTTGCAGTGACTCATGACTCATACAATGAAAATAGGCTTTCTGCCTCTACATAGAGAAAGGAAGGAGTCATCTAGTTAGTTTTAAATCATGTGATATCATAAACCTAATGGAAAAGAGAAGAATTAGCTGGGTAGAAGGGCAAAATAAGCAATTGTAAGTACACAGTGCTATATCACATGATGACCGGAATATTTTAAAGGGAACCTGTCACCTGAATTTGGCAGGACCGGTTTTCGGTCATATGGGCGGAGTTTTCGGGTGTTTTATTCACCCTTTTCTTACCCGCTGGCTTCATGCTGGCCACAATATTGGATTGAAGTTCATTCTCTGTCCTCCATAGTACATGCCTGCGCAAGGCAATCTTGCCTTGGGCACGTCCAGTATGTTTTGCCTAACTGCGAGCAAAGCTGAAAAGCATTAGTGCGCATGTGCCGGCGCACTATGTCCCAGAACACAGTGAAATACTTCCGGGACATGGTGCGCCGGTGCATGTGCAGTAATGCTTTTTGGCTTTGCCCGCAGTTGGGCAAAGCTTACTGCGCATGCGCAAGGCAAGATTGCCTTGCGCAAGCGTGTACTACGGAGGACAGAGAATTAACTTCAATCCAATATTGCGGTATTGTGGCCGGCATGCAGCCAGTGGGTAAGGAAAGGGTGAATCAAACACCCGAAAACTCCGCCCATATGACCGAAAACCGGTCCTGCCAAATTCAGGTGACAGGTTCCCTTTAAGAGGATACAAATTTTGATGTGAGTGGGATGGGAGTGATTGTATTAGACTTCCTCTTTTTGGCAATTAGTATTTTAACTGCTGTGATTGTAAAAATATGGATGATATCAAAGGTGGAAAAAGTTCTAAAATTAGCATTTTAGGTATGATTTTTCATATAACAGAAATCTGGCATTTTTTTAAAAAAAAAAGGTTGTGAAGACTTTTTATGTCCACTGTATACATTAAAGTAATTATATGATACATATTATAGGAAACATTCACTTCATTATGCATCTTCATCACAAAACTTACATGGTTTTTATATTAAATATAAACTTTAAATTCTAATTTGTTCCCCTGGTAAAGCAGGATGCTTAACCTATCATTGCAGTGTGTTGATTTTCAATTCCTTCTTCTGCAGCTTATTTTTAGAGTTGTTTTGCATTTGCAGAACTTTAATGTGATTCACTTAAATAATTAGAGTTAATAAAATCCTGTATTTTATCCAATTTTAAACCTAGCAATAATTATAATAAATAAATCAAGTCTGCAATCACAGATGACAATTTTCCCATATTTAATAGATATAACAGCAATAATTTGGAAAGAGTAAGTAGCATGATTATTTAAATAGGATGCAATTAAATGAACGTAATAACAAATATTTAAATGTTGTTTCTATGTTTGATAAATGTGACACACGTAATCAAAGTGAAAAACAAAATTAAATGTCTCAACATGAGGTTGTTACTAAATTGCTAAACACTTAAAAAAGCCTAATTTGTTACTTTTTCGCAATAATTTGGCAGATTTTGAAAATAGTATTTGAAGACCCTATTGTTTATAAAGGATATATGGTGTATAAATACTTGCTATTCTGACGTCAGTGTTCAAAGTGAATGTGCCAGTCTCATCAGGCCTAATAAATCTATTTATTAATATATAGTTGGATTGAAATTTTATGATGCCTGAAATATGGGAATGGCAGAAGTGCGCTCGCTCTCTATGAAGCAAACTCCGGAGCTTAGACCTCTCCATACAATGCGAGTACAGGCACCAAGGATTAACTGCTCTGCAGTGCGGATCACAACATTTTGCCCTCTTGTTGCAGTCAACTGCTGTCAGTTGCTGCTGGAATTAATCTTGGAGTGGTATTTATGCAATCGAGTGCAACACTTCCAGTCTTTGTACAGATAATTAAGTGATCATGGGTTCAAGGTGTATAAGAAAACTAATAAAAAGTGTTAAAAAGATTACAGAAAAATAAAAAAATAAATATAACAGTTTAACTCACCATTTTTGCTATAATGTAGAGATTGAATTCTAAAAAATAAAAAACAAACAAACTTATTATCACTGTGTAAACAATTGCTCGAAGTAATAAAATAAAAAAAAGTATTTCATGCATACAGTAGCTGCCGTAATGGACAAAAATAATGTGGCCATGCGGTCTCTCAAAATAATAATAATGTAAAGAGATCAAAGAATCAACCCCCAAATGGTACCAATAAAAACAAAATCTTGTCCTGCAAATATTAAGCCCTTATTTAACCCCTTCGCGACATGCGCCGTACTAGTACTGCGCTGCCGGCACTGCATTAGTGCCAGCAGCAGTACTAGTACGGCGCACCGATCACCGCGGTCTCGCGCTGAGCGCCGCGGTGATCGGGTGCGGGTGTCAGCTGTATACGACAGCTGACACCCCGCAGCAATGCCCACGATCGGCGCTATCGCCGATCGCGGGCATTTAACCCCTCTGATGCCGCTGTCAGTAGTGACAGCGGCATAGAGGGGGATCGCGCAGGGACGGGGGCTCCCTGCGCTCTCCCACCGGAGCAACGCAATGAGATCGCGTTGCTCCGGTGACCCGGAAGGAGTCCCCGGATCCAAGATGGCCGCCGGACTCCTTCCGGGTCATGAAGTGACCTGGCTAGCCGGCGCCTGCTGAGAGCAGGCGCTGGAAAGCCAGCTAAGCTGCCTGTCAGATCGTTGATCTGACAGTGTGCTATGCACAGTGTCAGATCAACGATCTGATCTAATACAGAGATGTCCCACCCTGGGACAATGTTAGAAAGTAAAAAAAAAAAAAATAGAATGTGTAAAAAAAAATAAAAAAAAATCCCCAAATAAAAAAAAAAAAACATTTCCCAATAAATCCATTTATTTATGTAAAAAAAAAAAAACAATAAATGTACACATATTTGGTATCGCCGCGTCCATAACGACCCGCTCTATAAAACTATCCCACTAGTTAACCCCTTCAGTGAACACCGCAAAAAAAAAAAAAAAAAACAAGGCAAAAAACAACGCTTTATTATCATACAGGCGAACAAAAAGTGGAATAACACGCGATGAAAACGACGGATATAAATAACCATGGTACCGCTGAAAACATCATCTTGTCCCGCAAAAAAAATGCTGCCATACAGCATCATCAGCAGAAAAATAATAAAGTTATAGCTCTCAGAATAATGCGATGCAAAAACAATTATTTTTTTATATAAAATAGTTTTTATTGTGTAAAAGCGCCAAAACATAAAAAAAATTACATAAATGAGGTATCGCTGTAATCGTACTGACCCGAAGAATAAAACTGCTTTATCCATTTTACCACATGTGGAACGGTATAAACGCCCCCCCCCTAAAAGAAATTCAGGAATTGCTGGTTTTTGTTCATTCCGCCTCCCAAAAATCGGAATAAAAAGCGATCAAAAAATGTCATCTGCCCGAAAATGTTACCAGTAAAAACGTCAACTCGTCCCGCAAAAAACAAGACCTCATATGACTCTGTGGGCCAAAATATGGATAAATTATAGCTCTCAAAATGTGGTGATGCAAAAACTATTTTTTACAATAAAAAGCGTCTTTTAGTGTGTGACAGCTGCCAATCATAAAAATCCGCCAAAAAAAACGCTATAAAAGTAAATCAAACCCCCCTTCATCACCCCCTTATTTAGGGAAAAATAATAAAATGTAAAAAAATGTATTTATTTCCATTTTCCCATTGGTGCTAGGGTTAGGGCTAGGGTTAGGGCTAGGGCTAGGGCTAGGGTTAGGGCTAGGGTTAGGGCTAGGGCTAGGGTTAGGGTTAGGGCTAGGGTTAGGGTTGGGGTTAGGGTTTCAGTTATAATTGGGGGTTTCCACTGTTTAGGCGGCACGGTGGCGCAGTGGTTAGCACAGCAGCCTTGCAGCTCTAATCCCACCCAGGACAACATCTGCAAAGAGTTTGTATGTTCTCTCCGTGTTTGCGTGGCTTTCCTCCGGGCACTCCGGTTTCCTCCCACATTACAAAGACATACTGATAGGGAATTTAGATTGTGAGCCCCATCGGGGACAGTGATGATAATGTGTGCAAAACTGTAAAGCGCTGCGGAATATGTTAGCGCTATATAAAAATAAAGATTATTATTATTATTATTAGGCACATCAGGGGGCGTCCGATCTCAATTCCAGCCAATTCTGCTTTGATAAAGTAAAACAGTGCTCCTTCTAAGTCTGCATTTCAAATGGCGCTCCTTCCCTTCCGAGCTCTGCCGTGCACCCAAACAGTGGTTCCCCCCAACATATGGGGTATCAGCGTTCTCAGGACAAGTTGGACAACAACTTTTGGGGTCCAATTTGTCCTGTTACCCTTGGGAAAATAAAAACATAGGGGATAAAATATCATTTTCGTGGAAAAAAAAATATTTTTTATTTTCACGGCTCTGCGTTATAAACTGTAGTGAAACACTTGTTGGTTCAAAGCTCTCACAACACATCTAGATAAGTTCCTTGGGGGGTCTAGTTTCCAATATGGGGTCACTTGTGGTAGGTTTCTACTGTTTAGGTACATCAGGGGCTCTGCAAATGCAACATGACACCTGCAGTCCATTCCATCTAAGTCTGCATTTCAAACGGTGCTCCTTCCCTTCCGAGCTCTGCCATGCACTCAAACGGTGGTTCCCCCCCACATGTATCAGCGTACTCAAGACAAATTGGACAATAACATTTGTGGTCCAATTTCTCCTGTTACCCTTGGGAAAAAAAAAATTGCGGGCTAAAACATCATTTTGTGGAAAGAAAAAATGATTTTTTAATTTTCACAATGCTACATTCTAAACTTTAGTGAAACAATTGGGGGTTAAAAGTGCTCACCACACATCTAGATAAGTTCCTTAGGGGGTCTTCTTTCCAAAATGGGGTCACTTGTGGGGGGTTTCCACTGTTAAGGCACGTCAGGGGCTCTCCATATGCGACATGGCGTCCGATCTCAATTCCAGCCAATTTTGCATTGAAAAGTCAAATGGCACTCCTTCCCTTCCGAGCTCTGCCATGCGCTCAAACAGTGGTTTATCCCCATATATGAAGTATCGACGTACTCAGGACAAATTGCACAACAACTTTTGGGGTCCAATTTATCCTTTTACCCTTGGGAAAATAAAAAATTTGGGGCAAAAAGATCATTTTTTGTGAAAATTAATAAAAAATTTTTTTTTACGGCTCTACATTATAAACTTCTGTGAAGCACTTGGAGGTTCAAAGTGCTCACCACACATCTAGATTAGTTCCTTAGGGGGTCTACTTTCCAAAATGGTGTCACTTGTGGGGGTTTCCACTGTTTAGGCACATCAGGGGCTCTGCAATCGTGACATGGGCTCCGATCTCAATTCCAGCAAATCTTGCATTGAAAAGTCAAATGGCGCTCCTTCCCTTCCGAGCTCTGCCATGTGCCCAAACAGTGGTTTACCCCCATATATGGGGTATCGGCGTACTCAGGACAAATTGTACAACGACTTTTGTGGTCCAATTTCTCCTGTTACCCTTGGTAAAATGAAACAAATTGGACCTGAAGTAAAAATTTTGTGAAAAAAAAGTTAAATGTTCAATATTTTTAAACATTCAAAAAATTCCTGTGAAGCACCTGAAGGGTTAATAAACTTTTTGAATGTGGTTTTGAGTACCTTGAGGGGTGCAGTTTTTAGAATGGTGTCACTTTTGGGCATTTTCTGTCATATAGACCCCTCAAAGTCACTTCAAGTGTGAGGTGGTCCGTAAAAAAATGGTTTTGCAAATTTTGTTGCAAAAATGAGAAATCGCTGGTCAACTTTTAACCCTTATAACGTCCTAACAAAAAAAATTATGTTTCCAAAATTGTGCTGATGTAAAGCAGACATGTGGGAAATGTTGTTTATTAACTATATTATGTGATATAACTCTCTAATTTAAGGGCATAAAAACTAAGAGTTTGAAAATTGCTAAATTTTCATAATTTCCGACAAATTTTTGTTTTTTCCACAAATAAATGCAAGTCATATCGAAGAAGTTTTACCACTATCATGAAGTACAATATGTCACGAGAAAACTGTCAGAATCACCAGGATCCGTTGAAGCGTTTCAGAGTTATGACCTCATAAATTGACAGTGGTCAGAATTGTAAAAATTGGCCCTGTCACTTAGGTGAAAACAGGCTTTGGGGTGAAGGGGTTAACTAAAACAAACCTGTTGTTTTCAGACTATGACGACTGAATACAAATGCTGTTTGCAAGTTGTTTTTTAGGTTGCAGCACAAAAAAAATTGTACATAAATTTGGCATTACAATAACCATACTGACTCATAGATCAAAATTATCATGTAATTTCTGCTGCACAGTAAATGCTGTTAAATCAATACTCAAAAAACAATGACAAAATTGCTGCTTTACTTTTTCAATTTCACTATATTTGGAATGTAGCTACATTTTTTCAATTAATTGTTTGGCAAAATGAATGGTTCCTTTTGATTTGAAGCTACAAGTGCTTCTCACTAAATTAGAATATCATCAAAAAATTAATTATTTTCAGTTCTTCAATAAAAAAAAGTGAAACTCTTATATTATATAGCGTCATTACAAACAGAGTCATCTATTTCAAGTGTTTATTTCTGTTAATGTTGATTATTGCTTACAGCCAATGAAAACCCAAAAGTCATTATCTCAGTAAATTAGAATACTTCATAACACAAGCTTCAAACATGATTTTAAAATCCGAAATGTTGGCTTACTGAAATGTATGTTCAGTAAATGCACTCAATACTTGGTCATGGCTCCTTTTTCATCAATTACTGCATCAATGTGGTGTGGCATGGAGGCGATCAGCCAGTGGTACTGCTGAGGTGTTATGGAAGCCCAGGTTGCTTTGATAGCAGCATTCAGCTTGTCTGTATTGTTGGGTCTGGTGTCTCCCATCTTCCTCTTGACAATGCCCCATTGATTCTCTATGGGGTTAAGGTCAGGTGAGTTTTCTGGCCAATCAAGCACAGTGATACTGTTGATTATAAACCAGGTATTGGTGCTTTTGGCAGTGTGGACAGGTGTCAAGTCTTGTTGGAGAATTACATTTCCATCTCCCAAAAGCTTGTCACCAGAGGGAACTATGGAGTGCTCTAAAATTTCCTGGTAAACGGCTACGCTGACTTTGGTATTGAAAAAACAGTTGATCTACACCATCAGATGACATGGCTCCCCAAAACCATCATTGATTATGGAATCTTCATGCTAGACCTCAAGCAGCTTGAAATAGGTGTCTCTCCTCTCTTTCTTCAGACTTTGGGACCTTGATTTCCAAATGAAATACAAAATTTACTTTTCATCTGAAAACAACACCTTGGACCACTGAGCAACAGTCCAGTTCTTTTTCTCCTTGGCCCAGGTAAGATGCTTCTGGCATTGTCTAGTTCTCATGAGTGGCTTGACACAAGGAATGTGACATTTGCAGCCCATGTTCTGGATACATTTGTGTGTGGTGGCTCTTGAAGCATTGACTCCAGAAGCAGTCTAATCCTTGTGAATCTCCCCAAAATTTCTGAATGACCTTTTGTTAACAATCTTTTCAAGACTGAGTTATCCTGGCTGTTTGTGCACTTTTTTCTACCACACTTTTTCCTTCCACTCGACGTTCCATTAATATGCTGGGATACAGCTCTCTGTGAACAGCCAGCTTCTTTAGCAATGACCTTTTGTGGCTTACCCTCCTTGTGGAGTGTGTCAATGACTTCCTTCTGGATATCTGTCAAGTCAGCAGTCTTCCCCATAATTGTGGAGCCTACTGAAACAGAATAAGGGACCTTCTTAAATGCTTAGGAAGCCTTTGTAGGTGTTTTTGTTAATTCTCTAATTTACTGAGATAATGACTTTTGGGTTTTCATTGGCTGTAAGTGTAACACCCCAGGTAACCGGTTGCTACAGTGGCATTGCTTTTATTGCTTTCCTCACGGGGAGAGTGATGTCACACTTGGAAGTAGGGAAGGATCCGTTTATCAGGTAATCAGCACATATAACACCATTATGACTTCAGGGCCAGAGCCTAATGAAACAGACTAAGGGACCTTTTTAAATTCTTAGAAAGACTTTGCAGGTGCTTTTTGCTAATTATTCTAAGTTACTGAAATAATGGCTTTTGGGTTTTCATTGGCTGTAAGCCATAATCATCAACATTAACAAAAATAAACAGTTGCAATAGATCACTCTGTTTGTAATGACTCTATATAATATATGAGTGTCACTTTTTTAAGAACTGAAATAAATTAACTTTATGATGATATTCTAATTTTGGGAGAAGCACCTGTAGGTATTATACATGGAATCAACGTGACATATTAATCCACCATGGAGCACATCATAGCAAGTGCTTATGACTGATTTATATATATAATTCAAAAGCTCTGAAATTCCTCTTGCTTTGATAAACGTACTAGGGATAACAAATACTCACCCTACTGGGGTCCTTGCTGCTTGGATCTCAATCTTTTATCAGCAGTGTGAAATACCAACAACAGCTCACATCTTCGCCATAGTCAATCTCTGAGCATGGTGACTTTGGCTGTCTACCTTGACACAGCCACTGATCTCAGTGTACAGTGTTCATTTTAGGACATGATCACATATTAAAGTCAAACATCAGAAATACTCTGTCTGATACCAGATTCTGATACTTGATTCTGATACCTGACTTTCACATATCAAAGTCAAACACCATAAATACTTTGTCTGATACTTGAGTCTGATACCTGAGCCTGATACTTGAGTCTGATACTTGAGTCTGATACCTGAGTCTGATACCTGAGTCTGATACCAGAGTCTGATACCAGAGTCTGATACCTGATTCTGATACTTGAGTCTGATACCTGAGTCTGATACCTGAGTCTGATACCTGTTGTGAATTCTGCTTTTGGGTTCCCTCCAGTGGTTGTAGGTGGGAATGCAGTTGTCCCTGAGTCGCAGTCCTGGCCAGGTGTATCTGCTGATTGCAGTTCTGACTGGAATATTTAGGTGTGCAGGATTCATTAGTCCTTGCCAGTTGTCCATGGTTCTGGGAGGTTTTGGATCTTTGTCTGGTTCCTCCAGCCTTGCAGCCATTTCAGCAAAGATAAGTGTCTGGTTTTTGTTTCTGTGGCACACATGCTGTGTGCTTAATAATTCTGTGCTATTCATTTGTTTTCTCTTGTCCAGCTTAGATTGAGTCAGTGTTTTTCTCTGTCTTGCTGGATTCTCTGGAGTTGCAGATATACGCTCCACATCTTTAGTTAGATGGTGGAGTTTTTTGTATTTTCTGCTGTGGATATTTTTGGAAGGGTTTTAATACTGACCGCTTAGTATTCTATCCTATCCTTTCCTATTTTAGCTAGAGTGGCCTCTTTTGCTAAATCCTGTTTCCTGCCTGTGTGTGTCTTTTCCTCTACTGCTCACAGTCAATATTTGTGGGGGGCTGCCTATCCTTTGGGGTTCTGCTCTGAGGCAAGGTAGTTTTCCTATTTTCATCTATAGGGGTATTTAGTCCTCCGGCTGTGTCGAGATGTCTAGGATTTGTTAGGCACACCCCACGGCTACTTCTAGTTGCGGTGATAAGTTCAGGATTTGCGGTCAGTATAGTTTCCACCAACTCCAGAGAAAGTTCCATGCGGCTCCAAGGTCACCGGATCATAACAGATACCTAAGTCTCATACCTGAGTCTGATACCTGAGTCTGATACCTGAGTCTGATACCTGAGTTTGATACCTGAGTCTGATACCCGAGTCTGATACCTGAGTCTGATACCTGAGTCTGATACCTGAGCCTGATACCTGAGCCTGATACCTGAGTCTGATACCTGAGTCTGATACCTGAGTCTGATACCTGATTCTGATACTTGAGTCTGATACCTGAGTCTGATACTTGAGTCTGATACCTGAGTCTGATACCTGAGTCTGATACCTGAGCCTGATACCTGAGCCTGATACCTGAGTCTGATACCTGAGTCTGATACTTGAGTCTGATACCTGAGTCTGATACCTGATTCTGATACCTGAGTCTGATACTTGAGTCTGATACCTGAGTCTGATACTTGAGTCTGATACCTGAGTCTTGTACCTGAGTCTCATACTTGAGTCTGATATCTGAGTCTGTTGCCCGATTCTGATACCCGATTATGATACCTGAAACATTCAAACATCAGAATCAAAAGGTTATTCAGATTCCCTCACTACAGTACTTGAATGGTTCACCTCTCAAAATTAATCCCTAGCATCACTCTTGAGCTGGTGGTGCAATGGTAAGGCTGCTGTCTCTGGTCTTTAGAGTGTAGTTTTTTCTGGGTTCAAATCCCCCATGTTTGATTATTATTATTATTATTTTTTTAAGTTATGCAGGTTTCCAGACAAACTCCAATCATGCTCCACTTTTAATATCTGATATTCTTATTATCATCCTGCGTTCTAATAAAATAATCTATAGCCCAAGGGTGAAGCATCTGTATCACACATAGTGTTAGTTTAAATAGTAAGAAAAATAACAAACAAAATAAAAGCTAACTTCCATAGCGTGGTGTTGAACTCAGTGTTCTCTGTTTATAAGCCTGCACACCTTAGCACTATGCTATCCTCTCAGGTAAACTTTTCTCCAACCCTTCTCCTTGCTTATCTAACTGGCAATGTAAGCATGGCACAAACTCTTTGCTCAATGATTTCAGTTTGACACCTAATACCTGATACTTGACTTCTCTCAAACATCAAAAACAAAATGTTTTTGCCTGATACCTGATACCTGACTACTTTCAAACATCAAAATCAAACTGTTTTTCAGATACCCTCAATGCAGTACATGAATGGTTCACCTCATAAGAAAGGTGAGCCATTCACTGCTTGTTCAGCTGATGGCTGAGTGGTTAAGCTTTTGGACTGGGGAATGAGAAACATGCGTTCTATCCCCAATGAAAGTAAATTTTTTATTTTTTTTTTGTAATGTGACATATGATATGTGACCTTCTGCACTAATCAAAGAGATGTTTCACTTTGATGAGTTAAGGCTGTTTTCACCTTTGCGGATGGAGGGCTGCGTACGTCCTCCGTAAAGCTCTGCCCACTGCCTTGCCTTCTCTGGTCAGCTCCATCTACGTTGATACGCAGGCCAAGCTGATGTATGCGGATGCCTCCGCGTGCGTCGTTTTGATGGTGCAGCGACCTGCGCCGCACGCAATGAGTTGCAATTTGGTGCGGTTGCCACACCGTCAAATCGACGCATGCGGAGTCATCTGCATACATCGGCATGGCCTGCGTACCCAATGGTAAAGATAGCGGGAGCATGTCGCATGCAGCCGTAGGTGGAGCTGAATGAAGAGGCGTGGCAGTGGGCGGGGCTTCATGGAGGAACTACGCAGCCCTCCCCAACCCTGCCGAACACTAGTGTGAAACTAGCCTAAGGGTATATGCACACATTGCGGATTCTCTGCGGATCCGCAGCGTTTTTTGCAGTGCAGAAACGCTGCAGATCCACAATTGATTTACAGTACAATGTAAATCAATGAGAAAAAAAAAGCTGTGCACACTTTGCGGAAAATCCGCTGCGGAAACGCTGCGGTTTAAAAGAAGTAGCATGTCACTGCAGCATTTTTGTACCCATTTCATTATAGAAAACCGCAGGGGTAAAAAAAACGCAGCAAATCCACGAGAAAACCACAGCAAAAATGCAGAAAAAATGCTGCAGGACCGCACAAAAAACGCGACACATCCGCAGGTGCGTTTTCTGCCAGGAGAGGCAGAATCCGCACCAGAAATTCCTAAGGCTAATCCGCAACGTGTGCACATAGCCTAAGAAAGTCACATACCATATGTCAGAAAAAAAATCAAGATGATTTTTCCAGTTCCTGAGAGTGTCCATAGATTTCATAGGTAAAGAATGCAGGCTATCATTTCAGCTTGTGTTACAGTGGTAAGGCTGCCAGCTGCGGACTCTCAAATTGAGCTCTTAATGGGTTCAAATCCCATGTTTGTCTGTTTTTTTTTAAAGAATGCAGGTTACCACATAAACTCCAATCATGTTCCACTTTTAATATCTGACAGTCTTATTATTCTCCTGATGTGATAGCAAAGAGTTTCAGACATGTTGTGTATTTACATGGAAAATCACATGGCCAAAGAAATTGGGTGGGAGGCACTAAGCTACTATATAATTGTCTAAGGGTCACTTCCGTCTGTCTGTCTGTCTGTCACGGATATTTATTGGTCGCAACCTCTGTCTGTCATGGAAATCCAAGTCACTGATTGGTCTTGGCTGTTTTGCCACGACCAATCAGCAACGGGCACAGTCCGGTGGCAAAATGGCTGCTCCTTCCTCCCCGCAGTCAGTGCCCGCTCCATAATCCCCTCCAGTCAGTGCTCACACAGGGTTAATGGCAGTGTTGACCGTGGTGTAATGCACTTGGTTAATGCTGCTATTAACCCTGTGTGACCAACTTTTTACTATTCATGCTGCCTATGCAGCATCAATAGTAAAAAGATCTAATGTTAAAAATAATAAAAAAATAAAAAATCGTTACATACTCACCGTCCGTTGCCCCCCCCCTGATCAGGAACAGGCGGAACAGGCCTTTCCCGCTCCTCGCGACGCCCCGGTTACCGCTCCATGCATTGCGGTCTCGCGAGACCGCTACGTCATCATCTCGTGGGACCGCAATGCACTCTTGAGACCGGAGCACGCAAGGAGCATCGTCAAATGCTTCGCTTGGTTCCGGGGGCCAACGGAGGGTGAGTATATCACTATTTTTTACTTTAATTCTTTTTTTTTAACAGGGATATAGTGCCCACATTGCTATATACTGCGTGGACTGTGGAATATATTACGTGGGCTGTGTTATATACTACGTGGGCTGGGCAATATACTACGAGGGCTGGGCAATATACTGCGCGGGCTGTGCAGTGTACTGCGTGGGCTGTGCAATGTACTGCGCGGGCTGTGCAATGTACTGTGCAGGCTGTGCAATATACTACGCGGGCTGTGCAATATACTCCGTGGTCTGTGCTATATACTCTGTGGACTGTGCTATATACTCCGCAGGCTGTGCTATGCAATATACTACGTGGCTCTGCTATTTACTACGTGGGCTGTTATATACTATGTGGCTGTGCTATATACTACGTGGCTGTGAAATATACTACGTGGCTGTGCTATTTACTACGTGGGCTGTTATATACTACGCGGCTTTGCAATATACTATGTGGCCAGCCGTGAACAATCAGCGACAGGCGCAGTCCAGCCACGAATTGGCACGGGATTTGAACCACGCTTCGCTAATTGGTCGCGGCCAGCCGAATCCTGTGTATTCAATGTATTATTCTAAAATCTTCATAAATAAACTACATACATATTCTTGAATACCATTGCGGCCTCTGTCTGTCTTGGAATCCAAGTCGCTGATTGGTCATGGCAAAATGCCCATGACCATTGCCACGACCAATCAGCGACGGCCACAGTCCGGCGGCAATATGGCCGCTCTTTCCTCCCCACAGTCAGTGCCCGCGCCATACTCCCCTCCAGTCATACAGTCAGCCCTCACAGAGGGTTAAAGCCAGCGTTACCAGAGCGCGGTGTAACGCACTTCGGTTACGCAGCTATTAACCCTGTGTGATCAACTTTTTACTATTGATGCTGTATACTACATGCCTCTGTGTTGTATACTACGTCGCTGTGCAATATACTACATGTCTGGGCAATATACTACATCACTGGGCAATATATTACGTGACTGAACAATAAACTACGTGACTGGGCAATATACTACTTCACTGGGCAATATACTACATCACTGGGCATTATATTACGTGACTGGACAATATACTACATGACTGGGCAATATACTACATGGCTGGGCAATATACTATGTGGCTGGGCAATATACTACATCACTGGGCAATATACTACGTAGCTGGGCAATATACTACGTGACTGGGCAATATACTACGTAACTGGGCAATATACTACATGACTGGGCAATATACTACGTGGCTGGGCAATATACTACGTGGCTGCGCAATATACTATGTCACTGGGCAATATACTACGTGGCAGGGCAATATACTACGTGGTTGGGCAATATACTACGTGGGCTGTGCAATATACTACGTGGACATGCATATTCTAGAATACTCAATGCGTTAGAATCGGTCCATCATCTAGTTTACTATATATCTATTTCCAAGTGACTGTACATTTAATGTTATAGGAAATGGTCTACTGATCAAATTACTTTATAGAATTTTTTTTGTTTGCATCCACCCAAGAACTGGCTGCAAACTCATGAGCACTAGGGTTTCACTAATCCGCTGTGTGCGAGGCCTGGTCCTTCTGTAGCAGCACAAACCGGAAATATGGGTGAGTCCTGCAGGGGCAGTGCATGTGTTCATTGCCATCTCACAGATCTGCGGAACATCGTTTCTCTCTGTAAATGATACCTTCATTCAACTTGTCCAAGTGTTTTTGAAGGGTCACCCTACAGCTGCAAGAAAAGATTTTCTTTTTGGTCTTATGTAGTGTTGAGCATTCCGATACCGCAAGTATCGGGTATCGGCCGATATTTGCGGTATCGGAATTCCGATACGAGTTCCGATATTTTTGTGATATCGGGAATCGGTATCGGGATTAAGATCAATGTGTAAAATAAAGAATAAAAATAACAAATATTGATATACTTACCCTCTGACGCGCCCTGGTTGTCACCGCTGCAATCGCCTTGCTTTCGTTCCTAAGAATGAGCGTGTTAAAGGGAACCTGTCACCTGAATTTGGCGGGACTGGTTTTGGGTCATATGGGCGGAGTTTTCAGGTGTTTGATTCACCCTTTCCTTACCCGCTGGCTGCATGCTAGCTGCAATATTGGATTGAAGTTCATTCTCTGTCCTCCATAGTACACGACTGCACAAGGCAATCTTGCTTTGCGCAGGCGTGTACTATGGAGGACAGAGAACGAACTTCAATCCAATATTGCAGCCAGCATGCAGCCAGCGGGTAAGGAAAGGGTGAATCAAACACCTGAAAACTCCGCCCATATGACCCAAAACCAGTCCCGCCAAATTCAGGTGACAGAGTCCCTTTAAGGACCTTAGATGATGTTGCGGCTTGTGATTGGTCGCGTGTGGCATAATGCTCCCCAATATCTCCGTATATTCAGCTGCAGTGTGGTCTAAGGCCCCCCAACAACCAATATGCATCCACAGTGCGGTATAAGTTATGTCCACATCAGTATATAACTTTCATTCTCGCTGGGTAAATTTCGCCACCAATTTAGTAACATATCCATACACCTAAAGAATACACCTAGAAAAAACACACACCAGCTAGCAGGCAAGTTGCCAATGTTGGTTCTTTCCCGGCGACTGCTAGTGAGAGAAGGAGGAGGCACGATCAGCTGATTACAGTATAAAGATGCTGTAAGGCGGGGGGCGGGGGACCTGGGTGACAGGCTGAGAAGCGCAGTGCGCATGCCCAGGAATCCTAGCCCCGCACTGTGCACAATGCATAACACAGTGCGGGGCAGGGATTACCGAGGTGGGTGGCCGCACTGCCCGCACAGGCGCAGTCTCCAAGCCTGGCTGCGATGTCAGACCGCCAGAGCTTACTGCGCCTGCCCCACAAACATTTACACAGCGCCGGCGCCGGATTTGAAAAGAAAACAGCGCGGAGGGGGCGGTGCCGAAAGCCCCTGAAAATGTGAGTGACGGCAGAATACCCTTCAAACTGGGGGCTGAGGACCCACCTCCGTGGACAAAGACAGGTATTTTTGCAAAGTTTCAAAACGCTTTATTTTAGTAATACCTGAACACAAAACTAAAAGAGCCACCTTGTTAGAATGTGGCATTACTGCTGCACAAGGTGGCTCTTTTAGTTTATAACGGCTGCAGGGGGGTGACAGTGGCCATTTAAGTGCTGCCTTTAGAACTTACAAGTTGTCCTGCAAAAAGATAAGCTAGTCATAAAACTATATGAATATATAAAGCTATGGATGTGAGAATGGCGGGAGTGAAAGCGATAAACCAAAAATATAAACTTTTGTTATTGTCCCCTCTTTTTATCTCAAACTACCTTTGTCCCTTTTTGCTTCTTAAACAGGCTGTTTCACTTTAATAATTGGCATTGATTATGTACAGAAAGTTAATTTCCGCAGCGGATTTTCCGCAAAGTGTGCGCAGCATTTTTTTTCTCATCGATTTGCATTGTACTGTAAATCAATTGCGGATCTGCAGCGTTTCTGCACTGCAAAAAATGCTGCGGATCCGCAGAGAATTCGCAACGTATGCACATACCCTTAGGCTAGTTTCACACTAGTGTTCGGCAGGGCTGCGGAGGGCTGCGTAGTTCCTCCGTGAAGCCCTGCCCACTGCCGCGCCTCTTCATTCAGCTCGGCCTACGGCTGCATGCGACATGCGCACTGTATCTTTACCATTGGGTACGCAGGCCATGCCGATATATGCGTCAATTTAACGGTGTGGCAACCGCAGATCGCCGCACTGTCAAAACGACGCATGCGGAAGCATCCGCATAAATCGGCATGGCCTGCGTACCGACGTAAACGGAGCTGACCGGAGGAGGCGCGGCGGTGGGCAGAACTTTACGGAGGATGCACGCAGCCCTCCATCCGCAAATGTGAAAACAGCCTTAACTCATCAAAGTGAAACATCTCTTTGATTAGTGCAGAAAGTCACATATCATATGTCACGTTACAAAAAAAAAAATAATAAAAAAAGAAAAATTTACTTTCACTGGGGGATAGAGCCCCCATTTCCCATTCCCCAGTCAAAGAGCTTAACCACTCAGCCATCAACTGAACTAGCAGCAAATGGCTCACTTTTCTTATGAGGTGAACTATTCATGTACTGCATTGAGGGTATCTGAAAAACAGTTTGATTTTGATGTTTGAAAGGAGCCAGGTATCAGGTATCAGACAAAAACATTTTGATTTTGATGTTTGAGAGAAGTCAAGTGTCAGGTAGAGTTGAGCGACCTTGACCTTTTTAGAGTCGAGCCGGGTTTCGAGTGGAATCGGCCGATTATCGCGAAAAGTCGGGGATCGACCGAAACACGAAACCCAATGCAAGTCAATGGGGGAGCATAGTCGGCAGTGAGTAGAGGCCGGAAAACATGTACAGAGCCCATTGTATTGGCAAAAACATCCATTCTTGCTACTGAAGCTTGTCAATCGTAATTTAGCTTATAATAATTGTAAGGCATTTGAAATTGGGGGTAATTTGGCTAAAGTTGTGGGGGGTGGGGCTGGTTCAAGCAATTAGTGGGCCAAGGACATCCGGACCACGTCACGGCAGTGGAGCAGGGAGAGGTAAGTATTTCAACTTTGCAAGTGCTGTGATCCTGAGCAAGAGGGGGGCCCACTCGTTGGCATTGGCACTGGCACAGGGCCCCTCAAAGTACAGCGGTGTGTTTGCACGGCGGGGGCGCCTCCCACCGGCAGCAACACTTTTGCGTACTATGAGAGGCCCTGTGCTAGTGACGTCGCCAACGAGTATTCCTCCCCCCACCTGATGAAGGAACCTGCACCTTCATCTGCACCTTCCTCTTTGTCCCCGTGTAATGTGGTATGGTATGCGGGAAGGGGGACCTGACTTTCAGCAGGGTCACAATCTTGCAGTGTAGCGTGCACGGGGAATGTTGCGTTATGGGTCAGTGTACCAGCAGACTCATCTATCACTGGCTGGGCAATGGGCAGGATGAGGAGGAAACACAGATATAGGCCCAAAGAATAAAGTGGGCTAAATGCAGTTCAAAAATGTTAACAGGACTAACCAGGGGGCATTGTTTTGTTCAGTGGAGGACAACTGGAATGAGAGGCTGACACAGAGAGTAGGCCCAAATCTGTAAGTAGTCTAAATGCAGTTCAAAATTGGCAAGAGTAGTAAACAGGCGGCACAGCTTTGTTTACTGTAGGAGAACAGCAAGGAGCGGCAGACACAGATAGAAGGGCCCAACCCAAATAGTAGGCCTAATGCAGTGTAGTTTTCAACAACCACTAAACGAGAGTCGGAAGACCGAAGCAATGGAGAGGAAACCTGGGGAACACCTTGGAGTGGAACACACCGTCTCTACACCCCATACCCAATGTGCAGGCCTAATGCAGTGTAGTTTTCAACAACTACTAAACGAGAGTCGGAAGACCGAAGCAATGTAGACGAAACCTGGGGAACACCTTGGAGTGGAACACACCGTCTCTACACCCCATACCCAAATTTGTAGGCCTAATGCAGTATAGTTTGCAACAACTACTAAATGAGAGTCGGAAGACCGAAGCAATGGAGAGGAAACCTGGGGAACACCTTGGAGTGGAACACACCGTCTCTACACCCCATACCCAATTTGTAGGCCTAATGCAGTGTAGTTTTCTACAACTACTAAACGAGAGTCGGAAGACCGAAGCAATGTAGACGAAACCTGGGGAACACCTTGGAGTGGAACACACCGTCTCTACACCCCATACCCAATTTGTAGGCCTAATACAGTGGAGTTTGCAACAACTACTAAACGAGAGTCGGAAGACCGAAGCAATGGCGAGGAAACCTGGGAAACACCTTGGAGTGGAACACACCGTCTCTACACCCCATACTCAATTTGTAGGCCTAATGCAGTGTAGTTTTCTACAACTACTAAACGAGAGTCGGAAGATCAAAGCAATGGCGAGGAAACCTGGGGAACACCTTGGAGTGGAACACACCGTCTCTACACCACATACCCAATTTGTAGGCCTAATGCAGTGTAGTTTTCTACAACTACTAAACAAGAGTCGGAAGACCGAAGCAATGTAGACGAAACCTGGGGAACACCTTGGAGTGGAACACACCGTCTCTACACCCCATACCCAATTTGTAGGCCTAATGCAGTGTAGTTTTCAACAACTACTAAACGAGAGTCAGAAGATTGAAGCAATGGCGAGGAAACCTGGGGAACACCTTGGAGCAGCAGACACCGTTAGTAGGCAATACCGAAGTAGTAGCCCCAATGCAGTTTTCAAATTCCTAGAGGCTGAAAACCAGACTATTGACGCTCAGCTTTTTTCAAAGGAGGACAGCTGTATTGAGTGGCGCTGACAGACACAGGTAGTAGGCCTTAAACCAAAAATGTGGCTCAATGCAATTTAAAAAAGGTTACAGGGGTACACAGGCAGCATTGGTCTGGTCAGTGGAGGACTATTTCAATTATGGACCGCAGACAGACTTTGTACGCCTACTATTAAAAAAAGGATGCTCTATGCAATTAAAAATAGGTTCCAGGGGTACACGGGCAGCAGTGGTGTGGTCAGTGGAGGAGTATTGGAAGGAGGGACCACAAACAGGCGTAGTAGGCCTAACATAACAAAATTTGTCTGTAGGCACTTTAAAATTGGTTCCAGGGGTACACGGGCAGCAGTGGTGTGGTCAACGGAGGACAATTTGAATTAGGGACTGCAGACAGACTTTGTAGGCTGTCCCCTGTGGACCATGCATCCAACACATTAACCCAGTGCGCCGTAATGGACACGTAACTTTTTGTGGACATGCCTACTGGTCCATGCGTCTCTTGTCAGGTCAGGTGCACCTTTCTACTGTTTGATTGCCTGAGTGCTATGACAATGCAGAATTTTTCATGCCGGTGGAGGGCTGGGATGGCTTTTCTCGCAAAAGAAGTGACGACTGGGTAGCTTGAACCGTGGTACAGAGTAGTTCATCTGGGCTTTATAAATATAAAACAAAGAAAAAAAGTAGGCTCCATGCACTTTCAGCTGGGTTCCAGGGGTACACGGCCAGCATTGGTCTGGTCAGTGGAGAACTATTGGAAGGAGGGCCCGCAGACAGGCTTCGAAGGCCTAACATAATAAAATTGGGCTGCAGGCACTTTATAATTGGTTCCAGGGGTACACGGGCAGCAGTAGACAGGTCAGTGGAGGCCTAGTGGAAGGAGGGACCGCAGACAGGCTTCGAAGGCCTAACATAATAAAATTGGGCTGTAGGCACTTTATAATTGGTTCCAGGGGTACACGGGCAGCAGTAGACAGGTCAGTGGAGGCCTAGTGGAAGGAGGGACCGCAGACAGGCTTCGAAGGCCTAACATAATAAAATTGGGCTGTAGGCACTTTATAATTGGTTCCAGGGGTACACGGGCAACAGTAGACAGGTCAGTGGAGGCCTAGTGGAAGCAGGGACCGCAGACAGCCTTCGAAGGCCTAACATAATAAAATTGGGCTGTAGGCACTTTATAGTTGGTTCCAGGGGTACACGGGCAGCAGTAGACAGGTCAGTGGAGGCCTAGAGGAAGGAGGGACCGCAGACAGGTTACGAAGGCCTAACATAGTAAAATTGGGCTGTAGGCACTTTATAATTGGTTCCAGGGGTACACGGGCAGCAGTGGTCTGGTCAGTGGAGACCTAGTGGAAGGAGGAACCACAGACAGGCTTCGAAGGCCTAACATAATAAAATTGGGCTGTAGGCACTTTATAATTGGTTCCAGGGGTACACGGGCAGCAGTACACAGGTCAGTGGAGGCCTAGTGGAAGGAGCGACCGCAGACAGGCTTCAAAGGCCTAACATAATAAAATTGGGCTGTAGGCACTTTATAATTGGTTCCAGGGGTACACGGGCAGCAGTAGACAGGTCAGTGGAGGCCTAGTGGAAGGAGGGACCGCAGACAGGCTTTGAAGGCCTAACATAATAAAATTGGGCTGTAGGCACTTTATAATTGGTTCCAGGGGTAAACGGGCAGCAGTGGTCTGGTCAGTGGAGACCTAGTGGAAGGAGGAACCGCAGACAGGCTTCGAAGGCCTAACATAATAAAATTGGGCTGTAGGCACTTTATAATTGGTTCCAGGGGTGCACGTGCAGCAGTGGTCTGGTCAATGGAGACCTAGTGGAAGGAGGGACCGCAGACAGGCTTCGAAGGCCTAACATAATAAAATTGGGCTGTAGGCACTTTATAATTGGTTCCAGGGGTACACGGGCAGCAGTAGACAGGTCAGTGGAGGCCTAGTGGAAGGAGGGACCGCAGACAGGCTTCGAAGGCCTAACATAATAAAATTGGGCTGTAGGCACTTTATAATTGGTTCCAGGGGTACACGGGCAGCAGTAGACAGGTCAGTGGAGGCGTAGTGGAAGGAGGGACCGCAGACAGGCTTTGAAGGCCTAACATAATAAAATTGGGCTGTAGGCACTTTATAATTGGTTCCAGGGGTACACGTGCAGCAGTAGACAGGTCAGTGGAGGCCTAGTGGAAGGAGGGACCGCAGACAGGCTTCGAAGGCCTAACATAATAAAATTGGGCTGTAGGCACTTTATAATTGGTTCCAGGGGTACACGGGCAGCAGTAGACAGGTCAGTGGAGGTCTAGTGGAAGGAGGGACCGCAGACAGGCTTCGAAGGCCTAACATAATAAAATTGGGCTGTAGGCACTTTATAATTGGTTCCAGGGGTACACGGGCAGCAGTGGTCTGGTCAGTGGAGACCTAGTGGAAGGAGGGACCGCAGACAGGCTTCGAAGGCCTAACATAATAAAATTGGGCTGTAGGCACTTTATGATTGGTTCCAGGGGTACACGTGCAGCAGTGGTCTGGTCAGTGGAGACCTAGTGGAAGGAGGGACCGCAGACAGGCTTCGAAGGACTAACATAATAAAATTGGGCTGTAGGCACTTTATAATTGGTTCCAGGGGTACACGGGCAGCAGTAGACAGGTCAGTGGAGGCCTCGTGGAAGGAGGGACCGCAGACAGGCTTTGAAGGCCTAACATAATAAAATTGGGCTGTAGGCACTTTATAATTGGTTCCAGGGGTACACGGGCAGCAGTAGACAGGTCAGTGGAGGCGTAGTGGAAGGAGGGACCGCAGACAGGCTTCGAAGGCCTAACATAATAAAATTGGGCTGTAGGCACTTTATAATTGGTTCCAGGGGTACACGGGCAGCAGTAGACAGGTCAGTGGAGGCCTAGTGGAAGGAGGGACCGCAGACAGGCTTCGAAGGCCTAACATAATAAAATTGGGCTGTAGGCACTTTATAATTGGTTCAGGGGTACACGGGCAGCAGTAGACAGGTCAGTGGAGGTGTAGTGGAAGGTGGGACCTCAGACAGGCTTCGAAGGCCTAACATAATAAAATTGGGCTGTAGGCACTTTATAATTGGTTCCAGGGGTACACGGGCAACAGTAGACAGGTCAGTGGAGGCCTAGTGGAAGCAGGGACCGCAGACAGCCTTCGAAGGCCTAACATAATAAAATTGGGCTGTAGGCACTTTATAATTGGTTCCAGGGGTACACGGGCAGCAGTAGACAGGTCAGTGGAGGCCTAGAGGAAGGAGGGACCGCAGACAGGCTACGAAGGCCTAACATAGTAAAATTGGGCTGTAGGCACTTTATAATTGGTTCCAGGGGTACACGGGCAGCAGTGGTCTGGTCAGTGGAGACCTAGTGGAAGGAGGAACCGCAGACAGGCTTCGAAGGCCTAACATAATAAAATTGGGCTGTAGGCACTTTATAATTGGTTCCAGGGGTACACGGGCAGCAGTACACAGGTCAGTGGAGGCCTAGTGGAAGGAGCGACCGCAGACAGGCTTCAAAGGCCTAACATAATAAAATTGGGCTGTAGGCACTTTATAATTGGTTCCAGGGGTACACGGGCAGCAGTAGACAGGTCAGTGGAGGCCTAGTGGAAGGAGGGACCGCAGACAGGCTTTGAAGGCCTAACATAATAAAATTGGGCTGTAGGCACTTTATAATTGGTTCCAGGGGTAAACGGGCAGCAGTGGTCTGGTCAGTGGAGACCTAGTGGAAGGAGGAACCGCAGACAGGCTTCGAAGGCCTAACATAATAAAATTGGGCTGTAGGCACTTTATAATTGGTTCCAGGGGTACACGTGCAGCAGTGGTCTGGTCAATTGGGAACTAGTGGAAGGAGGGACCGCAGACAGGCTTCGAAGGCCTAACATAATAAAATTGGGCTGTAGGCACTTTATAATTGGTTCCAGGGGTACACGGGCAGCAGTAGACAGGTCAGTGGAGGCCTAGTGGAAGGAGGGACCGCAGACAGGCTTCGAAGGCCTAACATAATAAAATTGGGCTGTAGGCACTTTATAATTGGTTCCAGGGGTACACGGGCAGCAGTAGACAGGTCAGTGGAGGCGTAGTGGAAGGAGGGACCACAGACAGGCTTTGAAGGCCTAACATAATAAAATTGGGCTGTAGGCACTTTATAATTGGTTCCAGGGGTACACGTGCAGCAGTAGACAGGTCAGTGGAGGCCTAGTGGAAGGAGGGACCGCAGACAGGCTTCGAAGGCCTAACATAATAAAATTGGGCTGTAGGCACTTTATAATTGGTTCCAGGGGTACACGGGCAGCAGTAGACAGGTCAGTGGAGGTCTAGTGGAAGGAGGGACCGCAGACAGGCTTCGAAGGCCTAACATAATAAAATTGGGCTGTAGGCACTTTATAATTGGTTCCAGGGGTACACGGGCAGCAGTGGTCTGGTCAGTGGAGACCTAGTGGAAGGAGGGACCGCAGACAGGCTTCGAAGGCCTAACATAATAAAATTGGGCTGTAGGCACTTTATGATTGGTTCCAGGGGTACACGTGCAGCAGTGGTCTGGTCAGTGGAGACCTAGTGGAAGGAGGGACCGCAGACAGGCTTCGAAGGACTAACATAATAAAATTGGGCTGTAGGCACTTTATAATTGGTTCCAGGGGTACACGGGCAGCAGTAGACAGGTCAGTGGAGGCCTCGTGGAAGGAGGGACCGCAGACAGGCTTTGAAGGCCTAACATAATAAAATTGGGCTGTAGGCACTTTATAATTGGTTCCAGGGGTACACGGGCAGCAGTAGACAGGTCAGTGGAGGCGTAGTGGAAGGAGGGACCGCAGACAGGCTTCGAAGGCCTAACATAATAAAATTGGGCTGTAGGCACTTTATAATTGGTTCCAGGGGTACACGGGCAGCAGTAGACAGGTCAGTGGAGGCCTAGTGGAAGGAGGGACCGCAGACAGGCTTCGAAGGCCTAACATAATAAAATTGGGCTGTAGGCACTTTATAATTGGTTCAGGGGTACACGGGCAGCAGTAGACAGGTCAGTGGAGGCGTAGTGGAAGGTGGGACCTCAGACAGGCTTCGAAGGCCTAACATAATAAAATTGGGCTGTAGGCACTTTATAATTGGTTCCAGGGGTACACGGGCAGCAGTGGTCTGGTCAGTGGAGACCTAGTGAAAGGAGGGACCGCAGACAGGCTTCGAAGGCCTAACATAATAAAATTGGGCTGTAGGCACTTTATAATTGGTTCCAGGGGTACACGTGCAGCAGTGGTCTGGTCAGTGAAGACCTAGTGGAAGGAGGGACCGCAGACAGGCTTCGAAGGCCTAACATAATAAAATTGGGCTGTAGGCACTTTATAATTGGTTCCAGGGGTACACGGGTAGCAGTAGACAGGTCAGTGGAGGCCTAGTGGAAGGAGGGACCGCAGACAGGCTTCAAAGTCCTAAGATAATAAAATTGGGCTGTAGGCACTTTATAATTGGTTCCAGGGGTACACAGGCAGCAGTAGACAGGTCAGTGGAGGCGTAGTGGAAGGAGGGACCGCAGACAGGCTTTGAAGGCCTAACATAATAAAATTGGGCTGTAGGCACTTTATAATTGGTTCCAGGGGTACACGGGCAGCAGTAGACAGGTCAGTGCAGGCCTAGTGGAAGGAGGGACCGCAGACAGGCTTCGAAGGCCTAACATAATAAAATTGGGCTGTAGGCACTTTATAATTGGTTCAGGGGTACACGGACAGCAGTGGACAGGTCAGTGGAGGCGTAGTGGAAGATGGGACCTCAGACAGGCTTCGAAGGCCTAACATAATAAAATTGGGCTGTAGGCACTTTATAATTGGTTCCAGGGGTACACGGGCAGCAGTGGTCTGGTCAGTGGAGACCTAGTGGAAGGAGGGACCGCAGACAGGCTTCGAAGGCTTAACATAATAAAATTGGGCTGTAGGCACTTTATAATTGGTTCCAGGGGTACACGTGCAGCAGTGGCCTGGTCAGTGGAGACCTAGTGGATGGAGGGACCGCAGACAGGCTTCGAAGGCCTAACATAATAAAATTGGGCTGTAGCCACTTTATAATTGGTTCCAGGGGTACACGGGCAGCAGTAGACAGGTCAGTGGAGGCCTAGTGGAAGGAGGGACCGCAGACAGGCTTCGAAGGCCTAAGATAATAAAATTGGGCTGTAGGCACTTTATAATTGGTTCCAGGGGTACACGGGCAGCAGTAGACAGGTCAGTGGAGGCCTAGTGGAAGGAGGGACCGCAGACAGGCTTCGAAGGCCTAACATGATTAAATTGGGCTGTAGGCACTTTGAATTCTCTTGCAGGGTACACAGGCAGCATTGGTGTTGTCAGCGGAGGCCGATTGTAATGAGTGTCTGCCAGTTAGTAGTCCCAAACAATACATACATGTTAATGGCTCGCATTACATCATAACGAAAACAAAAAAGGGTGCAATCATTAGGTACAGGGGTGGGCTCTTCTGCGTAGTTTCAGACCTAGTAATTTGGCACAAAGTATTTGCTTGGGTAAATATAGGACACTGCCCCTGACTATGTTAAGTACCATCATACATGTCAACACAATGGTATTGTCAGTGGCAGGAATTTACGGATGTCAGCGCATAGACTAAACATTGGTGAAACTGTGAGAGATAATTGTGCAAGTGGTAGAGCAATGTTTGAGCTGGGGGTGGGGGAACTCTCTTGTGGCCGGCAGTACAGGCCCAGGGCCATTCATGTTACAACAGTGTGTCTGACATTGGGTGCGCACCACCACCGCCAGAGACACTTTATTGTACTATGAGGGACCCATTGGCAGTGCCGTCCACCAAAAGCGGGCACACCCACCTCTTCAGACAAACAGCACTCTCACGGGTGCTTGCGCCAAGTGGCGATACCACGGCCCCGTGTGGGGAGTTTGGCCATTTAGGGAGGTGTAAACATGTCGTATGCTGGACAATCAGCTGCTGCAAATTACGAGATTGGTAAAGTCATTCAGAGTAGTCCACAGGCAATACCTTTTCATAGGAAAGCTAGGTGTCGGCCGGGCAAGGTGGGGCAAAAGAATTCGAAACCCAGTTGTGGTTCATTTTAATGAAGGTTAGATCATCAACATTTTGGGTAGCCAGACGAGTCCTTTTTTCGGTTAATATTGAACCTGCAGCACTGAATACTCTTTTTGATAGGACACTAGCTGCCGGGCAAGCAAGCTCCTGCAATGCATATTCTGCCAATTCTGGCCAGGTGTCTAATTTGGATGCCCAGTAATCAAATGGGAATGACGGTTGAGGTAGAACATCGATAAGGGATGAAAAATAGTTAGTAACCATACTGGACAAATGTTGTCTCCTGTCACATTGAATTGATGCAGCAGTACCTGTCCTGTCTGCGGTCATAGCAAAATCACTCCACAACCTGGTCAGAAAACCTCTCTGTCCAACGCCACTTCTGATTTCTGCACCCCTAACACTTCTGGTCTGCTGCCCCCTGCAGCTCGTGTGAGAATGATCACAGGCGCTGTGTGCTGGGAATGTCTGAAGCAAACGGTCAACAAGAGTTGATTGTTTGGTTGCTAATATTAGTTCCAAGTTCTCATGTGGCATAATATTTTGCAATTTGCCTTTGTAGCGAGGATCAAGGAGGCAGGCCAACCAGTAATCGTCATCGTTCATCATTTTCGTAATGCGTGTGACCCTTTTGAGGATACGTAAGACATAATCCGCCAAAGTTCCAGTTGTCAAATCTGCGGTTGTGCTTGGTTGAGGGGCAGTTTCAGGCAAATCTACGTAACTTGTGTCCCTCAAAAAACCAGAACCCGGCCTTGACACGCCACCAATTTCCAGTGGCCCCGGAGAAGCTTCCTCATTAACAAAATACTCATCCCCATCATCCTCCTCGTCCTCCTCCTGTTCGCCCGCTACCTCGTCCTGTACACTGCCCTGACCAGACAATGGCTGACTGTCATCAAGGCTTTCCTCTTCTTAGGCTGCAGATGCCTGCTCCTTTATGTGCGTCAAACTTTGCATCAGCAGACGCATTAGGGGGATGCTCATGCTTATTATGGCGTTGTCTGAACTAACCAGCCATGTGCATTCCTCAAAACACTGAAGGACTTGACACATGTCTTGTATCTTCGACCACTGCACACCTGACAACTCCATGTCTGCCATCCTACTGCCTGTCCGTGTATGTGTATCCTCCCACAAATACATAACAGCCCGCCTCTGTTCACACAGTCTCTGAAGCATGTGCAGTGTTGAGTTCCACCTTGTTGCAACGTCTATGATTAGGTGATGCTGGGGAAGGTTCAAAGACCGCTGATAGGTCTGCATACGGCTGGAGTGTACGGGCGAACGGCGGATATGTGAGCAAAGTCCGCGCACTTTGAGGAGCAGGCCGGATAACCCCGGATAACTTTTCAGGAAGCACTGCACCACCAGGTTTAAGGTGTGAGCCAGGCAAGGAATGTGTTTCAGTTGGGAAAGGGAGATGGCAGCCATGAAATTCCTTCCGTTATCACTCACTACCTTGCCTGCCTCAAGATCTACTGTGCCCAGCCACGACTGCGTTTCTGTCTGCAAGAACTCGGACAGAACTTCCGCGGTGTGTCTGTTGTAGCCCAAACACTTCATAGCCAATACAGCCTGCTGACGCTTGCCAGTAGCTGGCCCATAATGGGACAACTGGTGTGCAACAGTGGCAGCTGCGGATGGAGTGGTTTGCCAACTGTGGTCTGTGGACGAGCTCTTGCTTCTGCAGAAGGATGAGGAGGAGGAGGAGGAGGAGGGGGTGCGAACACCTACAGCCAACTGTTTCCTAGACCGTGGGCTAGGCAGAACTGTCCAGAAATTGATGTCCCCTGTGGACCCTGCATCCCCCACATTCACCCAGTGTGCCGTGATGGACACGTAACGTCCCTGGCCATGCCTACTGGTCCATGCATCTGTTGTCAGGTGCACCTTTGTACTCACAGATTGCCTGAGTGCATGGACGATGCGCTCTTTAACATGCTGGTGGAGGGCTGGTATGGCGTTTCTCGAAAACAAGTGTCGACTGGGTAGCTCGTAGCGTGGTTCAGCGTAGTCCATCAGGGCTTTGAAAGCTTCGCTTTCAACTAACCGGTAGGGCATCATCTCTAACGAGATTAGTCTAGCTATGTGGGCGTTCAAACCCTGTGTACGCGGATGCGAGGATAAGTATTTCCTTTTTCTAACCAGAGTCTCATGTAGGGTGAGCTGGACCGTAGAGCGGGAGATCGTGGAACTAGCGGGTGTGCCGGTGGACATGGCAGAATGAGAGACGTTTGGAGACAGTATTGTTTCCGCCGGTGCCCTACATGCAGTGTTTCCTACTACGAAACTGGTGATTCCCTGACCCTGACTGTTTTGGCCTGGCAAGGAAACCTGCTCAGATACTGCAGGTGGTGCGGAAAATGGTGGCCTTACAGTGACGGCAGGGATGTAGCATTGCTGACTAGCTTCATTGGCCGAGGGTGCTACAACCTTAAGGGACGTTTGGTAGTTAGTCCAGGCTTGCAAGTGCATGTTGGTTAAATGTCTATGCATGCAACTTGCATTGAGACTTTTCAGATTCTGACCTCTGCTTAAGGTAGTTGAACACTTTTGACAGATGACTTTGCGCCGATCAATTGGATGTTGTTTAAAAAAATGCCAGACTGCACTCTTTCGAGCCTCAGATCCCTTTTCAGGCATTGCAGACTGAGCTTTAACCGGATGGCCACGCTGTCCTCCAACAGGTTTTGGCTTTGCCACGCGTTTTGGGCCAGATACGGGCCCGGCAGATGGAACCTGTTGCGATGTTGATGCCTGCTGCGGCCCCTCCTCCTCCGCTTCAGAACTACTGCCGCCTGCACCCTGTTCCCCCAATGGCTGCCAATCGGGGTCAACAACTGGGTCATCTATAATCTCCTCTTCTAGCTCGTGCGCAACTTCATCTGTGTCACCGTGTAAGTCGGTGGTAGAGTGTTCGTGACGGGGCAACATAGTCTCATCAGGGTCTGATTCTGGATCAGTACCCTGCGAGGGCAATGTTGTGGTCTGAGTCAAAGGACCAGCATAGTAGTCTGGCTGTGGCTGTGCATCAGTGCACTCCATGTCAGATTCAACTTGTAATGGGCATGGCCTGTTAACTGTTTCACTTTCTAAGCCAGGGACAGTGTGTGTACAGAGCTCCATGGAGTAACCCGTTGTGTCGCCTGCTGCATCCTTCTTTGTTGTTGGTTTTTGCTGAAGAGGACAAGGAAGCGACTTGTCCCTGACCGTGAACATCCACTAATGACGCGCTGCTTTTACATTTACCAGTTTCAAAAGAGGAGGCAAAAGAGCTAGAGGCTGAGTCAGCAAGGTAAGCCAAAACTTGCTCTTGCTGCTCCGGCTTTAAAAGCGGTTTTCCTACTCCCAGAAAAGGGAGCGTTCGAGGCCTTCTGTAGCCAGACGACGAACCTGGCTCCACAGCTCCAGACTTAGGTGCAATATTTTTTTTCCCACGACCACCTGATGCTCCACTACCACTACCATCATTACCAGCTGACAATGAACGCCCACGGCCACGACGTCTTCCACCAGACTTCCTCATTGTTTTAAAAACTTAACCAAAGTAATGGTATTTGTTGCTGTCAAACAACTTACACGGTGAGCTATAACTTCAGTATGATTTAGATATCCCTTTACAGGTGGGTGACACCGCAAGGAAAATCAGGCACAATGTTACACACTCTGTTTTCGGTGGCACCAAATGAGAGAGATGCCACACACGCAGGACTGTCACTCAAGCACAAATGTCAATATTGATCTCCCACTTTTTTTTTCATTTTTTCAGGGAGAATTTAGAAACCAAATAAAAAAAATGATTTTTTCAGGGAGAATTTAGAAACCAAATTTAAAAAAATGATTTTTTCAGGGAGAATTTAGAAACCAAATAAAAAAAAATAGGCTTTCTATGGCAGACTATTTGAGAGAGAGAGATGGCACACCCAGGAGTCAAGACTGGCACACAAGCAGAAAGGCCAATATTAATCTCCCACTGATTTTTTTTTATTTTTACAGGGAGACTTTAGAAACCAAATTAAAAAAATGATTTTTTCAGGGAGAATTTAGAAACCAAATAAAAAAAAATGATTTTTTCAGGTAGAATTTAGAAACCAAATAAAAAAAAATAGGCTTTCTATGGCCCACTATTTGAGAGACAGAGATGGCACACCCAGAAGTCAGGAATGGCACACAAGCAGAAAGGCCAATATTAATCTCCCACTGATTTTTTTTTATTTTTACAGAGAGACTTTAGAAACCAAATAAAAAAAATGATTTTTTCAAGGAGAATTTAGAAACAAAATTAAAAAAAATTGATTTTTTCAGGGAGAATTTAGAAACCAAATAAAAAAAAAAATAGGCTTTCTATGGCCCACTATTTGAGAGACAGAGATGGCACACCCAGGAGTCAGGAATGGCACACAAGCAGAAAGGCCAATATTAATCTCCCACTGATTTTTTTTTATTTTTACAGGGAGACTTTAGAAACCAAATAAAAAAAAATGATTTTTTCAAGGTGAATTTAGAAACAAAATTAAAAAAAAAATGATTTTTTCAGGGAGAATTTAGAAACCAAATAAAAAAAAAATAGGCTTTCTATGGCCCACTATTTGAGAGACAGAGATGGCACACCCAGGAGTCAGGAATGGCACACAAGCAGAAAGGCCAATATTAATCTCCCACTGATTTTTTTTTTTATTTTTACAGGGAGACATTAGAAACCAAATTTAAAAAAAATGATTTTTTCAAGGAGAATTTAGAAACAAAATAAAAAAAATGATTTTTCAGGGAGAATTTAGAAACCAAATAAAAAAAAAATAGGCTTTCTATGGCCCACTATTTGAGAGACAGAGATGGCACACCCAGGAGTCAGGAATGGCACACAAGCAGAAAGGCCAATATTAATCTCCCACTGATTTTATTTTATTTTTACAGGGAGACTTTAGAAACCACATTAAAAAAAAAGATTTTTTCAAGGAGAATTTAGAAACAAAACAAAAAAAAAATGATTTTTTCAGGGAGAATTTAGAAACCAAATAAAAAAAATGATTTTTTCAGGGAGAATTTAGAAACCAAATTAAAAAAAAAGTTTTTTTCAGGGAGAATTTAGAAACCAAATAAAAAAAAAATAGGCTTTCTATGGCCCACTATTTGAGAGAGAGAGATGGCACACCCAGGAGTCAGGAGTGGCACACAAGCAGAAAGGCCAATATTAATCTCCCACTGATTTTTATTTTATTTTTACAGGGAGAATTTAGAAACCAAATTAAAAAAATGATTTTTTCAGGGAGAATTTAGAAACCAAATTGAAAAAAAAGTTTTTTTCAGGGAGAATTGAGAAACCAAATAAAAAAAAAAATAGGCTTTCTATGGCCCACTATTTGAGAGAGAGAGATGGCACACCCAGGAGTCAGGAGTGGCACACAAGCAGAAAGGCCAATATTAATCTCCCACTGATTTTTTTTTTTTTTTTTCCAGGGAGATTTTAGAAACCAAATAAAAAAAAAATATAGGCTTTCTATGGCCCACTATTTGAGAGAGAGATGGCACACTCAGGACTGGCACACAAGCCCAAAGGCCAATATTAATCTCCCACTGTTTTTTTTATCAGGGAGAATTTATAAACCCCACAAAAAAACAGAAAAATAAAAAGGCTTTCTATGGCCCACTATGTGAGAAAGATGGCACACACAGGGATGGCACTCTAGCAGAAATGCCAATCTTAATCTCCCACAACTTATTTTTTAGGGAGAATTAAAAAGAAAAGAAAAAAAAAAAAACAGGGACTGTCCTACAATTACTATCTCCCTGCAGTAATCTCAGCCAGGTATGGCAGGCAGCAATAAGGAGTGGACTGATGCACAAATTAAATAAAAAGTGTGGACAAACAAACAAGATAGCTGTGCAGAAAGGAAGGAACAACAGGATTTGTGCTTTGAAAAAAGCAGTTGGTTTGCAGAGCGGCGTACACACAGCAATGCAGCTATCAGGGAGCCTTCTAGGGCAGCCCAATGAGCTACAGCGCTGAGGAAAAAAAATGTAGCTTCCACTGTCCCTGCAAACAAAAGGTGGTGTTGGACAGTGGAAATCGCTACAGCACAAGCGGTTTGGTGGTTAATGGACCCTGCCTAACGCTATCCCTGCTTCTGACGAAGCGGCAGCAACCTCTCCCTAGGCTCAGATCAGCAGCAGTAAGATGGCGGTCGGCGGGAACGCCCCTTTAGAGCCCCTGTGATGCCGCTGACAGCAAGCCAATCACTGCAATGCCATTCTCTAAGATGGTGGGGACCAGGACCTATGTCATCACGCTGCCCACACTCTGCGTCCACCTTCATTGGCTGAGAAATGGCGCTTTTCGCGTCATTGAAACGCGACTTTGGCGCGAAAGTCGCGTACCGCATGGCCGACCCCACACAGGGGTCGGGTCGGGTTTCATGATACCCGACTTTGCCAAAAGTCGTCGACTTTTGAAAATGAACGATCCGTTTCGCTCAACCCTAGTGTCAGGTATCAGGTATCAGACTGAAATCACTGAGCAAAGAGTTTGTGCTATGTTTACATTGCCAGTCACATAAACAAGGAGAAAAGTTCAACTGAGAGGATAGCACAGTGGTAATGTGTGCAGGCTTATAAACAGAGAGCACTGAGTTCAACTCCACGCAATGGAAGTTGACTTTTTTTGTTATTTTTCTTACTATTTTAAACTAACCCCTTAACGGCCGCCGATACGCCTTTTAACGGCGGCAGTTAAGGGTACTTAAACCACAGGGCCGTTAATTAATGGCGCTGTGGAAAAAGTAAATAGCGCCCCCCATAGTCCGTTTTTCTCTGGGGTCTCGGCTGCTGGGGGTAGCTGAGACCACAGAGAACATGATTCGGGTCGGTTTTTACCGACCCCGCTTTTGCGAACAACGGTAATTAACCGTTTACCGGCGATCGCATAAAAAAACGCGATTTCCCTTTAAATTTCTCTGTCCTCTGATGTGATCGCACATCAGAGGACAGAGAAAAGGGGTCCTAGATAGCCCCCGATACTCACCTTTCTCCCCCGGTGCTCCTCGTGGTTCCCGATGGGCGCCGCCATCTTTTTCCGGCTGGCCGGCACCAGGAGGATCTTTGAGGTCTCGGCTGCCGGGGGTAGCCGAGACCCCAAAGAACATGATCGGGGTCGGTTCTACCGACCCCTGTTTTGCGATCGCCGGTACTTAACTGTTTACCGGCGACCGCAAAAAAAACAAAAAAAAACCGATGTGATCGCACATAAGAGGACAGAGAAATTTGGGGATTCGGGGACCCTATTATACTCACCGGTGTCCCTGGGTCCTCCTGCTTCTTCTCCTGGCCGCCGGCGTCTTCTTTGGGAAACAAAATGGCGGGCGCATGCGCAGTGCGCCCGCCATCTGTCACCATCTGCAGGCCGGCAGGAGAAAGCAGTTGGGGCTAAAATTAGGGTTAGGGTTAGGGCTAGGGTTAGGGCTAGGGTTAGGGTTGGGGCTAAATTTAGGGTTAGGGTTAGGGTTGGGGCTAAATTTAGGGTTAGGGTTGGGGCTAAATTTAGGGTTAGGGTTGGGGCTAAATATAGGGTTAGGGTTGGCGCTAAATTTAGGGTTAGGCTTCTTTCACACTTAAATCGGTACGGGGCCGTCGCAATGCGTCGGCCCGACATACCGACGCATGTTGTGAAAATTGTGCACAATGTGGGCAGCGGATGTAACTTTTCAACGCATTCGCTGCCCAATCTATGTCCTGGGGAGGAGGGGGCGGCGTTACGGCCACGCATGTGCGGTTGGAAATGGTGGACGCGACGTACAAAAAAAGTTACATTGAACTTTTTTTGTGTCGACGGTCCGCCAAAACACAACTGATCCAGTGCACGACGGACGCGATGTGTGGCCATCCGTCGCGATCCGTCGGCAATACAAGTCTATGGGCAAAAAACGCATCCTGCGGGCACATTTGAAGGATCCATTTTTTGTCCAAAAGACGGACTGCGACGGATGCCAAATGACGCAAGTGTGAAAGTAGCCTTAGGGCTAGGGTTAGGGTTGGGGCTAAAGTTAGGGCTAGGGTTAGGGTTGGAGCTAAAGTTAGGGCTAGGGTTAGGGTTGGCGCTAAATTTAGGGTTAGAGTTAGGGCTAGGGTTGGGGCTAAAGTTAGGGCTAGGGTTGCGGCTAAAGTTAGGGTTAGAGTTGGGATTAGGGTTAGGGTTTGGATTAGGGTTGGTATTAGGGTTAGGGTTGGCATAAGGGTTACGCTTGGGATTAGGGTTAGGTTTGGGATTAGGGTTAAGGTTAGGGTTGGGATTAGGGGTGTATTGGCATTAGGGTTAGGTTTGAGGTTAGGGTTGAGATTAGGATTAGGGGTGTGTTGGATTTGGGGTTTTGATTAGGGTTATGGTTAGGGTTGACATTAGGGTTGTTTTGGGGTAAGGGTTGTGATTATCGTTAGGGTTGTGATTAGGATTATGGATCGGGTTGGGATTAGGGTTAGGGGTGTGTTGGGGTTAGGGTTGGAGCTAGAATTGGGGGGTTTCCACTGTTTAGGTACATCAGGGGGTCTCCAAACACGACAGCCAATTTTGCGCTCAAAAAGTAAAATGGTGCTCCCTCCCTTCTGAGCTCTGCCATGCCCCCAAACAGTGGGTTACCCCCACATATGGGGCATCAGCGTACTCGGATAAATTGTACAACAACTTTTGTGGTCCAATTTCTCCTGTTACCCTTGTGAAAATAAAAACTTGTGGGCTACAAAATCTTTTTTGTGGAAAAAAAATATATTTTTTATTTTCATGACTCTGCATTGTAAACTTCTGTGAAGCACTTGGGCATTCAAAGTTCTCACCACACATCTATATAAGTTCCTTGGGGGGTCTAGTTTCCAACATGGGGTCACTTGTGGGGGGGTTACTACTGTTTAGGTACATCAGGGGCTCTGCAAACGCAACATAACGCCCACAGACCATTCTATCTAAGTCTGCATTCCAAAACGGCGCTCCTTCCCTTCCGAGCTCTTCCGTGCGCCCAAACAGTGGTTTACCCCCACATATGGAGCATCAGCGTACTCGGGATAAATTGGACAACAACTTTAGTGGTCCAATTTCTCCGGTTACCCTTGTAAAAATAATAACTTGGGGGCTAAAAAATCTTTTTTGTGGAAAAAAAAAATATTTTTTATTTTCACGACTCTGCATTATAAACTTCTGTGAAGCACTTGGGCATTCAAAGTTCTCACCACACATCTAGATAAGTTCCATGGGGGGTCTAGTTTCCGAAATGGGGTCACTTGTGGAGGGTTTCTACTGATTAGGCACATCAGGGGCTCTCCAAACGCGACATGGCGTCCGATCTCAATTCCAGCCAATTCTACATTGAAAAAGTCAAACGGCACTCCTTCGCTTCCAAGCTCTGCAATGCACCCAAACAGTGGTTTACCCTCACATATGGGGTATCGACGTATTCAGGAGAAATTGCACAACAACTTTTGTGGTCTAATTTCTCCTGTTACCCTTGTGAAAATAAAAATTTGGGGGCAAAAATATCATTTTTGTGTAAACAAATGAGATTTTTTATTTTCATGGCTCTACGTTATAAACTTCTGTGAAGCACTTGGGTGTTCAAAGTGCTCACCACACATCTAGATAAGTTCCTAAAGGGGTCTAGTTTCCAAAATGGTGTCACTTGGGGGGAGTTTCCACTTTTTTGGCACATCAGGGGCTCTCTAAACGCGACATGGCGTCCACTCTCAATTCCAGCCAATTCTGTGTTGAAAAAGTCAAACGGCTTCCAAATTCTGCGGTGCACCCAAAAAGTGGTTTACCCCCACATATGGGGTATTGGCGTGTTCAGGAGAAATTGCTTAACAAAATTTATGGTTACATTTCTATTTTTACACATATGAAAATATAAAAAATGGTTCTGAATTACAATGTTTGCAAAAAAAGTTAAATTTTTTCCTTCCACATTGTTTCAGTTCCTGTGAAGCACGTAAAGGGTTAATAAACTTTTTGAATGTGGTTTTGAGAACCTTGAGGGGTTCAGTTTTTAGAATGGTGTCACACTTCATTATTTTCTATCATATAGACCCCTCAAAATGACTTCAAATGTGATGTGGTCCCTAAAAAAAAATGGTGTTGTCAAAATGAGAAATTGCTGGTCAACTTTTAACCCTTCTAACTCCCTAACAAAAAAAAATTGTTTCCAAAATTGTGCTGATGTAAAGTAGACATGTGTGAAATGTTATTTATTAACTATTTTTGGTGACATACCTTTCTGATTTAAGGGCATAAAAATACAAAGTTTGAAAATTGCAAAATTTTAAAAATTTTCGCCATATTTCCATTTTTTTCATAAATAATCGCAAGTAATATCGAAGAAATGTTACAACTAACATGAAGTACAATATGTCACGAAAAAACATTCTCAGAATCAGCGGGATCCATTGAAGCATTCCAGAGTTATAACCTCATAAAGTGACAGTGGTCAGAATTGTAAAAATTGGCTCGGTCATTAAGTACCAAATTGGCTCTGTCACTAAGGGGCTAAAACTATGTGTGATGCAGATGCTTCACCCTTGGGCTATAGATTATTTTATTAGAACGCAGGATGGTAATAAGAATATCAGATATTAAAAGTGGAGCATGATTGGAGTTTGTCTGGTAACCTGCATAACTTAAAAAAATAATAATAATCAAACATGGGGGATTTGAACCCAGAAAAAGCTACACTCTAAAGACCACAGACAGCATGAGATGAACCTTTCAAGTACTGTAGTAAGGGAATCTGAATAACCTTTTGATTCTGATGTTTGCATGTTTCAGGTATCAGACTCAGGTATCAGAATCAGGCATCAGAATCAGGCATCAGAATCAGGCATCAGACTCGGGTATCAGACTCGGGTATCAGACTCGGGTATCAGAATCGGGTATCAGACTTGGGTATCAGACTCGGGTATCAGACTCGGGTATCAGACTCGGGTACCAGACTCAGGTATCAGACTCAGGTATCAGAATCAGGGATCAGAATCAGGTATCAGACTGAAGTATCAGACTCAGGTATCAGACTCAGATATCAGACTCAAGTATCAGACAAAGCATTTATGATGTTTGACTTTGATATGTGATCAGTCCTAAAATGAACACTGTATCAGTGATTGGCTACAGTCATGTGCACTGTCAATTTGAGGTCATTGCTTCAGTCAAAACATCAATTAATGAGCAGCGGCAGGGACCAAGGGAGGTGAGTACCTGCTTTGTTTATCATTTTATGCATTGTAGAATGATTCATGCTCATTTTTCTAAATGTAGAAAACTCCTTTAGCAAGTTTTGATTGGTTATTATGCACAAAAGAACATGTGCTGGCTTGTAGCTGACTATGCTAATTTCAGACAGTATTTAATACATTTGGATTGTATTTTGGAAGATGTAGTGACATAATCCTTAAATCATACGATTCCAATGTGGATTCTATAGGATCAGTGAATGTGATGACTAATTAAACTTCACTTTAAATATCACCTTCTGTGTGTATAAACTATTTTGGTCTCCAGTGAGCTATACTCTTTAGTTGTAAAAATATTATTTTTCTTGGAGTATACTATACTGCAATTATGCATGATTATTACAATTAAATGCATTTTATATATGTAAAAAGAGTAGTAATATTTAAATGCACAATTGCAAATTATTTTATGTCTTCAAACAACAAAACATTATTAATATTTAAAAACTACCCATCTGCTTATCTCCTGCTGCTACATGTTTTCCTTAAAAGAGCTATAAGAGACATGGTGAACAGATGGCAGCCAGTTTGCCATATCCTGCATCTCTTCACAACTGCCGCAGAGCCTGACTATTCATTAATCTTCTATAGACTTCCAGTAGCATAGTGACTAAATGACACATATTGAGGCCAATTCTGCTGTCAGCCTTCAAATGAAACAAAACACATCTTGTAAAGTATTTTATCTGATTTCTACCCTAGTGTCTACTTAAGACCAGTTACATAAATAAACATTTTCTTAGCAACTTGATGTATAATTAGAGAAACTAAAATTTGGCAATAAGGTCAGTGAGCCTAAAAACTCATCAATCAGGGCAAAAAAAACATGAAACTAAGTACCGTATATGCTTTAGTGTGTGCTTTATGTTTTGCATGAAAACAAAAAAAAAATGCATATAATTTATAGTATATACATATAATCCTGCACTAAGTATTTTTTCTTCATCATCAGCAATAGACATGTGTTTTGAAGCATTTTCCCTAATCCAATGTTCCCCAACTCTGGTTCTCAAGAGCTACCAAAAGGTCAAGTTTTCAGTATTTCCTTAGTATTGCACAGAATTCCATCCCTTGGACAGGCAATAATTCCATCACCTGTGCAATACTAAAGAAATCCTGAAAACATGACCTGTTGGTAGCTCTTGGGGACTGGAGTAGGGGAACACTGCCCTAATCAATGCAAAGCAGGAGATCTGATTTGGCTATGTGTGAGTTCTCTGATAGTGTACCTAGGGGAGACTTTTTCCTGATAGATAGCACCAAACTGGTGAAAAAGAAATATAGGCCAAGCAATTGTCCTCTGGGAATTTAAGTATGCAAATAGCCTCTTCAGAGAGGAAAAAACATGTACTCTAGTGCCACCTATTGGCTGTAGCAATCATACAAGTCAATATCAACCTTTTAACAAGCTTTGCCACATGGTATAGGATAAGAAGCCAAACCAGATACTACTGTATATTTGCAAATGTGTTTTAGGCCACTTTTCCACTTTAGAGAAATAAAACGGTCCGTAATCTGGACCGAAAAAAAGGGATGAAAAGTATGCGTTTGTCATGCGAGTTCAATGCGATTTTTTAATCGCACCCTCCGTTTGACATCCGTATGCAATCCATTTTTTTTCTCTGCAACTATTTTTATACAGTCATTTACAGGACTATTTACAGTGTTCTATGCCACAGAAGGGTAAGGTATCCGTAAAAAACGGATGGAATACGGATGGTCCGTATTCCATGCGGTTTTTTTCTCGCACCCATTGACTTGCATTGGCGAGTCTCGTCCGAGACTCACAGCAAATCGCAGCATGCTGCGATTTTATTCTCAGTCCGATTTCAGCTAAGAAAAAAATAACAAATGGAATTTCACCTATTGAATAACATTGGTCCGAGTGCAATCCGATTTTTTATCAGATTGCACTCGTCTGTTTTTCTTGCAAGTGGAAAAGAGGCCTTAGGGTGTTGCCCCACCTTATTGCAAAGCAGTGGATCTGTTCTGTCTAGTTGAAAGACCTCTGAGGCCGGTTTCACACGTCCAGATAATTCCGGTACCAGAAAAAATCGGTACCGGAATTATCCGTGTCCATGTGCCCCTACGTTTCTGTGGCACATCAGTGTGGCACACGTACAGCACACGTGTGCCGCCCGTGTGCCCACTGGGTACCACACGCACCGTGCTGGGTACCACACGTACCAGCATGTGGTGCTGAAGCCGCCGATTCATATCTTCCCTTCAGCAGCGTTTGCTGCAGAGAAGATATGAATAATAGTGTTTAAAATAAAGATCTATGTGCCAACTGTAGATCTTTATTTTAACCCCTCTGTGACCTTGGACGTACTATCCCGTCGAGGTGCCCTGGGCCTATCTGACCCTTGACGGGATAGTACGTCCTGCCCTTTAATGCGATAAGTCGCGGTGATCGCATTAAAATTCCGACGCCATCTCACCTGGGGGGAGATGGCCTCGGCATCCAGGGCATTGTCGCCGCCCACCCGCCCTCTCGATCGCTGTGATTGGCTGTTCAATTCTGAACAGCCAATCACAGCCATTCTCATTGTTTCAGCCAATCGGAGCGGCTGAAACAATGAGGTCACAGGCTAGGATCGAGTACCGATGTACTCGATCCTAGGTCCGGTGCCTGGCAACGCCAGGCACCGGCAAGAACACCCCGGATTGGCGCGATCGCCGATCGCATCGATCGCGCTAATCGCAGGGCACCGCGCGGTATTACCGCGCTGTGCCCTGCCGGAACCTGCGTGGATCGGTGCTCTAATAGCACCGATCCTAGGATAGGACACAGTGCAGGCCCAGCAGGGCCTGCAGGAGCCGATTGGCGCGATCGATGTCATCGTCGATCGCGCCAATCACAGAGCGCAGCGGCGATCACGCTGTGACCACTCTGTGCCCTGCAGGTGACCTGGCTGTGACCTGCCTAGGATGGCGCGAACAGATCCGATCCTAGGCAGGTCACAGCCAGGTCACCAGGAAAGCTCTGATTGGTGGGATCGATGTTATGGTCGATCCCACCAATGACAGGTCACAGCAGCAGCATGACCGCTCTGTGACCTGTCTGTGTCACCTGCCTGACCTGTGTATGACCGCTCTGCAGGGTCCTCATTCTAGCTGAGGATTCCTACAGAGCGGTCATACTGCTGGATCTCCCTGCTGGATTTTGTGCCTGGATCTCCCTGCCGTGCTGGGTATTGTGGTGCCACAGCAGCCTGTAGCACCACAATCCCTGCTAAAGAAAGAAGACAACTAAACGTAAGTTATATCCCTGATCCCTGCCCAATCCCCGTTCATCCACCCCAATCCCCGTTCATCCACCCCAATCCCCATTCATCCACCCCAATCCCCCCTTCCCCCTCTTTTTACCCCCTCCACCCCCATTTGTGCCGCCTCCGTGCGCACATTTAGTAGCCGCCGAGCGTTGATTGGTGACGCAGTTCACCGATCAACGCTCGCGCTCGCTTTTTTTTCCCTCGCCCCCGTTGCGCCAACTCCGTACACACATTCCGCAGCCGCCAAAGTTTGATAAGTGACGCAGTTCACTTATCAGAGTTTGTGCCTGCCGTTTTCCTTTTTTTTTTTTCACCCCCCTTTTGCGCCACCTGACTACAACCGTACGTTTTGATCACTGATCCCTGCCCAATCCCCACTTCCACCCCCATCTCCCTTCCCCCTCTTTTTACCCCCCTTTGCACCTCCTTCCGTGCGCCCATTTAACAGCCGCCGAACGTTGATTGGTGACGCAGTTCACCGATCAACGCTCGCGCTCGCTTTTTTTCCCTCACCCCCGTTGCGCCAACTCCGTACACACATTCCGCAGCCGCCAAAGTTTGATAAGTGACGCAGTTCACTTATCAGAGTTTGTGCCTGCCGTTTTCCTTTTTTTTTTTTTCACCCCCCTTTTGCGCCACCTGACTACAACCGTACGTTTTGATCACTGATCCCTGCCCAATCCCCACTTCCACCCCCATCTCCCTTCCCCCTCTTTTTACCCCCCTTTGCACCTCCTTCCGTGCGCCCATTTAACAGCCGCCGAACGTTGATTGGTGACGCAGTTCACCGATCAACGCTCGCGCTCGCTTTTTTTCCCTCACCCCCGTTGCGCCAACTCCGTACACACATTCCGCAGCCGCCAAAGTTTGATAAGTGACGCAGTTCACTTATCAGAGTTTGTGCCTGCCGTTTTCCTTTTTTTTTTTTCACCCCCCTTTTGCGCCACCTGACTACAACCGTACGTTTTGATCACTGATCCCTGCCCAATCCCCACTTCCACCCCCATCTCCCTTCCCCCTCTTTTTACCCCCCTTTGCACCTCCTTCCGTGCGCCCATTTAACAGCCGCCGAATGTTGATTGGTGACGCAGTTCACCGATCAACGCTCGCGCTCGCTTTTTTTCCCTCACCCCCGTTGCGCCAACTCCGTACACACATTCCGCAGCCGCCAAAGTTTGATAAGTGACGCAGTTCACTTATCAGAGTTTGTGCCTGCCGTTTTCCTTTTTTTTTTTCACCCCCCTTTTGCGCCACATGACTACAACCGTACGTTTTGATCACTGATCCCTGCCCAATCCCCACTTCCACCCCCATCTCCCTTCCCCCTCTTTTTACCCCCCTTTGCACCTCCTTCCGTGCGCCCATTTAACAGCCGCCGAGCGTTGATTGGTGACGCAGTTCACCGATCAACTCTCGCGCTCGCTTTTTTCCCTTCAGCCTTTTTGCGCAACCTCCGTACACACATCCCGCAGCCGCCAAACTTTGATAAGTGACGCAGTTCTCTTATCAGAGTTTGTGCCTGCCTTTTTTTTTTTTTTTACAGGTTTTTCTTCTCCTTTTAGCATTTTCTTTTCAGATAAGTTTGCACAAATCACTATCCCCCCACACATACACATACAGTTATCAATAAAGTACACCCAATCACCATATTCACACAAAAATGTCCCGCTCGTCCCGTTCGTCCCAACAGCGCTATTCATTGGAGGAGGCATATGCTTTCCTTGCCTCCGACACTGATAGCGAGGGAGAGGATCCCACTTTTCTTTACTTTTCTGATTCTTCATCCTCTTCCTCCTCCTCCTCCTCTTCCTCCTCATCTTCCTCCTCGGGTCCTGCGGAACCACCACGCAGACGCCCCAGGACAGAAGATGAGGCAGCCCCCACCACTCCTGAACCAGCGCTCCCCACTGCGGAACCCACATGGACCTCGCCCCCCGAAAATTACGAGCCACTGATTCCTGATTTTGTGGCAGAATCAGGAATCAAGTTTGACACCACGGGCCTCACAGAAACAGACTTTTTCAAAGTCTTTTTCTCTGAGGATTTTATTAACCTCATGGTGGAGCAAACTAATTTGTATGCTCGTCAATTTTTGGAGCAAAACCCCGGTACATCATTTTCCAACTGGTCTCCTGTAGACGCAGTTGAAATGATGCAGTTTTGGGGCCTGGTCCTCCACATGGGGATCGTGAAGAAGCCAGAAATGCGGCAATATTGGAGTGTAGATGTTTTATATAACACTCCAGTATTCCGAATGGCCATGGTTCGGAGACGTTTTGAGGCCATCCATAAATTCCTGCATTATTCCGATAATGCACAGTGTCCCGCACGAGATGACCCCAACTTTGACCGTCTGTTCAAAGTTCGGCCGGTCATCGAACACTTCAACAAAAAGTTTTCTGAAGTGTACGTGCCCAAAAGGGACATCTGCGTGGATGAGTCCTTGGTCCATTTTAAGGGGCGGCTCGGATTCCGTCAATACCTGCCCAACAAAAGGGCCAGGTACGGAATCAAACTCTACAAGCTGTGTGAGAGTGCCTCAGGGTACATCCACAGGTTTAGAGTGTATGAAGGGAAGGACAGCAGGATTGAACCCCCTGAGTGTCCTCCTGTCCTGGGAGTGAGTGGGAAGATCGTGTGGGATTTGGTGTACCCACTGCTGGATAAAGGTTATCACCTCTATACTGATAACTTTTATACCAGCATCCCACTCTACAAATCCCTCTCTGCGCGAGGTACCGCAGCCTGCGGTACTGTGCGCAAAAATCAGAGAGGCCTCCCAAAGACGCTACTTCGGCAGATGCTCAGAAAAGGTGAGAGCAAGGCCCAATGTAGCGACCACCTGCTGGTGGTCAAGTACAAGGACAAGAGGGATGTCCTTCTCTTGACCACCATACATGGTGATGGCAGAGCCCTCAGCACTGTACGGGGTACCTCTACACAGGTCTGCAAACCGGACTGTGTACTGGGCTACAACAAAAGCATGGGGGGGGGTTGATCTCTCTGATTAACTCCTCCAACCATACAGTGCTTTGAGAAAGGCCAAGGTGTGGTACAAAAAGTTGGCCGTCCACATCGTACAAATGGCAATGCTCAACGCTTTCCTGCTGTTACGATGTGCACGCCACACTGATACGTCGTACCTTCAGTTCCAGGAGGTAGTGGTTAAGGCCCTGATATTTGGTACTCCGGAAGGAGAGGGCCCCAGTACTTCCGGAACTGAAGGTGCTCGTATCGTACCAGGCCAGCATTTTCCGGGGGTGGTCCCGCCAACCGGCAGAAAAGGTAAGCCGCAAAAAAGGTGCCGAGTGTGTTACAAAAGGGGAATACGCAAGGACACCATTTATCAATGCGACACCTGCCCCGAAAAACCTGGCCTGTGTATGAAGGATTGCTTCAGATTGTACCACACCTCCATGCACTACTAATTTACTTTACAAGAAAGCGTACATTAGTTCCAAAAAGGGGGCACATCAAGATAAGTTCCTTGGGGGGGGTTTAGGTTCCAAAATGATGTCACTTGTGGTTTTTTTTTACTGTTTAGGCACATCAGGGGCTCTGCAAATGGAACATGACGACCGCAGACAATTTCTGCATTCCAAAACGTCACAACTTCCCTTTCGAGCCCCAACGTGTGCCTAAACAGTTTTTTCCCACATGTGGCGTACCAGCGTAATCTGGACAATTTGGACAACAACTTTTGATGTCCAATTTCTCCTGTTACCTTTGGGAAAATTAAAAATTGGGGACTAAAATATCATTTTTGTGGGAAAAAATAGGATTTTTTATTTTCACGCCTGGGCATTATAAACTTTAGTGAAGCACGTGGGGGTTCAAATTTCTCACCAAACACCTAGATAAGTTCCTTAGGGGGTACAGTTTCCAAAATGGGGTCACTTGTGGGGGGTTTCTACTGTTTAGTCACATCAGGGGCTCTGCAAATGGAACATGATGCCAGCAGAACATTCCATCAAAGTCTGCATTCCAAAACGTCACTACTTCCCTTTCGAGCCCCAACGTGTGCCCAAACAGTAGTTCCTCCCCACATATGGGGTATCAGCGTACTCAGGACAAATTGGACAACAACTTTTGGGGTCCAATTTCTCCTGGTACCCTTGGGAAAATTAAAAATTGGGGACTAAAATATCATTTTTGTGGGAAAAAATAGGATTTTTTATTTTCACGCCTGGGCATTATAAACTTTAGTGAAGCACGTGGGGGTTCAAAATTCTCACCACACAACTAGATAAGTTCCTTAGGGGGTAAAGTTTCCAAAATGGGGTCACTTGTGGGGGGTTTCTACTGTTTAGTCACATCAGGGGCTCTGCAAATGGAACATGATGCCAGCAGAACATTCCATCAAAGTCTGCATTCCAAAACGTCACTACTTCCCTTTCGAGCCCCAACGTGTGCCCAAACAGTAGTTCCTCCCCACATATGGGGTATCAGCGTACTCAGGACAAATTGGACAACAACTTTTGGGGTCCAATTTCTCCTGGTACCCTTGGGAAAATTAAAAATTGGGGACTAAAATATCATTTTTGTAGGAAAAAATAGGATTTTTTATTTCCACGCCTGGGCATTATATACTTTAGTGAAGCACGTGGGGGTTCAAAATTCTCACCACACAACTAGATAAGTTCCTTAGAGGGTCTAGTTTCCAAAATTGGGTCACTTGTGGGGGGTTTCCACTGTTTAGGCACATCATGGGCTCTCCAAACGCGACATGGCGTCCGATCTCAATTCCAGCCAAAGTTAGCTTGAAAAAGTCAAACGGCGCTCCTTTCCTTCTGAGCCCTGCCATGCGCCCAAAGTATCAGCGTACTCAGGACAAATTGGACAACAACTTTTGGGGTCCAATTTCTCCTTTTACCCTTGAGAAAATAAAAAATTGGGGACTAAACGATCATGTTTGTGGAAAAAATAGGAATTTTTTTTTCACGCCCGGGCGTTATTAACTTTCGTGAAGCACTTGGGGGATAAAAGTGCTCATGACACATCTAGATAAGTTCCTTAGGGGGTCTAGTTTCCAAAATTGGGTCATTTGTGGGGGGTTTCCACTGTTTAGGCACATCAGGGGGTCGCCAAACGCGACATGGCGTCCGATCTCAATTCCAGCCAAATTTAGCTTGAAAAAGTCAAACGGCGCTCCTTTCCTTCTGAGCCCTGCCATGCGCCCAAACAGTGGTTCCCCCCAAATATGGGGTATCAGCGTACTCAGGACAAATTGGACAACAACTTTTGGGGTCCAATTTCTCCTTTTACCCTTGAGAAAATAAAAAATTGGGGACTAAACGATCATGTTTGTGGAAAAAAATAGGAATTTTTTTTTTCACGCCCGGGCGTTATAAACTTTCGTGAAGCACTTGGGGGATAAAAGTGCTCATGACACATCTAGATAAGTTCCTTAGGGGGTCTAGTTTCCAAAATTGGGTCATTTGTGGGGGGTTTCCACTGTTTAGGCACATCAGGGGGTCGCCAAACGCGACATGGCGTCCGATCTCAATTCCAGCCAAAGTTAACTTGAAAAAGTCAAACGGCGCTCCTTTCCTTCTGAGCCCTGCCATGCGCCCAAACAGTGGTCCCCCCCACATATGGGGTATCAGCGTACTCAGGACAAATTGGACAACAACTTTTGGGGTCCAATTTCTCCTTTTACCCTTGAGAAAATAAAAAATTGGGGACTAAACGATCATGTTTGTGGAAAAAATAGGATTTTTTTTTTTCACGCCCGGGCGTTATAAACTTTCGTGAAGCACTTGGGGGATAAAGGTGCTCATGACACATCTAGATAAGTTCCTTAGGGGGTCTAGTTTCCAAAAAAGGGTCACTTGTGGGGGGTTTCCACTGTTTAGGCACATCAGGGGGTCGCCAAACGCGACATGGCGTCCGATCTCAATTCCAGCCAAATTTAGCTTGAAAAAGTCAAACGGCGCTCCTTTCCTTCTGAGCCCTGCCATGCGCCCAAAAAGTGGTTCCCCCTCACATGTGGGGTATCAGCGTACTCAGGATAAATTGGACAACAACTTTTGAGGTCCATTTTCTCTTTTTACCCTTGGGAAATTAAAAAGATTATTGCTGAAAGATCATTTTTGTGACTAAAAAGTAAAATGTTAATTTTTTCCTTCCATGTTGCTTCTGCTGCTGTGAATCACCTGAAGGGTTAATAAACTTCTTGAATGTGGTTTTGAGCACCTTGAGGGGTGCAGTTTTTAGAATGGTGTCGCTTTTGGGTATTTTCTGCCATATAGACCCTTCAAAATGACTTCAAATGTGAGGTGGTCCCTAAAAAAAATGGTTTTGTAAATTTGGTTGTAAAAATGAGAAATTGCTGGTCAAATTTTAACCCTTATAACTTCCTTGAAAAAAAAAAGTTTGTTTCAAAAATTGTGCTGATGTAAAGTAGACATGTGGGAAATGTTATTTATTAACTATATTGTGTCACATAACTCTCTGGTTTAACAGAATAAAAATTCAAAGTTGGAAAATTGTGAAATTTTCAAAATTTTCGCCAAATTTCCGTTTTTTTCACAAATAAACGCAAGTTATATCGAAGAAATTTTAGCACTATCATGAAGTACGATATGTTACAAGAAAACAAATCTCAGAATCGCTAAGATCCGTTGAAGCGTTTCGGAGTTATAACCTCATAAAGGGACAGTGGTCAGAATTGTAAAAATTGGCCTGGTCATTGACGTGCAAACCACCCTTGGGGGTAAAGGGGTTAAACACTATTATTCATATCTTCTCTACAGCAAATAATGCTGAAGGAAAGATATGAACCGCGGCTTCAGCACCATGTGGGGGGACAGCGCTGTCTCCTGCATGGCACACGGACTGCACACGGACAACGTCCGTGTGCGGTACGTGTTTTACACAGACCCATTGACTTTAATGGGTCCGTGTAATACGTGCGCTCCCACGAACACTGACATGTCTCCGTGTTTGGCACACGGAGACACGGTCCGCAAAAAATCAATGACATCTGCACAGATGCATTGATTTTTATGTGTCTACGTGTGTCAGTGTCTCCGGTACGTGAGGAAACTGTCACCTCACGTACCGGAGACACTGACGTGTGAAACCGGCCTGACATGGGATCTAAGGCTGGGTTCACATTGCGTTCACTGACGGAATCCGTTACATAGCGCAATTAACGCTATGTAATGGATCCGTTAGCGCACCCATTGACCGCAATGTATCTAACGCATCGCTAATGTATGCCATTTTTGGCATGCGTTAGCGATGTCCCGTTATTTTCTTATGGACCTCGAATGCTGCTTGCAGCGTTTTTCGGTCCATTCTCGCTAGCGCAGATCGGGCATCTGCGCTAGCGGGATCGCTAAACGCAATCCCTTTTTGTACATTGCGTTAGCGCATTCCGTTAGCGTATGTGCTAAACGGATTGCACTAATGCAACGTGAACCTAGCCTAAGATGGAAAGATTGAAATTTCCTCAATGGAGCCAACGCAATATTCACATGACTAGTGTTGTTAGAGTCTACAGTGGTTAAATTGGACTAGTAAGACAGATATGTAAAACGTTATCTTTTTGTTGTATTTGTTGTATTATACACAATTTTGTTTAACCCCTTCATGCCACAATCCTTTTTCATTTTTGCGTTTCTGTTTTTCACTACCCTTCTTCCTAGAGTCATAACATTTTTATTTTTCCATCAATATGGCCATGTGAGGGCTTGTTTTTTGTGGAACGAGTTGAACTTTTGAACAGCATTGGTTTTACAATATTGTGTACTCGAAACTAGGAAACAAATTCCAAGTGCAGTGAAATTGCAAAAAAGTGCAAGTCCACAAGTGTTTTATGATATTTTTTTAAACATGTTCATCAAATGCTAAAATTGAGCTGGCACTAAGGCTAGGTTCACATTAGCATTTCTGTGCGCAGCGTATAATCTGCATGTGCAAATGCATGCAAAAATGCATGCATATTTACACTTTGTTTTTTATCCGCATCATCTTACACATGATGCCAAAAAAATCTACATGTGCATGCATTTTTACATGCATTTGCATTGTTTATGCGCATGCGTTTGATATTTCCAATGCTTTTCCAGTAGAATTTCCGTGACACCAGACACCCAATGGACATGTCTCATGTGATTTCTATATAAAGACACACTGCACTGATGAAATCAACGTCTTTTGCAGCTGTATCCAGCTGCAAGATGGATCTTAGTATGGAGAGCTTCATTCTAAAGCCCCCGTCACACACAGCGAGATCGCTAGCGAGATCGCTGCTGAGTCACAAGTTTTGTGATGCAACAGCGATCTCAGTAGCGATCTCGCTATGTGTGACACGTAGCAGCGACCAGGCCCCTGCTGTGAGATCGCTGGTCGTGTCGGAATGGCCTGGGCCATTTTTTAATCGTTGAGGTCCCGCTGGGTAGCACACATCGCTGTGTTTGACACCTTACCAATGACCTCGCTGACAGGACGTCCCATTGAATCGTCATGAAATAGCATCGTTGTACAGGTCGCTACAGTTCGCCGCATCGCTGCTGCGTCGTTGGTGAGATCTCACAGTTTGACATCTCACCAGCGACCACATAGCGACGCTTGAGCGATCCCTGACAGGTTGTATCGTTGTCGGAATCGCTCAAGCGTCGCTATGTGTGACGGGGCCTTTAGGCCGGCATCACACTGGCGTATTGTATCCGATGCGAGATCATCGGATGCGATATGCTAATGACACTCGGCTCCTGCTCGCAGCAGAGCAGGAGCCGAGTGTCATGCATCTGTGCTCTGATTCTCTCGCACAGGGAGGATCTGAGCACAGCTGCCGAGGAGGCGGAGAAATGAATTTCTCCATCTCTTCTCTATTGCTGGGGTCCGCTTATAATGCACATCACTCGGATGATATTCGAGTGATGTGCGTTGTCTCACTCGCACCCATAGGCTTATATGGGTGCGAGTGATCCGAGAGGTTTCCTCGGTCAGAGACAATCGCAGCATGCTGCGATTGTCTCGGACTGAGGAAAACGGCCGACAAAAAGTCGGCTGCTGGGAGCCGCCCCATAGCTTAACATTGGTCTGAGTGCAATGCGATTTTTTATCGCATTGCACTCGGCCGTTTAAAATGCCAGTGTGACGCCGGCCTTAATCTTGATTTGTCATTGAGATTGGCTGCTGCCTTTGCTGTGGTTTGTGAAGAAGAAAAAGATGGAGAAAATGTCATCGCTATTGGCAACACCCCATCCTTGAAGTCTGAGAGAGCCGTGGAGCCTACCACTCGTTGTACACAGAGCTGGGTGAAAACCCTGAGAAGTTTTTCGAGTACATGAGAATGTCAGAACAGAACCTCCATAACTTGCTGCTACGTGTCAGAGGATCCATCACCAGGCAGTACACACAGCTACGTCGAGCAATTCCTGCTGAGGATCATCTGTTGGTGACCCAACACTTAGAACTTGAGGAACCTGTTACTACCACATTGCAGGATTACCAAGATCACCCTCTGAGGACTACAATGGAAGTTGCCCAAATGAGGGATAAATTTGCTGCCCACTTTGTTTCAGATATTGCATGTGTGGCATGGCAAGATGAAATGGTTTAAGCCGCTAATAAGTAAAATGTACCTAAAATTATTGCTGACTTTAATTACTAAACACCTTGACTGTAACACACTCAACAATACACACATGTTTAAATAAAGAGATAAAGAAAACACAGGGAGATTGGGATTGTGAAAAAAATATCTTTTATTAACAAAAATAAAAAAAAGTTTAATCTGGGAAGCTTCACTGGAGGACATGTTGGTATAGCAGGCAGCAGTCAAGTGAAACACTACAGAAAAGAACAGAGAAAAAAACTTTTTAAGAGCCAAACAAAAAAATAAATAAAAATACAATGGACACCAATACTTACATTACAGGCAGTAGTCTAACAGCATAGCAGGACCTGGTCATTCTGAAGTACGCATGCATAGTGAACGCATGTCTTTGCATACCAATGCATTCCCATAGACAGTAATGTGTTGTTTTGATGCACTTCTCTGCAATCATCCGCATGCACAAGATTGCGCAATATTTGACGCCTCAAAAATGCAACATGTTGCGTTTGATAGACACTGCCAGACAACGTGAAACGAAGCGTGCTTACGCATCTGCATGCAAACACATGCAAACTCATACCCCTGCATACACCATGTTAAAGATATGCAAGTGTAACGACTGTTATGCCCGTCGCTGCTCGAGAACAGAATACGGCGCTGCTATGAATGACTCAGGGCACAATATGATATTAAACCAACTTATGCAAAAAATGACAGAATTTTCTCTCCCAACACAATATGGGCCACAACAGCCACAACTTACAGAATACAAGTTATGCAGCCTGAGAGACCCCAAGTGCCAGCATCACAGACAGGAATCAGTCTACCCCACAACTATACCACTCCCTTCCTTAAATGTAATGGGCCTACATGGGGTTATACTGTGCCTGTGACACGTGGTCCTCTCAGGAATAAAATCTTACACCCGCCTCCCGCCTAATTTACAATAGATCATGGGTACCCGGTTTTTCCCAACATACAGTATATATATCTATAATATAAGGCTGGGAGCGTCACTCTGTCCAAAGCCTTTATAGACTGCGCAAGCGCCGGCGCAGTCTGGACCCCACAGAGTGACGCTCCCAGGAGATTGCGGTAGGCGTAAGCACTGAACGCACACCGCGATCTCCAACGGAGAGCAGGGATGCTCCAGGAGGGTGAGTATGAGCTATATTCACCTGTCCCGTTCCAGCGCTGCCCGCCTCTGTCCTCCGGGTCCTCTGCCTGTGACGTTCACAGTTCAGAGGGCACGATGACGTGCTTAATGCGCGCCGCCCTCTGACTGTCACAGCCAAAGGACCCGGAACACGGAGCGGCACGCAGCGCTGGATCAGGGCCAGGTGAATATAGCAAGTGTCGGGGGCCTGAGCTAGCAGTGACTCCGGCACCTGACCCCCACAGTGCACCGGTGTCCCCGCCTGCTCAGGCCCCCCACCACTCGATGCCCAGCGACGATAGGTGAGTATGGTATTTTTTTTTATCTATCGAAGCAGCATACGGGGCATATACTATGGAGCATCTTATGGGGCCATCAACCATAATGGAGCAGTGTACGGGGCATATACTATGGAGCATCTTATGGGGGCCATAAACCTTTATGGAGCAGTGTACGGGGGCATATACTATGGAGCATCTTATGGGGGCCATAAACCTTTATGGAGCAGTGTACGGGGCATATAATATGGAGCATCTTATGGGGGCCATAAACTTTTATGGAGCAGTGTACGGGCATATAATAAGGAGCATCTTATGGGGGCCATAAACCTTTATGGAGCAGTGTACAGGGGCATATACTATGGAGCATCTTATGGGGGCCATAGACCATGACAGAATGGAGGCTCAGGATGGGTGCAGCACATGTCAGAATGGAGGCGCAGGATGGGTGCAGCACATGTCAGAATGGGGGTGCAGGATGGGAGCAGCACATGTCAGAATGGGGGCGCAGGATGGGAGCAGCACATGACAGAATGGGGGCGCAGGATGGGTGCAGCACATGACAGGATGGGGACGCTGGATGGAGCAGCACATGACAGGATGGGGGCGCAGGATGGAGCAGCTCATGACAGGATGGGGACGCAGGATGGAGCAGCTCATGACAGGATGGGGGCGCAGGATGGCGCAGCTCATGACAGGATGGGGACGCAGGATGGAGCAGCACATGACAGGATGGGGCGCAGGATGGAGCAGCACATACCAGGATGGAGACCATGTACAAATATAAATGCTCGCCACCCGGGCGTAGAACGGGTTCAATAGCTAGAATATATATATATATATATATTACAGTATATACTCAATGTATACGCAGTCCACTGTGTTATTGTTGAGTGCTCAGAGTGTACTTTTTTGCAATATATGCTTCAATGGTAAATAACTGAATTTGTTATACAGATGTCCAGCAACGGATTAAATAGGTATTTGAGCCACCAAATCTTCTGATGCAGATCCAAATAAAGTTCACAAATAATTCCAGGAATATCCCATAGCCAGAATCGTGAAGCGCAGGAATCCACACTGTCTATTAGTTATCAGGCAATTCTTAATACAAGACTGTCCTTAATTAGGCTGTGATTCCTATCTAGCTATCCCTAGCTAACTACACAGTCAGTGACTGGTCACACTTCTCTGTTTACTCACAAGAATAGCTTTCTTGAGGTCACACAGTCCCAAAACAGGAATGCCTCAAGATCTGGATTCTCTACACTCCATCACCGTGCTGCTTCTTCTCAAACGCCCAGAAACTCTCTCTGAGGTAACTGTCCTGTTTCCAGAATCTTCTTGTCTTTAACCCCTTCCCGACCTTTGACGCATACGTTGCGTCATGAAAGTCGGTGCCATTCCGACCCATGACGCAGCATATGCGTCATGGAAAGATCGCGTCCCTGTAGATCGGGTGAAAGGGTTAACTCCCATTTCGCCCGATCTGCAGGGACAGAGGGAGTGGTAGTTTAGCCCAGGGGGGGTGGCTTCACCCCCCCGTGGCTACGATCGGTCTGATTGGCTGTTGAAAGTGAAACTGCCAATCAGAGCGATTTGTAATATTTCACCTAAAAAATGGTGAAATATTACAATCCAGCCATGGCCGATGCTGCAATATCATCGGCCATGGCTGGAAACACTAATGTGCACCCAACCAACCCCTCCGATCGCCCCCCCAGCCCCCCGATCTGTGGTCCGCTCCCCTCCGTCCTGTGCTCCGCTCCCCCGTCCTCCTGTCCACTCCCCCCCGTGCTCCAATCACACCCCGTGCTCCAATCAAACCCCCCCGCACTCCGATCCCCCCCGCACAGCGATCCCCCCCAGCACAGCGATCCCCCCCGTGCTCCGATCCACCCGCCCGCACAGCGATCCCCCACTCCGTGCTCCAATCCACCCCCCCGTGTTCCGATCCACCCCCCCATGCTCCGATCCACCCCCCCGTGCTCCGACGCCCCCCCGTGCCCTGATCTCCCCCCCCTTATACTTACCTGGCCTCCTAGGGTCCGTCCATCTTCTTTCCTGGGCGCCGCCATCTTCCAAAATGGCGGGCGCATGTGCAGTGCGCCCGCCGAATCTGCCGGCCGGCAGATTCGTTCCAGAGTGAATTTTGATCACTGAGATATAACCTATCTCAGTGATCAAAATAAAAAAAAAGTAAATGACCCCCCCCCTTTGTCACCCCCATAGGTAGGGACAAATAAAAAAAAAAAATATTTTTTTTTTCCACTAAGGTTGGGGTAAGAACTAGGGTTAGGGTTAGGGTTAGGGTTAGGGGTAGGGTTAGGGTTAGGGTTAGGGTTAGGGTTAGGAGTAGGGTTAGGGTTAGGGTTAGGGGTAGGGTTAGGGGTAGGGGTAGGGTTAGGGTTAGGGGTAGGGTTAGGGGTAGGGTTAGGGCTAGGGGTAGGGGTAGGGTTAGGGGTAGGGCTAGGGTTAGGGTTAGGGTTCGGGATGTGCACACGTATTCTGGTCCTATGCGGATTTTTCCGCAGAGGATTTGATAAATCCGCAGTGCTAAACCGCTGTGGATTTACCGCGGTTTTTCTGTGCACTTCACTGCGGTTTTACAACTGCGATTTTCTATTGGAGCAGTTGTAAAACGGCTGCGGAATCCGCAGAAAGAAGTGACATGCTGCGGAATGTAAACCGCTGCGATTCCGTGCAGTTTTTCCGCAGCATGTGTACAGCGATTTTTGTTTCCCATAGGTTTACATTGAACTGTAAGCTCATGGGATACTGCTGCGGATCCGCAGCGTTTTCCGCAGCGTGTGCACATACCTTTAGAATTAGGCTATGTGCGGTGCGGATTTGGCTGCGGATCCGCAGCGGATTGGCCGCTGCGGATTCGCAGCAGTGTTCCATCAGGTTTACAGTACCATGTAAACCTATGGAAAACCAAATCCGCTGTGCCCATGGTGCGGAAAATACCGCGCGGAAACGCTGCGTTGTATTTTCCGCAGCATGTCAATTCTTTGTGAGGATTCCGCAGCGTTTTACACCTGTTCCTCAATAGGAATCCGCAGGTGAAATCCGCACAAAAAATACTGGCAATCCGCGGTAAATCTGCAGGTAAAACGCAGTGCCTTTTACCCGCGGATTTTTCAAAAATGGTGCTGAAAAATCTCATACGAATCCGCAATGTTGGCACATAGCCTTAGGTTTAGGGTTGGGTTGGATTTATGGTTGTGGTTAGGGTTAGGGGTGTGTTGGGGTTACGGGTGTGTTGGGATTAGGGTTACGGCTACAGTTGGGATAAGGTTTAGGGGTGTGTTGGAGTTAGAATTGAGGGGTTTCCACTGTTTAGGCACATCAGGGGGTCTCCAAACGCAACATGGCGCCACCATTGATTCCAGCCAATCTTGTATTCAAAAAGTCAAATGGTGCTCCCTCACTTCCGAGCCCCGACGTGTGCCCAAACAGTGGTTTACCCCCACATACGGGGTACCAGCATACTCAGGACAAACTGCGCAACAATTACTGGGGTCCAATTTCTCCTGTTACCCTTGAGAAAATAAAAAATTGCTTGCTAAAACATCATTTTTGAGGAAAGAAAAATGATTTTTTATTTTCACGGCTCTGCGTTGTAAACGTCTGTGAAGCACTTGGGGGTTCAAAGTGCTCACCACATATCTAGATAAGTTCCTTGGGGGGTTTAGTTTCCAAAATGGGGTCACTTGTGGGGGGGTTTCTACTTTTTAGGCACACCAGGGGCTCTGCAAACGCAATATGACGTCCGCAGACCATTCCATCAAAGTCTGCATTTCAAAAGTCACTACTTCCCTTCTGAGCCTTGACGTGTGCCCAAACAGTGGTTTACCCCAACACATGGGGTATCAGCGTACTCAGGAGAAACTGGACAACAACTTTTGGGGTCCAATTTCTCCTGTAACCCTTGGGAAAATAAAAAATTCTGGGCTAAAAAATTATTTTTGAGGAAAGAAAACGTATTTATTATTTTCACTGCTCTGTGTTATGAACTTCTGTGAAGCACTTGGGGGTTCAAAGTGCTCACCACACATCTAGATAAGTTCCTTTCGGGGTCTAGTTTCCAAAATGGGGTCACTTGTGGGGGGTTTCTACTGTTTAGCCACATCAGGGGCTCTGCAAACGCAATGTGACGCCCGCAGAGCATTCCATCAAAGTCTGCATTTCAAAACGTCACTACTTCACTTCCAAGCCCCAGCATGTGCCTAAACAGTGGTTTACCCCCACATATGGGGTATCAGCGTACTCAGGAGAAACTGGACAACAACTTTTGCGGTCAAATTTCTCCTGTTACCCTTGGGAAAATAAAAAATTGCGGGCTAAAAAATCATTTTTGAGAAAATAAATTTTTTTTTTATTTTCATGGCTCTGCGTTATAAACTTCTGTGAAGCACTTGAGGGTTCAAAGTGCTCACCACACATTTAGATTAGTTCCTTTGGGGGTCTAGTTTCCAAAATGGGGTCATTTGTGGGGGATCTCCAATGTTTAGGCACACAGGGGCTCACCAAACGCGACATGGTGTCCGCTAATGATTGGAGCTAATTTTCCATTTAAAAAGCCAAATGGCGTGCCTTCCCTTCTGAGCCCTGCCGTGCGCCCAAACAGTGGTTTACCCCCACATATGGGGTATCTGCGTACTCAGGACAAACTGGACAACAACATTTGTGGTCCAATTTCTCCTATTACCATTGGCAAAATAGGAAATTCCAGGCTAAAAAATCATTTTTGAGAAAAGAAAAATTATTTTTTATTTTCATGGCCCTGCATTATAAACTTCTGTGAAGCACCTGGGGGTTTAAAGTGCTCAGTATGCATCTAGATAAGTTCCTTGGGGGGTCTAGTTTCCAAAATGGGGTCACTTGGATCCATTTTATCCTATTGCCCATGAGAAAATGAAAAAATTGAGGCGAAAAGAAATTTTTTGTGAAAAAAAAGTACTTGTTCATTTTTACGGATCAATTTGTGAAGCACCTGAGGGTTTAAAGTGCTCACTAGGCATCTAGATAAGTTCCTTGGGGGGTCCAGTTTCCAAAATGGGGTCACTTGTGGGGGAGCTCCAATGTTTAAGCACACAGGGTCTCTCCAAACGCGACATGGTGTCCGCTAACGATGGAGATAATTTTTCATTCAAAAAGTCAAATGGCGCTCCTTCCCTTCCGAGCCTTACCATGTGCCCAAACAGTGGTTTACCCCCACATGTGAGGTATCGGTGTACTCAGGAGAAATTGCCAAACAAATTTTAGGATCCATTTTATCCTGTTGTCCATGTGAAAATGAAAAAATTGAGGCTAAAAGAATTTTTTTTGTGAAAAAATAGTACTTTTTCATTTTTACGGATCAATTTGTGAAGCACCTGGGGGTTTAAAGGGCTCACTATGCATCTAGATAAGTTCCTTGGGGCATCTAGTTTCCAAAATGGGGTCACTTGTGTGGGAGCTCCAATTTTTAGGCACACGGGGGCTCTCCAAACGTGACATGGTGTCCGCTAAAGAGTGCAGCCAATTTTTCATTCAAAAAGTCAAATGGTGCTCCTTCCCTTCCAAGCCCTGCCGTGCGCCCAAACAGTGGTTTACCCCCACATATGAGGTATCAGCGTACTCAGGACAAATTGGACAACAACTTTCGTTGTTCAGTTTCTCCTTTTACCATTGGGAAAATACAAAAATTGTTGCTGAAAAATCATTTTTGTGACTAAAAAGTTAAATGTTCATTTTTTCCTTCCATGTTGCTTCTGCTGCTGTGAAGCACCTGAAGGGTTAATAAACTTCTGGAATGTGGTTTTGTGCACCTTGAGGAGTGCAGTTTTTAGAATGGTGTCACTTTTGGGTATTTTCAGCCATATAGACCCCTCAAACTGACTTCAAATGTGAGGTGGTCCCTAAAAAAAATGGTTTTGTAAATTTCGTTGTAAAAATGAGAAATCGCTGGTCAAATTTTAACCCTTATGACTTCCTAGCAAAAAAAAATTTTGTTTCCAAAATTGTGCTGATGTAAAGTAGACGTGTGGGAAATGTTATTTATTAACTATTTTGTGTCAGATACCTCTCTGGTTTAACAGAATAAAAATTCAAAATGTGAAAATTGCGAATTTTCAAAATTTTCGCCAAATTTCCATTTTTATCACAAATAAACACAGAATTTATTGACCTAAATTTACCACTAACATGAAGCCCAATATGTCACGAAAAAACAATCTCAGAACCGCTAGGATCCATTGAAGCGTTCCTGAGTTATTACCTCATAAAAGGACACTGGTCAGAATTGCAAAAAACGGCAAGGTCTTTAAGGTCAAAATAGGCTGGGCCATGAAGGGGTTAACTCATGGGTGACCTCCGATGGCTGAACAAAATTACTGCAACAACATTGTAATTATCCTGTCAATTACTCAAGGGTGAGCTCCGGTGGCTGAACACAGTTACTGTATCAACACTGTTTATGATAGAAAAAAGACATCACCACTTTACACACGCATGACACATGCGGATCGATGCGGATCATATGCTGCACACAGATATGCTAATGTGAATCCAGCCTAAGATTCTTCAGGTCATTACAAGTTCGTAGATATCAAACATGTATAGGTTGTTTTTTATTTAAATGTTGAAAAAAATTCCAAAGTTTGTAAAAAAAAATTGTATAATTTTCTGAGACCTGTAGCATCTCTATTTTTTGTGACCTGGGGCTGGCTGAGGGTTTATAATCACCCATTACTGCATTTTAATTCAGGGTCACAGCTACCAAAAAATCATAATTCTGGCGCTTTGACTTTTCATTTGCTATCCCGTTTACCGATCGGATGTATTCTTTTTAAAACGTGATAGATCGTGTGATTCTGAATGCATCGATACCAAGTATGTGTATTTTTAACTTTTATTTGTTTTATTTTGAATGGGGCGAATGGGGGGTTATTTGATCTTTTATATCTTTTAATATTTTAAAAACATGTTTTTCACTTGCTTCTGTAGTCTCCATGGGAGACTAGAAGATGTGCTAATCCAATCAACTCTGCTACACACAGGTGATGATCAAATCGCTTGTGTGCAGCAGAAATGCTCAGTTGCTATGAGCACCAACAGCTGGGCAGTGCTCAGAGCAATCCAGCAATGACAACCACAGGTGTCTCTTGCAAAACCCTGGTTGTCAGACCAACCCACTGGTGAACCGCGGTCATATGAAACGGGCGGCGATGGGTGGGATAAGTGAAGCACTTTCAGCGCAATCACATAAACCCCATTCTGACTTTTGACGTACTATCCCATCGAGGTGACCTGGGCCTATCTGACCCTCGACAGGATAGTATGTCATAGCGATCGGCTGCGCTCACGGGGAAATCGCAGCCGGGTGTCAGCTGCCTATCGCAGCTGACATCCGGCACTATGTGCCAGGAGCGGTCATGGACCACTTCTGGCACATTAACCCCCGGAACACCACGATCAAACATGATCACGTTGTGCCGGTGGTATAGGGAAACATCGCGCAGGGAGGGGGCTTCCCTGAGACCCCCGCAGCAACGCGATGTGATCGCGTTGCTGCGAGGGTCTCTTACCTCCTTCTCCTTCTTGCAGGCCCGGATCCAAGATGGCCATGGCATCCGGGTCCTGCAGGGAGGTGGCTTCACTGTGCCTGCTCAGAGCAGGCGCCGGGAAGCATAGGAAAAGTGCACGTCAGATCGCTGATCTGACACAGTGCACAGCAAAGTGTCAGATCAGCGATCTTACACTATAACATGATGCCCCCCAACCTGGGGCAATGTTATAGTTTAAAAAAAAATATTCACATGTGTAAAAAAAATTAAAAGAAATTCCCCCCCAAAAAAATATATTGTTCCTATAAATACATTTCTTTATCTAAATAAAAAAAAAACAATAAAAGTACACATATTTAGTATCGCTGCATCCGTAATGACCCCACCTATAAAACTATATCACTAGTTAACCCCTTCAGTGAACACTGTAAAAAAAAAAAAAAGGGCAAAAAACAACACTTTATTATCATACCGCCTAACAAAAAGTGGAATAACACGCGATTAAAAAGACGGATATAAATATCCATGGTACTGCTGAAAACATCATCTTGTCCCGCAAAAAACGAGCTGCCATACAGCATCATCAGCGAAAAAATAAAAAAGTTATAGTCCTCAGAATAAAGCGATACAAAAATAATTATTTTTTCTATAAAATAGTTTATATCGTATAAAAGCACAAAAACATAAAAAAAGATATAAATGAGGTATCGCTGTAATCGAACTGACCTGAAGAATAAAACTGCTTTATCAATTTTACCAAACGCAGAACGGTATAAACGTCTCCCCCAAAAGAAATTCATGAATAGCTGGTTTTTGGTCATTCTGCATCACAAAAATCGGAATAAAAAGCGATCAAAAAATGTCACGTGCCCGAACATGTTACCAATAAAAACGTCAACTCGTCCTGCAAAAAACAAGACCTCGCATGACTCTGTGGACTCAAATATGGAAAAATTATAGCTCTCAAAATGTGGTAACGCAAAAAATATTTTTTGCAATAAAAGACGTCTTTCAGTGTGCGACGGCTGCCAATCATAAAAATCCGCTAAATAACCCACTATAAAAGTAAATCAACCCCCCCTCATGAACCCCTTAGTTAGGGAAAAATTAAAAAATTTAAAAAAATGTGTTTATTTCCATTTTCCCATTAGGGTTAGGGTTAGGGCTAGGGTTAGGGTAAGGGCTAGGGCTAGAGTTAGGGTTAGGGCTAGGGCTAGGGTTAGGGTTAGGGTTAGGGATAGGGCTAGGGTTAGGGTTGGGGCTAGGGTTAAGGCTACAGTTAGGATTGGGGCTAAAGTTAGGGTTAGGGTTTGGATTACATTTACGGTTGGGAATAGGGTTGGGATTAGGGTTAGGGGTGTGTCTGGGTTAGAGGTGTGGTTAGGGTTACCGTTGGGATTAGGGTTAGGGGTGTGTTTGGATTAGGGTTTCAGTTATAATTGGGGGGTTTCCACTGTTTAGGCACATCAGGGGCTCTCCAAACGCAACATAGCGTCCGATCTCAATTCCAGCCAATTCTGCGTTGAAAAAGTAAAACAGTGCTCCTTCCCTTCCGAGCTCTCCCGTGTGCCCAAACAGGGGTTTACCCCAACATATGGGGCATCAGCGTACTCAGGACAAATTGGACAACAACTTTTTGGGTCCAATTCTCCTGTTACCCTTGTGAAAATACAAAACTGGGGGCTAAAAATAATTTTTGTGGGAAAAAAAGAATTTTTTATTTTCATGGCTCTGCGTTATAAATTGTAGTGAAACACTTGGGTTTTCAAAGTTCTCACAACACATCTAGATAAGTTCCGTGGGGGGTCTATCTTCCAATATGGGGTCACTTGTTGGGGATTTCTACTGTGTAGGTACATTAGGGGCTCTGCAAACACAATGTGACACCTGCAGACCAATCCATCTAAGTCTGTATTCCAAATGATGCTCCTTCCCTTCCGAGCTCTGCCATGCGCTCAAACGGTGGTTCCCCTCCACATATCAGGTATCAGCGTACTCAGGACAAATTGGACAACAACATTTATGGGCCAATTTTTCCTGTTACCCTTGGAAAAATACAAAACTGGGGGCTAAAAAATAATTTTTGTGGGAAAAAATTTTGTTTTATTTTTACAGCTCGGCATTATAAACTTCTGTGAAGCCCTTGGTGGGTCAAAGTGCTCACCACACATCCAGATAAGTTCCTTAGGGGGTCTACTTTCCAAAATGGTGTCACTTGTGGGGGGTTTCTACTGTTTAGGTACGTTAGAGGATCTGCAAACGCAATGTGATGCCTGCAGACCATTCTATCTAAGTCTGCATTCCAAATGGCGCTCCTTCCCTTCCGAGCCCTCCCATGCGCCCAAACAGTGGTTCTCCCCCAACATATGGGGTATCAGCGTACTCAGGACAAATTGTACAACAACTTTTGGGGTCCAATTTCTCCTGTTACCCTTGGAAAAATACAAAACTGGGGGCTAAAAAATAATTTTTGTGGGAAAAAATTTTGTTTTATTTTTACAGCTCTGCATTATAAACTTCTGTGAAGCCCTTGGTGGGTCAAAGTGCTCACTACACATCCAGATAAGTTCCTTAGGGGGTCTACTTTCCAAAATGGCGTCACTTGTGGGGGGTTTCAATGTTTAGGCACATCAGTGGCTCTCCAAATGCAACATGGCGTCCCATCTCAATTCCTTTCAATTTTGCATTGAAAAGTCAAACGGTGCTCCTTCCCTTCCGAGCTCTCCCATGCTCCCAAACAGTGGTTTACCACCACAACTGGGGTATCAGCGTACTCAGGACAAATTGTACAACAACTTTTGGGGTCCAATTTCTTCTCTTTCCCTTGGGAAAATAAAAAATTGGGGGCAAAAAGATAATTTTTGTGAAAAAATATGATTTTTTATTTTTAAGCTTCTGCATTATAAACTTCTGTGAAGCACTTGGTGGGTCAAAGTGCTCACCACACCTCTAGATAAGTTACATAGGTGGTCTACTTTCCAAAATGGTGTCACTTGTGGGGGGTTTCAATGTTTAGGCACATCAGTGGCTCTCCAAACGCAACATGGCGTCCCATCTCAATTCCTGTCAATTTTGCATTGAAAAGTCAAATTGCCCTCCTTCGCTTCCGAGCTCTGTCATGCGCCCAAACAGTGGTTTATCTCCACATATTGGGTATCGCCGTACTCAGGACAAATTGTACAACAACTTTTGGGGTCCATTTTCTCCTATTACCCTTGGTAAAATAAAACAAATTGGAGCTGAAGTAAATTTTTTGTGAAAAAAAGTTAAATGTTCATTTTCATTTAAACGAGAACCAAACGAAAAATGGACACTAGAGCTAAAATTAAATATTTATTGAAGCATACATAAAAAATAGAACAACACTAACAAAATTAATAATGAGAGATACAAAAGACAAGAAAAAGGTTACACACTAATGTCACGTTCTGATAGCCATACCAATATAAAATACATAAGCAACAGAGAAGGTACACTACTCCTATCTTGGGAAGTCAATGAAGATAGAAAATATGTGCAATATGATATATAATGTCCATAAATATAATATAGAGACTACAAAATGTGTGAGAGACCATAATAATCAATAAATATCTGTAAGAAATATCGGATAAAACAAGGCTTCACACAAAGTAGATTTCACATAGGAGCAAGGCTCATGATAGCAAGGCTAAGTTTAAAGGGAGGTTCACACATCGGGAAGTACATGGTGCAGCATACAAATAAATATATAAAAGGAAAAATCCATGTAATGTAAACGCTGCATAAGTAGTTATCATAATATCCTAAGAACCAACCTGTAAGAGTACGTGGAAGAGTAGGCCCAAAAATTCCTGTGAAACACCTGAAGGGTTAATAAACTTCTTGAATGTGGTTTTGAGCACATTGAGGGGTGCAGTTTTTAGAATGGTGTCACACTTGGGTATTTTCTATCATATAGACCCCTCAAAATGACTTCAAATGAGATGTGGTCTCTAAAAAAAATGGTGTTTTAAAAATGAGAAATTGCTGGTCAACTTTTAACCCTTATAACTCCCTAACAAAAAAAAATTTTGGTTCCAAAATTGTGCTGATGTAAAGTAGACATGTGGGAAATGTTATTATTAAGTATTTTGTGTGACATATCTCTGTGATTTAATTGCATAAAAATTCAAAGTTGGAAAATTGCGAAATTTTCAAAATTTTCGCCAAATTTCCATTTTTTTCACAAATAAACGCAGGTAATATCAAAGAATTTTTACCACTATCATAAAGTACAATATGTCTCGAGAAAACAGTGTCAGAATCACTGGGATCCATTGAAGCATTCCAGAGTTATAATCTCATAAAAGGACAGTGGTCAGAATTGTAAAAATTGGCCTGGTCATTGACGTGCAAACCACCCTTGGGGGTAAAGGGGTTAAAAGCCCCTGCCAGAGATTGACAGCAGTATTCAACAGGTTAACACCGGTGGGTGCAATTCCACTCGTGGCTGTTAGGGGCACATGTCAGCTGTTCAAAACAGCTGACATGTGCAGGGAAAGATGTGGGCTCAGCGCCCGAGCCCACATCAAAGGGAGGGACACGACATGCGCAGTACATGCATGGTGCATGTGAAGGGGTTAACTTTTCCTCCCACTTAACAAAATTCCATAACCCAAAAAACTAAGTTGCTAGGTAGACACACTTATGAAAAAGAAGTTGTGTAACATTCAGCAGCTTCATACTTTTTTGATATTTTTTTATAAACTTTTTTTTTTAATTATCCCCTCTTTGACCAAAAGTTTTATTTAACCTAAGAATGCTATATTGCATTTGCTATGTAGCTACACATAAATTCACACCTGGAAAGGAACAGGCACTAACAGCATGCAGGACTCACTTGACATGCACATTGCTACATTGGACTAGTAAAATAGCTGTGCAAAATTTCATGCATGTCCTTTTTTAAAGATTTAAAAAGGAAATAAATAACCACCCTCCCCCCAAAATGATGTGCCAAAAAAGCTAGGCAAGTTTACATTTCAAAAGCAGTATATGCAGAATGCCACTGTGTTCAGATAGAATGTATAGTTGAAATAATTGGGAGTGTTGCAAGTGTGCAAAAAAATTTTAGAAATCTTTTTAAAACATGTTCATTTTTTATTAAACAGTTGCATTTAAATTTCTAGAATGTGGAGATTTTTCTTTTGACTTAAAAAAATAGGACTGGTGATATGAAGTTTATGTACTGCAGTCTATCACGAACCAATTAATTCACAATCACACTGACTGTTGTTGGCTGCTGGACATGCATAAATTGGACAAATTATGTACTAAGTATCTTACTAAGTATTGCAATTCAAATTTCATAAATGCCATATTTACATGCTATAGCACTACAGACTGCAACTTTATTTGTTAGTTATGTATAGAGACGGCTACTTTTAGTATACACTATGGAAGCCCCAAAGTCGCAGCTACTCTAATCCTGGCGAGCCAGCAGAAGGGTGAGACTATCTAATTTGCACCAGCTTTGGTATTCACTGGGACTGTTCTATATGTTATTAGTAGAAAGATAGATGCACAACCATGATATCACTATAGAGTGCCCAATAATATATCCAGACCAGAAACTTGAGCAAGAGTAGAAATACAGGGTGGGCCATTAATATGGATACACCTAAAATGGGAATGGTTGAGGATATCAACTTCCTGTTTGTAGCACATTAGTATAAGGGAGAGGGATAACTTTTCAAGATGGTTGGTGACCATGGCAGCCATTTTGAAGTTGGCCATTTTGGATCCAACTTTATTTTTTTCAATGGGAAGAGGGTCAGGTGACACATTAAACTTATTGAGAATTTCACAAGAAAAACAATGGTGTGTTTGGTTTTAACGTAACTTTATTCTTTCATAAGTTATTTACAAGTTTTTCTTTGTTTTCAGCCATTGACATGCCACAGAGGTTAACACATGAGGAGTGGATAGAAATTGTGCTGATGTCTGGTGAACGCAGTATCTGGGTCATTGCAGCAGATTTCAATGCAAGACACCCTATGAGACCACCCATCTCCCATGCTACAGTTAGAAAACTGTTTTCCAAATATCGTGAAACAGGTTCAGCGTTGGATTTGCCAAAATGTGGATGCAAGAAAACTATCACTAATAAAGAAACAACAGTGGCTGTCCTCACTTCATTCAGTAAGGGCCCACAGCGTAGCACTCACCGCATGTCACTGGAGAGTGGCATCAGTCGAACATCCCTTCGGCGGATATTAGCTACTCACTAATGGCACCCTTAAAAAATCCAGCTGCTGCAGCATCTCAATGAGGATGACTCAGATCAATGTGCTGAATTTTCAGAATGGGCAAAACAAAAATTGGAATAGGACCCTCAATTTACACAGTTGTCAACTGGCAATTGTCTATGTTGTGAAGATACGAGTTGTGCAGCATCCGAAACAACGGATACTGGAAGCCTGTGCTAGCATTTCTTCTGCAGTGTTCCTATCAGTGTGTCAAGAGTGGGAGAAGAGGGTTGCGTTGACAATCCAACACAATGGGCAGCACTTTGAACACATTTTATAAGTGGTCATAAACTTGTAAATAACTCATGAAAGAATAAAGTTGCGTTAAAACCAAGCACACCATTATTTTTCTTGTGAAATTCTCAATAAGTTTGATGTGTCACATGACCCTCTTCCTATTGAAAAAATAAAGTTGGATCCAAAATGGCCGATTTCAAAATACCACAAACAGAAAGTTGATATCACCAACCATTCCCATTTTACTTAGGTGTATTCATATAAGTTCCCACCCTGTACATTTAGAAATGTGCACAACTGAATAATACAAAAATATTTTTATTGACAAGAGACTGCAAGTGAAATAATAAAACTAGTAAAATCGCAATATCAAACTCAATTCACACTGAATACAGCATTTACTGGGCTGAGCTGATCTGCACAATACAGGTGACTAATACATATATAGCACAATACCCAAAAGAACATATAAGAGCCACGAAATCAACGATCAATGAACTGGAGCATCCTAACTGTGTGACAGAATATGTAACAGATCTATATCAGGCTACAATAGCTTATCAACAGATATAAGTATATTTAAGATCATACATAATAGTAGTGTATAATTCAGATTATTCGTCAAACTCAATCTGACAGGTGCCCCGCCCCCTATCAAAGTGTATCAAAGTGTGTAACCCCTCCCCTCCCCTTGTCTGACGGCTGGTATCCAGCTGTCCCTCCTTGTTTGATTACCCCTTTTGATATAGTTTAATATAGTTTAATTTGTTGTAGTTTTGATATTATTCCCGTATTTTGTGGAATAACACATGTTTATAATTATAGCCTAGTCGTGTATTTATTTTTACACGTGGTTTATAACACCTTTCTCATTTGTTTTATAATAGATTTTATACGTAGCCCTGAGTTTGATTCTGTAAGCTTTTGTTTTATTCACAGTGTATTCATATAGTGGAGAACTTAAAGCTGTTTATATGTGTCTCTACTGAACACTATGGTGAACATTAACTAAATGTTTATTTTCACAAACAGAGAATCTGCTGTGGGTATTTGTTGTAGTTTTGATATTATTCCTCATATTTTGTTTTTATACGTAGTCCGAGTTTGATTCTGTAAGCTTTTGTTTTATTCACAGTGTATTCATATAGTGGAGAACTTAAAGCTGTCTATTTGTTTTTGTAAATGGTGAACACTAACTAAATGGTGAACATTACCTAAATGTTTAGGTTAACTGCGGTTCAGAGGTTTATAACACCTAGGTCAATTGTTGTTGTATTTGCGTACCCAATAAATGTTTATTTTCACAAGCAGAAGAGGCAGCTTTTCTGTTTGTACATGTATTGTACCTGAAGGTTATTGCGGGTCATGTGCCCAGGCATTGGTTTTTATAACACCGAATGTTTGATATTTGCGTTCTCTTTTTTGTGTCCTGAAGATGGCATCTGAGAAGTTATTTAGCTGTTATCTGTGGGGCATTGTAAGCTGTGTTTATTCACAGTGTAGCAGATTTTCTCCTTGTGGCTGCCTTATATACACAAACAGAAGAGTTACTGGACAACTTATTTCTGATATATATATATATAATATGCACCAATGTTACAACACAAGCTATAATATGACCCAATGTTACAACACAAGTAAGAAGCGGCGTGTTTTATACGAATAAAAACCAAAGACACGATATTGTAAAAATGTAAAAAAAATTTATTTCTCACAATAAAACAACATCTCAAAGACATTTCAATACTATAAAAAATTCTTACAGAATATAAAAAGTAAAAAACATTAAATAGTACAATGAACAATTACACTTCTTACAAAATAATTAATATAGCGTTACAAGGCGTGTACAGCATTTATCCAGTACATTCTTTACATCGTGAGCCACATGGTTTGTAGCATCGGTAGAGACCTTTTTTTAGGTAGCAAAGTCCCACGTGTGGTACCTAATGACGGGGAATGTAAAGATTGAATTGTACGGGGCGACGGAGCTAACTTCAGCGGTGTAGATACAGAGCGTGTCTCACTGTTGGTAATTTTTAATTCATCTAAAAGCTTCCTAGTAGCGGGGTTAGCCACAACTGTAGACGGCATATTTAGCTCGGCCATAGCCTGCATAAATGAATCCCAACCCGGCGGTAAATTTCTACTGTTCAGAGCATGACTCTGCGTTGTACTACGTACCAAATCCAGTTAGTTAGACCCGGGTATTACGGATCCTTTGAAAATAAATTCAGCATTATTATTCCATGCTGTGACATTTTTATTCTGCAGCAGCCTGTTTAGTAAAAATTCAGCATTCTTTTTATATCTTTGGTTTATATGTCCGACAATTTCAGCGATCTCATGATTTTTATCAGAGTCGGTATTTGGCAATTGCTGCTGATCAGGATCAGGAGGGCTAACGAGATTTAAAGCCGTTACTTCTTTTGAGCTGTGCCTCGTATGTACCAAGTAGCGTTGTAGCACAGAGCTATACATTTTAATTTTCACATCATCGGGAATGTCACGACGCTGTAAAATGTCGCTAATCTCACCATCAAGGCGCCGAATAACACTGTCGCGTATGTTATCTGTAGTACCGGGTCTTAGTTTGTCTAGCTCCTGTTTGGGGACTAGATACATTTTCGCTGCATGCTCCATTATCTTCCGGCGATCAGGCTTGTTATTATTGGGATTGCAAAAGCTAAAAGAGGACCGATAAACCCGCCGGCCTGTTTTAGTAGTCGCTTCTTTTTCTTTATGGGCTGAGATCTGTCGCTCAGTGTTCTTATAGCTTTACGCCACTTCTTTAATATACCTTTTTGGCGCTCTTTCAGCGGAATCCTGCCTTTTAAGATATTTAAAGCAATCTCGCCTATGGCTGTAATTAAATCATTGCTTGCATCGCGCAAAATAGACTTTCTGACAGCGGGGGTTGCTTTCACTAGGGTTTTTAAATTGCAGATATATTCTACAGTGTATGTCATTTTGAGAAATGTGTGGCATAACAATTACCTATTACGGCCACTAGATGGCAGAATATCATATTAATTATACATTGGGGTTTACTTTTGGAAACTTACAAATTCCTATAATTATGCTTATACCTTAGGCGTGTATTTACATGGCACTGTAATTCGCACTTTTACAGACTATATGTGGATTACAGCCTGTATACAGTAACAGGCGGAATGACTGAGTGTAATATTGCACGCAATACTGTGCAAAGGGTCTGAATACTTATGACCGTGTGATATTTCAGTTTTCTTTTTAATAAATTCGCAAAAAATCTACATTTCTGTTTTGTTCAGGCATGATGGCGTGCAGAGTGTACATTAATATATATATCTCAGAATGCCACTGAATAGTATTGCTAATTAGGCCATATAAATAGAAAATTATGTAGAAACCCAAAGTTTTGATAAGTGTATGAAAATACACCAATATTAACTATTTGTGCTATTTTAGGCGTAAAATTGGCCTATATGTATAGCAGTCAGGAGTTGGGGCGATGAAATATGTGTTACAAGCGTAGTGAATTGCAGATATATTCTACAGTGTATGTCATTTTGAGAAATGTGTGGCATAACCAATTACCTATTACGGCCACATTTCTATGCAGTGTATTTTAGAACCACTGTTTCTGGCTGCAGACTGTAATGTGTAAGGTATTCTCATTTTTATATATTGTATTTTATAACACACCATGCCGTTTATATAATAATCACAGTTGTGTCTCTACAGGACAACGTGGCTTACAAAGACATTTCATTAATATAAGTGTGAAACTGACAGACAAGCACAGCTGTGTCTCTACAGGACATGCTGGTCACTAGACAGCCAGAGTTTCTGTGGGGGAGATATACTAACAGAGGTTCTGTTGACCCAAAAAACCAGTGTAGAACGTACACAGAGAGCAACTTACAATATTTACTAAGGTAGCGGAAATGAGTTTACTGCAGTTATCAGAGCATTGTATTTTATTTGACAGCCACAAGTCACACAGGTCATGATGATAGTGTATCTGCAGCATGTTATTTGGAAATAAAGAAGCCTTTTTTGTATTCGCCCGCATTTTATATAAAATCTGCATAAAAAAATCTTCTTGGCTACACCAAAACACGTAAGAAACAAATGTATAACTTTTAGATCTACCGCATCCACAGATATTATTTCAGCGTTCTTTAATTCTACATTATTTTAGCACATATTAATTTCACAACTTTTATATGATATTTATAACACTCATTTTATATGAGTTTTCTAACACATTCTCACGGTGATATTATATATATATTTTGTGTTTTGCGCAATTATTTGACACTGTAATTCGCATTTTATATAAAATATGCATAAAAAAATCTTCACATTCTCACGGGAATATTATATATATATTTTGTGCTCTGCATCATTATTTGACACTGTAATTCGCATTTTATATAAAATCTGCATAAAAAATCTTCTTGGCTGCACCAAAACACGTAAGAAACAAATGTATAACTTTTAGCGCTGTCGCATCCGCAGATATTATTCCAGCGTTCTTTAATTCTACATTATTTTATCACATATTAATTTCACAACTTTTATATGATATTTATAACACATTCTCATTTATAAGGGATTTATAACACAATATTGTAAAATCATTTATTGGTTCGCGGCCTTACCAATATCCTTTGAAAATAAATTCAGCATTATTATTCCATGCTGTAACATTTATATTCTGCAACCTCCTGTTTAGTAAAAATTCAGCATTCTTTTTATATCTTTGGTTTATATTATATTAGCTTTTTGATAATCCCGGGAGTGCCATCTATCTAGCCCTAGTATTTTTGTTATCTCAAAAGGGTGTGACACAGTCACATATATTATTCCAGCATTCTTTAATTCTACATTATTTTAGCACATATTAATTTCACAACTTTTATATGATATTTATAACACTCATTTTATATGAGTTTTCTAACACATTCTCACGGGGATATTATATATATATATATATATATTTTGTGTTATGCCCCATTATTTGACACTGTAATTCGCATTTTATATGCCGCTGCTTTTTCTTGTTTTTTGTGTAAAAATCTCTGGCAGACAGGCACAGCTGTATCTCTACAAGACATGCGGGACACACCAGAGACATTGGAAATTGGGGGTTATAATGTCGAATTCAGAAAATAACCATTTTATATTGAATGACTAATGATTTCTATAGGCCTACTTTACTATGAAATTATGCATAAAAAATCTTCTTGGTTAACCCAAAACCGCAAGAAACAAACGCATAACTTTTAGCTCGAACACATCAGCATATATTATTACAGTTTTTTGCTGAATTAAAAATTATACAGTTATTTCATATTTTTGGGGCTTAATGACAGGAGAAATTATTGATAGAAACCCAGAGTTTTGATACGTGTATGAAAATACACCAATATTAACTATTTGTGCTATTTTAGGCACAAATTTGGTCTATATGCATAACAGGCAGGAGTTGGGGCGAAGAAATATGTGTTACATGCGTAGTGAATTGCAAATATATTCTGAAGTGTATGGCATTTTGAGAAATGTGTAGCATAACCAGTTACCTATCACGGTCACTAGATGGCAGAATATCATATTAATTATACATTGGGGTTTACTTTTGGAAACTTATAAAGGCGGTGTGTATGTGCACAGGATGACTTATTTTGTTTTTTATAGTCGCTAATATCCATATTAAATGACTCTTTAGCTTTATGAGTAAGAGACAACCTACAAATAGAATCCTTTTCCCTAGTAGTTTTATATTCTATGTCTGATATATTTCTACACAAAGCTACAAAACTATTTTGTAGTTTATAATGTATCACAGTAGTTTCATGTGAAGTTTCATCTTAGGTTCTGTTCAGACTATTGTAATATCTGTAGCTTAAAATAGAGCCAAATAGCTACTTTCAAACACGGACATACACCATTGATTTTCGTCACAAATGGATCCAATATACACTATATCTCGTGTCACGGTTTATTTTTCCGCGTTACGGTTTAAAGTTATAATCATTTAAATAATAATTTTCTCATTAGATATGTGACTCGTGATATTTATTTGCTTAGGCTAGATCATTTTCAGTTTAACAATACATTTTATCACAAAAATGACCTTATCTGGGGCCCTAGAAACAACATAGCAGCATTAGTAAGCCCCTTTCTTTTTACATTATCAAGAATCCTTGGGTTAAGATAACGTAAGTTTATATGCATAAAGCATTTAATATAGTGCACCAAACATGATATGGTTTTTGATTTCTATGATCTGTCGCAAACAAATCATATAAGGTTAAAAATATGAATATTATTGAATATAATGTTTTAATATTGTTTACAGTATTTTATTTTCCGGGTGTTACTTTTGTTCATGTACTACTGGTTTCTTCCTCAGTTGTGATTTTTTACCTTTTCTATATAAATATGGGTAAATGAATTGGCCATTATAGATTTATGGCGCTGTAAAGAGAGAGGAGAATTACAGAAAGGAGATGTCTGCAGGCAAACACACACCTTTGTTTCCTGAACGCATCATTCACTGTGAAATAATGCAAAAATTCATCTTTGTATTGACGGTGGCAGCAACATTTTGCCATTATATGTTTATCGTGTCAATGCTGTCGAGGTCTAAAATGTAATCGCACTATACACTATGTGTGTTGTGTGTGATGCATGTGTTGTATGTGTTCTGTGTGTTGTGTGTGTGTGTGTATGTTTGTCATGTGTGTTGTATGTGTTGTGTGTGTTTTGTATGTTATGTGTGTTTGTTGTGTGTGTGTGTGTGTGTGTGTGTGTTCTGTATGTTGTGTATGTATGTTTGTTGTATGTGTTGTGTGTGTTTTGTATGTTATGTATGTTTGTGGTGTGTGGGTTCTGTGTTGTGTGTGTGTGTGTGTGTTCTGTATGTTGTGTATGTATGTTTGTTGTATGTGTTGTTTGTTTTCTGTATGTTATGTGTGTTTGTTGTGTGTGTGTGTGTTTGTCTGCAGCCATCTCCTTTCTGTAATTCTCCTCTCTCTTTACAGCGCCATAAATCTATAATGGCCAATTCATTTACCCATATTTATATAGAAAAGGTAAAAAATCACAACTGAGGAAGAAACCAGTAGTACATGAACAAAAGTAACACCCGGAAAATAAAATACTGTAAACAATAGTAAAACATTATATTCAATAATATTCATATTTTTAACCTTATATGATTTGTTTGCGACAGATCATAGAAATCAAAAACCATATCATGTTTGGTGCACTATATTAAATGCTTTATGCATATAAACTTACGTTATCTTAACCCAAGGATTCTTGATAATGTAAAAAGAAAGGGGCTTACTAATGCTGCTATGTTGTTTCTAGGGCCCCAGATAAGGTCATTTTTGTGATAAAATGTATTGTTAAACTGAAAATGATCTAGCCTAAGCAAATAAATATCACGAGTCACATATCTAATGAGAAAATTATTATTTAAATGATTATAACTTTAAACCGTAACGCGGAAAAATAAACCGTGACACGAGATATAGTGTATATTGGATCCATTTGTGACGAAAATCAATGGTGTATGTCCGTGTTTGAAAGTAGCTATTTGGCTCTATTTTAAGCTACAGATATTACAATAGTCTGAACAGAACCTAAGATGAAACTTCACATGAAACTACTGTGATACATTATAAACTACAAAATAGTTTTGTAGCTTTGTGTAGAAATATATCAGACATAGAATATAAAACTACTAGGGAAAAGGATTCTATTTGTAGGTTGTCTCTTACTCATAAAGCTAAAGAGTCATTTAATATGGATATTAGCGACTATAAAAAACAAAATAAGTCATCCTGTGCACATACACACCGCCTTTATAAGTTTCCAAAAGTAAACCCCAATGTAGAATTAATATGATATTCTGCCATCTAGTGACCGTGATAGGTAATTGGTTATGCTACACATTTCTCAAAATGCCATACACTTCAGAATATATTTGCAATTCACTACGCATGTAACACATATTTCTTCGCCCCAACTCCTGCCTGTTATGCATATAGACCAAATTTGTGCCTAAAATAGCACAAATAGTTAATATTGGTGTATTTTCATACACGTATCAAAACTCTGGGTTTCTATCAATAATTTCTCCTGTCATTAAGCCCCAAAAATATGAAATAACTGTATAATTTTTAATTCAGCAAAAAACTGTAATAATATATGCTGATGTGTTCGAGCTAAAAGTTATGCGTTTGTTTCTTGCGGTTTTGGGTTAACCAAGAAGATTTTTTATGCATAATTTCATAGTAAAGTAGGCCTATAGAAATCATTAGTCATTCAATATAAAATGGTTATTTTCTGAATTCGACATTATAACCCCCAATTTCCAATGTCTCTGGTGTGTCCCGCATGTCTTGTAGAGATACAGCTGTGCCTGTCTGCCAGAGATTTTTACACAAAAAACAAGAAAAAGCAGCGGCATATAAAATGCGAATTACAGTGTCAAATAATGGGGCATAACACAAAATATATACAGGTCCTTCTCAAAAAATTAGCATATAGTGTTAAATTTCATTATTTACCATAATGTAATGATTACAATTAAACTTTCATATATTATAGATTCATTATCCACCAACTGAAATTTGTCAGGTCTTTTATTGTTTTAATACTGATGATTTTGGCATACAACTCCTGATAACCCAAAAAACCTGTCTCAATAAATTAGCATATCAAGAAAAGGTTCTCTAAACGACCTATTACCCTAATCTTCTGAATCAACTAATTAACTCTAAACACATGCAAAAGATACCTGAGGCTTTTATAAACTCCCTGCCTGGTTCATTACTCAAAACCCCCATCATGGGTAAGACTAGCGACCTGACAGATGTCAAGAAGGCCATCATTGACACCCTCAAGCAAGAGGGTAAGACCCAGAAAGAAATTTCTCAACAAATAGGCTGTTCCCAGAGTGCTGTATCAAGGCACCTCAATGGTAAGTCTGTTGGAAGGAAACAATGTGGCAGAAAACGCTGTACAACGAGAAGAGGAGACCGGACCCTGAGGAAGATTGTGGAGAAGGACCGATTCCAGACCTTGGGGAACCTGAGGAAGCAGTGGACTGAGTCTGGTGTGGAAACATCCAGAGCCACCGTGCACAGGCGTGTGCAGGAAATGGGCTACAGGTGCCGCATTCCCCAGGTAAAGCCACTTTTGAGCTACAGAGAAGCAGCACTGGACTGTTGCTAAGTGGTCCCAAGTACTTTTTTCTGATGAAAGCAAATTTTGCATGTCATTCGGAAATCAAGGTGCCAGAGTCTGGAGGAAGACTGGGGAGAAGGAAATGCCAAAATGCCTGAAGTCCAGTGTCAAGTACCCACAGTCAGTGATGGTCTGGGGTGCCATGTCAGCTGCTGGTGTTGGTCCACTGTGTTTCATCAAGGGCAGGGTCAATGCAGCCAGCTATCAGGAGATTTTGGAGCACTTCATGCTTCCATCGGCTGAAATGCTTTATGGAGATGAAGATTTCATTTTTCAGCACGACCTGGCACCTGCTCACAGTGCCAAAACCACTGGTAAATGGTTTACTGACCATGGTATTACTGTGCTCAATTGGCCTGCCAACTCTCCTGACCTGAACCCCATAGAGAATCTGTGGGATATTGTGAAGAGAAAGTTGAGAGACGCAAGACCCAACACTCTGGATGAGCTTAAGGCCGCTATTGAAGCATCCTGGGCCTCCATAACATCTCAGCAGTGTCACAGGCTGATTGCCTCCATGCCACGCCGCATTGAAGCAGTCATTTCTGCCAAAGGATTCCCGACCAAGTATTGAGTGCATAACTGAACATTATTATTTGTTGGTTTTTTTGTTTGTTATTAAAAAACACTTTTATTTGATTGGATGGGTGAAATATGCTAATTTATTGAGACAGGTTTTTTGGGTTATCAGGAGTTGTATGCCAAAATCATCAGTATTAAAACAATAAAAGACCTGACAAATTTCAGTTGGTGGATAATGAATCTATAATATATGAAAGTTTAATTGTAATCATTACATTATGGTAAATAATGAAATTTAACACTATATGCTAATTTTTTGAGAAGGACCTGTATATATATATATATATATATATATAATATCCCCGTGAGAATGTGTTAGAAAACTCATATAAAATGAGTGTTATAAATATCATATAAAAGTTGTGAAATTAATATGTGCTAAAATAATGTAGAATTAAAGAATGCTGGAATAATATATGTGACTGTGTCACACCCTTTTGAGATAACAAAAATACTAGGGCTAGATAGATGGCACTCCCGGGATTATCAAAAAGCTAATATAATATAAACCAAAGATATAAAAAGAATGCTGAATTTTTACTAAACAGGAGGTTGCAGAATATAAATGTTACAGCATGGAATAATAATGCTGAATTTATTTTCAAAGGATATTGGTAAGGCCGCGAACCAATAAATGATTTTACAATATTGTGTTATAAATCCCTTATAAATGAGAATGTGTTATAAATATCATATAAAAGTTGTGAAATTAATATGTGATAAAATAATGTAGAATTAAAGAACGCTGGAATAATATCTGCGGATGCGACAGCGCTAAAAGTTATACATTTGTTTCTTACGTGTTTTGGTGCAGCCAAGAAGATTTTTTATGCAGATTTTATATAAAATGCGAATTACAGTGTCAAATAATGATGCAGAGCACAAAATATATATATAATATTCCCGTGAGAATGTGAAGATTTTTTTATGCATATTTTATATAAAATGCGAATTACAGTGTCAAATAATTGCGCAAAACACAAAATATATATATAATATCACCGTGAGAATGTGTTAGAAAACTCATATAAAATGAGTGTTATAAATATCATATAAAAGTTGTGAAATTAATATGTGCTAAAATAATGTAGAATTAAAGAACGCTGAAATAATATCTGTGGATGCGGTAGATCTAAAAGTTATACATTTGTTTCTTACGTGTTTTGGTGTAGCCAAGAAGATTTTTTTATGCAGATTTTATATAAAATGCGGGCGAATACAAAAAAGGCTTCTTTATTTCCAAATAACATGCTGCAGATACACTATCATCATGACCTGTGTGACTTGTGGCTGTCAAATAAAATACAATGCTCTGATAACTGCAGTAAACTCATTTCCGCTACCTTAGTAAATATTGTAAGTTGCTCTCTGTGTACGTTCTACACTGGTTTTTTGGGTCAACAGAACCTCTGTTAGTATATCTCCCCCACAGAAACTCTGGCTGTCTAGTGACCAGCATGTCCTGTAGAGACACAGCTGTGCTTGTCTGTCAGTTTCACACTTATATTAATGAAATGTCTTTGTAAGCCACGTTGTCCTGTAGAGACACAACTGTGATTATTATATAAACGGCATGGTGTGTTATAAAATACAATATATAAAAATGAGAATACCTTACACATTACAGTCTGCAGCCAGAAACAGTGGTTCTAAAATACACTGCATAGAAATGTGGCCGTAATAGGTAATTGGTTATGCCACACATTTCTCAAAATGACATACACTGTAGAATATATCTGCAATTCACTACGCTTGTAACACATATTTCATCGCCCCAACTCCTGACTGCTATACATATAGGCCAATTTTACGCCTAAAATAGCACAAATAGTTAATATTGGTGTATTTTCATACACTTATCAAAACTTTGGGTTTCTACATAATTTTCTATTTATATGGCCTAATTAGCAATACTATTCAGTGGCATTCTGAGATATATATATTAATGTACACTCTGCACGCCATCATGCCTGAACAAAACAGAAATGTAGATTTTTTGCGAATTTATTAAAAAGAAAACTGAAATATCACACGGTCATAAGTATTCAGACCCTTTGCACAGTATTGCGTGCAATATTACACTCAGTCATTCCGCCTGTTACTGTATACAGGCTGTAATCCACATATAGTCTGTAAAAGTGCGAATTACAGTGCCATGTAAATACACGCCTAAGGTATAAGCATAATTATAGGAATTTGTAAGTTTCCAAAAGTAAACCCCAATGTATAATTAATATGATATTCTGCCATCTAGTGGCCGTAATAGGTAATTGTTATGCCACACATTTCTCAAAATGACATACACTGTAGAATATATCTGCAATTTAAAAACCCTAGTGAAAGCAACCCCCGCTGTCAGAAAGTCTATTTTGCGCGATGCAAGCAATGATTTAATTACAGCCATAGGCGAGATTGCTTTAAATATCTTAAAAGGCAGGATTCCGCTGAAAGAGCGCCAAAAAGGTATATTAAAGAAGTGGCGTAAAGCTATAAGAACACTGAGCGACAGATCTCAGCCCATAAAGAAAAAGAAGCGACTACTAAAACAGGCCGGCGGGTTTATCGGTCCTCTTTTAGCTTTTGCAATCCCAATAATAACAAGCCTGATCGCCGGAAGATAATGGAGCATGCAGCGAAAATGTATCTAGTCCCCAAACAGGAGCTAGACAAACTAAGACCCGGTACTACAGATAACATACGCGACAGTGTTATTCGGCGCCTTGATGGTGAGATTAGCGACATTTTACAGCGTCGTGACATTCCCGATGATGTGAAAATTAAAATGTATAGCTCTGTGCTACAACGCTACTTGGTACATACGAGGCACAGCTCAAAAGAAGTAACGGCTTTAAATCTCGTTAGCCCTCCTGATCCTGATCAGCAGCAATTGCCAAATACCGACTCTGATAAAAATCATGAGATCGCTGAAATTGTCGGACATATAAACCAAAGATATAAAAAGAATGCTGAATTTTTACTAAACAGGCTGCTGCAGAATAAAAATGTCACAGCATGGAATAATAATGCTGAATTTATTTTCAAAGGATCCGTAATACCCGGGTCTAACTAACTGGATTTGGTACGTAGTACAACGCAGAGTCATGCTCTGAACAGTAGAAATTTACCGCCGGGTTGGGATTCATTTATGCAGGCTATGGCCGAGCTAAATATGCCGTCTACAGTTGTGGCTAACCCCGCTACTAGGAAGCTTTTAGATGAATTAAAAATTACCAACAGTGAGACACGCTCTGTATCTACACCGCTGAAGTTAGCTCCGTCGCCCCGTACAATTCAATCTTTACATTCCCCGTCATTAGGTACCACACGTGGGACTTTGCTACCTAAAAAAAGGTCTCTACCGATGCTACAAACCATGTGGCTCACGATGTAAAGAATGTACTGGATAAATGCTGTACACGCCTTGTAACGCTATATTAATTATTTTGTAAGAAGTGTAATTGTTCATTGTACTATTTAATGTTTTTTACTTTTTATATTCTGTAAGAATTTTTTATAGTATTGAAATGTCTTTGAGATGTTGTTTTATTGTGAGAAATAAATTTTTTTTACATTTTTACAATATCGTGTCTTTGGTTTTTATTCGTATAAAACACGCCGCTTCTTACTTGTGTTGTAACATTGGGTCATATTATAGCTTGTGTTGTAACATTGGTGCATATTATATATATATATATATATATCAGAAATAAGTTGTCCAGTAACTCTTCTGTTTGTGTATATAAGGCAGCCACAAGGAGAAAATCTGCTACACTGTGAATAAACACAGCTTACAATGCCCCACAGATAACAGCTAAATAACTTCTCAGATGCCATCTTCAGGACACAAAAAAGAGAACGCAAATATCAAACATTCGGTGTTATAAAAACCAATGCCTGGGCACATGACCCGCAATAACCTTCAGGTACAATACATGTACAAACAGAAAAACTGCCTCTTCTGCTTGTGAAAATAAACATTTATTGGGTACGCAAATACAACAACAATTGACCTAGGTGTTATAAACCTCTGAACCGCAGTTAACCTAAACATTTAGGTAATGTTCACCATTTAGTTAGTGTTCACCATTTACAAAAACAAATAGACAGCTTTAAGTTCTCCACTATATGAATACACTGTGAATAAAACAAAAGCTTACAGAATCAAACTCGGACTACGTATAAAAACAAAATACGAGGAATAATATCAAAACTACAACAAATACCCACAGCAGATTCTCTGTTTGTGAAAATAAACATTTAGTTAATGTTCACCATAGTGTTCAGTAGAGACACATATAAACAGCTTTAAGTTCTCCACTATATGAATACACTGTGAATAAAACAAAAGCTTACAGAATCAAACTCAGGGCTACGTATAAAATCTATTATAAAACAAATGAGAAAGGTGTTATAAACCACGTGTAAAAATAAATACACGACTAGGCTATAATTATAAACATGTGTTATTCCACAAAATACGGGAATAATATCAAAACTACAACAAATTAAACTATATTAAACTATATCAAAAGGGGTAATCAAACAAGGAGGGACAGCTGGATACCAGCCGTCAGACAAGGGGAGGGGAGGGGTTACACACTTTGATACACTTTGATAGGGGGCGGGGCACCTGTCAGATTGAGTTTGACGAATAATCTGAATTATACACTACTCATAATAATCAAAAACACATACTGGGGAAGTAAAATAAAGTAATGGGTTCAGTGATTAGAGCACTCCAGTAACCTCACCTCCCCACCATAAGAGTTTATGAAGCCAATCCAATGATCACAGTAGGTCCCATAATATGGTAGGACTAAGTCACCCCCCACGGATCATGGAGGGGTATATATCTGTTTCTCAATACACAAAATTAAACCAATCAAGATAGAAGTGACAGTAAATTTCAAAAAGAGGCACATACACAAGCTTTATAAGGTCCAGTGTAAGATAAACAATGTCATTTAGGTAAGGCAAAATGCATGATAATGACTCCTGCCCCACCACAAGGTGGTGATAATACCGCCCAAAAACAAAGCCCAGGAATGGAGTTTGCACCCAGGCACCCCACGTATATAGCTGCTCCCTGATGAAGCAAAATATTGTGCTTCTTTGCTGCTTCTTTCTAATGCATTTTGAATGAAGAAAAAAATATGTAACTAGAAATCAAATACAGCAGGCCAAATGCCAGCTCCATCATATCACTGATCAAACAGGTAGAGTTTGATTATGCTGCTAGCACCCCTCTTCTCTCTCTCTTCCCCATCAATTTAATCCCTGTATTATTCACAGGCAACTCAAATCATTTTATTCAGTGATGCAGTTTTACAACACATTATTGCCTAGAGTATTTTCCCAATGTTTATTATTACATATAACTTTATGGACATCTATGGTTTGAATTCTTTGCATTTGTAGATTGGATGGATTGTTACTGATATCTGGTGAGCATTTTATGTCAATAGCATGTTTAGAAATATATTTACTTAAAAATTTGGTGATGTGTTTAATACTTACAGTATTTCATCCACTATATATATACATGTTTATGATAGCTTCCTCCTGAATGGCTGTACCACACGGTATGATTTGATGGCTGCATGTAGAGATGATTAGATTGATCCACTGAGTTGATCGACTTTGAGACGAATTTTTTAGAAATTCACATTTCACCGTGAATTTAAACTCTGCCATTTGGTTTGAAAGGATCCCCATAAAAAAGCCATGCATCTTCTAACACATTGCTCAAGAGATTCAAAGAGAAAAATTAAGACATAAGGTGTGAACGTGGGGGCTTCCATCTATGGCCATGCAGCTATGACATCACATGGTTATGCCCGGCCAAATAGGGTGGAGTATTACAGCCAGCTTATGGATAGGAGGTCAGAGTTCAGATAGGAAAATTTTCAAAGCTGGTGAATTTGGATTTCAAATGAAATGCCCAACTTTAGCAGCAAGACGTCTTGCCTTCTGTGACTAATGCAATATTTTGCAATGTTTGAAAAGACGGTAGGCATTTTTGTGCAATTTGCTGGGACCTGCAAATTTAATTATGTTAAACTGCAATTCGATTTGCGCCTATCTTTAGTTGTTTCATCAATATTCAAACACATTGGTAAATGTTGTGTACACTATGGTTGTTGTTCGAAAAGATACATGCATTAATAAGGTTCACTTTGCTTAATCTGGAATTTTCCATAGGCCACTAGGTAAAAGTACTGATTTAGTTTAAAGGGAACCTGTCACCCCCCAAATGGAAGGTGAGCAAAGCCCACCGGCATCAGGGGCTTATCTACAGCATTCTGGAATGCTGTAGATAAGCCCCCCAATCTATCCTGAAAGATGAGAAAAAGAGGTTATAATATACTCACCCAGGGGCCTCCCATCTTCTTACGATCACGTCCTCTTCTTGTTTTCATGCCGCAGCACTGGCACAGGCATATTTTGTCTGCCCTGTTGAGGGCAGAGCAAAGTACTGCAGTGCGTAGGCACCGGGAAAGGTCAGAGAGGCCCAGCGCCTGCGCACTGCAATACTTTGCTCTGCCCTCAACAGGGCAGACAAAGTACGCTTGCACCAGAGCTGCGGCATGAAGACAAGAAGAGCACGTCATCATATGAACATGGGAGGCCCCGGACCGTGAAACCCATCGGACTGGACCGCAGCGGGGAACGCCCTTGGGTGAGTATATAACCTCTTTTTCTCATCTTTCAGGATACATCGGGGGCTTATCTACAGCATTACAGAATGCTGTAGATAAGCCCCTGATGCTGGTGGGCTTATCTCACCTTCCATTTTGGGGGTGACAGGTTCCCTTTAATTCAGTTTCCCTAATCAAAAAAAGAAAGAGGAAAAATGCTGGTCTGCTACATTTGTATATATAAATCCCTAAACTAGTAAAACTGTAATGTCTTAGGAAACAGAAAGGATTATGCTGTGAGTAAACATGCAATGGCATAGGAAAATGCAAAGGACAGCCTTATCAGTAATAATTTTGCTTTTAGCGGTCATCCAAATGCATTAAAATATTTAAAATTAGTCATCAAGAATAACACAAAATCTATAGTGATATTAATCAAGCATAACACAAAATTTATACAAGTATAAGAGTTGCTTATTGTATCATAAGTCTTCCAGAATCCTAATTAGTAATAAAATTAAGATATGGTTTGCATATTTTCAAACAACAAATATTCCTAGTAAAACAACTGTGAAAAGAAAAGTTCCATTGATAATCTTATTAAACCGAAAACAAAAATCAATTTTTTACAGTTTTCATGAATCCTGTATTAACTAATCCGATTATGACTTTTCAAAGAGAAATTTGTAAATTCAAATTGAAAATGTTGCTATCTTTTAATTGCATCAATTTTCTCAAGCATTTGCAATTAGTAATCTTTACAATCACTGCAATGATTAAGTCTTCTGCTGTGTACATTGAAGCAACACAACAAAGTTTATCTGCATATTTTCCATATAAATCACCTTAAAGTACTTTAATAAATATACGGTACTTTTTGCAGTGATCGTAAAATGATCTAAGAAATAATTGAGCACTAGAAGTCTATTGATAATAACATAATTTTAGAACAAAACTATATTCTGATACAGCATGATTTCTGCACACATCTATGCAACAAATCTCTGTCATAAAATATATGAACCAAATAAAATTATTTTTTAAAAGGAACATGCAATCTGATTCATGCTGCACAAACCAAGGGCAGCATGAATCAGAGACTGGCTGCAAGATTGCAGCTAGGTATATTTTTACATGGAATAATATTGCACTTCAGAGAAAATAAACTTTAAAGATTAATTTGTGACCATAGGCAGAGATGATACTTGGTCTCAATCTGCAGCTGATTGATTGGTTTGACCCATAGCATGAGGAAGAGCCAGGCAGGGGTGTACCTAGACTAGTATGGTCTCTCACCGTGGTCTCGACTCTGGCTCTAGATCTTTAAAGTTTCTGTTCCTTGAAATGCAGGAGCATTTCCGAGAAAAATCTACCTGACTGCAATTGTGCAGGTAGGCTCTGATTCATGCAGCCCGTGATTTGGACAACATGAATCTGATGGCAGATTCCTTTTAAAATTGGTTTTACAAGCATTTTAAAAAACTTTAAGAATCTTCACTTTTAGCTTGTGTCAATTTTCTGTAATTTCTTAATATATGTACCGTATATAATGGTTGGGAAGACATGAGGGTCAATGGGTGATCTGGTCCACTTGCCCGGCTGACTTTAGAAAGACTGCAAGTTCAAGGGCTCATCCCACTGAATGCCCGCACTCCTTCATGAACAGAATACTACTAGGACAACACAGGATGAGGGCAAAACAGTGTGTCAATGCTTTATTGAACCACTAACAGACAATAACACATAGAACAGTCTCAACAAATACACAAGATGATGCAAATTACAGAGTCTGACTCTTCTGCTGGGTCACCGGGATTAGAGCAGTTGCGACTTTGGGGCTTCCATGTCCGAATACCCCCATTGGTGGCACCCCGCTTTTTGTGGGCACCCACAGAGAGGAGGTAACGACAAGCTTAGGAAGCTATTAGCTCATTGAGGTATATGGCCTAGCTTCTCCAAACATCCTCATGGGGCCAGGTGACCTGATTATCCCAACCTTGCTTTTCCAAAGGACTCCATAGGGCATAGCGATCTGATTGTCCTAACCTGGATTCTGCAAACATCTTTGAGGATTCGGTCAATGAAGCATATCTGTATTCTGCCAGCTAGGGCCGTGGTCCCTTAAGCTGGCGTCCTGTAGAATCTCCCTGAGAACAGAGGCAGATCCCTCTATTATGGTTCACAACTGTCCTTCAGGCCATCATCCACAGGTCAGGGGGAAGGTGGAATAAGGTAATCTCTCACTGTTCAAGTGTTCAATCAATTTGCATAGTTTATCCTGCAATGTTTGCAGGTGAACAAGCTGCATTGACTAGTACAATGAGTAATCAACATATTAAAAAACATCAATTGTTCAATAACCCTGCGTCCCTGTCTTCCAAGGATAGCAGCACAATAAGTAGCAACAAAAATAAATAAATATAAAGATAGCAGCAAATATTAATTCAAGTGACTATGTTCAGGCTCATATGAACATTGGCTTAGATCTCTTGACCTACTAGAAAATACATCTAGCCTAGTCTAGAAGAAGTGATGTGTTGTCACAACATCACTTCTAGAGTCAACATTCAGGCTCACATGAACAATGGCATATGTTTCTTGACATACAGTATACCTCTCTCATATTTAAGAATAAATGCTGTATTGTCACAGAGGTCAAAGCAGATTTTTCTGATTCAGAGATACAAATTATTTTCAAAGTCACTGAATTAAATGTTAAAGTTATTGTTTCTAGTTGTCAAGACTACCGCAAGCTTGAGAGCTTGCTGAATACAATTTTAGTATTCAGATCAATAAATACGAGAATGAAGTAAACTTGTGCATATAGCCATATAGCTATTATATATAGTTGTATCATTTAACTCTTTATTGTGCAGCTTTCTAAAAGAACTGAGCTACTGCAAGAAACATATATTAAAAAAATAATGATCTATTTTGGATCTATTAAGTGAAAAAAATACACAAATGATTTAGGAATTGTATATGCATTGTACAATTGTTTGGTGAATGCAAAAAAAAGTGCACTTATCTGTATCATAAAGAATGTAGCAGGGGTTAAGTATAAGGAATGCAAAAAAATCTGAATGGTTAGTCCCCACAATGTTTGATGGGTCCTACACTCACTATGTGATGGAATCACAGTAGTTCTCACACTGTATGATGTCACCCCAGTAGCCCAAATTATGTATAATTGATTCCACAGTAGTCCCCACACTGTTGGAACCCAAACTGTGCATTGGCCTCCACACAGCACAATGGAACTAACACTGTATAATAACCCTTATACTTTATAATAGTCCACACAGTAGCACCGACACAATATGATGGCCCCCACAGTCTATGATTGTGCCTACAGTATCTCCCAGACTGTATAATGTCTTTACATTAGCACCTACACTGTATGATGGCCATTACAGTAGTCCCAACACTTTATTGTGTCCCCTCAGTAGTTCCTAAACTGTGTGGTGCCCAAACAGTAGTGCCCACATGATATGAAGACCCTGACAGTAGTCCCCACATAGTATGATACCAACAACAATAGTCCCTACACTGGTTAATGCCCTAAAAAGCAGCCCACACACTGTATGATGGCCCCTATACAGCAGCCCACACACTGTATGATGGCCCCTAGAGTAATTCCTACACTATGTCATGTCCACACACTGTAAAATGGCTCAAACAGTAGCACCCACACTGAATTATGGCTACCACAGTAGCTCTCACATTGTATGATGGCCCCATAGAAGTCCCCATAATGTATAATGACCCTGACAGTACCCTCACATTGTATGATTACTTCTATAGTAGCCCTCACACAGTAAGATGGCCCCACAATAGTTCCTACACTATATGGAAGACCCCATAGTAGCCATCAAACTGTATGATGGCCCACACAGTGGTTACCACACTACATGATGGCTCCCACACTATGTGATGGCCCCCACAGTAGTCCACAAGCTGTATGGTGGTCTCCACAGTTATGCCCACACCGTATGATGGCCCTCAAAGTAGTTCCTACACTGTATTATTCCCCCCAGACTGTACAATGTTCCAAACAGTATACACTACACTGTAGGGTGGCCCCCATAGTTATCCTTACACTGTATGATGGCTCCCACAGTAGTACCACACACTGCATGATGGCCCCTGCAGTAACCTTCAAACTGTATTATAGTTCCTACAGTAGTCGCTATACAGTAGTCGCTGTACTATTTAATGTCTACTATACTATATATCCCCCATTGCACGATGACCCTCAGAGCATGAGAATTTCTGTGCTTGCCGCTGACCATGAGTAACCCTATTGAGTGTTATTCTGAGAACTTTCTGAGAACGTGGCCCAATAGGGTAACTTCTTCATCAGGTGAAATACTCTCTCTCCTTACCTGTGCATATTTGGCCTTATAGCAGCCTTTTTCCTGTGATTATCACGCAATTCTCCCTTTTTCATCTACTCACCTCCTGTGTGTGTTTTATTGTGTTCATTACTTATGATATTTGCCATTCACTGTGAGATTTGATTGGTCTTTTTCCTGCAATTATCACACATTTCTCCTTTTATTATTTACTCACTTCCATTGTTTGCTTATTGTGTGCATTATTCTTGAAACCTGCCATTCACTAGTGATTGGATGTTATTATACCTTTTTCAGCATGTATTAATTGAATTGCTTTGTGTTGGTATATTTGCACTTATTTGCACCTTTGATTGTATTATATCTCTCCCACACATTTAATTGCTTTTAACCATTTGCTTATTTTCTCATTTATCTTTTTATTTTTTTATTTTGAGGGATGTGACTCATATTGTCATAAGACATCTATAAGCATAGTACTGTAGCACTATATGCATGCACATGTATATACACTGCTCAAAAAAATAGAGGGAAAACTAAAATACCACATCCTAGATGTTACTGAATGAAATATTTCAGTTGCAAATCTTTATTCATTACATAGTGGAATGTGTTGAGAACAATAAAACATGAAAATGATCAATGTAGAAAAGAAAACCTGGGGCGTGGCCTGACTTCTGATGGTGCAGGTTGCATAGTGTGGGAGCTCCATTCCCAGGACTCATAAAGCGGCACACAGCAGTGCACAGACGGTGCTTTCTCCTCCAGAACTTCCCACTCCTGCTCCTTACCGTTCGGTGAGTGTATGGGGAAATCTAAAGCCGGCGCAGGGGACCCTTCCTGGCGCATTGTGGACTTCTTTGCAGCCACCCCTCAGCAGCCTCAGAGGCCCAAGATGGCGCCGCTTTCTCCTAGATCCTCCAGAGCTGCTCGCCGAGGCTCTCAGTCTTCTGCCTCAAGCACAGCAGCGGCTGATCTCTCAGAGGCTCCAGTTACAGCAGGGCTGCTCAGAGACATGCTTGGTGACCTCCGTACCTCCCTGCAGGAGGATATGCGTTCCATGATGGCAGAGCTCAGGGGGGAGGTGGAGGAGCTAGGAGGCCGCACGGATCATCTTGAAAATAAAATGTCTGAACTGGTAGCTTCTCACAATGATTTGTGGGAAGCTCATGATAACCTGCAGCTGCTTGTTACCAAAACTCATGCTAAAACCCTGGATTTGGAAGACAGATCCAGGAGAAATAATGTGAAACTAAGAGGCATTGCTGAATCAATTGGGGCGGATGATCTCAGAGCCTTTCTACAAGACTTTATCATATCTATTCTCCCACTTTATTCCAAAGATGACGTTGTGATCGACCGTATTCATCGGATCCCTAAACCCTCAGGCCTTGACCCTGCGGTACCCAGAGATGTACTAGCTCGCATCCATTTTTTTGTTATGAAGGAGGAATTTCTGCAAACACTAAGATCGAAGCCGTTGCTACCTGAACGATTTGCTACCATTGCAGTTTTCCCTGATCTGTCTCCAGGAACTCTAGCCCTCCGCAGGGCTTTTGCACCATACACCTCAATCCTGAGGGAAAAGGGTATATTATACTGCTGGGGTTTCCCCACCAAACTTTGCATTCGTAAAGATGGTTCATTTACCACGTGCCTATCCCCGTCGCAAGCAGCCAAGACCCTGTCCCAATGGGGTTTTGACCCTCCTGCGCCCACTCCTGCCTCTGCTTCCACCAAACCTGGAGGATCTGGTCCCCGGAGACGCCGTATTACCCCTGACTGGAAGGTCGCCTGAAGTGTCTATTTTAACCATTTCCTGGCTGGAAGAATTTATTTTTTCCTTTTTCCCACTCAGTTCTAGATCTCTTTTTTTTTTTTTTCTCTTCTTTTTGCTTGCTGAGTTTTTTGCTGAGGCTGGTTCCTGGCAGGACTCCGCTCAGCATATTGCCCCATTGGTGAACTGTTTTCTATTTTCACCTCAGACTCAGGATTTCCCTGGATGTTCCCTTGTTTAAATGTTTGGATTTTGTATGTTTGTTTTTCCCTTCTCCTCCTTCCCTCCCTCTCCCCCCTCCTTTCCCTCTTCCCCCCCCCCTCGTCGCAGATGGAGTTTGCGAGGTATCCCACGACATGTTTATGCTTTTTTTGTGGGTAATGGGCTTGCATACCTTCTTCAGCAAATTGTGTAACATATTACAATGAGTGTTTCTTTATATTCTATTAATGTTAACAGCCTCAACTCCCCTGGTAAGAGATCGATTGTCTGGCGTCAGCTCGCTAAATCCAAACACGATATTATATGCTTACAGGAGACTCATTTACTAGAACGGGACAATATAAGAATGTATTCGAATCTATACCCCCACCAATTTTTTGCGAATGGGAAGACCAAAAAGGCTGGGGTGGCAATTTTTTTTAGCAAGGCTAACTCTTTCCAGCTAATTAGTTCTACAGCCGACCCCGCGGGCAGATACATTATAATTTTATGTTTAATCAACAATACCCCTTACACCATTGCCTCTGTGTATGGCCCAAATTTTGGTCAGGTTAAATTTCTAAATAATTTATTTCAAATCTTAGGTAATTATCAGCATGGTCATAAATTAGTTGCCGGAGACTTCAACATTCCAGTATCCAAGAATCTGGACTGTTCATCATCGGCCGTGGCCAGGGGTGATGCGGCCCAGCTGATTAACTCCTACAATTTACACGATATCTGGAGATATCTCCATTGTAATGAGAGAGACTACACATTTTGGTCCCCTCGTCATGGTTCTTACAGTAGAATTGATTATATTTTAGTAGATGATGTCGCTCTCCCCCACTGCATGTCTGCAAATATAGGTAATATCACTTGGTCTGATCATGCTCCTGTGTCAGTCTCCCTAGAAGACCCTCTTGCAATCAGACCCCCTTCACACTGGCGCCTTAATGACCACCTTCTCTCTGAGCAAGCGAACTTTACACTAATTGAAAACTCTTTGCAGGAATTCTTTGCCTTTAATGACTCGGCGGATGTGCGTGAGGACTCCCTCTGGTTCGCTCACAAGGCAGTGGCTCGTGGCCTTTTCATTAAGATGGCTGCGACAGCTAAACGCAAGTATAACTTAAATCTTCAATCTGCCTTGGCTGAAGTGGCCCGGCTGGAGTCTTGCCACAAAGCCTGCCCCTCCCCTCAATTATTTTCCAATCTTTCTGATGCACGCCTGCGCCTTCGCCAGCTCCTCCTCCATAGAGCAGAAAATTCGCTTAGGAAATCGAAAGCCAAATTCTACTCCATGGGTGACAGGGCAGGCGCCTTACTAGCTAAACGCGTTAAAAAAAAAGAAGCCCAAACCAAAATTGCTTATCTTCTTAAGTCAGATGGTTCTCGGATTTACAACCCAATCCATATTGCTGAAGAATTTGCCTCATACTACTCCTCATTATATAACCTAGATTCTGACGTAAATACTCCTCAACCTTCTCAGGACTCAATTAACGCTTTTTTGAATAAAGCAAATCTCCCCACTGTTAATCCGGAGCAGTTGTCGCTCCTTAACGGCCCTATAGAAGCAATTGAAATCTCCCAAATAATCAAAGAGGCCAAAAAACGCTCTGCCCCGGGTCCAGATGGCTTTTCCTTCTCATACTACTCTCATTTTCTCACTATCCTCTCTCCTTTTCTCATTCGTTTGTTTAACTACTGGCGCTCTATGAGTACTATTGAGAGAGAGGGTCTGGAGGCTTGTATTTCGACACTTCCTAAACCTGGGAAACCTATGACCTCTCCTGGCAATTTTCGTCCCACCGCCCTTTTAAATTGCGATGTAAAAATATATGCTAAGGTCTGGGCCAATAGGTTACTGTCGGTGCTCCCATCCTTGGTTCATTCGGACCAGGTTGGGTTTGTCCCGGGTAGGCAAACTAGAGATGGTACGAGACGCTTGATCGACCTGCTGGATGTGGTGGAGAGGCGGAGCCTCCCCAGTGTGTTCCTATCTCTCGATGCGGAAAAGGCGTTCGATCGGGTGCACTGGGGCTATATAGCATCTACATTGCACAAATTTGGTCTTACTGGCCAGATTTTTTCAGCTATTATGGCTTTGTATTCCAATCCTTGTGCCTCAGTTCGCTCAGCCGGCTTTAAATCCCGTATATTTTCTATTTCAAATGGGACCCGGCAGGGTTGCCCCCTCTCCCCCATCATCTTTGCTTTAGTCATGGAGCCCCTGGCGGCTGCGGTGAGGCAATGCCCTGACATTAGGGGGGTAATGGTGGGAAGTCAGGAACACAAAATTGGCCTCTACGCCGACGATGTGGTGTTGTCTTGCTCTGCTCCTCTACAGTCACTACAGTGGGGCAAAAAAGTATTTAGTCAGTCAGCAATAGTGCAAGTTCCACCACTTAAAAAGATGAGAGGCGTCTGTAATTTACATCATAGGTAGACCTCAACTATGGGAGACAAACTGAGAAAAAAAAAATCCAGAAAATCACATTGTCTGTTTTTTAACATTTTATTTGCATATTATGGTGGAAAATAAGTATTTGGTCAGAAACAAACAATCAAGATTTCTGGTTCTCACAGACCTGTAACTTCTTCTTTAAGAGTCTCCTCTATCCTCCACTCATTACCTGTAGTAATGGCACCTGTTTAAACTTGTTATCAGTATAAAAAGACACCTGTGCACACCCTCAAACAGTCTGACTCCAAACTCCACTATGGTGAAGACCAAAGAGCTGTCAAAGGACACCAGAAACAAAATTGTAGCCCTGCACCAGGCTGGGAAGACTGAATCTGCAATAGCCAACCAGCTTGGAGTGAAGAAATCAACAGTGGGAGCAATAATTAGAAAATGGAAGACATACAAGACCACTGATAATCTCCCTCGATCTGGGGCTCCACGCAAAATCCCACCCCGTGGGTCAAAATGATCATAAGAACGGTGAGCAAAAATCCCAGAACCACGCGGGGGGACCTAGTGAATGAACTGCAGAGAGCTGGGACCAATGTAACAAGGCCTACCATAAGTAACACACTACGCCACCATGGACTCAGATCCTGCAGTGCCAGACGTGTCCCACTGCTTAAGCCAGTACATGTCCGGGCCCGTCTGAAGTTTGCTAGAGAGCATTTGGATGATCCAGAGGAGTTTTGGGAGAATGTCCTATGGTCTGATGAAACCAAACTGGAACTGTTTGGTAGAAACACAACTTGTCGTGTTTGGAGGAAAAAGAATACTGAGTTGCATCCATCAAACACCATACCTACTGTAAAGCATGGTGGTGGAAACATCATGCTTTGGGGCTGTTTCTCTGCAAAGGGGCCAGGACGACTGATCTGGGTACATGAAAGAATGAATGGGGCCATGTATCGTGAGATTTTGAGTGCAAACCTCCTTCCATCAGCAAGGGCATTGAAGATGAAACGTGGATGGGTCTTTCAACATGACAATGATCCAAAGCACACCGCCAGGGCAACAAAGGAGTGGCTTCGTAAGAAGCATTTCAAGGTCCTGGAGTGGCCTAGCCAGTCTCCAGATCTCAACCCTATAGAAAACCTTTGGAGGGAGTTGAAAGTCCGTGTTGCCAAGCGAAAAGCCAAAAACATCACTGCTCTAGAGGAGATCTGCATGGAGGAATGGGCCAACATACCAACAACAGTGTGTGGCAACCTTGTGAAGACTTACGGAAAACGTTTGACCTCTGTCATTGCCAACAAAGGATATATTACAAAGTATTGAGATGAAATTTTGTTTCTGACCAAATACTTATTTTCCACCATAATATGCAAATAAAATGTTAAAAAAACAGACAATGTGATTTTCTGGATTTTTTTTTCTCAGTTTGTCTCCCATAGTTGAGGTCTACCTATGATGTAAATTACAGACGCCTCTCATCTTTTTAAGTGGTGGAACTTGCACTATTGCTGACTGACTAAATACTTTTTTGCCCCACTGTATCTGCAGTGTCTTCCATTCTTACCCAATTTGCTGAAGCCTCCTATTATAAGCTAAATCTGTCCAAGTCCACAATTTTTCCCCTATTTATCTCTTCCTCTCTCCAACTTCAAATCCAAAGTATTTACCCTTTTATATGGTCTCCGCTCGGATTCACTTATCTAGGTATTCAAATTACCCATATTAAAAACATTGTTCGCCTTAACTGTGATTCAACCCTCCACGAAATTAAAAAAGAAATTGACCAGCTTGCCTGCTCTCATCTATCCTGGATGGCTAGGATACAAACGTCTAAGATGTTAATTCTCCCTAAACTTATATATCTTTTTAGATGCCTCCCCTTCGCTATCCCCTCTAAGTACCTCTCTGCTTTTCAAGCAATTATTGACCGTTTTATTTGGAATAACAAGCCACATAGAATAAAACGCTCTCTAATGTCTCTCCCATATGCCAGGGGAGGTCTTGGTGCCCCTAATATCCACCTTTACCACAAAGCTGCTCTCCTAGACCCCCTTAAGATTTGGTGGGAGGGGAACTCCTCCCTCCAGTGGTTCCATATTGAATCGTGCTTTGCCCCTAGGGGTTCCCTCAAACTTTTGCTGGAGATCTGTTTGCTCCAGCCGCCCAGTCGGAGCTCCCCTCTTAAAACAATTTGCTCCGCCACTAAGGTCTGGACAAGTCTCTGCCCTACTTACCTCCCTTTTATATTTGACTACGTCTCTATTCAAGCATTAGAATACGCAATAGATGGTTTGTCTCTCTCTGCCTGGGGGGACTGCGGAATACACCGAGTGAATGATCTCTATAATGAGTCGGGCCTGAGATCATTTGCGGACCTCACTGCTCGCTATAACTTGCCTCCTAGGGCTTTTTTTCAGTATTTCCAAATTCGTAGCCTCCTTAAACATTGTAACTACTTCGGTGTGGCCGTGTCCCCCCTGGGTATGGAGACCCCAATCCACAGATTTTTCAGACCAAACACGTGGATTGATCATGGCATTTCCATCATTTATAAATCCCTCCTCTCCCATGATTTCTCTGAGAGACTCCCATTTATGTCCACTTGGAAGGGTGCCCTTGCTTTCAAGGCTTCCCCGGAGGATTGGAGCATGGCTATGCTGCATCCTTCCAAATTCTCTTCGTGTCTTGGTCACCTCGAACAAAGCAAAAAAAATCAGCTCCTATGGTACTTCACTCCTGTTAAATTAGCTAAATTTTATCCCTCCTCTTCCTCATTATGCTGGAAACATTGTGGTGTTTCTGGTTCGCTGGCTCATGTATGGTGGAGTTGCCCTAGTGTGCAAATATTTTGGCGTCAGGTTGAAGCGATTCTTTCAGAGGTGACCCATCTTCCTATCAACCTAACTGGCCCTCTAGCAATATTGGGTATATCTCTCTTGGACTTCCCATCTTCCCTTCAACCCAGGATTAGAATACAAAAAAAAAAATGCTAGTGCCTATCATATAATCCAAATAGAACCACTGCACCACATAACCCAAAAATTAGGAGAAATGCAACATATCTTACCAATAAAACCAGGCTAGTGTGCCGGTGGAAGCCGGTCCCCACCGCCCCAACGCACGTTTTGTCAAGACTTCCTCAGGAGGCGCGCGCTAGGGAGGAGGTCCCTGCTATTTAAATATAACCCGGCCAATAGGAAAGCAGTAAGACACCCATGTGTCTCAACTCACATGTTCATAACTGGCGAAATAACTGTGATCACGCAGCTGTTCAACACATACTTACAGTGCATGTGCCGTCTCAATGGCAACCCTTAGGACCTTCGCAAGAGCGGCAGTGGAATGCAAAAATGCGTTGCCGTCAAAGAGATTGCACACCCGTGATGCATCCCTGGCGCCACCCAAAAAAGATACGGAGCCACAGAGACCGCGCATGCGCACCGGGATATCCAGTGCATAAACAATGGATTCAAGCGTTATGAAGTGCCAACATAATTTAAAAACATATAAATATACATAATTATACATAAATACTAGAAAATATTGTAGTGAACAAACAAAGTTATTCAGGTAATAGTGATATATGATCGTGAATAAAAAGTGAGCCATATTACTTTTGGATTATACTCAGTTTGTGGTCTTTTTGCACCATTCTTTTGTTTATATCAGTTGTGTGTGTTGCCTCCATGTGCCTATGTGAACTCCCTATAATGCCTGGGCATGCTCCTGATTAGATGGTGGATGGTCTCCTGAGGGATCTCCTCCCAGACCTGGACTAAAGAATGCGCCAACTCCTGGACAGTCTGTGGTGCAACATGACGTTGGTGGATGGTGTGAGACATGATGTCCCAAAAGTGTTCAATCGGATTCAGGTCTGGGGAACGGGCGGGCCCATCCATAGCTTCAATTTCTTCATCTTGCAGGAACTGCTGACACACTCCAGTCACATGAGGTCTGGCATTGTCCTGCATTAGGAGGAACCCAGGACCAACCGCACCAGCATATAGTCTCACAAGGGGTCTCAGGATCTCATCTTGGTACCTAATTTCAATCAGGCTACCTCTGGCGAGCACATGGAGGGCTGTGTGGCCCTCCAAAGAAATACGACCCCACACCATTACTGACCCACTGCCAAACCGGTCATGCTGAAGGATGTTGCAGGCAGCAGATTTCTCTCCACGGCGTCTCCAGACTCTGTCTCGTCTGTCACATGTGCTCAGTGTGAACCTGCTTTCATCTGTGAAGAGCACAGGGCGCCAGTGGAGAATTTGCCAATCCTGGTGTTCTGTGACAAATGCAAAGCATCCTGCACGGTGTTGGGCTGTGAGCACAACCCCCATCTGTGAACATCGGGCACTCAGACCATCTTCATGGAGTCGGTTTCTAACCGTTTGTGCAGACACATGCACATTTGTGGCCCGCTGGATGTCATTTTGCAGGGCTCTGGCAGTGCTTCTCCTGTTCCTCCTTGCACAAAGGCTAAGGTAGCCGTCCTGCTGCTGGGTTGTTGCCCTCCTACGGCCCCCTCCATGTCTCCTGGTGAACTGGCCTGTCTCCTAGTAGTGCCTCCAGCCTCTGGATACTACGCTGACAGACACAGCAAACCGTCTTGCCACAGCTCGCATTGATGTGCCAACCTGGATGAGCTGCACTACCTGAGCCACTTGTGTGGGTTGTAGAGTCTGTCTCACGCTACCATGAGTGTGAAAGCACAACCAACATTCAAAAGTGACCAAAACCTCAGCCAGAATGCATTGGTAGTAAGATGTCGTCTGTGGTCCCAACCTGCAGAACCACTCCTTTATTGAGTGTGTCTTGATAATTGCCAATAATTTCCATCTGGTGTCTATTCCATTTGCACAACAGCATGTGAAATTGATTGTCAAACAGTGTTGCTACCTAAGTGGACAGTTTGATTTCACAGAAGTTTGATTTACTTGGAGTTATATTCAGTTGGTTAAGTGTTCCCTTTATTTTTTGAGCAGTTTATATATTTGCCTATGAAATTATTTATAGGTTTTATTATATATTTTTTCATTTGTATAATACTATATGATATTGTATACATACTTGCATATATGTGTAGATTGAAAGATATATTTTTTTGTATTTTGCTGCATTCCTACTGGCGTTATTTATTTGTATTTTCACCTGGGAAGTAGTCTTTTTATTGAATTTTATTATACATAATATTGCTGGTTTTTATACCATGTTTGGCACCTCTTGTTTGAGGTGCTACTTTTTTACCACTTGCATTAATAAACATATTTAATTCCATATATTCTTGTCCCACATTATCTTGGCTCACATGTTCAGTTCTTTTCTTTTGGGTTTGCCAATAGCATTACTCGCAGTCTGCGTCAGGCAGTAGCGTCAGAATTTCTGTAGGTGCTGCTGAATGGCAGTGAACTAGGAAGTTTCATTCTGAGAACTTTCTCACAACGAGACTCCATAGGATTCAATGGGGATTGTGGGACATTTCACTACAGTATTACTGTTAGAACTTTCTGGATTTATTTTGAAATATTAAATGGGTGAACGAGGGAGTGTGGGGGAGTCTTTACTCAAATAAAGTATTTTTTATCTGTGTTTATTTATTTTTGCTTAAAGGTTATTAATGGGAGTGACTGACTGACACCTCTCCATTACTAACCTCCTGGGCTTGTTTTCAGCCAGCTGCTGACATCGACCCCAAAACAATTACCCCAAATTCCACTGCACCAGGGCAATTGGGAATAGCCAAGGCTAAGTATCAAAATTGGTGCATCAAATATGATGCACCACTTCTTGGGCAGCTACAGGCTGATATTTGTAGAATGGCCCAGTAACCATGAGCAATCTCAGCCTGTTAATATAAGCCTGAAGCTGTCTGTTTTGTCTTAGCTGGTTATTAGAAATAAGGGGATCCATTTTTTTAATTTATTTATTCATTACTAATAAATAAGTTATTGAAAAATACTAACAAATACATAAATTTAAAAAAACAGAATGGAGCAAACCCATATATTTTGGCCATGATATGCAAGCTCATAACCCACGTCAAGGGTCCTCGCACCTGCAAGACATATAGTATTTTAGCCAAAATATCGACCAATAAATTGGCAGGATGTGAGTAGTTGTCCCATTAGCATTTTGCACCTGTGTTGCCACTATCTTTACATTATGGGTTTTCTGATAATGAATTAGTTCTGAGACCTCGGCAAGCAAATACTGCTTCTATTTTTTTTGCTGTGATAAAACTTAAATTTTTGGAGTCAATTCATTGGTTGATATTTTTTGGCCAAAATGCTGTATGAAAGATAACATTAATTTTAGTCAATAGAAAAAAATCGGCTTTAAGCCGCAGCCAGCTCACCAACCAGACCATAGATAATTGAGCACGGAGATTCGTCCAGACCAAGATGCCAAGCAATTGCAAGATATGAAAACGTGGAAACTCCAGCTCCAATAAAATGGGAAAATTCTTTATTAGTCCAACTTCATTAAAACGGACATCCTTACAGAGTAAACAGGGCGCAGGTGGTTACATGAATATAGGCAACGCATTTCGATCACACAGAATCTTATTCATGCCCATATAAAACCCACATTCAGTCTTGCTTATATAGAAAAAATGGACCTATCACACACTCTATCAGAATCAAATGATAAATAGAAAGGTCCTGCAGATCGCAACTACATGCATTTTATCACAAGACAGAATGGAAAGGTACAATAAAAATACATATAAAGAATACATATATAAAATATCAAACGTAGTGATATAAATGTCATTCCTTTTGTTCTAACCTTCCAAAAAAAAAACAGGTATACAGCCAATCTAGCAGAGTCACATGATAAATGAAAAGGTCCTACAGATCGCGACTGCATGCATTTTATCGCACAACAGAATGGAAAGATGTACTAAAAATACACATAGAAAATACATATGAAAGATATCAGCAATAGTGGTATGAAATTTCATTCCTTTTGTTCAAACCTACAGGGAAACGGGTGTTTAAATTGTACATCCAAAAGGCTTCTCTGGTTAATAACCGCCTTTTTATATCACTCCCACGACAATGTGAGTAAACTTTCTCAATACCCTGAACTTTTAAGGTTGTGATATCCCCCCTATGTACTGTACTAAAATGTTTAGAAACCATGGATACATTCCTAGTAGTAAAGTTAGCAATATTAGCATCCCTAATATGTTCTGTGATGCGCGTTTTTAATTTACGTGTTGTACAGCCTATATACGATAGTTGGCAGGCTGTACATTCTACTTTATATACTACATTTTTTGTATGACAATTAATAAAATTGTTTATTTTATAATTTTTATTTTTTTCTGAGTTGGTGAAAGTGTTCCCAGTTAGAGAATGTGCACACGTACTGCACGCTGTAGTGCCACATTTAAAGAAACCCTTATATTCTAACCATGTGTTCATTTTTGGTTTAGCTGTGATTGTATTTGGAGCAATAATGTCCCCAATAGTTTGAGCTTTTGAGCTTTTCTGGCTACCACATTGACCCCATCTTTTAAGATATCCATAAGAGTATGATCCTCATACAAGATGGGTAATCTTTTTTTGATAATATTCCTAATTTGTCCAAACTGGGAGCTATACTGAAGACACACATGAGGCTTATTATTATAATTACGTCTCGCAGAAAGGTTGTTTCTATTTGATGTCAGTAAATCATCTCTACATTTTTTATTCACTATTTCTGTGGCTCTATTTAACGACCAATGTGGATATTTACGGGCACTAAACTTTTTCTTCAATTCCCTAAATTCCCTTAATCTATCTTCCTCCTTGCTGCAATTGCGTTTGGATCTAATAAATTCGCCAACCGGTATGGCTTTTATTGTATGAGCTGGATGACTGCTAGCAGCATGTAAGATGGTGTTCCCACTTACCGGTTTAATATGCGTTTTACTTGCAATAAATTCATCCTTTGTGCCAGAGAGATCAAGATCCAAAAAAGAAATATTTTGTGGGTCCCAGACATGTGTAAATTTTATACTGAAATCATTAGCATTGATATACTCCACAAATCCCGGTATGGCAGACACATCGCCCCCCCCCCCCCCAAATAATGAGGGTGTCATCGATGTATCTGCCACACCAGGAGATGCAATCAATAAATGGGTTATTGGCCGAATAAATATATTCTTGTTCCCAAAAGGCCATAGTAATTTTTGCCAAGGATGGGGAATATTTAGCCCCCATAGGAACTCCTGATGTCTGTACATATATCTCATCCCCAAACGTGAAAACATTGTGTTTCATAAGAAAAGATATAACCTGCAAACAAAAATCAATCAAATTCTGAGAATATTCTCCATATTCAGTAAGGTGAAATTGTAAAGCTCTTATTGCTACATCATGTGGTATGCTTGTGTACAGAGATACAACATCACAACTGAGCCATGTGTAACTCTGATCCCATTTCTTATTTTTGAAAATTTTCAAAACCTCTCTTGAATCCTTAATATACCCTGGCATTCTCAATACCAAGGGCTGTAGCAAAGAGTCCCCCATTCACACAAGTGTTCCAAACTTGATCCAATACCCGAAACTATGGGACGCATAGATGGAAAGCCATCCCTTTTGTGCACCTTTGGGAGGCCATACAGAATAGGCAACTTTGGATATTGCACATAAATATAATCAGCCTGTTTCTTGTTTAACACTGCCAAATTCAAACCTTCCGCAATTAAATCAGCTATTTGTTCATTAATTTGTTTGGTCGGATCTTCTTTCAGTTTCTTATATGTTATAGTGTCAGATAAAAGTTCAGTCATTTTTTCTCTATATTTGTTGTTCTTTCGATAATTTCAATAAACAATTCAGTGCAACCTGTTCCTTGAAATCCAGACTCTCAAACTCATTTATGTTTGGATTTAGCACATGTTCCAGAAATACTTCGTTGTCCAAAAAGAAATGCTTTTTTATTGTCAAATTCCTAATAAATTTATTAATATCCAAAATTGTCATAAATAGGTTAAAGTCAGCATCAGGAACAAAGTTGAGACCCAAAGCCAATACATCCAGATGATCTTGAGTAAATTCATGTGATGATAAATTCAATACATTATTTTTTCCTATTGTCTGTACTTCTTCCTGTAGCGTGTTACTGCTCCTGGATGTTCTTTTATGTTTCCTTCCACCACGTCTTTTCCGTTTTTTGATGGCTTGAAATTTCCCTTTCTTTTTTCATACGTGTTACTTGTTGTAGCCAGATCCGATGTACTTGCATTAGTATCCGATGAATCAGGCTCAGTAGAGGAAAAATAAACCTGTGGTCTATTGGTTGGTCTCTGGCGTGCTCTGCTAGTTTTTAGGATGGATTTGGGTGATTTGTATAAATTTTCCCATTTCCCCCATTCATAGACACTATCGGTTGAGTAATCATCCAGATCTCTTTCAAATTTGCGCCTCTTGCGATCTGTGATCTCATCTTCAAGGGCACACACATACTGCAGCTGTGTCTTATATTCTTCCAGGGTTTTTTTATATCGCTCACATTTTTCTGGACTTCTTCCAGCCTGAGTTCCTCATTTTTAATAATTAGTTTCATTAGATTCATGGAACAATTGGTGAGAATCTGGTTCCATTCTTTTTTAAAACCATCTGAATATATAATAGTGGATACGTTTTAATTCTCAACCCTCTCGGAATCATTTCTTTTGCCACATAGTTTTGTAAGGTTGTATAATTCCACCATATTTTTGTTTCCATTTTCATGAGTTTTTCAGCTTCATTTAAATGTGTGGTGAAATCAGCATTTTTTGTTGGGTCAGATCCAGTGTTTCTGAACACCTGTGCCGCTTTAGCTAATCTATCCTGAGATTGCATAGTGGCCATATAGAACAAAAGGCAAAAAAAAAAAAAAAAATGAACAAAAGTAACACACCCAATAGTCCACTTCAAATAGTATGTAGGATATAGTTGAGAGATCTCGGCAAAGTCAAATAATATGCAATAGAAAAAAATCGGCTATAAGCCGCAGCCAGCTCACCAACCAGACCATAGATAATTGAGCACGGAGATTCGTCCAGACCAAGACGCCAAGCAATTGCAGTATACGAAAACGTGGAAACTCCAGCTCCAATAAAATGGCAAAATTCTTTATTAGTCCAACTTCATTAAAACGGACATCCTTACAGAGTAAACAGGGCGCAGGTGGTTACATGAATATAGGCAACGCGTTTCGATCACACAGGATCTTATTCATGCCCATATAAAACCCACATTCAGTCTTGCTTATATAGAAAAAATGGACCTATCACACACTCTATCAGAATCACATGATAAATAGAAAGGTCCTGCAGATCGCAACTACATGCATTTTATCACAAGACAGAATGGAAAGGTACAATAAAAATACATATAAAGAATACATATATAAAATATCAAATGTAGTGATATAAATGTCATTCCTTTTGTTCTAACCTTCCAAAAAAAAAACAGGTATACAGCCAATCTAGCAGAGTCACATGATAAATGAAAGGGCCTACAGATCGCGACTGCATGCATTTTATTGCACAACAGAATGGAAAGATGTACTAAAAATACACATAGAAAATACATATGAAAGATATCAGCAATAGTGGTATGAAATTTCATTCCTTTTGTTCAAACCTACAGGGAAACGGGTGTTTAAATTGTACATCCAAAAGGCTTCTCTGGTTAATAACCGCCTTTTTATATCACCCCCACGACTATGTGAGTAAACTTTCTCAATACCCTGAACTTTTAAGGTTGTGATATCCCCCCTATGTACTGTACTAAAATGTTTAGAAACCATGGATACATTCCTAGTAGTAAAGTTAGCCTTATTATAATTAAGTAGGCCTTATTGTAATTATGGATGTAATCAAATATAGAGAAAAAATGACTGAACTTTTATCTGACACTATAACATATAAGAAACTGTTATGAAAGGCAATTCAGAATCACAATGGACATAGAGGTCAGAGCACATACAGTGAACTGACAATAACCCAAAATAATAGAACGAGCTCTGAGACGTGGGAACTCTGCAGACCGCAATCCCTAAGCCTATTAAACCACACTAAAGGTAGCCGTGGAGCGCTCCTGAACAGAACCTAGGCGCCTCGTCACAGCCTGAGAAACTAGCTAATCCTGAAGATAGAAAAATAAGCCTACCTTGCCTCAGAGAAATTCCCCAAAGGAAAAGGCAGCCCCCCACATATAATGACTGTGAGTAAGATGAAAACACAAACATAGAGATGAAACAGATTTAGCAAAGTGAGGCCCGACTAGCTGAACAGAACGAGGATAGGGAAGATAACTTTGCGGACAGCACAAAAACCTATAAAAAACCACGCAGAGGGGACAAAAAGACCCTCCGCACCGACTAACGGTACGGAGGTGGTCCATCTGCGTCTCAGAGCTTCCAGCAGGTGAGAAAAACCAATAAAGCAAGCTGGACAGAAAAATAGCAACAAAATAACATAAGCAAAACTTAGCTTTGCAGAGCAGCAGGCCACAGGAATGATCCAGGGAAAAAAAAAAGTCCCACACTGAAACATTGACAGGAAGCATAGATCAAAGCATCAGGTGGAGTTAAGTAGAGAAGAAGCTAACGAGCTCACCAGATCACCTGAGGGAGGAAACTCAGAAGCTGCAGTACCACTTTCCTCCACAAACGGAAGATCCCAGAGAGAATCAGCCGAAGTACCACTTGTGACCACAGGAGTGAACTCTGCCACAGAATTCACAACAGTACCCCCCCCTTGAGGAGGCACGAACAAGATCGGGAGCATGGACATCAGAGGCAAAAACCCAGGAATTATCCTCCTGAGCATAACCCTTCCATTTAACCAGATACTGGAGTTTCCGTCTTGAAACACGAGAATCCAAAATCTTCTCCACAATATACTCCAATTCCCCCTCCACCAAAACCGGGGCAGGAGGCTCAACAGATGGAAACATAGGTGCCACGTATCTCCGCAACAATGACCTATGGAATACGTTATGTATGGAAAAAGAATCTGGAAGGGTCAGACGAAAAGACACAGAATTAAGAACCTCAGAAATCCTATACGGACCAATAAAACGAGGTTTAAACTTAGGAGAGGAAACCTTCATAGGAATATGACGAGAAGATAACCAAACCAGATCCCCAACACGAAGTCGGGGACCCACACGGCGTCTGCGATTAGCGAAAAGTTGAGCCTTCTCCTGGGACAAGGTCAAATTGTCCACTACCTAAGTCAAAATCTGCTGCAACCTGTCCACCACAGTATCCACACCAGGACAGTCCGAAGACTCAACCTGTCCAGAAGAGAAACGAGGATGGAACCCAGAATTGCAGAAAAACGGTGAAACCAAGGTAGCCGAGCTGGCCCGATTATTAAGGGCGAACTCAGCCAAAGGCAAAAAGGACACCCAGTCATCCTGATCAGCAGAAACAAAGCACCTCAGATATGTTTCCAAGGTCTGATTGGTTCGCTCGGTCTGGCCATTAGTCTGAGGATGGAAAGCTGAGGAAAAAGACAAGTCAATGCCCATCCTACCACAAAAGGCTCGCCAAAACCTCGAAACAAACTGGGAACCTCTGTCAGAAACAATATTCTCTGGAATGCCATGCAAACGAACCACATGCTGGAAGAACAAAGGCACCAAATCAGAGGAGGAAGGCAATTTAGACAAGGGTACCAGATGGACCATCTTAGAAAAGCGATCACAGACCACCCAAATGACTGACATCTTTTGAGAAACGGGAAGGTCAGAAATAAAATCCATAGAGATATGTGTCCAAGGCCTCTTTGGGACCGGCAAGGGCAAAAGCAACCCACTGGCACGAGAACAGCAGGGCTTAGCCCGAGCACAAATCCCACAGGACTGCACAAAAGCACGCACATCCCGCGACAGAGAGGGCCACCAAAAGGATCTAGCCACTAACTCTCTGGTACCAAAGATTCCAGGATGACCAGCCAACACCGAACAATGAAGTTCAGAGATAACTCTATTTGTCCACCTATCAGGGACAAACAGTTTCTCCGCTGAGCAACGATCAGGTTTATTAGCCTGAAATTTTTGCAGCACCCGCCGCAAATCAGGGGAGATGGCAGACACAATTACTCCTTCCTTGAGGATACCCGCCGGCTCAGATAAACCCGGAGAGTCGGGTACAAAACTCCTAGACAGAGCATCTGCCTTCACATTTTTAGAGCCCGGAAGGTACGAAATCACAAAGTCAAAACGGGCAAAAAACAACGACCAACGAGCTTGTCTAGGATTCAAGCGCTTGGCAGACTCGAGATAAGTCAAGTTCTTATGATCAGTCAATACCACCACGCGATGCTTAGCTCCTTCAAGCCAATGACGCCACTCCTCGAATGCCCACTTCATGGCCAGCAACTCTCGGTTGCCCACATCATAATTACGCTCTGCAGGCGAAAACTTCCTGGAAAAGAAAGCGCATGGTTTCATCACTGAGCAACCAGAACCTCTCTGCGACAAAACAGCCCCTGCTCCAATCTCAGAAGCATCAACCTCGACCTGGAACGGAAGAGAAACATCTGGTTGACACAACACAGGGGCAGAAGAAAAACGACGCTTCAACTCTTGAAAAGCTTCCACAGCAGCAGAAGACCAATTGACCACATCAGCACCCTTCTTGGTCAAATCGGTCAATGGTTTAGCAATACTAGAAAAATTGCAGATGAAGCGACGATAAAAATTAGCAAAGCCCAGGAACTTTTGCAGACTTTTCAGAGATGTCGGCTGAGTCCAATCATGGATGGCTTGGACCTTAACAGGATCCATCTCGATAGTAGAAGGGGAAAAGATGAACCCCAAAAATGAAACCTTCTGCACACCAAAGAGACACTTTGATCCCTTCACAAACAAAAAATTAGCACGCAGGACCTGAAAAACCGTTCTGACCTGCTTCACATGAGACTCCCAATCATCCGAGAAGATCAAAATGTCATCCAAGTACACAATCAGGAATTTATCCAGGTACTCTCGGAAGATGTCATGCATAAAGGACTGAAACACTGATGGAGCATTGGCAAGTCCGAACGGCATCATGAGATACTCAAAATGACCCTCGGGCGTATTAAATGCAGTTTTCCATTCCTCACCTTGCTTAATTCGCACCAGATTATACGCACCACGAAGATCTATCTTTGTGAACCAACTAGCCCCCTTAATCCAAGCAAACAGATCAGATAACAATGGCAAGGGATACTGAAATTTAACCGTGATCTTATTAAGAAGGCGGTAATCTATACAAGGTCTCAGCGAACCATCCTTCTTGGCTACAAAAAAGAACCCTGCTCCTAATGGCGACGATGACGGGCGAATATGCCCCTTCTCCAGGGATTCCTTCACATAACTGCGCATAGCGGTGTGCTCAGGCACGGACAAATTAAACAATCGACCTTTTGGGAATTTACTACCAGGAATCAAATTGATAGCACAATCACAATCCCTATGTGGAGGTAGGGTATTGGACTTGGGCTCATCAAATACATCCCGGTAATCAGACAAGAACTCTGGGACCTCAGAAGGAGTGGATGACGAAATTGACAGAAATGGAACATCACCATGTACCCCCTGACAACCCCAGCTGGACACCGACATGGATTTCCAATCTAATACTGGATTATGGGCTTGTAGCCATGGCAACCCCAACACGACCACATCATGCAGATTATGCAACACCAGAAAGCGAATAACCTCCCGATGTGCAGGAGCCATGCACATGGTCAGCTGGGTCCAGTATTGAGGCTTATTCTTGGCCAAAGGCATAGCATCAATTCCTCTCAATGGAATAGGACACTGCAAGGGCTCCAAGAAAAACCCACAACGCTTAGCATATTCCAAGTCCATCAAATTCAGGGCAGCGCCTGAATCCACAAATGCCATGACAGAATATGATGACAAAGAGCAGATCAAGGTAACGGAAAGAAGAAATTTTGACTGTACAGTACCAATGGTGACAGACCTAGCGAACCGCTTAGTGCGCTTAGGACAATCAGAGATAGCATGAGTGGAATCACCACAGTAGAAACACAGACCATTTAGACGTCTATGTTCTTGCCGTTCAACTCTGGTCAAGGTCCTATCACACTGCATAGGCTCAGGTTTAAGCTCAGGTAATACCGCCAAATGGTGCACAGGTTTACGCTCACGCAAGCGTCGACCGATCTGAATGGCCAAAGACATAGACTCATTCAAACCAGCAGGCATAGGAAATCCCACCATGACATCCTTAAGGGCTTCAGAGAGACCCTTTCTGAATATTGCTGCCAGCGCAGATTCATTCCATTGAGTGAGCACTGACCACTTTCTAAATTTCTGACAATATACCTCTATCTCATCCTGAGCCTGACAAAGAGCCAGCAATTTTTTTTCTGCCTGATCCACTGAATTAGGCTCATCGTACAGCAACCCAAGCGCCAGGAAAAACGCATCGATATTACTCAATGCAGGATCTCCTGACGCAAGAGAAAACGCCCAGTCCTGAGGGTCGCCGCGCAAAAAAGAAATAACGATCCTAACCTGTTGAATTGGGCCACCAGAAGAGCGAGGTTTCAAAGCCAGAAATAGTTTACAATTATTTTTGAAACTCAGAAATTTAGTTCTATCTCCAAAAAACAAATCTGGAATAGGAATTCTCGGTTCAAGCAAAGAATTCTGGACCACAAAATCTTGAATATTTTGAACTCTTGCCGTGAGCTGATCCACACATGAAGACAGACCTTTAATGTCCATTGCTACACCTGTGTCCTGAACCACCCAAATGTCTAGGGGAAAAAAAAGACAAAACACAGTGCAAAGAAAAAAAAATGGTCTCAGAACTTCTTTTTTCCCTCTATTGAGAATCATTAGCACTTTTGGCTTCCTGTACTGTTATGAAAGGCAATTCAGAATCACAATGGACATGGAGGTCAGAGCACATACAGTGAACTGACAATAACCCAAAATAATAGAACGAGCTCTGAGACGTGGGAACTCTGCAGACCGCAATCCCTAAACCTATCAAACCACACTAAAGGTAGCCGTGGAGCGCTCCTGACCAGAACCTAGGCGCCTCGTCACAGCCTGAGAAACTAGCTAATCCTGAAGATAGAAAAATAAGCCTACCTTGCCTCAGAGAAATTCCCCAAAGGAAAAGGCAGCCCCCCACATATAATGACTGTGAGTAAGATGAAAACACAAACATAGAGATGAAACAGATTTAGCAAAGTGAGGCCCGACTAGCTGAACAGAACGAGGATAGGGAAGATAACTTTGCGGTCAGCACAAAAACCTATAAAAAACCACGCAGAGGGGACAAAAAGACCCTCCGCACCGACTAACGGTACAGAGGTGGTCCATCTGCGTCTCAGAGCTTCCAGCAGGCGAGAAAAACCAATAAAGCAAGCTGGACAGAAAAATAGCAACAAAATAACATAAGCAAAACTTAGCTTTGCAGAGCAGCAGGCCACAGGAATGATCCAGGGAAAAAAACAAGTCCCACACTGAAACATTGACAGGAAGCATAGATCAAAGCATCAGGTGGAGTTAAGTAGAGAAGAAGCTAACGAGCTCACCAGATCACCTGAGGGAGGAAACTCAGAAGCTGCAGTACCACTTTCCTCCACAAACGGAAGATCCCAGAGAGAATCAGCCGAAGTACCACTTGTGACCACAGGAGTGAACTCTGCCACAGAATTCACAACAAGAAACTGAAAGAAGATCAGACCAAACGAATTAATGAACAAATAGCTGATTTAATTGCGGAAGGTTTGAATTTGGCAGTGTTAAACAAGAAACAGGCTGATTATATTTATGTGCAATATCCAAAGTTGCCTATTCTGTATGGCCTCCCAAAGGTGCACAAAAGGGATGGCTTTCCATCTATGCGTCCCATAGTTTCGGGTATTGGATCAAGTTTGGAACACTTGTGTGAATGGGTGGACTCTTTGCTACAGCCCTTGGTATTGAGAATGCCAGGGTATATTAAGGATTCAAGAGAGGTTTTGAAAATTTTCAAAAATAAGAAATGGGATCAGAGTTACACATGGCTCAGTTGTGATGTTGTATCTCTGTACACAAGCATACCACATGATGTAGCAATAAGAGCTTTACAATTTCACCTTACTGAATATGGAGAATATTCTCAGAATTTGATTGATTTTTGTTTGCAGGTTATATCTTTTCTTATGAAACACAATGTTTTCACGTTTGGGGATGAGATATATGTACAGACATCAGGAGTTCCTATGGGGGCTAAATATTCCCCATCCTTGGCAAACCTTACTATGGCCTTTTGGGAACAAGAATATATTTATTCGGCCAATAACCCATTTATTGATTGCATCTCCTGGTGTGGCAGATACATCGATGACACCCTCATTATTTGGGGGGGGGGGGCGATGTGTCTGCCATACCGGGATTTGTGGAGTATATCAATGCTAATGATTTCAGTATAAAATTTACACATGTCTGGGACCCACAAAATATTTCTTTTTTGGATCTTGATCTCTCTGGCACAAAGGATGAATTTATTGCAAGTAAACCGCATATTAAACCGGTAAGTGGGAACACCATCTTACATGCTGCTAGCAGTCATCCAGCCCATACAATAAAAGCCATACCGGTTGGCGAATTTATTAGATCCAAACGCAATTGCAGCAAGGAGGAAGATAGATTAAGGGAATTTAGGGAATTGAAGAAAAAGTTTAGTGCCCGTAAATATCCACATTGGTCGTTAAATAGAGCCACAGAAATAGTGAATAAAAAATGTAGAGATGATTTACTGACATCAAATAGAAACAACCTTTCTGCGAGACGTAATTATAATAATAAGCCTCATGTGTGTCTTCAGTATAGCTCCCAGTTTGGACAAATTAGAAATATTATCAAAAAAAGATTACCCATCTTGTATGAGGATCATATTCTTATGGATATCTTAAAAGATGGGGTCAATGTGGTAGCCAGAAAAGCTCAAACTATTGGGGACATTATTGCTCCAAATACAATCACAGCTAAACCAAAAATGAACACATGGTTAGAATATAAGGGTTTCTTTAAATGTGGCACTACAGCGTGCAGTACGTGTGCACATTCTCTAACTGGGAACACTTTCACCAACTCAGAAAAAATAAAAATTATAAAATAAACAATTTTATTAATTGTCATACAAAAAATGTAGTATACAAAGTAGAATGTACAGCCTGCCAACTATCGTATATAGGCTGTACAACACGTAAATTAAAAACGCGCATCACAGAACATATTAGGGATGCTAATATTGCTAACTTTACTACTAGGAATGTATCCATGGTTTCTAAACATTTTAGTACAGTACATAGGGGGGATATCACAACCTTAAAAGTTCAGGGTATTGAGAAAGTTTACTCACATTGTCGTGGGGGTGATATAAAAAGGCGGTTATTAACCAGAGAAGCCATTTGGATGTACAATTTAAACACCCGTTTCCCTGTAGGTTTGAACAAAAGGAATGAAATTTCATACCACTATTGCTGATATCTTTCATATGTATTTTCTATGTGTATTTTTAGTACATCTTTCCATTCTGTTGTGCGATAAAATGCATGCAGTCGCGATCTGTAGGACCTTTTCATTTATCATGTGACTCTGCTAGATTGGCTGTATACCTGTTTTTTTTTTGGAAGGTTAGAACAAAAGGAATGACATTTATATCACTATGTTTGATATTTTATATATGTATTCTTTACATGTATTTTTATTGTACCTTTCCATTCTGTCTTGTGATAAAATGCATGTAGTTGCGATCTGCAGGACCTTTCTATTTATCATGTGATTCTGATAGAGTGTGTGATAGGTCCATTTTTTCTATATAAGCAAGACTGAATGTGGGTTTTATATGGGCATGAATAAGATCCTGTGTGATCGAAACGCGTTGCCTATATTCATGTAACCACCTGTGCCCTGTTTACTCTGTAAGGATGTCCGTTTTAATGAAGTTGGACTAATAAAGAATTTTGCCATTTTATTGGAGCTGGAGTTTCCACGTTTTCGTATACTGCAATTAATTTTAGTGTTAGGACTTATAAGTGTGAGGACTGCTGCTGGGTTGTTGCCCTCCTATGGCCCCCTCCATGTCTCCTGGTGTACTGGCCTGTCTCCTGGTAGCACCTCCAGCCTCTGGACACTACGCTGACAGACACAGCAAACCTTCGTGCCACAGCTCGCATTGATGTGCCATCCTGTACCAGCATCACTAATAGGCTGTAAGTCAGACACTGTGCATTACCTGTGTGTGACAGGTAATTCTGGCGCTTAGCCTCGGCTCTTCCTGATTGCCCTATGGTGGCAATCGAGGGAATGAAATTGTGGAGTAGATGTCTGCTGTGTAATGTTCGCTGACATCAAGCCCACATGTTAGTAATTGACAGGCGTCTAAAAGATACCCCCATTACTAACCAGTAACCTCTTACCTCTTTTTATTTAAAAAAAATAATCCAAAGAGTCATCCGTAATCCATAATTTGGGGATCCCACAATGATCCCAGTCTTCTACATCCAGTCTATGGCAAAAGCAGTCTACCAACAATGAAGTTCCATAGACTTGAACAGCATCCACTGCCACATCTCACACTGTACCACAAGATACCCAGTTGCTGTAAACTTAGGTGACGTCGGTACAGTTATCACAATTCACTGTGGCCGCTTCTCGCAAGGGCAGAGCTGCTGTGAATGTACGTAAACTTACTGAAGTCATTTCCGTTTACATTGGCTGGTTCTCAGTTGGGAATTTTGGTTGCTCAATAGTACCGCACTCATCAGTCTGGCGCTCGAGCTGCGGTGAGACCCGGTGGTTGTGAACTCGGGTAACCTTAGTTGTGAACTCGGGTAACCTTAGTTCATAATTACTGGGTCTCCTGGCAGCTGTGACACCCAGAAACCTTAAGATAGCCTTTAAGGGAGTCTTTAATGTTACTGGAGTTTCCAGCTGCTGAAACATCTGGAGGCTGTAAACTCTGGTAACCTTAGTTTACAGCCCCAGGAGTTCCATCAGCAGGACATTCCAGTAACCTTAAAGTGAACCTGTCTGCAGGATTTTGCTCAGTAAACTACAGTCAGGTTAGTGCTGGTATACTGATTAAAATGATACCTTGGTTGATGAGATCTGTCTCCTGATTGTTGTTTAATCTATATTTGCAGTTTTCATAAAGATGCATATGTAAGTAGAGCAACACATAATACCTCACCCACATGTCTGACCCAAATCACCAGTACCTCATTAACTGAAAACTGCAAATGCAGATTAAACAACAAACACAAGCTAGATTGCATCAACCAAGGTATGATTTTAATCAGTACTAACATCACTAACCTGACAGTGTCTATAGTTTACGTAGCAAAATCCTGCTAACAGGTTCATTTAAAGTCTCCCTTAAAGACTCCCTTAAGGTTTTCGGGCCTTAGCGCTACTGGGTAACCTTAGTTCACAGCCACCAAGTTTCCTGGCAGCTGTGAGGCCCAGAAACCTTAAGGTAGCTTAGAAGACTTGATGGTTACTGGAGTTTCCAGCTGCAAGAACACATGGAGGAAAATTACTCTGGTAACCTTAGTTCACAGCTTCCTGGTGTTCAAGCAGCTAGAAATTCCAGTAACCTTAAAGTCTCCCTTAAATACTCCCTTAAAGTTTCCAAGCCTAACAGCTGCTGGTAGATGCGGTGACCGTGAACTCAGGAAACCTGTATCTGAGTTCACAGCCACCGGATCTCCTGGCAGATGTGAGACCCAGAAACCTTAAGGTAGCTTTTAAGGGAGACTTTAAAATTACTGGATTTCCAGTTGTTGAAACACCCAGAGGCTGTGTATCAGCACCTGGAAACTCGAGAAACCTTAAAGTCTACTTTAAAGACTTCCTTAAGGTTTCTGGGCTGGGAGACCCAATGGCTGTGAACTCTAAAGTTACCTAGATTCACAGCCACCTGGCCTTGCTGCTCGAGGGCAGGACAGCTGAGTGCCTAGTGTCGGACTCGCAGTCACTCATTAGGCCGGCACTTACACTGTCCTCGTGAGAACTGGTCACTGTAAACTGAGATAATCTTACTGACGTTCACAACAGCTGAGTCTCGTGGAGCACAGCCTGAGGCCCGTCAGTGGCTGCTGCTCCAGTCTATGGAGCTGCATTCTTTGAACAGAGCTCCATAAATTGGATGAAGAAGACTGGGATCATCGTGGAACTACAGATTACGGTAGACCCTGTGGTTTTTTAATTATTTTTTATTAATAAATGGGGGAAAGAAGGAAATTATTGGGGAGTTTTTTCAAATAAAGATTTTTTTCTGTGTTATTTTCAAATAAATGTTTTTTTCTGTCTTTTTCTTCTCATTTTACTTACTGGGTTAGTAATAGGGGAGTCTGATAAACGCCTCCCCATTACTAAGCCGTTGTTAGGAGTCGAGTTTCCCCTGCTGCACAGGGGGAATCTCGATCCGTGTCTGCTGCGGTCTCCCATTCTGCATCGGCCGCAGTAGAGCCTGCTCAGCAAAGATGTCGCTCCCAGCGTCTCGCTGAGACTGGTACGGTGCAAAGGGTTACTACTGCCTCTCCAGGATCAGCTATTGTACCCTGCACTGATCTGCAGCAAGCAGGCTTTTCTGGATCTAAGTCCTGCTTTGCACACACTGAGCATGCCCAGGGCAAGATCTCTCAGTGGAGATCTAGGGTCACATGCTCAGGAAGGTCCTGCAGGTGCTAGATCTAAATCCTGCTTTGCACACACTGAGCATGCCCAGGGCAAGATCTCTCAATGGAGATCTAGGGTCACATGCTCAGGTACTGCTGCAAATCCATTGGTCCTTCTTTGAACGTACTGCAGCTATATAAGCTTCGCATGACCGCACGGCCATGCGCTAGTATACTATTGTTATCGTGTGTGTGTTGATGAGTGCAAGTCGTTCCTTAAAAAACCCATCCCTTGTGTATGACTGTTCGCGTAAAGTGTATGGTTGCAATCTAGCGCCCGGCTGAACTCACAGCCTTAACACATGAAGCAGCGTCTAACTGCTGTGACCGCCAGTGCAGCGCCGTGCGCTATTAGTGCGCTTACCTTACCCAAGTCTGGGTGGTTAGTGGCGTCCGCTAGTGTGGCACAGCATGCACTTCTGTGCATAATAGTTTCCACTGATACCTAATGTGGTGTCGATCGCAAGAGGTCTACACTAACTCCAATCCTGTGTCCTGGGATAGAGTTCTGTGGTTCCTTGCTTGCGCTCTCTGTGCGGTACCGCGACCCTGTGACTTAATAGGGATCACTTCCTTTACACAGGGTGAAGTTAACCCATGTGTGCCGCCATTCACTTAGCAGCAGGCTCTTTCCTGCACGGTGGATCCCGGGTGGCGAACGCACCAATCCTACATATCCTAAATATATTTGGTGCGTTCCGCCAACCCTAACAGCCGTGGGCTTAATGTTAGTGTACATTATACAGCTGACATCAAAGCCACAATTCCATTCCCCCGATTGCCACCGCACCATGGCAATTGGAAAGAGCCAAAACTAAGAGCCACAATTGGAGCATCTAATGGATGCACAATTTATGGGGTGACTCAGTCCTGGCTTATTAGGCCAGGATAGGGATAATGTTCATAGCAGTTCCCAGCCTATTAATCTCAGACTCCAGCTGTCTGCTTAGTCTTAGCTAGTTATTAAAATAGAGGGGACCCTAAGTTTACTTTTATTAAATAACAAAGGCAAAGCAGATAGCTGTGGGCTGATATTAATAGGTTGGGAAGGTTCATAGATATTGGCCCCTTCCCAGAATTATAAGACCAGCTCTTAACTTTCTGCTTTCCCTTAGCTTGTTATTCATGGAATCATTGAATCATAGATCATAAAATCATAGAATGGTAGAGTTGGAAGGGACCTCCTTGGTCATCTGGTCGAACCCCCTGCTCAAAGCAGGATTCATTAAATCATCCAAGGCAGATGTCATTTTTTTATTAATATTTTTATTTATTTATTAGTAATAAGTAAATGAAAAAACAGTGCAAAATCCCCCATTTTGTAATAACCACATAAGCGAAGGCAGATAGCTACAGGCAGATATTAATAGGCTGGAAATGCCCATGGTTATTGGGCCATTCCCAACCTACAACTATCAGTGTGTAGCCGCCCCAGGAGCATAATATTTGATGCTCCAGTTCTGGCACTTAGCCTCAGTCCTTCTAGATTGCCCTGGAGTGGTGGCAATTGGATAATTGCTTATAGGGTTACTAATGAAGAGGTGTCAGTCAGACACCCTCTTACTAACCCAGGAGTGAAAATAAATACACACACGAAAGAAACTTTATTTGATTAAAGACTCACCCACCCTACTTCACTCATTTAATTTTAAAATGATCCCACAAAGTAATCCACTTCTACCTTCTTCTTTTCTCCGGCACCTGTGGATAGCAGTACAGCTACCGCTATGCACAGGCACTGGCTGATGAATGCTCTCATCAGTGTCGCCTGCCCTTGTTGCTATCACCGAGAGAAGGAGACATTGATGACAGTAGTAGTCATTAGGTGGTACCTGATTGGCAGTAACTCACATGCTGTCCTCTGTGTGTGTAACTTTAGTAATGTTACCGCCGGTCAGAGCAGCTGTTTCCCACATCACAGTGGGAACCGCCATATGTTCTGGCCCTCCATTCATTTAAATGGGTTTCAAATTCAGGGATTAAGTTCAGGTACTGTTCTTGAACCCATACCAAACTTTGCTTTAAAATAGTCCAAATCAGATGAACCTGAACATCCATGGGTCCACTCACCCCTAGTCAAGAACACATTCGGAAAGAATATCTAAATGTAGTTTGGTTAGTCAAGACTGGCCAAAGCAGTATGCAAAAATTATTGTGTGGGGTGAGACCTACCAAATCTCTCCTTTCTGCATGTTGCTCATGTCAACTTCTCAGTAAGAAAAATTATATATATATATATATATATATATATATATATATATATATATATATATATATATAAATATATATATATATATATATATATATATATATATATATATATATTACTGGTAATGTGGCTTTATTCCCACAACCTTGTCCAATTTTTCATCTACAAAAAAACTACTCCAATAAAAATGGTTGACACATCTTGTACTATATATGCCCTGTGTTAGGACCTTCATTCAGGACCTTCCAATAAAGGACCAATGGGCAGCTGCCACAGAAGTTAGCCCTTTCAGGACCCTCCAGGAGGACCAATGGGAACCACTGCAGCATCTGAGCATGTGACCCTCGATCTCCAACGGGAGATCTCACCCTGGGCATGCTCAGAAGGGAAAAAGCAGGACTTAGTCTCAAAAGCGTCCACTCGCTGCTGCCCAGCACTGGCTTTAATGGCAAAATCTGGAGAAGCAACAGCAAGCCTAAGCACAGAGTGAGACTGCGCAAGACGCAAGGATCGACGTCTCTGCTGAGCAGGTTTCACTGCGGCAGGAGAAGAATGGGAGACCGCCGCAGAAACGGCCCGAGATTCCCCCTGTGCAGAAGCGGGAACATGACCCCTAACATTACCCCCCTCCTAGGGCGCCCCCCCCTGGGCCTTGCCACGTTCGAAGGCAGCAATGAGCTGCAGAGCCCAAATGTGCTCAGCAGGCTCCCAGCATCTATCCTCAGGACCGTAACCCCTCCATTCCAACAAATAAAATTTTTTGCCACGAACCACCTTGCAACCCAAAATAGCGTTCACCTCGTAATCATCCGTAGACGAACCCGACGTCCTGGTAGATGACTCAGAAAACCGGGACATGTACACGGGCTTAAGGAGGGACACATGAAAGGTGTCTGTGATACCAAAGCCTGGAGGAAGGGCTAGATGGTAAACCATAGGATTAACCTGTTTGAGGACCTTGAAGGGACCCAAGCAGCGAGGAGCAAACTTAGTGGACTCAACACGCAGCCTGATGTTACGAGCGGAGAGCCACACTAAGTCTCCAGGAGCAAAGGTCGGAGCAGGGCGCTGATGTGCATCAGCGGAGGACCTCATTCTCTCCTTGGAGGCCCGGATGGCATCCTGAGTGCGGTCCCAAATGTCTTGTGCCTCCACTGCCCAGTCTGCCACCCTGGAGTCAGCAGAGGACATGGGCATAGGCACTGGAACCCGCGGATGCTGGCCGTAATTAAGAAGTAAAGGAGTCTGACCGGTGGAATCGGCTACAGCATTGTTAAGGGCGAAGTCTGCCCACGTAACAAGGATGCCCAGTCATCCTGCCTGGCAGAGACAAAATGTCGCAGATATGTGACCATGGTCTGGTTGGCTCTCTCTACCAACCCATTTGTCTCGGGATGATAGGCAGAAGAGAGATTTAACTCAATACAGAGAAGATGACAAAGCTCTCTCCAGAACTGAGACGCAAACTGAGGACCCCGATCACTGACAATTTTGTCCGGCATACCGTGAAGGCGGAAGATATATTTAATAAAAACGCTGCCAAGACCCGTGCAGAAGGTAGCCGATGAAGCGGCACCAAATGCACCATTTTGGAAAAATGGTTGGTGATTTCCCAAATGACAGTACAGCCATGTGACTTGGGCAAACCCACCACAAAGTCTCCCAGGGTCTGTCTGCCACCATCAGAGGATATAACAATCCGGCTGGCCGTTGACGAGGAGACTTATTTTTGGCACAGGAGACACATGCCCGAACATAGTCTCCGACATCACAAACCATATGTGGTCACCAGTACATTCTTGCCAGCAACTCAGATGTCCTCTTTGCCCCAAAGTGTCCACCCACCCTGGACGAATGAGCCCAAGAGAGAACCTCCGGTTGCAAACTGATGGGAACAAAAGTCTTGCCCGGAGGCACAGACTAGCGAAACCGGAGCTACAGTTCTCAGACTCTCTGAAGGGAAAATAAGCCGACGCTCCTCTTCCTCCTCCTCAGTTGACACAAGGGAGCGAGAGAGAGCGTCAGCACGAATGTTCTTCTCCCCGGCGAGATAATGGAGAGTGAAGTGGAACCGGGAGAAGAACAAGGACCATCTGGCCTGACGAGAATTCAGCCGCTGGGCTGTACGCAAATAGACCAAATTTTTGTGGTCCGTGAAGACTTGGAAGGGAAACCGAGCACCTTCCAAAAGATGTCTCCACTCCGAAAAGGCCAACTTCATTGCTAGCAACTCCCTATCCCCGATGGAGTAATTTCTCTCCGCTGGTGTGAAGGTCTTTGAGAAGAAGAAGCATGGATGCTTCCGACCTTGAGCATCCTTTTGATAGAGGACTGCTCCAGCACCAACGGATGAGGCATCCACCTCCATAAGGAATGGCTTATCCACATCGGGATGATGTAAGATGGGAGCGCTTGCAAAATGGGACTTTATAGATTCCGACCACAATTTGGGATTCGCTCCCTTCTTGGTGAGGGATACCAAGGGAGCTACCAAAGTTGAGAAGTGGGGGATGAACTGACGATAGTAATTTATGAACCCCATAAAGCGCTGCACCGCTTTAAGAGAATGGGGCTCTTGCCAGTCCATCACAGCCTGTAGTTTGGCAGGATCCATAGCCAATCCCTGGGCCGAGATGATACAGCCCAGGAAAGGTAAAGACTCCTGCTCAAACACACACTTCTCCAACTTTGCATAAAGGGAATTCACCCATAAGAGTTCGAAGACTCTGCCAACATCTCTCTGGTGGGAGTGAATATCTGGAGAGAAGATGAGAATATCATCCAGATAGACTACGACCGAGGTGGAAAGCATATCCCGGAAGATATCGTTGACAAAGTCCTGAAAACGGCTGGGGCATTACAGAGCCTGCAGGGCATCACCAGATACTCATAGTGCCCATCCTTGGTATCAAAAGCGGTTTTTCATTCGTCCACTTCAAGATGCGAATCAGGTTGTAGGCACCCCGCAGATCTAGTTTGGTGAATACCTTTGCTCCCCTTAGCATGTCAAAGAGCTCAGAAATCAGGGGCAACGGGTACTTATTTTTAATGGTGATAGCATTAAGACCCCTGTAATCGATGCAATGACGTAATTCCCCGTGTTGTGAATTTTGTGGCAAAGCTCCCTCCTGTGGTCACAAGTGGTACTTCGGCTGATTCTCTCTGTGAGCTTCTGTTGGTGGAGGGAAGTGGTACTGCGGCTTCTGAGTTTCCTCCCTCAGGTGATATGGTGAGGTCGTTAGGTGCTTCTCTACTTAACTCCACCTAATGCTTTGATCCTGGCTTCCTGTCAATGTTCCAGTGTTGGACTTGCTTTTCCCTGGATCATTCCTGTGGCCTGCTGCTCTGCATAGCTAAGTTCTTCTTTGCTATTTGTTTGCTGTTTTTTCTGTCCAGCTTGTCTAATTTTTTGCTGGAAGCTCTGGGACGCAAAGGGTGTACCTCCGTGCCGTTAGTTCGGTACGGAGGGTCTTTTTGCCCCCTTTGCGTGGTTTTCTTTAGGGTTTTGTGTAGACCGCAAAGTTACCTTTTCTGTCCTCGCTCTGTTAAGAAAGTCGGGCCTCACTTTGCTGAATCTATTTCATCTCTACGTTTGTCTTTTCATCTTAACTCACAGTCATTATATTTGGGGGGCTGCCTTTTCCTTTGGGGTATTTCTCTGAGGCAAGGTAGGCTTATTTTCTATCTTCAGGCTAGTTAGTTTCTCAGGCTGTGCCTAGTTGCATAGGCAGAGTTAGGCGCAATCCACGGCTGCCTCTAGTGTTGTTTGGAGAGGATTAGGGATTGCGGTCTGCAGAGTTCCCACGTCTCAGAGCTCGTTCTATGATTTTGGGTTATTGTTCAGATCACTGTATCTGCTCTGACCGCTATGTCCATTGTGGTACTGAATTGCCTCTCATAACAGTACAGGAAGCCAAAAGTACTAATGATTCTCAATAGAGGGAAAAAAGAAGTTCTGAGACCATTTTTTTTTCTTTGCACTGTGTTTTGCCTTTTTTTTCCCCTAGACATTTGGGTGGTTCAGTACACAGGTGTAGCGATGGACATTAGAAGTCTGTCTTCATCTGTGGAATAGCTCTCGGCAAGAGTACAAAAGATTCAAGACACTATTGATCAGAAATCTATGTTAGAACCAAGAATTCCTATTCCTGATTTGTTTTTTGGAGATAGAACTAAGTTTCTGAGTTTCAAAAATAATTGTAAATTATTTCAGGCCTTGAAACCTCGCTCCTCTGGTGATCCAGTTCAACAGGTTTTGATTGTTATTTCTTTTTTGCGCGGCGACCCTCAGGACTGTTCATTTTCTCTTGTGCCAGGAGATCCTGCATTGAGTAATATCGATGCGTTTTTCCTGGCGCTCGGATTGCTGTACGATGAACCTAATTCAGTGGATCAGGCAGAGAAAAATTTGCTGGCTCTTTGTCAGGCTCAGGATGAGATAGAGGTATATTGTCAGAAATTTAGAATGTGGTCCGTGCTCACTCAATGGAATGAATCTGCGCTGGCAGCTATGTTCAGAAAGGGTCTCTCTGAAGCCCTTAAGGATGTCATGGTGGGATTTCCTATGCCTGCTGGTTTGAATGAGTCAATGTCTTTGGCCATTCAGATCGGTCGACGCTTGCGTGAGCGTAAATCTGTGCACCATTTGGCGGTATTACCTGAGCTTAAACCTGAGCCTATGCAGTGCGATAGGACTTTGACCAGAGTTGAACGGCAAGAACACAGACGTCTGAATGGGCTGTATTTCTACTGTGGTGATTCCACTCATGCTTTCTCTGATTGTCCTAAGCGCACTAAGCGGTTCGCTAGGTCTGCCAACATTGGTACGGTACAGTCAAAATTTCTTCTGTCTGTTACCTTGATCTGCTCTTTGTCATCGTATTCTGTCATGGCATTTGTGGATTCAGGCGCTGCCCTGAATTTGATGGACTTGGAGTATGCTAAGCATTGTGGGTTTCTCTTAGAGCCCTTGCAGTGTCCTATTCCATTGAGAGGAATTGATGCCACGCCTTTGGCCAAGAATAAGCCTCAATACTGGACCCAGCTGACCATGTGCATGGCTCCTGCACATCAGGAGGTTATTCGCTTTCTGGTGTTGCATAATCTGCATGATGTGGTCGTGTTGGGGTTGCCATGGCTACAAGCCCATAATCCAGTGTTAGATTGGAAATCCATGTCGGTGTCCAGCTGGGGTTGTCAGGGGGTACATGGTGATGTTCCATTTCTGTCAATTTCGTCATCCACCCCTTCTGAGGTTCCAGAGTTCTTGTCTGATTACCGGGATGTATTTGATGAGCCCAAGTCCGATGCCCTACCTCCGCATAGGGATTGTGATTGTGCTAACAATTTGATTCCTGATAGTAAATTCCCAAAAGGTCGACTGTTTAATTTATCCGTGCCTGAGCACGCCGCTATGCGCAGTTATGTGAAGGAATCCCTGGAGAAGGGGCATATTCGCCCGTCATCGTCACCATAAGGTGCAGGGTTCTTTTTTGTAGCCAATAAGGATGGTTCGCTGAGACCTTGTATAGATTACCGCCTTCTAAATAAGATTACGGTTAAATTTCAGTACCCCTTGCCATTGTTATCTGATTTGTTTGCTCGGATTAAGGGGCTAGTTGGTTCACCAAGATAGATCTTCGTGGTGCGTATAATCTGGTGCGAATCAGGCGAGGAGATGAATGGAAAACTGCATTTAATACGCCCAAGGGTCATTTTGAGTATCTAGTGATGCCATTCGGACTTGCCAATGCTCCATCAGTGTTTCAGTCCTTTATGCATGACATCTTCCGAGAGTACCTGGATAAATTCCTGATTGTGTACTTGGATGACATTTTGATCTTCTCGGATGATTGGGAGTCTCATGTGAAGCAGGTCAGAACAGTTTTTCAGGTCCTGCGTGCTAATTCTTTGTTTGTGAAGGGATCAAAGTGTCTCTTTGGTGTGCAGAAGGTTTCATTTTTGGGGTTCATCTTTTCCCCTTCTACTATCGAGATGGATCCTGTTAAGGTCCAAGCCATCCATGATTGGACTCAGCCGACATCTCTGAAAAGTCTGCAAAAGTTCCTGGGCTTTGCTAATTTTTATCGTCGCTTCATCTGCAATTTTTCTAGTATTGCCAAACCATTGACCGATTTGACCAAGAAGGGTGCTGATTTGGTCAATTGGTCTTCTGTTGCTGTTGAAGCTTTTCAAGAGTTGAAGCGTCGTTTTTCTTCTGCCCCTGTGTTGTGTCAACCAGATGTTTCTCTTCCGTTCCAGGTCGAGGTTGATGCTTCTGAGATTGGAGCAGGGGCTGTTTTGTCGCAGAGAGGTTCTGATTGCTCAGTGATGAAACCATGCGCTTTTTTTTCCAGGAAGTTTTCGCCTGCTGAGCGAAATTATGATGTGGGCAACCGAGAGTTGCTGGCCATGAAGTGGGCATTCGAGGAGTGGCGTCATTGGCTTGAAGGAGCTAAGCATCGCGTGGTGGTATTGACTGATCATAAGAACTTGACTTATCTTGAGTCTGCTAAGCGGTTGAATCCTAGACAGGCTCGTTGGTCGCTGTTTTTGCCCGTTTTGACTTTGTGATTTCGTACCTTCCGGGCTCTAAAAATGTGAAGGCGGATGCTCTGTCTAGGAGTTTTGTGCCCGACTCTCCGGGTTTGTCTGAGCCGGCGGGTATCCTCAAGGAAGGAGTAATTGTGTCTGCCATCTCCCCTGATTTGCGGCGGGTGCTGCAAAAATTTCAGGCTAATAAACCTGATCGTTGTCCAACAGAGAGACTGTTTGTCCCTGATAAGTGGACCAATAAAGTTATCTCTGAGGTTCATTGTTCGGTGTTGGCTGGTCATCCTGAAATCTTTGGTACCAGAGAGTTAGTGGCTAGATCCTTTTGGTGGCCGTCTCTGTCGCGGGATGTGCGTACTTTTGTGCAGTCCTGTGGGATTTGTGCTCGGGCTAAGCCCTGCTGTTCTCGTGCCAGTGGGTTGCTTTTGCCCTTGCCGGTCCCGAAGAGGCCTTGGACACATATCTCTATGGATTTTATTTCTGATCTTCCTGTTTCTCAAAAGATGTCAGTCATTTGGGTGGTCTGTGATCGCTTTTCTAAGATGGTCCATTTGGTACCCTTGTCTAAATTGCCTTCCTCCTCTGATTTGGTGCCATTGTTCTTCCAGCATGTGTTTCGTTTACATGGCATTCCAGAGAATTTCGTTTCTGACAGAGGTTCCCAGTTTGTTTCAAGGTTTTGGCGAGCCTTTTGTGGTAGGATGGGCATTGACTTGTCTTTTTCCTCGGCTTTCCATCCTCAGACTAATGGCCTGACCGAACGAACCAATCAGACCTTGGAAACATATCTGAGATGCTTTGTTTCTGCCGATCAGGATGACTGGGTGTCCTTTTTGCCTTTGGCTGAGTTCGCCCTTAATAATCGTGCCAGCTCGGCTACCTTGGTTTCGCCATTTTTCTGCAATTCTGGGTTCCATCCTCGTTTCTCTTCAGGACAGGTTGAGTCTTCGGACTGTCCTGGTGTGGATACTGTGGTGGACAGGTTGCAGCAGATTTGGACTCATGTAGTGGACAATTTGACCTTGTCCCAGGAGAAGGCTCAACGTTTCGCTAATCGCAGACGCCGTGTGGGTCCCCGACTTCGTGTTGGGGATCTGGTTTGGTTATCTTCTCATCATATTCCTATGAAGGTTTCCTCTCCTAAGTTTAAACCTCGTTTCATTGGTCCGTATAGGATTTCTGAGGTTCTTAATCCTGTGTCTTTTCGTCTGACCCTTCCAGATTCTTTTTCCATACATAACGTATTCCATAGGTCATTGTTGCGGAGATACGTGGCACCTATGGTTCCATCTGTTGGTCCTCCTGCCCTGGTTTTGGTGGAGGGGGAATTGGAGTATATTGTGGAGAAGATTTTGGATTCTCGTGTTTCTAGACGGAAACTCCAGTATCTGGTTAAATGGAAGGGTTATGCTCAGGAAGATAATTCCTGGGTTTTTGCCTCTGATGTCCATGCTCCCGATCTTGTTCGTGCCTTTCATGTGGCTCATCCTGGTCGGCCTGGGGGCTCTGGTGAGGGTTCGGTGACCCCTCATCAAGGGGGGGGGTACTGTTGTGAATTCTGTGGCAAAGCTCCCTCCTGTGGTCACAAGTGGTACTTCGGCTGATTCTCTCTGTGAGCTTCTGTTGGTGGAGGGAAGTGGTACTGCGGCTTCTGAGTTTCCTCCCTCAGGGGATCTGGTGAGGTCGTTAGGTGCTTCTCTACTTAACTCCACCTAATGCTTTGATCCTGGCTTCCTGTCAATGTTCCAGTGTTGGACTTGCTTTTCCCTGGATCATTCCTGTGGCCTGCTGCTCTGCATAGCTAAGTTCTTCTTTGCTATTTGTTTGCTGTTTTTTCTGTCCAGCTTGTCTAATTTTTTGCTGGAAGCTCTGGGACGCAAAGGGTGTACCTCCATGCCGTTAGTTCGGTACGGAGGGTCTTTTTGCCCCCTTTGCGTGGTTTTCTTTAGGGTTTTGTGTAGACCGCAAAGTTACCTTTTCTGTCCTCGCTCTGTTAAGAAAGTCGGGCCTCACTTTGCTGAATCTATTTCATCTCTACGTTTGTCTTTTCATCTTAACTCACAGTCATTATATGTGGGGGGCTGCCTTTTCCTTTGGGGTATTTCTCTGAGGCAAGGTAGGCTTATTTTCTATCTTCAGGCTAGTTAGTTTCTCAGGCTGTGCCTAGTTGCATAGGCAGAGTTAGGCGCAATCCACGGCTGCCTCTAGTGTTGTTTGGAGAGGATTAGGGATTGCGGTCTGCAGAGTTCCCACGTCTCAGAGCTCGTTCTATGATTTTGGGTTATTGTTCAGATCACTGTATGTGCTCTGACCGCTATGTCCATTGTGGTACTGAATTGCCTCTCATAACATCCCCGTTCTTCTTCTGTACGAAGAAGTATCCCACTCCTGCAGGAGACACTGACTTCCTAATGAACCCTCTTGCCAAATTCTCCTGGATGTATTGAGACATAGCCTCCATCTCAGGGAGAGAGAGGGGATATACCCTTCCCCAAGGAGGTTCAGCTCCAGGCAAGAGATCAATAGGACAGTCATAGGGGCGATGAGGCGGTAGAGTCTCTGCAGCCTTTTTAGAGAATACGTCAGCATGGCACCAATAGCACTTGGGAAGAGAAGAAAGGTCTGCGGGTACCTCGGTAGTAGAAACCTGTACACACTCACTCACACACCTGCCCATACAAGACTTACTCCAACCCAATATTCTCCCTGAGGACCACTCAATATGTGGGGAGTGGAAACGGAGCCAGGGTATTCCCAGCAAAATCTCATCCATTCCCTCGGAAGGACAAGAAGGGAAATAATCTCCTCGTGGGAAGGGGACATGGACAACGAGAATGGAACAGTCTGGTGTGTGATTTGCAGTGGAAGTGTCGCCCCATTCACAACTGTAACTGTTACAGGTTTGGCGAGCATTACTAGTGGAATAGCGTGGCGCAGAGCAAAAGCAGAGGACATGAAGTTTCCCTCTGCTCCTGAATCCACACAAAGCTCGACTGTTAGAGTAGAGGAGCCTAACAGGATTGTCCCTTTAAAGGACAGTTTGGAGGAAAATGCAGCTGTGTCTAGTGAACCTCCCCCAATGGTTACTAGACGCGATCGTTTCCTGATGGCCGTGGACATTTATTGGCGTAATGTCCTAGTTGATGACAGTTTTTACAAACCACGGGTACTTGAGCGGCCTGAGACTTAGGTCCCGCTTGAGAAACCTCCATGGCCTCATGGGAGTCGGACACGAAGACAGGAGATTCAAGAGGTCTGGCGAAGATGGGAGCCAGCCGAAACCTCTGCCTACACTGGATCCGCTCTAACCTCCGCTCGTGAAAACGGAGGTTGATGCGGGTTGATACAGAAATAAGCTCCTCCAGTGTGGCGGGTATCTCCCTGGTGGCCAAGGCGTCCTTCACGTGGTCTGCCAGTCCCTTCCAGAACACCGGAATTAGAACTTTGTCTGGTCACTCTAACTCTGAAGCTAGAGTCCGGAACTGGACGGCAAACTGGCTGACCACGGACGAGCCCTGAGTAAACTGGCTGCGGCTACACTTGCAGCCTGAACAGCGACAGCAGTGACATCCACAGCTGAGGTTGAACACTCTAGAGCTGCAAACCTTCCCTCCAGCTGCTGGATGTACCGCTGTAAACGCTGATCGTCCGCCATTTACTAGCCAGACCCTGGCGCTAGTGTTCTGTTAGTACTGGCGGAACGCACCAAGTATAAGATGAAATATTAATAGGTGCGTTCGCAGTCCGGGGTCCACCGTGCAGGTGAAAACCTGCTGCTAGTAAATGGCAGCACTATATGGCAGTGGAAGCGAACCCTGTAAAGCCACAGGTCCGCAATACCGCACTAAAGAGTGCAAGCAAGGCGTCAGCGAACTCAATCCCAAGACTCAGGGTTGAAGTCCGTTCAGACTACATGCGCACAACACCGCAACTGGGTGTGTTAGGTAACTGATAGTAAGAGCACCGAAGTGCGAACTGTGCCGTGCTGGCAGACACCACTAAGCACCCAGACGTGGGTCAGGAAGCGCACTACTGGCGCATGGCGCCGCACTGGCGGTCACAGCAATAGACGCTGATTCGTGTGTGACACATTGAGTGGTTAGTCGGGCGCTAGATAGCAGCCATATACCTTACGCGAACAGTCATACAATAGGGTAGGGGTATTTAAAGAATGACTTGCACTCACAACAAACACACGTATACAAATGTACACTAGCGCATGGCCGTGCGGTCATGCGAAGCTTATATAGCTGCAGTACGTTCAGGACCTTCCAATAAAGGACCAATGGGCAGCTGCCACAGAAGTTAGCCCTTTCAGGACCCTCCAGGAGGACCAATGGGAACCACTGCAGCATCTGAGCATGTGACCCTCGATCTCCAACGGGAGATCTCACCCTGGGCATGCTCAGAAGGGAAAAAGCAGGACTTAGTCTCAAAAGTGTCCAATCGCTGCTGCCCAGCACTGACTTTAATGGCAAAAGCTGGAGAAGCAACAGCAAGCCTAAGCACAGAGTGAGACTGAGCAAGACGCAAGGACCGATGTCTCTGCTGAGCAGGTTTCACTGTGGCAGGAGAAGAATGGGAGACCGCCGCAGAAACGGCCCAAGATTCCCCCCTGTGCAGAAGCGGGAACTCGACCCCTAACACCCTGTGCTTAAATGGATATGTTTCATCCTCAAACATGGACAGAATAGGTTATGCTCCAAGTTAGTGTAAATTATACTAACTTGCTAGATAGTGATAGCATTTAGATCATGTGCCTTTTGGAAAGTCAGTAATTGACACCAGAGGGCCAATGTGCAAGAACAGTATATGACCCCTTACTCGTGAAGGGCGTACCTGTGGATATTCACGTCCATCGGGTTTGGACGAACTATAAATAAAAGTGTGATTCAGGTACCAGCATGTTACCTGAACTCAAACCCAAACTCAAACCAGTCCCCATTCAAATGAATGGAGGGCTTGAACATCCGGCGCTTCCCACACTGCCATCTGTATGGCATTGAGAGAAACACTGGCTCTGTTCAGGGGTAACATGTAAGGGGGACCCTAGGCCATTTTAATCATTAATAATTAACTATTAATTTATTTATTAATAGTGAATAAATAAACACATACCCTATATACTTGTGTGTAAGCCAACCCGAGTATAAGCTGAGGCACCTAATTTTACCACAAAAAAGTGGGAAAACTTATTGATGCAAGCAAAGCCTGTTATGCATTGTCCCCTCATCCCCATCCTGGTATGAAAGGACTCATCATCCCATCCTTGTATGCATTGCCTCCTCATCCACTTCCAGGTATGCATGGCCTCCCCATTCCTATTCTGGTATGCATGGCCTCTTCATCCCTATCCTGGTATGTATGGCTCCTCATCCCCTACTAGATATGGATGGCCTCCTCTTCCCTTTCCTTGTATGCATGGCTCCTCATCCCTATCCTGGTATGCATGGCTCCTCATCTCTATTCTGGTCTACATGACTACTCATTCTTATCCTGGTCTGCATGGCTCCTCATCCCTATCCTGGTATGCATGGCTCCTCATCTCTATTCTGGTCTACATGGCTGCTCATTCTTATCCTGGTCTGCATGGCTCCTCATCCCTATCCTGGTATGCATAGCTTCTTATCCCTATCCTGGTTTGCATGGCTCTTCAGCCCTATTCTGGTATGCATGGCTTCTCATCCCTATCCTGGTTGGCATGGATCCTCATCCGTATCTTGGTATGCATGGCTTATCATCCCTATCCTGGTATGCATGGCTCTTCATCCCTATCATGGTGTGCATGGTCCTCATCAGAAAAACATAATAAAAAATAAACCATCCTACTTACCTTCTGCTCCCTGGGAGCATCTTCTTCCGATGCTAGCAGCTGCAATGGCGAGGTGATCACGTGTGCCTGCTGCTAAAGAGAAATGAACTTTCACTGCACTCACAGTGAATATACATTCCCTTAATTAGCACGCACACGTGATCACCTGGCAGCTTCTGGAAGCCGGCAGCTGCAACTACTGTGCCTGCTATTAAAGAGAAATTAATATTCACGGCGAGCACAGTGAATACTTATTTCTCTTTAGCAGTGGGCACAGACTTTAGCCGCAGCAGCCGGCTCCTGCCTCCTGTGACCCGCTCTTTCACCGCTGCCACTCCCCCTCCATCTTCTGGGACCCTCACTCGAATATAAGCTGAGTGGGCTTTTCAGCCCAAAAAATGTGCTGAAAAAAACTTGTCTTTAACTTGAGTATATATAGTAATTTAAAAAAATGGTGTGGGGTAGCCCTTAAGTTTTATAACCAACTGAGGGAAAGTCGACGACTGGAGGCTGATGTCAATATTCTGGGAGGGGGCCAATACCCATAAAAGTTCCCAGGCTATTAGTATCAGCTCACAGCTATTTGCTTATCCTTCACTGTTTATTAACCTCCTTCTGACATCGTGCGTAATAGTTTGCCGATATCAGACTCCCTCCCTTTGATGTGGGCTCCGACTGAGCCCACATCTTTACCAGCATATGTCAGCTGTTTGAACAGCTGACATGTATCTCTAACAGCCGTGGGTGGAATCGCGATCCTTCCACAGCTGTTAACTAGTTAAATGCCGCTGTCAAACTCAGACAATGACATTTAACATGGGCTTCTGGCAAGTGCGCAGGAAATCCCGCCTTTCGGTGCCTGTGTCACATGACCGTGGGTGCCAATGGGTTAGCATGACATCCAGAGGTTTCCATCAGACCTCTATGGTTGTCACTGCCAGATTGCGATGAGCGCCACTCGGTGGTCGACGCTCTTAGCAAGTGAGGAATTCTGCTACATACATGCGATCTGATCATCGCCTGTATATAGCAGAGACGTTCGAGTTATGGCAGTTTGCGAAAAGTAAAAAAAAATGTTTTTAAACATTAAAAAAATAAATAAATAAAAGTTCAAATCAGCCCCCTTTAGCCCCATTCCAAATGAAACAATAAAAAAAATCAAACATGCACATATTTGGTATTGTCGAGTTCAGAATTGCCCGTTTTATCAATATAAAATAAAAATTAACCTGATCGCTAAATGGTGTAGCGAGAAAAAGAAGTCAAAACACCAGTATTACTTTTTTGATCACCGAGACATCGCTTTAAAATGCAATAACGGGCGATCAAAAGATCGTATCTGCACCAAAATGGTACCATTAAAATGTCAATTCTGCATACAAAACATAAGCTTTCACCCATCATGAGATCACACAAAATGGAGACGCTATGGGTATCGGAAAATGGTGCAATTGTTTTTTGTTTTTTATTCACAAATTTTGGATTTTTTTTTTCACCACTTAGATGAAAAAGAACCTTTACATGTTTGATGTCTATGAACTCATAATGACCTAAAGAATCATAACGGCAGGTCAGTTTTAGCATTTAGTGAACATAGTAAAAAAGCAAAACAAAAAGCAACTGTGGATTTGCACTTTTTTGCAATTTCACCGCACTTGGAATTTTTTCCTGTTTTCAAGTACAATATATGTTAAATGAAAACCACAAAAAGAGGAAAAATCCTCCGATATTCAAGAAAACAAACAAAAAACAGGCAGAGATGCTTACCTGTCTAAATGGGCCTCAATACCAATATATGTTAAATGAATGGTGTTTAAAAGTACAACTCGTCCCGCAAAAAAAAGCCCTTAAATAGCCTTATTGACAGAAAAATAAAAAAGTTATGGTTCTGGGAAGTAGGGGAGCAAAAAATGAAAATGCAAAGCTAAAAATATCTCTGGTCGTTAAGGGGTTAAAAGGGAGACACCCAAAAAATATTGTCTAACCAATTACATTTACTAACCAGCAAAGGCTAAATAAGACAGCTGCATGCTGATATTAATAGTCTAGGACATGGACATGGATATTGGCCATCTCCCAAACTAGGAACATTAGCCCTCTGCCTCACTAGAAATGGTGCATCCATAAGATGTGCCAATTATGGCGCTTAGCCTTGCTCTTCCCACTTGCCTTGGAGAGGTGGCAATTGAGTAATAGATGTGGAGTTGATGTGAGCTGTTTTATTGATGCTGATATCAAGCACAGGGGTTTGTAAGGGAAAGACCTCTTTCAGACACCCCCATTACTAACCCCACAGTCAAATTTAATAAAGACACAGACACAGTAAAGTCATTTAATTTAAATAACCACACAAAGTCCTTTATTTGAAGTAAAAGCTCCCCGAGCCTCTTTTACACATTTATTCCACAAAAACAAAAATGAAAAAGCAAAAATATGCTCACTTTTCTGCCTATAATCCATTAATGCCCATTTCCAATGAGGATTTGGATGGTTTGGTGAGTGGTTACATCAGTGGTGAGACCTTTTACCATGCTAGCTGACTCACCCTGAGCTGAGCGTGAGAATGCGGCTACAGTGACCGTTTGAAACTTTAATGATGTCACTAGGGATGAGCGACTTTTCTTTTTATAGGATCGGGTCGGGTTTCACGAAACCCGACTTTTTCAAAAGTCGGGTCGAGTGAAATCGGCCGATCCTATAGAAAGGTCGGGGTCGGCCGAAACACAAAACCCAATGCAGTGCATTGGGTTTCTAATGGTTCCCAGGGTCTGAAGGAGAGGAAACTCTCCTTCAGGCCCTGGGATCCATATTTAAGTGTGAAATAAAGAATCAAAATAAAAAATATTGATATACTTACCCTCGGACGCGCCCTGGTTCTCACCGGCAGACTTCCTTCCTAAGAATGAGCGCCTGAAGGACCTTCGATGATGTCGCGGCTTGTGATTGGTCGCATGAGCGGTCACATGGGCGTCACGCGACCAATCACAAGCCGCGACATCATCTAAGGTCCTTCAGGTGCTGATTCTTAGGAAGGAAGGCTGCGGGTTAGAACCAGGGCGCGTCCAAGGGTGAGTATATACCTATCAGGAATATACTCACCCTCGGTCGCGCCCTCAGACGCTTCCTTCCTAAGAATTAGCGCCTGAAGGACATTAGATGACGTCGCGGCTTGTGATTGGTCACGTGACAGCCCATGTGACTGCTCACGTGACCACTCACAAGCCGCGACGTCATCGAAGGCCCTTCAGGCGCTCATTCTTAGGAAGGAAGGCTGACCGATAAGAACCAGGGCGCGTCCGAGGGTGAGTATATCAATATTTATTTTTTTTTATTCTTTATTTTACACTTAAATATGAATTCCGATACTGATTCCCGATATCTTAAACATATCGGAACTCGGTATCGGAATTCCAATTCCAGATTCAGAAGATCGCCGACCTCATGGCCGACCCCACACAGGGGTCGGGTCGGGTTTCATGAAACCCGACTTTGCCAAAAGTCGGAGACTTATGAATCTGGCCGACCCGTTTCGCTCAACCCTAGATGTCACCACTGTTCTCACTGCAGCTGCGTTCTCACGCTCAGCTCAGTGTGTTCTAACTGCCATAGTGAGCGGTCACATCACTGATGTCATGGTCTCAAATTATCTGGATTGTCGTGTGACATGGGCATCAATGGATTGAGTATAACTCAACTCAATGGTGAGTATAACTTTTCTATTTTTATTTTTGTGGAATAAATGGGTAAAAGATGATCGGGGAGTTTTTATTTCAAAATGACATTCTTTCTTTTTGTTACCTGTTATGTAGTGAAGAGTAGGACTCTGTGGTCTGCTTAAAGGTGTTATTGGAGCTGCTTATATACTGGGCACTAGACAAAGACATAGGTTATAAATATGATATGTTAGCCTCTGGTTCACACAGTATAATATCTTTAATTTTATGAAAGACCAATTAATGAGCATTTACTATTATATGCACTCCTTTTAAATACTGAATAAAAGGTTCGCACACTACTAAGATTTTCAAGTTTGATTCCTTTTTCGGAATCTTTTAATAATCTGTCAATCATGTCAATCTCACTTTTATTTCATGTCGCTCAAAAATGGAATATTCTATGGCAAACTTGTCTTTACTCCTTACTTAATGTTCTATTTCCTTAAGACATGAAAATGTAAAAAAAAATTGTATTATCAAGAACTTGCTAATTTTTTAAGTCTACTTTTAATAATCTGAATGAATCTTGTAAATTGAAAGTTGTGTCAGAGAAGCCAAGTTAAGAACAAAGGTGCCAAATCAATAACTATTAGTAGACTTGTGAAAAGGTCACAGATCTACTAAGGTCACAGAGATCCAGTACATTTGTTAGGCCGGGATCACACACAGTGAGATACAGCCGAGTCTCGCAGGTTAAATCCAAGCTCTGACAATGGCACTCCAAAGCGGAGTATGCGGCCGCATAGCAATACATGGAGCCGCACCCTCCGCTCCGGAGTACCGGTGCCAGAGCTTCTTTTTAACCTGCAAGACTCGGCCGTATCTTGCAGTAGTGCGACTCCGGCCTTAGGCCGGCCTCACACTCAGCGTATAAAAATACGGTCCGTATTTTACAGCCGTATTACGCCACAAAATTCCAAAAATAGTGATCCGTAAGTACTCCGTAGGCAAGGTGTGGTCGCGAATTTTGCGCATGTAATGTTGCGTATGTAATACGTATGCCCACCATAATGCGTATTTTTCACGCAACCTGACAAAATGCACATTTAACGGTTTTGGAGGCTGAAAATGATTTAAATCACCATCATCAACTCTATTTAAGGCCTCTACAACACGTGGCTCACTCCCATATTGCCATTTTGTGCTTTTGCATCTGTTGGAGTGTTGTGGTAACGTTTGCACCATGTCTGACCTCCTGCAGTTCACGCCAACATAGCGGGTTTTGTTTAACTGGGTCTTATCACGTCGGTTTGGCCAGCCATATCCTGTGATTGTGGATCTGTGAAGGAGGAGCAGAAGAATGTGGGTGCATCCTCTTTTGACTAAACGCCTCATTAAAGGCCATTTTCATAGGCTATATACAGCTCTGCGGGAACATCCAGAAAAATTCTATCTCTACTGTCGCATGACAATCCAAACATTTGATAGATTGTTGGAGATATTACATCCAGGAATCACATATCAGGACACAAGGATGCGCAAAACCATATCCGCCGAGGAGCGTCTTCTCCTTACCTTACAGTATGTATTCTACATCCTCACATACTGTATGTTGATGATTTTTTTTATGTGTTTGTTTCTATCACGTATTTTCATGTATATGTATACATTAGGTCACAAGCAGATCTAAAAAAGTTGGGGAAATGTTATAGTTAAGCACCCTAAGGACATTTTTCAGTTTACAGCATTAAGACATTTTTCAGTTTACAGCGTTAAGCAGGTTTGTGAAAATATAAAATATGATTGTGCTTATTCATGTTTTGTGTGAACTCTTGAAACCTACCTAATATTGCTTTTTTGTTCACTTTCAGCTTCCTGACCACTGGATTGTCATTTGCGGGACTCCACCTGGAGTTTTTGATTTGCCGATCAACAATTTCTGGCATTGTGCGGTCAACTTGTAGGCAAATATGGGATAGACTCAAGGACCTTGTGATGCCTGAGCCAAAACAGGCTGATTGGCTAAAAATAGCCTGTGGGTTCCAGTACAATTGTGACTTTCCAAACTGCATTGGAGCGGTGGATGGGAAACATATCAGGGTACGTAAGCCGCCGAACTCTGGCTCCCAATTCTACAATTATAAGCAGTTTTTCTCTGTAGTTCTGTTAGCTGTAGTTGACAGTAACTACAGGTTTATAATTGTAGACATTGGGGCCTATGGCCGAACTGGAGACTCTAGGGTCTTCAATTCGTCCATTATGGGTCGGCGGCTACATGACAACCAGTTAGATCTCCCACCACCACAACAACTCCCAGGCTCCACTGCTGAAGCACTGCCTTTTGTTTTTGTTGGAGATGTGGCGGTCCAACTGACCAGACACGTCATGAGGCCTTATCCACGGCGCAACCTTGACCACCGTCAGAGGATGTTTAATTTGCGCCTTTCTAGGGCGCGGAGACTGGTGGAGTGCGCCTTTGGTATTCTGGTGGCCAAATGGCGTGTCCTCCAGACTGCCATACAGCTCAGTGAGGCTACAGTCAATGAAGTAATCAAAGCCTCAGTAATTTTGCACAATTATGCCCGCATACAAGATTGCTTGTCAGATGGTAATGATGAACACATGTTGAGTAGTGTAATTAGGCCTACACCACATGGCCCTCCTCCACGCCGTCCCCTTTCTGGCATAAAAGTAAGGGATGTTTTCACCAATTTTTTTGTTTCTCCTCAGGGTTCTACTCCCTGGCCAGATTATGCTGTTTCTCAGTTGTGATTTACATATTTTCTATATATTTTTGTCAAATATAATTTTTTAAGCCACTGAAACAGTACTGTGTGTTGTCTTTCCTTAATGACCAGATGTTTATGTTTAGAGCATATTTGTGTGATGTAATAATGATTGGTCCACAAACATCAATTGGCTTTTGTCAAAATTGTTTACTACCATCAAAAGCCTTTTTTGTTAAACTTGTAACCATATTTTAGTCATATGTATTTTTTTGTTTTTTTAAACAAGTAACCACAACAAAGTGCAAATACTGCACAAAAAAGACAAAAACATGGTTTGCCACTAAAAAAAAGAAGATAAACAAACAAACCAAAAACATTACAGATCCCTGTAAGTTGGCGGGGAGATGGTGGCAGCTCACGGTCCTGTTCAGGGGGCCTTTGTTGGGCCAATTGTCCTTCACCCTGTGAGGATGCTGCGGCTTGTGGTGCAGAATACTGGCCTTGTCCATACTGGCCAGTTGTGTGTTGTCCATAAGCTAATTGTCTCTGGCGCTCATGCTGACGGACATATTGGCTGGCATCATACCCAACCCCAAAATGGCCATGTTGTCCAAACCCTGGTTGGGACCAGCCTACATCACTGGGTCTGGAAAAGTGGCCATATTGGGAATGTGGGTTGTAGGCTGCTATTTGGAACAGTGCTGGCCTTTGTAGATTTTGGGGTGGGAGGGGTTGAGATATAGGCATACGTGGAGTAGGTGCTCAAAATCCTGATTGATCCTGCACCTGTTGAGTGAATTGAAGGCGCAAGAGGTTTGTTTGGGTAAGCTGCCTTCGCTCCAGAAATTCAAACACCTCATAGGGGTTATTTGGAGGGGTGATTAAATCAATCAGGGTTTGCATACACCCTCTCACACGTAGCCTCACCTCATGGGGAAGGGGTCTAAGGTAACGGGCAAGGCTGCAGGCAAAGGCCTCCTCTCCATCATCCATGACTGCCCTGGCCAAATAATTGAGGACCCCAGCGTCCACATCACTCCTTGTGGCTTGCAGCTCTCTCCTTCTGCGGCCTCTACGTAAAGTCCCAGCTGCCTGTGGGGAGGACACCAGTGGTCCTGTAGGGCTGCTGCTCTGGGCATGTTCCTCATGCCTTCTCTGATCATGTGCTGCTGAGGGTGGTGGTGCTGCATCTTCCTCACTTGCTGCTGGCTGCAGTGATGACGAAGCTGATGGCCCTTCAAGGATGGATGTAGAAGATTCCAAAGATGGGCCTGCCACCTCTTCATCCAGACTTACAGGATCTATCACAGCCTCTAATTCAAACCCGGTCTACCTCTCTGTGAGGTTGGACTGTGTTCTGCTATTAAACAATAAATCAAAGAAAAATAAATTAAAAGGTTATTTATTTGTGCGCATTATTTTATTACACATCTGTGAGCTCTTAGCACAATAATTACCTACACACAACCTCAGATCAGCACAAGATCTCCTTCTGTACTCCCCTCTTATCTCTGATTCCCACAATGGTAGGCAAGATTTATCTTGTGTATAACCCCTACTGTGGAAACCACTGTCACAACACATCATACTGTCGCCTACCATTGAAAGCTACACAAACAGCATGAAGACCCACCTCTTCAAACAATCAGATAACCTGCAGTAACCACCCATCGACCAAACCACTGCATGAACATCTCTAACCTCGCCTACTATATTCTAACCCATCCCTTGTTGTAGCTTGTGAGGTTTTGCGGGCAGGGTCCTCTCTCCTCCAGGACCCTTTTGACATTTTTTAGTGTAAACATTATTTTTGGGACTAGATTTACCCATCCTTACATGTAATTCGCCATGGACTAACTATAACAAATAATCTTAAGATTTTTTTTCAGGAAAAATGTGTTGTGTGGTTATTACTTATTGTCTTAGATCCATATTGCCATCCAAAAAGGAAAGACGGTCGTAATATATATTTTTTCTTCTTCGGTGGGGCTGCTGACCCACTTCTTGCACGCTGCTGCCTTTCCCACCGGTACTGGTCCCTGATGCTGCACCATCGTGTCATTACATCATCCACTGCAATGACATGGTAACAAATATTGTTTAAGCTCATTATGCACATAGCTTAATCCAGTTGTCAGGAATATATTATTATTATTATTCTTTATTTATCTAGCACCATTATTTACATTGTGCTGTACATGAGAAAGGGGTTACATGCAGAGTTCAAGATATCATTCACAGTAAACAACTTTACAGTGACAGACTGGTACAGAGGGGAGAGGACCCTGTCCTTGCAGACATACATTATCTAATATTTGACCAAGGCTAACAAAATGCCTTCTTAAATAATTATCATAAAGTTTAAATTTAGGGAAAAACAAATAACAGGGTCAACACCCCTCTGGACGAGGTTTGAGGCACAAAAAAGAGTTACCAACGCAACATCAATATTAGCTATTACCTAAACACTTTATCATGTTAATCAGCTTTGTTTTGGGACAAAAATGCCAAAAAATTATATATTAAGATAAAAAAGATTATTCCAGTAATCATTATTGTGAATACATTAGTGTACTTACAAAGTCTTGTCTGCTCCGCACGTGGCCGTTGGGCATAATCTGGGAATAGGATCCAACAGATGGTCCTCCAAGCTGCCTCTCTTTCCTGGCACGGTTAGAATAATTAGGATCCCGCTGGTCCCATATTTCTGGCCTTTCTTGAACCAGGATGAGGAGCATATCCAAGTTTATGATGCTGGCCATGCTGCTTGGAACTCCGTGGAGGCGAGCACCAGACTTCCGGGAGGTCTGTGTGACTTTTTGAGCTAATTAGCATGTCTGAGCTTCCTGATTGAGGGCTTAAACAACAGATGTAGGCGGGGGCTTGGCACAAGTGCTTACACCTGGCGATGTCTGGAGATGTCTGGTGTATTTCTCGCAAGTCACACTGTTGGTCCGTGTGTAATCTGTATTTTTCTAGCCTCCATAGACTTTCATTGGTGTATTTTTTGTGCAATACAGTGACAAACGCAGCATGCTGCGTTTTTCTACGGCCGTAGAAGACCGTATAATACGGATCCGTAAAATACAGCTGATAGAAGGAAGGGCATAGAGAAGCATTGTACCGTATGCAATCCGTATTTTCAGCACCTCTCTTACGTCCGTAAAACACTCTAGTGTGAGGCCGGCCTTACTCTGTATTTTTCTTCTTGATTGAAGAGCACGAACATATTCCGGGTGCTGGACTGAAACTATTGTCACTATCAGCCCCTGTAGGTATTACACTCACTATCTAAATAACCTATTTGAGGCACACACACATTGTTAGAACATATTGTAAAGGCAATCAACCTCTTAGGCTATTTTCAGCTGCATTTTACAATACCAGCAAAGTATATGTGTTTTCAGAAATCTTATTCACATAGCTTGTTTTTTGCCTCAGTATTTTATGCAATTCCTTGTTTTTTGCAAAATGCAGCATGTCACTTTTTTAGTATTTTTTTCAGTATTTTTTCAGCATTTTTCACCCATTGAAACATTGAAAACAATGGGTAGTGCAAAAAAAGGCTGAAAAAGACTGCAAAGACAGATGTATCACTTTTTGCAGCATTTTTTTTTTTTTTGCCAAAACCTGATGAAGGTTTTCTGCACTAAACTATATCAGCAAAACAGACAAATGTGCTATGACAAAAAAGCTACAAAAAATGCAAAAAAAAGCAAAACCTGAAACAAGTTTTTATGCAAAGTTTTGCCTGTAGAAAAAAGCACATCAAAAATGCAATGTGTGAACATAGTCTTAGTATATATTTGGAGAATTGGGTAAAAAACAAGAGGTGGAGGAAACTCATCCAAAATAATGCAACAAGAGAACAAATAAATATAGTTGGTAGCACAGTAATAGGTGACTATTAGGTACAGTGCAACAGACACTGATGTGAAAAAAAACTTAAGTGCATCTAAGGATGAACTAAATGTATCAAACAGCATGAATGCCTATTCGGTGACTTTAAAACTACCTAGCCTATGTTTATAAAATCTATCAATTAGACAGTGTTAGTGAATCAGCCACATTATTTAAAGTTGCCATTTTTATAATTATGCTGTTATATGAATAGGGAGGGTTAATTAGAGTAAGGTTGAGATAATAAATATTTTGTAAAAATGTGAATTGTACTGTGAGATTGCTGCCTCTTAATTCAATAATATAGTACTTATGTAGCACCAGCAAATAACTGAGTTACTAAAATTGCATATTGTAAACTTGGACTCAAACTGTATGAAAATGTGCCAAATATATCACTATGGCACATACAGATGGAAACGTTTTGTGCATCTTTAGAAAGTTGCTAATCTAGCTTTAAACCTCCCATATATTGGCTTTTCTATGCGCTCAATATATGCCAAAATCACAGTGTTTGATTTGTTCCTCTCATGTTCAACCTGCAATACTATTTTCTCTTTCAGCAGTTCATAAATAGATGCCTGTATGTTCATCCACTGACTAAGACAATTTATGACCTCTAGAATTTTTGGAATCTGTGATGGAAATTAGTGTCAGCGTTTCCAAATTTTGCAAAGCAAAAGGAATTGCCGTTCAAAATACAAAATACAAAATCATTTATGTTGTCATGATTGAATATCGAATGTTCCAATCCTGTTTAGGTTTCAAAAACTTTAACAATTTTAGACACAATTAATATCAATATTACTTTTGGTACAATCTAAAGTCTTGATTTCTAGACAATTTAGACATTGGAAAGCTAAAGCATTCCAGAGATCCTTCACATTGTTTAAGTTTTTATGAAATAAGCATGTTTCCTTTTACAGTTGCCCAGCTTTCAAATACACATTTCTACATTTTGTTGGCTTGCAACATTGTAAAACCATGCTAGTAGCAAAATTCTTTTAAAACTTGCCTAACATTCTCCCACCTCTGATGTTTTTCCTCTGCTATAAAGCCCCTCAGTTTTTTCTTAAGTCTAAACAGGTTAAATACACCGTCAGTTCAGCTTGTAAAGAGTCTAATTAGTTTATATGTATTACAATGCTGTTCATTAACAAATTATTAAGCATTGAATATTTTATGAAAATCATATTTTACGACCTTAGATAACCCCTTTCAAATGCCTTACTAAAGGCATATGGATGTAGTTAAGAGGGGTCACTGCTTTGAACAACCCCTTCTTAGCCCAGGCAGAAAGCTAGTACAGTGATCCGTTTCTTGAAAACTCTAATTTTCTGTATTTTCTACACACTATTGAAATCTTCCTGAAACAACCCATTTTCATTTTTGAGCTTTTTGTTTTGTAGATTGTGACCTTCCTGGAGGACAGAGCATAATGTGAATTGTACAGTGCTTAGAATATTTTGCACAGAGTAATTTGATAATAAAAACACAATAATAATGACTGAGATTGATTAATTAATAAATCCAATGCCATCTGTTTAGGGATATAACAATTGTGATCACTGGGAGTGTTACCAAGATTAGATCTGGAGTGCCCAAAGTTGTGCGGTAGCAAAGGTGGCCAATGCTAGCTAAAACTGCATCTTCATCCTTCAACAGCTCCTTACTCTGTCAGTGATGCCTGGAGCAGAGGACCTCAGCATCCTGTTGCAGGTAGCACAAAGACGTATTGGTCCAAATGCACTAGAAAAAAGAAGGTCCAGCAGCTTATTGTGGGAACAGAGGCAGGTGAGAATACTTTTCTTTTTATTAGTAGCACATAGGAAACACTAGTACAGACTCCTAAATATGGCATCTCTGTAGCGGCACTATTAGTAAAAGGGAGAATAAACAAAAATAGTATGTGGGGCAATTTTAATAGAGGGACGAATAAACAAGAAAACTATTGTGGTATAGCACTAATAATAGAAAGGAAAATAAACAAAACTACTTGGTGGGGGCACTGTCAATGAAGAGGGGAATTAACATGTGGAAAACTGTATTGGGGCACTAATAATGGAGGGGAAGATTGACAAGTGGACTACTGTGAAGGTAGTATTTATGTTGGAGAAATTAACACTGATGATCACATTAGTATATCATACATGCATGATGTTGGTCTTTGTATAGTGCTTTTTATTCTGTACCAATTTGGTAGTATTTTTCAGTCCTTTAATAAATTAGTATATATGTGGATAATATTGCGGTTTGAGGGCACAAGTGTTTTTTTTTTTACTAAGCTTTATGAGGCACACAAGGATGAGGCTGCTATTTCGGTGTAGGCCAACAAGGTGTAGGCCACTACAGTTTTGGGGAGAACCCAGGGAGAAAGTGTGCATGATGCTATAAAAGCAATGAGCCAAAGATAGCTTAATTGAATGCAGTGATCAGAGGTTTTTTTTTAAAAGTACCTTATACTCTATGATGTCCAAAAGTGGATACATTTCTTTTTGTCAATGAATCAAGCATACCTCATATTCTTTTTTGGAATAATATAAGACATTGAATTTGTGTTTTTTTAATAGTTAGGATAACTATTTTATATGAATGTGCTTATGAGTTTGTATATTTATAAAGCCAAAAAGGTGAAACTCTGAGTTGGGTTAATGGAATGACTTTCTGTATTTGATTGTATAACCCTAGAATGTGTGACATCTGAATTATACACTTTCACATAATCCGGGCCTTTTAGGCCCTTGTGCAAATCATGTGGAGGATCTCAAATAAATAACTTTTACAAATTTAGTTCAAAATTGCAAAGTAAGATATGAAAATTGCACAACATTGTAATTATAATTGTTTGCAGAAAACACCCAAAAAAATAAGTACATGTGCCTAAATGGCCCGCATTATTCATTGTATGTGATGAATCCTTTTTATCATTTAACGATTTTTTTCAAATTTCAAAGATATGAAAAACACTCAACAAGGGTATATAAATGTTGAAGTAAACTAGCTGCAGCTACATTTCTTTCACAACTTTTTCTTTTCAATTTTATTGATCTTCTGCACAATTTACACATGTTATTTTTTATGAAGAATGTTCTTTACAGGAATTTTCTCCACAAATGGTACAGTAACGCTGAGTTTTCCTGTGTTTGTTTGTTGGACAAATCAAACAACTCTTTGTTTTCTTTCTCCTGTCTTTAGAATTGCCTGAAAACGTACACTGCATCATTGTAAAGCATCTCTAGTTTGCTTTGGCAAGCATTTTATGTTGCTTCGCTGCATCATGTGAGGCATTAAAAGTTCATGGCAAAGGTCCTTCAAGAATAGGCGTCTCTCCTGTCCCTCCTCCTAGCATGGAAATCGAGATGAGTTTTAGTATAAATAATGTAAGAATTCAGGGCTGATACATGAAGCATATTGGAAAAAATGACTACAGGCCAACATTTTGTTTGCCTCTTCCATGAATATTCTCGAACCATTTCATCCATCCATTTTATTGTAATTATTTTGTAAGTACAATAAACTGTCGGGAAAAAAAGTGTTGTGGATCGTCATCATTGGACAACGTGTCCTCTCTTTTTCTATTTTAGTTTTGAAAAATAAGGGGTTGCATGTTTCTAAGGGTGTTTGAACATTGTAAACATTAGACTGTCTCTAGAGATCCATCATGGAAGATAAGATATACTTTGCAAGTGCTCACACCAACTGACAATAATGATAAATTAAAGATGTCAGTGCTTTAAGTTCTGCATAGACAAGTTGTGGCTGTGAAAAGTTGTGATGGAAGTCTTTTCACAAAGGAATAAGGTACAGTAAGAGAAAGTGAATAATTATAATAGACATTAACTTGGTATCCCTGGATTTACCTTTATTGTTTACACTTGGAAGGTATGTTTAGAAATTATATCTATCTCTATTCGGTCCCTAGTGGTAATATTCTTCTTTGTATATTTTGTTACTTAGTAACAATTAGTGATGAGCGAATATACTCGTTGCTCGAGATTTCTCGAGCATGCTCGGGGGTCCTCTGAGTATTTTTTCGTGCTCGGATAGTTGTTAGTTTTTCTTGCCGCAGCTGAATGATTTACATCTGTTAGCCAGCATAAATACATGTGGGGATTCCCTAGCAACCAGGCATCGAGAAATCTCAAGTAACGAGTATATTCGCTCATCACAAGTAATATATAGGTAGTATTCCATCCCTACTTTATATGCTGGTAATAGGTGGTCATACTGTGTCATATAGGTATCTTTTAGCCTTAGCATTGTGATATTATTGGTTATATTGATATAAGTGTTCTGGATTTTGTATAGTAGCAGTATGGTAACATTTGTTATTTGTTAATTATATAACTACCTTATTTATAGATATGGTATTCATCATTTTGAGATTGGCAAGCATAACTTCATAGACCCTCTAAACTTTACTAGAGCTCATGCTCCTGAGCAATATCCTTCTGGCAGTTGGGGTTGTCCAGGTGAAATAGGCTGTGGCCTATTGGGCTCTAGGTACGCTCCTTGCCTCTCTTGATTTTGACTTCAAGAAAAGATTATCTGAACGCTGGGTTTCTATTTTTCTAAACTAAATAAGACAAAAATTATGACAAAAGAATGTCAAAATAAGAAAAGACCAAATATATTGTAGGTGTATAATTGGTTATATCAGATTATGGTATAAAATTGGCTATATGAACTTGGCATACAAGTGTTGTTAAAAGCAAATAAATATTTAGAGCATAAATGCTACTTACACTTTATCATCATTTTCAAATAGTTGCATTAATGTGTAAAAGAATAAGCTATTGAAAAATCAATAGTTCACTTTATTTATGATGTGCAAGGCTTTTGACACATGATGAAATGAGTCTATACTTGTATATAGCCAATATGCCTCACAGTAACCTTCAATTTTTATTACCATAAAATAGAAATATGCCAGAGAAATAATACATCACTCAGCAATATAAAACAAACATAACAAATGACCAACAAAACCTAGCTATGGAGTAAAACATTTTCTCAATAGCACTTCATACAATAGAAAATTACAATCCATACAGCAAACTTAATTCTTTTTATGCCAAAGCCAGACGTGAATCCTAAAGAAAGCAAAGAAAAAAAATGTTTTCTATTTTCCACCATGACAGACAAGGGTTCATTAAACCCAATTAATGAAATTATATGGCAATTCAACCCCTATTCATAAAAAAATTATACATGTTGAGTAGAAATGAGCAGATTTTTTTGAAATTCAAATATGCTGAATTTTCTCCAAAAACTTGATTCTCGGTGACTACATTTGCTCCAGTCTCAATACTGCTTGGAGAATACATATTAGAAGGAGGAGACAGTGATAGAACCTGTTATGGTCTGGTGATTATGGAGCGACATGAGACTAGCTCTGAGCAGGTGGTATCTATATTGACCGCAGACCCTAAGCTCCACACACAACTAGAAGCAGCCGTGGATTGCTCCTAACGCTCCCTAGGCAACTCGTTACAGCCTAAGAGCTAGCTACCCCTAAAGATAGAAGCAGGAAAACTATCTTGCCTCAGAGAAAATCCCCAAAGGAAAGACAGCCCCCCACATGTAATGACTGTGAGAGGAGAAGGAAATGACATACGTAGTATGAAACAAGATTGAGCACAGGAGGCCACTTCTAGCTAAAAAGGAAAGTACAGAAAAGAGCTCTGTGCGGTCAGTAGAAAAAACTAGAAAAAGTCCACCGCAGTGAAATGCAAAAATCTCCACACCTACTAAAGGTGTGGAGGGCAAACTCTGCTGCCCAGAGCTTCCAGTTTAGCTAAATAGATCCATACTGATAAACTGGACAAATGAGCAAAAAACAAGACAGTACAAAACAAGTTCACAATAAGTGAACTGCAAAGGACATGGAAGGACTTGGCTTTGCAGAACTTGGTCAGAGTGTCAGGACAATCCAAAGAGCAATGACTCCAGGCAGAGACAATTGACAACTGGCATTGAATGAGGGCTAAGGCCAGACTAATATAGCCGAGCCCAAAAGACAATCAAAGGAAACAGCTGAGAAGCTAAATCCAAGAAGCAGTCATACCACTAAAGACCACAGGAGGAGCCCAAGAGCAGAACTCACAAAAATACTACTTACAACTAGGGTTGAGCGACCTTTACTTTTATAGGATCGTGTCGGGTTTCACGAAACCCGACTTTTTCAAAAGTCGGGTCGAGTGAAATCGGCCGATCCTATAAAAAAAGTCGGGGTCGGGGTCGGCCGAAACTCGAAACCCAATGCAGTGCATTGGGTTTCCAATGGTTCCCAGGGTCTGAAGGAGCGGAAACTCTCCTTCAGGCCCTGGGATCCATATTTAAGTGTAAAATAAAGAATTAAAATAAAAAATATCACTATACTTACCCTCTGACGCGCCCTGGTACTAACCGGGAACCTTCCTTCCTTCGAATCAGCGCTTCCAGGACCTTGCAGTGACGTCGCGGTGACGTCGCGGCTTGTGATTGGTCGCGCGGCCGCCCATGTGACCGCTCGCGCGACCAATCACAAGCCGCGACGTCACGCAAGGTCCTGCAAGCGCTGTTTCTTAGGAAGGAAGGCTGCCGGAAAGAAGCAGGGCGCGTCCGAGGGTGAGTATATTCCTATTAGGTATATACTCACCCTCGGACGCGCCCTGCTTCTTTCCGGCAGCCTTCCTTCCTAAGAATCAGCGCTTGCAGGACCTTGCGTGACGTCGCGGCTTGTGATTGGTCGCGCGAGCGGTCACATGGGCGGCCGCGCGACCAATCACAAGCCGCGACGTCACCGCGACGTCACCGCAAGGTCCTGGAAGCGCTGATTCGAAGGAAGGAAGGTTCCCGGTTAGTACCAGGGCGCGTCAGAGGGTAAGTATAGCGATATTTTTTATTTTAATTCTTTATTTTACATTAAATATGGATTCCGATATCGATTTCCGATATTGCAAACATATCGGAAATCGGGATCGGAATTCCGATACCACATTTAGAAGATCGCCGACTTCATGGCCGACTCCACACAGGGGTCGGGTCGGGTTTCATGAAACCCGACTTTGCCAAAAGTTGGCAACTTCTGAAAGTGGCCGACCCGTTTCGCTCAACCCTACTTACAACCAAGAACGGAATTCACAACAAGAACCCTGTTGACCATAAAAGCTTACACTCTACAGGAGAGTGAAAAATTGAGAGCACCTTGCTGAGTGTAAGTTCTTGCAATGTGCAGAAAAGAAAGACTTAAAGGGAACCTGTCACTAGATTTTCCCATATAAAACAGTTTAAAACATAAAGCACATGTAAGCCCTCATATACAGCATGCAAGAATGCTGTAAATTTGTACCCAAAAAGTTCTGCATAACTGTCCAGTTCAATGGGCGTCACTGGTCTTGATCTGTTGCCTCATGCTCCAAGACAAGTTAACATCTCTCTGCCCTGCCAAGGGGAGACCAAAGTATTATAACATGCATGGGCTGGCGCTCTTTGTCCTTTCCATGCACATGCAAACTACAGTACTTTTCTCCGCCTTCAATAGGACAGAGAGAATGTACACCTGCACAAGAGTGCAAAGCAGGACACTGCATGGATGACATAAGATGCCCAATTCACATGAAGCAGGGAAGCAGGATGGCGATACTAAGAAGACAGAACGTGTTGGATCACCCCAGTGACACCCATCGGATGGCACCATAGGTGAGTATAATGAAAGCTTTTTTTGTGTTTGTTCAGCGTCACACTACCGTAGAATATGGGTGAGTGCTATGCAATAAAACATTGCATAGCACTCAGATCTGTGTTAATCTATCGAGCAGGTAACATCACCGTTTATTTTCTCAGGCGTATTGGACTTGCGTATAAAATCCCAGCATGCTGCGATTGCACCCGTATATTGTCTGAGACTCGCCAATGCAAGCCTATGGGTGCGAGAAAAAAATTGCACAGCACTCGAACAATGCGTGTGCTGTCCGATTTTTACACATCGTTGTCCCTTGAAAAGCCAGAAATTCATGTGCCACGTACAGTAAAATCACACTGACAGGTTAGAATAGAATAGATATATACACATAGGATAGATTTATAGATGTCAGTCATACACACATATGTATAGGTATATATATTACATACATACAGTAGATAGATGAAAAGTCGGCAATTCATCTGTCGCATACAGTATTATCACAGCGTGACAGGTTAGAATCGAATAGATAGAATACGTATATACAGTGAGGGGAAATAATGATTTGATCCCTTGCTGATTTTGTAAGTTTGCCCACTGTCAAAGACATGAACAGTCTATAATTTTAAAGGTAGGTTAATTTTAACATTGAGAGACAAAATATAAAAAAATAAAATCCAGAAAATCACATTGTATAAATTATATAAATTTATTTGCATTTTGCAGTAAGAAATAAGTATTTGATCCCATACGAATCATTAAGAGTTCTGGCTCCTACAGACCAGTTACACACTCCTAATCAACTTGTTACCTGCATTAACCCCTTAAACCCATTGGACGTACTATCCCGTCAAGTTGACCTGGGACTTAATTCCCAGTGACGGAATAGTACGTCCAGCGCGATCAGCTGCACTCACGGGGGGAGCGTGGCCGATCGCAGCCGGGTGTCAGCTGACTATCGAAGCTGACATCCGGCACTATGAGCCAGGAGCAGTCACCGACCGCCCCCGACACATTAACCCCTGGCATTCCGGGGGCATAGGGAAGCATCATGCAGGGAGGGGGCTCCCTGCGGGCTTCCCTGAGACCCTCAGTACAAGGCGATGTGCTCACCTTGTACCGAGCGTCCACTCCCTGCAGGCCCCGGATCCAAAATGGCCATGGGGCTACATCCAGGTCCTGCAGGGAGGTGGCTCACAACAGCAGGCGCCAGGAAGCCTCCCTGCTGTGCCTGTGTGATCGCTGATCTGACACAGTGCACAGCAAAGTGTCAGATCAGCGATCTGTCTCTTTTTTCTTTGATGTACCCCCCTGGGGCAAAGTAAAAAAAAATATATTTACATGTGTAAAAAAAAAAATTCCTAAATAAATAAAAAAATATTGTTCCTATAAATACATTCCTTTATCTAAATAAAAAAAAAAACAATTAAAGAACACATATTTAGCATCGCTGCGTCTGTATCGACCCGACCTATAAAACTGTCCCACTAGTTAACCCCTTCGGTGAACACAGTAAAAAAAATAAAAAAAATCGAGGCAAAAAACAACCCTTTATTATCATACTCCCGCACAAAAAGTGGAATAGCACGCGATCAAAAACACAGATATAAATAACCATGGTGTTAGGGGTCGAGTTCCCGCTTCTGTACAGGGGAAATGTCGGTACATCTCCGCTGCGGTCTCCCATTCTTTTCCTGCCGCAGTGGAGGGTGCTCAGCGGAGATGTCGGTTCCTATGTCTTGCTCAGTCTGACTCTGTGCAAAAGGTTACTGCTGCCTTTCCAGCTTCTACCATTGTAGACAGTACTGGGCAGCAGCGAGCAGACATTTTTTGAACTAAGTCCTGCTTTTTCCCAGCTATAAAAGGTTTGCATGGCCGCACGTCCATGCGCTAGTGTACATTTGAAAATGTTTGTGTGTTGATGAGTGCAAGTCGTTCTTTAAACATCCCCTGCCTTGTGTATGACTGTTCGCAAAAGGTGGATGTATGCTATCTAGCGCCCAGCTGAGCTATCAGCATTTAGCATAACTTACAACTTCTCAGCACTAAACATACGTTACAGCGTCTATTGCTGTGACCGCCAGTGTGGCGCCGTGTGTTATTAAAGTGCTTTCCAACCCAAGCCTGGGTGGTTAGTGGCATCCGCCAGTGCGGCACTGCTCGCACTCTTGTGCTACTAATTACTTACGTTTATTCTGACACCCAGTTGCGGTGTCGAGCGCAAGTGGTCTAGACGAACCCAATCCTGTGTCTTGGAATTGGGTTCTGTGACTTCTTGCTTGCACTCTTGGTGCGGTACTATGGCTCTGTGACGTAACAGAGTTTGTTTCCACCACCATATAGTGCCACCATTTGCCAGCAGCGGGTTCTCTCCTGCACGGTGGACCCCGTACTGTGAACGCAACTTATTATTTACTCGGTGTGTTCCGCCAGTCCTAACACATGGTACCGCTGAAAATGTCATCTTGTCCCGCAAAAAACAAGCCGCTATACAGCGTCATCAGTGAAAAAATAAAAAGTTATAGTCTTCAGAATAAAGTGATGCAAAAATAATTCTTTTTTCTATAAAGTAGTTTTTATCGTATAAAGGCGCCAAAACATAAAAAAAATCTAAATGAGGTATCGCTCTAATCATACTGACCCAAAGAATAAAACTGCTTTATCCATTTTACCAAACGCGGAATGGTATAAACGCCACCCCTAGAAGAAATTCATAGCTGGTTTTCGGTCATACTGCCTCACAAAAATCGGAATAAAAAGTGATCAAAAAATGTCTCGTGCCTGAAAATGTTACCAATAAAAACGTCAACTCGTCCCGCAAAAAACAAGACCTCACGTGACTCTGTGGACCAAAATATGGAAAAAATGGAAAAACTATGGTAACGCAAAAAAATATTTTTTGTAATAAAAAGCGTCTTTTAGTGTGTGACAGCTGCCAATCATAAAAATCCGCTAAAAAACCCACTATAAAAGTAAATCAAACCCCTCTTCATCACCCCCTTAGTTAGGGAAAAAATAAAAAATGTATTTATTTCCATTTTCCCATTAGGGTTAGGGCTGGGGTTAGGGTTAGAGCTAGGGTTAGGGTTAGGGCTAGAATTAGGGCTAAGGTTAGGGTTAATGCTAGAATTAGGGCTAGGGTTGGGGCTAGGGTTAGGTTTAGGGTTGGGGCTAGGGTTAGGGTTGGGGCTAGGGTTAGGGTTTGGATTATATTTAGGGTTGGGATTAGGGTTAGGGGTATGTAAGGGTTAGGCGTGTGGTTAGGGTTATTGTTGGGATTAGGGCTAGGGGTGTGTTGGAGTTAGGGGCGTGGTTAGGGTTGGGGTTAGGGGTGTGGTTGGGATTAGGGGTGTATTTGGGTTAGGGTTTCAGTTAGAATTGGGGGTTTCCACTGTTTAGGCACATCAGGGCTCTCCAAATGCGACATGGCGTCTGATCTCAATTCCAGCCAATTCTGCATTGAAAAAGTAAAACCTTACCTGCTCCTACCCTTCCGAGCTCTCCCGTGTGCCCAAACAGGGATTTACCCCAACATATGGGGTATCAGCGTACTCAAGACAAATTGGACAACAACTTCTGGGGTCCAATTTCTCTTGTTACCCTTGGGAAAATAAAAATTGGGGGGCTAAAAAACTTTTTTGTGGGACAAAAATGATTTTTTATTTTCACGGCTTTGCATTATTAACTGTAGTGAAACACTTGGGGGTTCAAAGTTCTCACAACACATCTAGATAAGTTCCTTGGGGGTCTAGTTTCCAATATGGGTTCACTTGGGGGGTTTCTACTGTTTAGGCACATCAGGGGTTCTGCAAATGCAGCCTGATGTCTGCAGACCAATCCAAGTCTGCATTCCAAATGGCGCTCCTTCCCTTCTGAGCTCTGCCATGCGCCCAAACAGTGGTTCCCCCCACATATGGGGTATCAGCGTACTCAGGACAAATTGGACAACAACTTCTGGGGTCCAATTTCTCTTGTTACCCTTGGAAAAATAAAAATTTTGGGGCTAAAAAAACATTTTTGTGGGACAAAAATGATTTTTTTATTTTCACGGCTCTGCGTTATTAACTGTAGGGAAACACTTGGGGTGTTAGGGTTGGCGGAACACACCAAATATATTGTTTATTAAAAGGAATTGGTGCGTTCGCAACCCGGGATCCACTGTGCAGGAAAGTACCTGCTGCTAAATAATGGCGGTATATACTAACTCTGTTAGCTTCACAGAGTAACCGCGAGAGGTGAGCTCTGTGCCTTGTTAGACTTTCACAGAGGCACAGGCCAATTACCCAGATGTGAGCAGTGAGTGGTCATGCATGCATACTCAATCTCCTCGCCGGAGGAGCCAGCATTCTAGGGGCTTATTTCAGCCGGTTCCCTGAACACACTTATACACAATCTCCTCGCCGGAGGTGCCAGCATTCTAGGGGCTTATTTCAGCCGGGTCCCTGAACACATACAAACACATGACTACCTTGGCGCAAAGCATATAGCAACAGACGATACTAGCGCATGGCCGTGCGGTCATGCGCAGTTTATATAGTTGCAGCACAGGAAGCTGCTACTGAAGTTTTTGCCCTTTCAGGACCTTCCAGAAGGACCAATGGAAAGTGCTGCAGTACCTGAGCATGTTTTGCCCTTTCAGGACCTTCCAGAAGGACCAATGGAATGTACTGCAGCACCTGAGCATGTGACCGAACATGTGGCCCTCGACCTCCAATGGGAGACCCTGCCCTAGGCATGCTCAGTGTGAGTAAACAAGGACTTAGTCCCAGAGAGGCTCGCTCGCCGCAGATCAGTGCAGGGTACCATAGGAAAGCCAGAAAAGGCAGTAGTGACCCTATGCACCGAATCAGCCCCAGCGAGACGCTGGGAGCGACGTCTCCGCTGAGCAGAGCCCACTGCGGCCGATACCGAATGGGAGACCGCAGCAGACACGGATCGAGATTCCCCCTGTGCAGCAGAGGAAACTCGACTCCTAACATTACCCCCCCCTCCTAGGGCCCCCCCCTCCTTGAGCCTCACTATGCTCAAAAGCTGCGATAAGCAGCGGAGCCCGAATGTGCTCCACAGGCTCCCAGGTTCTATCCTCTGGGCCGTGACCCTTCCAGTCCACCAGATAAAGTTTCTTGCCACGTACCACCTTGCACCCCACAATAGCATTCACCTCAAACTCATCCGTGGATGAACCCGATGTCCCAGCAGATGACTCGGAAAACCGGGACAAATGAACGGGCTTTAAGAGGGAAACGTGGAAAGTATCGGTGATACCAAGGTGTGGAGGAATAGCCAAACGGTAGACCACAGGGTTGACCTGTTCCAGAACCTTAAACGGGCCAATGTAGCGAGGAGCAAACTTAGTGGACTCAACTCGCAGCCTGATGTTACAGGCGGAGAGCCACACTAAGTCGCCAGGAGCAAAGACGGGAGCGGGGCGCCGGTGTGTATCAGCCGAAACCCACATTCTCTCCTTGGAGGCCCGGATGGCATCCTGTGTGCGGTCCCAGATGTCACGTGCCTCCACCGCCCAGTCTGCCACCCTAGAATCGGTGGATGACACGGGCATGGGCACAGGGACACGCGGATGCTGGCCGTAATTAAGGAGAAAAGGAGTTTGACCAGTGGAATCGGCTACGGCGTTGTTCAGGGCAAATTCCGCCCAAGGTAGCAAAGATGCCCAGTCATCCTGCCTAGCAGAGACGAAATGTCGCAAATATGTCACCAGAGTCTGGTTGGTTCTCTCCACCAACCCATTCGTCTCGGGATGGTATGCAGAGGAGAGGTTTAACTCTATGCTGAGTAAACGGCAGAGCTCTCTCCAAAACCGAGACGCGAACTGGGGACCCCGATCGCTGACAATCTTATCAGGCATACCATGCAAACGGAAAACGTGTTTAATGAACAACACCGCCAAGGCCCGTGCTGAGGGTAACCGAGGAAGCGGCACCAAATGCACCATCTTGGAGAAATGGTCGGTGACAACCCAAATAATGGAGCAGCCACGCGACTTGGGTAGACCCACCACAAAGTCCATCCCGACCATCTCCCAGGGCCTGTCTGCCACCGGCAGAGGGTAAAGCAACCCAGCAGGTTGTTGCCGAGGAGACCGATTCTGGGCGCAAGAAATGCACGCCTGAATATAGTCCCTGACATCTCGGGCCATATGCGGCCACCAGTATGTTCTCGCCAAAAGCTCAGATGTCCTCTTGGTCCCAAAATGCCCACCCAATCTGGAGGAGTGAGCCCAAGAGAGAACCTCCGGTCGCAAGTTAGCTGGCACGAAAGTCTTGCCCAGGGGCACAGACTCTAGCGAAACCGGAGCTACAGTTCTCAGGCTCTCAGAAGGGACAATAAGCCGAGGCTCCTCCTCCTCCTCCTCAGATGACACTACGGAGCGGGAGAGAGCGTCGGCACGAACGTTCTTCTCCCCGGAGAGAAAATGGAGAGTAAAATGGAACCGGGAGAAGAACAGGGACCATCTAGCCTGGCGAGAATTCAGCCGCTGGGCCGTCTGTATATACACCAAGTTCTTGTGGTCAGTGAAGACTTGGAAGGGAAAGCGAGCTCCCTCCAAGAGGTGTCTCCACTCTGAAAAAGCCAACTTCATGGCTAGCAACTCCCTGTCCCCGATGGAATAATTCCTCTCCGCTTGTGTGAAGGTCTTGGAGAAGAAGAAGCAAGGATGCTTCCGACCTTGAGCATCCTTTTGGAAAAGGACTGCTCCAGCACCAACGGATGAGGCATCCACCTCCAAGATAAATGGTTTATCTACATCGGGGCGATGTAGGATGGGAGCGCTAGCGAAGTGTGACTTAATCGAGAGAAAGGCCTTGGAGACCTCCTCTGACCACAACTTGGGATTTGCTCCCTTCTTGGTGAGGGCAACCAAGGGAGCCACCAAAGTTGAGAAGTGTTGAATGAACTGGCGATAGTAATTGATGAACCCCATAAAGCGCTGCACCGCTTTAAGAGAATGGGGTTCCTGCCAGTCCATTACAGCCTGTAGCTTAGCAGGATCCATAGCCAAACCCTGGGCGGAGATGATATAGCCCAGGAAAGGCAAGGACTCCTGCTCAAACACACACTTCTCCAACTTGGCGTAGAGGGAGTTTGCCCATAAGAGGTCGAAGACTTTGCGAACATCTCTCCGATGGGAGTCAATATCTGGAGAGTAGATGAGAATATCATCCAGATAGACTACGACCGAGGTGGTGAGCATATCTCGGAAGATGTCGTTCACAAAGTCTTGGAAAACGGCTGGGGCATTACAGAGCCTGAAGGGCATCACCAGATATTCATAGTGCCCATCCCTGGTGTTAAAAGCCGTCTTCCATTCATCCCCCTCACGGATGCGAATCAGGTTGTAAGCACCCCGCAGATCTAACTTTGTAAATACCCTTGCTCCCCGTAGCCTATCAAAAAGCTCAGATATTAGGGGTAATGGGTACTTGTTCTTAACGGTGATGGCGTTAAGACCCTGTAGTCTATTCATGGACGTAAGTCTCCAGTCTTCTTCTGTACGAAGAAGAACCCAGCCCCTGCCGGTGACACTGACTTCCTAATGAATCCTCTTGCCAGATTCTCTTGGATGTACTGGGACATTGCCTCCGTCTCCGGGAGAGATAACGGATAGACTCGACCCCGGGTAGGCTCAGCACCAGGCAAGAGGTCAATAGGACAGTCATAGGGGCGGTGAGGCGGAAGGGTCTCCGCAGCTCTTTTGGAGAACACGTCTGCATAGGGCCAATAGTGCTTGGGGAGAGAGGAAAGATCTGCGGGTACCTGTGTAGTAGCAACCTGAACGCACTCCCTCTGACATCTACCCTCGCAGGATTTACTCCATCCCAAAATTCTCCCAGAGGACCACTCAATATGAGGAGAATGGTAGCGAAGCCATGGTATCCCCAACAGGACCTCATCAATTCCCTCAGGAATGACTAATAGGGAGATTATCTCCTGATGTGATGGAGACACAGATAGCGTGAAAGGAATGGTTTGGTGGGTAATCTGTGAAGGTAGTGTTGACCCGTTTACCACTCGAACGGTTACTGGCTTGGCGAGCATCACCAAGGGTATTGCGTGACGCTGGGCAAAAGCGGAAGACATAAAGTTACCTTCTGCCCCAGAATCCACGCATAGCTCGACCATAAGAGTGGATGGGCCTATGGTAATTGTCCCCTTGAAGGACAACTTTGAGGCAAACGTCGCCGTGTCTAGTGTACCTCCTCCAACTGCCACTAGACGCTGACGTTTCCCCGACCGCTGAGGACCCTTGGAGGCAAGATGTCCTAACTGCTGGCAAACATGATGGACCTTATGTGCACGGGCGGACTGAGACTTGGATCCCGCTCGTGTCACCTCTAAGGCCTCATGTGACTCGGACGCCTGGACTAGAGATTCCAAAGGTTTGGCGAAGGTGGGAGCCAACCGAAACCTCTGCCTACACTGGGCTCGCTCCAGCCTTCACTCGTGAAAACGAAGGTCTATGCGAGTAGATACGGCTATAAGCTCCTCCAGTGTGGCGGGAATCTCCCTAGTGGCCAAAGCGTCCTTCACATGGTCAGCCAGCCCCCTCCAAAATACGGAAATGAGGGTTTTATCTGGCCATTCCAACTCAGACGCTAAAGTCCGGAAGTGAACAGCAAAATGGCTGACAATGGTTGAACCCTGAGTCAAAGCCAGCAGTTGGAGCGCTGTATCATGGGTGACTTGAGGTCCTAAAAAGACCTGTTTCAGAGTGTCCAGAAACCTAGGAACACTCCGCACCACATGATCATTGCGCTCCCACAGCGGCGTAGCCCACTCCAACGCTCTGTCCGACAGGAGAGAGATTATGAATCCCACCTTTGCCCGCTCAGTAGGGAAACGTGCAGCCAGAAGCTCGAGGTGTATACCACATTGGCTCACGAAACCCCTACAGGACTTACTGTCCCCAGAGTATCTCTGAGGCAAAGGAAGGTGAGATAGGGTCGGAACAGAGGTGGCAGTGGGTAAAGCTGCTGCAGCCACGGTAGCAGCCTGAACAGCTATTGCGGTAACATCCACCGCCGAGGTTGCACGCTCAAGAGACGCCAACCGGCCCTCCAGCAGCTGGATGTACCCCTGCAATCGCTGTTCATCCGCCATTACTTAGCCAGATCCTGGCGCTAGTATACTGTTAGGGTTGGCGGAACGCACCAAATATATTGTTTATTAAAAGGAATTGGTGCGTTCGCAACCCGGGATCCACCGTGCAGGAAAGTACCTGCTGCTAAATAATGGCAGTATATACTAACTCTGTTAGCTTCACAGAGTAACCGCGAGAGGTGAGCTCTGTGCCCTGTTAGACTTTCACAGAGGCACAGGCCAATTACCCAGATGTGAGCAGTGAGTGGTCATGCATGCATACTCAATCTCCTCGCCGGAGGAGCCAGCATTCTAGGGGCTTATTTCAGCCGGTTCCCTGAACACACTTATACACAATCTCCTCCCCGGAGGTGCCAGCATTCTAGGGCTTATTTCAGCCGGGTCCCTGAACACATACAAACACATGACCACCTTGGCGCAAAGCATATAGCAACAGACGATACTAGCGCATGGCCGTGCGGTCATGCGCAGTTTATATAGTTGCAGCACAGGAAGCTGCTACTGAAGTTTTTGCCCTTTCAGGACCTTCCAGAAGGACCAATGGAAAGTGCTGCAGTACCTGAGCATGTTTTGCCCTTTCAGGACCTTCCAGAAGGACCAATGGAATGTACTGCAGCACCTGAGCATGTGACCGAACATGTGGCCCTCGACCTCCAATGGGAGACCCTGCCCTGGGCATGCTCAGTGTGAGTAAACAAGGACTTAGTCCCAGAGAGGCTCGCTCGCCGCAGATCAGTGCAGGGTACCATAGGAAAGCCAGAAAAGGCAGTAGTGACCCTATGCACCGAATCAGCCCCAGCAAGACGCTGGGAGCGACGTCTCCACTGAGCAGAGCCCACTGCGGCCGATACCGAATGGGAGACCGCAGCAGACACGGATCGAGATTCCCCCTGTGCAGCAGAGGAAACTCGACTCCTAACATGGGGGTTCAAAGTTCTCAGAACTAGTGTGGAGCATTCCGATACTGCAAATATCAGGTATCAGCCGATATTCGTGGTATCAGAATTCCGATACGGAGTTCCGATACTTTTGCAATATCGAATATCGGAATCGGAAGTTCCCATAGTGCAATGAGCCAGTTTGATTTAATTCAGCCAATGAGGAATCCTAAGAAGTGTAGGCACATCCTGCTATGCATGTTAGGTATGTAAGTAAGGGCATGGCTGTGATTAGCTGCTGAAATGATGTCATGATGCACTATAAAAGCCGCTGCCATTTTGGGTTCACTCTGCTGTTAATTCAGTTAAGGACAGGACGCTGCTGTTCTGACTGAGGGATATTTTGAGATAGTGATTTGCTTCATTTTGCTTTACCCAGGCTAATTTAGCAACCACTGTGTGAGAACCTTGTTTTTGCCTTGCAGCGCTGTTCACGGCTGTCTGCAAGGTCTCTGTGTGAGTGCAGTGCACGCTGTAGTCTGTTCTGCAGCCACAGCTGGTTGTAGTCAGCTCAGCATGCGTCACTACCTCATACTTTTCCATTGTCCTTTTTTCAATTAGTGCTGCCTGCTGCACATTTTTTCTGAATTATCCTATTAGTGGGTTTCCATCCGTATCCTGATAGATTGTGAAAAAACATAGGAGTACCCCACTGCTGCGGAACGAATAAATTCAAGCCATTGTCGGATGAATGGCAGCTAACGCATCGACTTCAATTAGTGCCACATCCTTTCAAGCATAGAGCACTGAAGAGCGCCCATCTGTCTCTTCACCACCTGCCAAATTGCTCAGGCAGTCAGAGAGCCAAGGACAGGAGCCATCTCTACTTCTTTACTCTGAATCTCTTGGCTTGGGAAGAGCCAAGCAGCATTTGAGAAACTGAAGAAGAGGCAGTATACAGTGATGCGCAACTGCTTTCTCTCTCTGAATCCGAAGAGGCAGGTGGGCCAGCGCCTACGGTCAGCACACCTCAGTACGCATCTGATGATGAGATCCAGGTACAGGAAGGTAGTGGGAGCAGCTCTGAGGAAGAGATTCCCCGAACAGCCCAAAAAGGAGGGAGAGGGAGGGGGAAGACTGCGTTGCTTGTAGCCTCCACTTTGGCACCCATTAGGAGCATGCCTCTTCCAAAACCCAAAATGGGCGCTCCCAAGACTTGCAGTGCCTGGTCCTTTTTTGATACAGTTGCAGATGACATTTGCTTTGTCAAATGCAAGCTGTGTAATCAGAAAGTCAAAAGAGGGAAAAGTGTCAGCAACCTCAATACCACAAATATGTGGAAACATGTGCAGACCAAGCATGTGGTGGAGTTATAAAAACACACTGAAGACCTAGGCCAACCTACAGCGGCACCTACCACCTCTTCAGCTCGTGTTGTAGCCTCTTCCAGCTCACACACAGCTGGTTCAGCTTCCTCACAGGATCGCCTTAGAAGAACCTCTGGTACTGTTGGACAGAGACACAGTGTAGTTCCACCCACAGCACCACATTCCCTGTCATCCTCACACTCCCAGGCCAGTCTACAGCCATCGGTAGCACAGGCATGGGAGAAAAGGTGGCCATACTCGGCAAACCACCCCCGAGCACAGGCTCTGAATGCTGGCATTGCAAAACTACTGTCCATTGAAATGCTGTCATTCAAGCTGGTGGAGACTGACACCTTCCGTAACTTCATGGCATTGACAGTCCCACAATACAACATGCCCAGCCACTTTTATTTCAGCAGGGAAGCTATCCCTGCCCTGCAAAAGCATGTGGAGGGAAAAATTAAACAAGCGCTACTTATCGCCGTCAGTAGCAAGGTCCACCTGACCACTAATGCGTGGACCAGTCACCATGGACAGGGACGATACCTTTCCCTCACTATCCATTGGGTAAATGTTGTGGAGCCGGGGACAGATCCTGATGGTGGCGATGTATGTGTTCTGTCAACTCCAAGGATTGCAGGAATCCAGTCTGTACACATTGACTCCTCCTCATACTCCAGTTTCTCTGAATCACTGCTGCAGGAGCTTTCACAGTCTACCTAAACATGGACCCGTGAACGCTTACCTGTTACGACCTTATATGAGCACAGCCGTGGCCAAGCTTCAACAGCCATATTGAAATTAATTTCTTTGGGGAATCAAAGCCACACAGCGCAGGAGCTCTGGAATGAAATCAAGCAGGAGAGCGACGTGTGGTTTGTGCCAGCGAATCTCCAGCCAGGCATGGTAGTGTTTGACAATGGCCAAAATCTGGTGGCAGCTCTGGGCCTAGGCAACCTCACTCACATCCCATGTCTGGTGCATGTGCTCAACTTGGTCATGCAGAGTTTTTTGAGGGACTATCCGGATCTTGATGCGCTGCTGCACAAGGTCCGCCTAGATTGCGCTCACTTGCGGCGTTCCAGCATGGCAAGATTCCGCATTGCAGCTCTGCAGTGCCGATTCCGCCTCCTGGAACATCGCATCATATGTGACCTACCAAACAGATGGAATTCAATGTTACATGTCTTGGAGCGGTTGTGTGAGCATCAGGCATCAGTAATGGAGTACCAGCTGCATCAGGCGCAAACAAGTCGCACTGCGCGCTGTTCACACTTCACCACCACTGAATGGGCCTCTATGAATGACATCTGCCACGTTTTGTGTGCCTTTGATGATTCCACACAGATGGCGAGTGCAGATGATGCACTAGTAAGCATTACTATCCCCCTTATCTGCCTGCTTGAAAAAACACTGCAAGCACTAAGGGAGGAGGTTGTGGAAGAGGTGGTTGAACCTGTCCTGGAGCCTGCGCTGTTATGTTATCCCTTGACCATGCACAGTTAGCGCTGCCTCTCTTCTGACATCATTTCATGTCAGGCTGACTGCGCCTGTACGGCTGCGCTGCCCGAGATCTCGCCCCGCTGTGTCTTCTGATTTATTCACACTGCGGGGCTGGGATTCATGGGCATGCGCAGTGCATATCTTCGCCTCTCACTCATCTCCCTCCGCCTACTTCGGACTGTGCGGCATCAGCTGATCCCTAATCGCCGTGGCATGCGCTTAGGGATCAGCTGACGCCACAGTCTGAAGAAGGCAGAAGGAGATGAGTGAGAGGCGAAGATATGCACAGCGCATGCCCATGAATCCCAACCATGGGGTGAATAAATCAGAAGGCACTGCGGGGCGGGATCTCGGGCAGCGCGGCCGCACAGGCGCAGTCAGCCTGACATCAAATGATGTCAGAAGACGGGCAGCGCTAACTGTGCATGCCCAAGGGATAACATAACAGCGCAGGCTCCGGGACAGATTCAAACAACGCTGAGGATGCGGTGCCTGGCACCAAGGCGGTATGAATGACTGCTGTGCTGCGTCTCATTAAGAAGGAAAGTCCCGCCTCCGGGACGGTTTCACGGTATGAGGGGGCACATTTTATAAGTGTTGACTTCAGCATGTGCAAGGAGCATAACTAAAAGAGCCACCTTTTCCTTGTGCAGCATTAGTGCTGCACAAGGTGGCTCTTTTAGTTTCAAGCGCCTGGGGGGTGACAGGTTCCCATTCAACTTGATCCAATTAGGCCTCTGCCTACACTCTCTTTCTCCTGTAATCCCTAGGCTCCAACACCGACAGTTGCTACTCAGAAGTGTCTTTGGCACGGGTACTCCCTTCTGCCCAGCCTGGTTTCAGCACGCCAGCTGTTTCCGGGTAGTGTCAAGGTCACTTTGCCTCCAATACGTTGCCCTGTCGGGTTGCAGTCGGGTTAGCCAACTCAATGGTGCCTGCAGTTTAGGTGCTTCCTATGTGGGCTTCGGGATCTGGCAATCAAGGCTGGTTCCGTAATGCCAAAAGGACAAGATCACCCTGTATGACTGTGGGTTTTCCGTAACTCCGGCCGGCTTGCGGCCTTGCAGTTTTTTGTTCATGTGGACCTTCTGCTGACTATCTGAGTTCCAGCACCATTAGCTGGTTCTTTAGAAGTCAATCTTGAACAGGTCCCCCTGGGTTCCAGTACCATCAGCTGGTTCCAGGCAGAGCCTTTGGCTTAGGTGTCTCCTTCACGGTATCCGAGTTCCACCAACGTCTGGTGGTCCTTGGTAGTACTTTATGGCATGGGTACCTCCTGCTTAGTAACCGAGTTCCAGTACCGTCAGCTGGTCCTCGGTAGTTCCATTGGCTTGGCTTGTACCTTCTGCTACCCATCCGGGTTCCAGTACCGTCAGCTGGTTCTTGGCAGTGTCTTTGGCTCTTGTACCTTCTGCTACCCATCCTGGTTCCAGTACCATCAGCTGGTTCAAGGCAGAGCCTTTAGCTTAGGTGCCTCCTTCTCGGTATCCGAGTTCCACCAATGTCTGGTGATCCTTGGTAGTGTTTTCTTGCACGGGTACCTCCTGCTTAGTAACCGGGTTCCAGTACCATCGGCTGGTCCTCGGTAGTTCCATTGGCTCTTGTACCTTCTGCTACCCATCCGGGTTCCAGTACCGTCAGCTGGTTCTTGGCAGTGTCTTTTGCTCTTGTACCTTCTGCTACTCATCCTGGTTTCAGTACCGTCAGCTGGTTCCAGGCAGAGCCTTTGGCTTAGGTGCCTCCTTCTCGGTATCCAAGTTCCACTAATATCTGGTGGTCCTAGGTAGTGCTTTCTGGCATGGGTACCTCCTGCTTAGTAACCGAGTTCCAGTACCGTCAGCTGGTCCTCGGTAGTTCCATTGGCTTGGCTTGTACCTTCTGCTACCCATCCGGGTTCCAGTACCGTCAGCTGGTTCTTGGCAGTGTCTTTGGCTCTTGTACCTTCTGCTACCCATCCTGGTTCCAGTACCATCAGCTGGTTCAAGGCAGAGCCTTTGGCTTAGGTGCCTCCTTCTCGGTATCCGAGTTCCACCAATGTCTGGTGATCCTTGGTAGTGCTTTCTTGCACGGGTACCTCCTGCTTAGTAACCGGGTTCCAGTACCATCGGCTGGTCCTCGGTAGTTCCATTGGCTCTTGTACCTTCTGCTACCCATCCGGGTTCCAGTACCGTCAGCTGGTTCTTGGCAGTGTCTTTTGCTCTTGTACCTTCTGCTACTCATCCTGGTTTCAGTACCGTCAGCTGGTTCCAGGCAGAGCCTTTGGCTTAGGTGCCTCCTTCTCGGTATCCAAGTTCCACTAATGTCTGGTGGTCCTCGGTAGTGCTTTCTGGCATGGGTACCCTCTGCTTAGTAAGCCGTTTCCAGTACCGTCAGCTTGTCCTCGGTAATTTCATTGGCTCTTGTACCTTCGGTTACCCATCAGGGTTCCAGTACTGTCAGCTGGTTCTCGGCTGTTCCTCAGCATTCTTGTACCTTCTGCTACATTTCCAAGTTCAAGCTTTTTGAAATGGTTTTTGGTAATCACTCTGGATCTCCCAGACGATGACCCTAAAGACGACGACCCTGAGGACCACCCCGAAGAAGACGACGACCCTGGAGACGATGACCCCGGAGATGACGACCCCGGAGAGGATGATGATGATGAAGAAAGAGTGGGAGAAGTAAAAAAAGAAGGTGAAGAGCATGGAAGTAGTGAAACAAATATCTGACAAAATATAAAAAACCTTAAAATAGTCAATATCTTTGTAACTCCGAACGTCTTAAAAAAATAATTCCTGCTATTCCATTTGATTGGGCTAAACCTCTATGCCTTTAATGTCTCCTCCACCTCCCCCAATACATTCTACATTATTCTTAGTTGTTTTCCTTCATGTAGAATTAACCAACAAGGAAAGAAAGGGTTTATTTTACCGTATATACTCGAGTATAAGCCGACCCAAGTATAAGCCGACCCCCCTAATTTTGCCACAAAAAACTGGGAAAACTTATTGACTCGAGTATAAGCCTAGGCTGGAAATGCAGCAGCTACCGGTGAATTTCAAAAATAAAAATAGATCATTATTTCCCCATAGCTGTGCCATATAGTGCTCTGCACCGTTCATTATTTCCCCATAGCTGTGCCATATAGTGCTCTGCACCGTTCATACTGCCCCATAGCTGTACCATATAGTGCCCTGCACCGTTCATACTGCCCCATAGCTGTGCCATATAGTGCTCTGCACCGTTCATACTGCCCCATAGCTGTACCATATAGTGCTCTGCACCGTTCCTTTTTCCCCATAGCTGTGCCATATAGTGCTCTGCACCATTCATACTGCCCCATAGCTGTGCCATATAGTGCTCTGCACCGTTCATACTGCCCCTGTTGTGAATTCTGTGGTCAGGCTCCCTCCTGTGGTCATGAGTGGTACTTCGGCTGGTTCTGTCCATGAGCTTCCTTTGGTGGATGTGAGTGGGGCTGCGGCTTCTGAGTTTCCTTCCTCAGGTGACGAGGTTAAGTCGTTAGGTGCTGTTCTATTTAACTCCACCTAGTTCTTTGTTCCTGGCCTCCAGTCAATGTTCCAGTATTGGTCTTGCTCTCTCCTGGATCGTTCTTGTGGCCTGTCTGCCCTGCATAAGCTAAGTTCTGCTTGTGTTACTTTTGTTTGCTATTTTTTCTGTCCAGCTTGCTATATTGGTTTGTTTTGCTTGCTGGAAGCTCTGGGACGCAGAGGGAGCACCTCCGTACCGTTAGTCGGTGCGGAGGGTCTTTTTGCGCCCTCTGCGTGGTTGTTTGTAGGTTTTTGTGCTGACCGCAAAGCTATCTTTCCTATCCTCGGTCTATTCAGTAAGTCGGGCCTCACTTTGCTAAAATCTATTTCATCTCTGTGTTTGTATTTTCATCTTTACTCACAGTCATTATATGTGGGGGGCTGCCTTTTCCTTTGGGGAATTTCTCTGAGGCAAGGTAGGCTTATTTTTCTATCTTCAGGCTAGCTAGTTTCTCAGGCTGTGCCCGAGGCGCCTAGGTCTGGTCAGGAGCGCTCCACGGCTACCTCTAGTGTGGTGTGATAGGATTAGGGATTGCGGTCAGCAGAGTTCCCACGTCTCAGAGCTCGTCCTATGTTATTAGTAACTATCAGGTCATTTTCAGTGCTCTTAACCACCAGGTCCATTGTGGTTCTAAATCACCAGTTCATAACAGTACTGGAGGCCCAAAGTACTAATGCTTCTCAATAGAGGGAAAAGAGAAGTTCTGAGACCATTTTTTTTTCTTTGCACTGTGTTTTGTCTTTCTTTTCCCCTAGACATTTGGGTGGTTCAGGACACAGGTGTAGTGATGGACATTAAAGGCCTGTCTTCTTGTGTGGATCATCTCACTGCAAGAGTACAAAATATTCAAGACTTTGTGGTTCAGAATTCTATGTTAGAACCTAGAATTCCTATTCCTGATTTGTTTTCTGGAGATAGAGCGAAGTTTCTGAGTTTTAAAAATAATTGTATACTATTTCTGGCTTTGAAACCCCGCTCCTCTGGTGACCCAGTTCAACAAGTTAAGATCATTATTTCTTTATTACGTGGCGACCCTCAAGACTGGGCATTTTCCCTTGTGCCAGGAGATCCTGCATTATGTGATATTGATGCGTTTTTTCTGGCGCTGTATGATGAACCTAATTCAGTGGATCAGGCAGAGAAAAATTTGCTGGCTCTGTGTCAGGGTCAGGATGAGGTAGAGATATATTGTCAGAAGTTTAGGAAGTGGTCTGTGCTCACTCAATGGAATGAATGTGCGCTGGCAGCAATTTTCAGAAAGGGTCTCTCTGAAGCCCTTAAGGATGTCATGGTGGGATTTCATATGCCTGCTGGTCTGAATGAGTCTATGTCTTTGGCCATTCAGATCGATCGACGCTTATGTGAGCGTAAAACTGTGCACCAATTGGCGGTATTATCTGAGCATAAACCTGAGCCTATGCAATGTGATAGGACTTTGACCAGAGCTGAACGGCAAGAACACAGACGTCGGAATGGGCTGTGTTTTTACTGTGGTGATTCCACTCATGCTATCTCCGATTGTCCTAAGCGCACTAAGCGGTTCGCTAGGTCTGCCACCATTGGTACGGTACAGTCGAAATTTCTTTTGTCCGTCACTTTGATCTGCTCTTTGTCATCCTATTCTGTCATGGCATTTGTGGATTCAGGCGCTGCCCTGAATTTAATGGACTTGGAGTATGCTAGGCGCTGTGGGTTTTTCTTGGAGCCCTTGCAGTATCCTATTCCATTGAGAGGAATTGATGCTACGCCTTTGGCCAAGAATAAGCCTCAGTACTGGACCCAACTGACCATGTGCATGGCTCCTGCGCATCAGGAGGATATTCGCTTTTTGGTGTTGCATAATCTGCATGATGTGGTCGTGTTGGGGTTGCCATGGCTACAAGTCCATAACCCAGTATTGGATTGGAAATCTATGTCTGTGTCCAGCTGGGGTTGTCAGGGGGTACATGGTGATGTTCCATTTCTGTCTATTTCATCATCCACCCCTTCTGAGGTCCCAGAGTTCTTGTCAGATTACCGGGATGTATTTGATGAGCCCAAGTCCAATGCCCTACCTCCGCATAGTGATTGCGATTGTGCTATCAATTTGATTCCTGGTAGTAAATTTCCTAAAGGTCGACTGTTTAATTTGTCTGTGCCTGAGCACACCGCTATGCGGAGTTACGTAAAGGAATCCTTGGAGAAGGGTCATATTCGCCCATCGTCGTCGCCATTGGGAGCAGGGTTCTTTTTTGTGGCCAAGAAGGATGGTTCGTTGAGACCTTGTATTGATTACCGCCTTCTAAATAAAATCACAGTCAAATTTCAGTACCCCTTGCCGCTGCTGTCTGATTTGTTTGCTCGGATTAAGGGGGCTAGTTGGTTCACCAAGATAGATCTTCGTGGTGCGTATAATCTTGTGCGTATTAAACAGGGCGATGAATGGAAAACAGCATTTAATACGCCCGAGGGCCATTTTGAGTACCTGGTTATGCCATTCGGGCTTTCCATTGCTCCATCAGTATTTCAGTCCTTTATGCATGACATCTTCCGAGAGTACCTGGATAAATTCCTGATTGTATACTTGGATGATATTTTGGTCTTCTCGGATGATTGGGAATCTCACGTGAAGCAGGTTAGAATGGTGTTCCTGGTCCTGCGTGCAAATTCTTTGTTTGTGAAGGGGTCAAAGTGTCTCTTTGGTGTTCAGAAGGTTTCATTTTTGGGTTTCATTTTTTCCCCTTCTACTATCGAGATGGACCCTGTTAAAGTTCAGGCCATTTATGATTGGATACAGCCAACATCTCTGAAGAGTCTGCAAAAGTTCCTGGGCTTTGCTAATTTTTATCGTCGCTTCATCAATAAGTTTTCTAGTATTGCTAAACTGTTGACTGATTTAACCAAGAAGGGTGCTGATGTGGTCAATTGGTCTTCTGCTGCTGTGGAAGCTTTTCAAGAGTTGAAGCGTCGTTTTTCTTCTGCCCCTGTGTTGTGTCAGCCAGATGTTTCGCTCCCGTTCCAGGTCAAGGTTGATGCTTCTGAGATTGGAGCGGGGGCTGTTTTGTCGCAAAGAAGTTCTGATGGCTCGGTGATGAAGCCATGTGCCTTCTTTTCCAGGAAGTTTTCGCCTGCTGAGCGTAATTATGATGTTGGCAATCGAGAGTTGCTGGCCATGAAGTGGGCATTCGAGGAGTGGCGTCATTGGCTTGAAGGAGCTAAGCATCGCGTGGTGGTCTTGACTGATCACAAGAACTTGAGTTATCTTGAGTCTGCCAAACGGTTGAATCCTAGACAGGCTCGTTGGTCGCTGTTTTTCTCCCATTTTGACTTTGTGGTTTCGTACCTTCCGGGCTCTAAGAATGTGAAGGCGGATGCCCTGTCTAGGAGTTTTGTGCCCGACTCTCTGGGTTTGCCTGAGCCGGCGGGTATTCTCAAAGAGGGGGTAATTTTGTCTGCCATCTCCCCTGATTTGCGGCGGGTGCTGCAAAAATTTCAGGCTAATAGACCTGACCGTTGCCCAGCGGATAAACTGTTTGTCCCTGATAAATGGACGAGTAGAGTTATCTCTGAGGTTCATTGTTTGGTGTTGGCTGGTCATCCTGGAATCTTTGGTACCAGAGATTTGGTGGCTAGATCCTTTTGGTGGCCATCTCTGTCGCGGGATGTGCGTTCGTTTGAGCAGTCCTGTGGGATTTGTGCTCGGGCTAAGGCTACGTTCACATTAGCGTCATGCGACGCTGCGTTGCCGACGCACGACAACGCATGCGTCATGCGCCCTTATATTTATCATTGGGGACGCATGCGTTGCGTTGTCGTGCGTTTTCAGTAAAACGCACGACGCATGCGTCGTTTCACCGCACCTGGGTGGCGTCGGAGACGCTACCATGTTGCATTTTTGTAGCGTCCAAAAAACGCATGCGTCGCACTTGCGTCGCTCGTGCGTCGCCATTGCGTTAAAATCTCCATTGAAACACATTGACAATGCACTTGCGTCGCGTGTGTGCGTCGTGCGTGCGTTGTACGACGCATGCGTCGTTACATAAAATTAAACAAAAAGGTGTCTAGACAGTGTCTAGACAGTGCAAACTGTGAGAAAAACATCCCCCATATATAAAGAAAATTTTTGGATTGTTTGTCACTTCTGCAGCAGGCTACACAACAGTCTACATCAGACCAGACACACCAGAGAAACTGTCTTCTCATCCGTTGTCCAGAGATGTAAGTATAGAATGATTCTGTGCATTTTCTACATGTGTTTTAAAATTATTTTTGCAAGTTGTGTATTATATTCTGCACTGTTTAAAGATATTGTGGTATTTTTAGTCTGGTTGTGATGTATGGCGTTGTATAGGATGGTGTTTCATTGTCTGCGGCCTTGATTATTGTTCTTTCCAGGATAGAATTTTATTTTCCATTTTTGGTTTGGTGGTGTTTATTGTATTCAGTTGTGATGTTTTATTCTTGCGTTATATGATGGCGTTTAATAGTCTCCGGCCCTGACGGTTTTATTGTAAAGTATGGTAGTGTATAGAATTATTCTGCGCCCTTGTTACATTTAATAATTTTTTATTGCAAGTTGTGTATTATGTTCTGCACTGTGGTTATGTAAAGACATTGTTGTATATATCTGGTTGTGATGTATGGCGTTGTATGTCCTTTTATTGTCTCCGGCCCTGTCGGTTTTATTGTAAAGTATGGTGTTTTTATTTGTTAATTTTTACCTTTCAAAAATCTATTGTATTTTTTGGGTTGCTTGCTCAGTGCATTACTGTACTTTTAAAAAAAAAAAAACCACTCTTTTGGTATTACTACATTGGGTCTGTTGTAGATTAGTTTTCTTATCTTTAGGCTTTTGTTTACTCTGGCATTGGGTTGTCTCATTGGGTTGTCTCAGCCATTGTTTCTTTAATTTAATCAATGTGGCAGTGTTGTTTGCTCAGCGTTAGTAGTTGGAGTGCAATGTTCTTTGTGGTTTAAATTAAAAGTTTTTTTTTTTTTTTTTTTTATATTGCTGGATTGTGCATAGGAGCATACGATCAATTATTTTGTTCTTTATTTCAGAATTGCATTTGTCATGGCCAGCGGCAGCGATTCCAGCCACACCCCACCGCTGAGGAGTCCGGTGAGTACATGATCTACTATTACTATATTCGCTGTCATTTGTAGATTGGTCACTCAACTTTTTGTAAACTATTTTGCAGGCTTCTTCAAGTGAGGAGGAGAGCCAGGAGGAAGAGAGGGAGCAGGAGCAGAGACCACGGGGCCAAGCTGTGGTTGCAGGACGGAGAGTAAGTTTTTATTTCTAACCTATTTATTTTTGTGGTTTATTTTTTTTGTTTTTGCGGGTATGGGGGGTGGTGGGATGGGGTGGTGTTGTGTGTGGTAGGTGGCGGTGGAGGAGGTAGGGACAACTCTTATTTATCTTGCAAAAATTAATATTTTCAATTTTTTCTAGGTTTCACAACGGGCCCTGGATGAACCCCTGGACATAGACCTCATGGTGGCATCCATAGAGGAACGGGACCCGTTGTGGGACAGCCGTGACCACCGGCACGCGGACCAGGGCATATTGCGGCGTCTGTGGAAAGAGGTGGCACAATTGCTGTGGGATGGCTTCGACAGCGCTTCCTCCACGGTCCAAGCTAGTTTTCGTAAGTATTTCCAAAATGCTGCTGTGACCCATCATGCCAGGATTACACAACCGTCTGTGATGTCTTCTATTGGTATTGCACACGGTTGCGTAATCGTTGTCAATATATTCTCTTAATTTTTTTTTTTTTTTTTTATTTATTTATACACAGTTAGAAAACTGAGGACCAGATGGCGCTCCATGAAGGACCGTTTCAAGAGGGGCCTGAAAAAGGAGGGACAGACTCGTAGTGGTGCTGCCGCTTCAAGGACCTCGGTGTACAAGAATAACCGTATACTGCAGTTCTTGCGACCGGTCCTTGAAAGCAGAGAGTAAGTATAGTACCTATGCACACACCTAGTTTTTACAACATTCATATTCACATACTACATTCCAGCCACGTAGCTTATTGCCCAGCCATTTATTTTGGCAAGTACAAAGTATAGAAATGAACAACAAAAGGCAAGTTCACCGAGGCGTGAAAAGGAAAAAAATACATACTTTTATCCTCTTCAATCTTAAGCAGAGGATGAAACATCAGCACAATACAATAGACACTATCTACGCGTTTCAGGTGGCAGGGAACATCAGACCTGAAACGCGTAGATAGTGTTTTTATTGTATTGTGCAGATGTTTCATCCTCTGCTTCTGATTGAAGTGAATAAAGTATTTTGTTTTTACTTTTCAGGCCTTGTTGACCTCGAATTTAGATTCATTTCTGGTCTTCTCACACTTGACACAGCGGCTCCCTTCTGGGATTACTACAATGGTGAGCTTGACTAGCAATTTCCCTGAAATCTGAAGTATACAGAACACAGAAAGATAGTAGATTGGCCATGCCCAGCCAATATTTCATAGTGTAGTAGTATAGTGGCTATCCAGGTGTATCCCAGATTTAGTTATACACAAAAAATTAAAATATTATAGACACGGCAAACATCCCACTGCAAAGCAGGTTATGTTCCCATGGTTGCTCAGCTCGCAGGACCTGTGATGACGTCTCGGTCACATGACCGTGACGTCATGGCAATTCCAACGTAAGCATAATTGTCTGGCGTTACAAACCGCAACCATGGGTGACTATTTTGAATTAAATAAATGCATTTTTTTTAATATTGATGGTGCATATGCAGTGTCAATATTAAAAATAGGTTAATATTAATGGTGGTAATGGATACCTGGCGGTAAAGTTAATTAATGACGCATGTGAAATGTGATATTTAGTATACTAATACTTTCCTTATGTTTTCACAGAACACACAGCAGCACCCGCGAGACTGTCCGACCCTCTGGAGCGGTCCTTCGTGAAGCGCCATCTGAAGCGTCGCAGCCATCCCACAGCGAGAGCAGGTCTGCACCACCACAATCTGGCGAACCGGCAGCCGGTCCATCAGATGTTCCCCTGGCCGAGGCCTCTGTCGCTCCTTCCTTCGGGTCTTCCCGACAGCGTCAGCGGGCCTCGGACAGGGCGGTCATGCCCGAATTTTTACATTTCAGCACCGTATTTCAGAATGGTTTCAAGGCGCTGTGCGATAAAATGTCCAATATCGAACGGCGTCTTGAAAACATCGAAACGGATCTCGCGAGGCCGGCCAAACATTTTTTTAATGCCATTCACAACGGGATGGTTGAACATCTTACGCCGGAACTCCAGATTTCGGTCATGCAGGGCTGCAACAATGTTTATGTCACTGCTCTGCAGCAGGCTCGGGTCATGCAGTCAGCGACAAATGTGCCCACAGTACCATCGCTGGCTGCCATGACTCCGACTCCTGCTGCAGAGCACCACCACAGAGCTCCGCGTGCCGAGGGCCACCGCCACCGCCACCACAGAACAGAGCCCCAAAGGTCGGAGCAAGACAGGCCTTCAAGGGCACACGGGCACAGACGGGAAGCCGACCCACACACAGAGGGAGAGAGGAGGAAAAAAAAGAAGACAACGACGACGACAAGTACTACGTCCTTGGCTATGGCTGCTCCCACAACTACCACCACAACACAGCCTGGGTCGACCCGGAGCACACCAAGTACCCAGACTGGGTCTACACGGAGCACACCCAGTACCCAGCCTGGGTCTACAAGGAGCACAACTTCACAGCCTGGGTCGACCCGGAGCCGGAGTAGCCAGCCAAGGACACTGGTCGTCCCTCCTCCTCCCTCACCTCCTGCTTTGTCAGTCTCGCCACCATGGATTGATGTCGGCATCCCGTCAAGTGTCATTGACTATGCTGCTGCTTCCTCCCCCTCGTCCTCCTCCTCTGTCTCCTCCACACCCACCAGAAGTGAGGGATATCAATCCCCTTTAGTTGCGGATGTGGATACTCCCTAATTAAATTTCCCTATGTTTTTTCCTGTCCCTAAATAAAAAAGTTATTTTTTTAAAAAAAATTGGTTTTTATTGTCTCAAATAAAGTTTGCACCAAATCACACCTTGCGCCGTATACACAAATATTGTCTTTGTAACACCTGATGTGCAATGTCTGACAATATTTTTTTCATTTTTTTTCATTAATTGTTTTATAGGGCTGGCGCTCATTGTACTATCAGCTGTTACAAACACAACCAGCATTGCTCAATATGTCAAGTTTAAAATGTACCATCACACAACGATTTCAGTATAGATAAAGTTGGTTTTTTTGTGTAACCAACGTTATCTTTTCTGTAATCGTAAAACGATTGAGCCCCTGCTGTGAGATTTTTGGTGTCAGCGAATGATTAGGATTTTTTTTTGGTACCCACGCTGTCATTGTTGGATCGGCGAGTTAGACACCGATCCAGCGATGTCTTTATTTTAAAATAGGTAATATTGGGTTACTAGCGCAGTGTTTTAAACACTCAAATAAAAATTGAACAATACCCCACAAATATAAAAAGGTGTCAACCACGTCCCTCGCCGTCATCTTTCCGCAATGACTGACACTGTGATTCCCGCCCGTAAAGCAGAGCACACCGTTGACTAATTAATAATAAACACTGTGCTGTGGTTTAGGGCTGGCACAGTACGGAAAGCTGACGGCGATGAACGTGTCACACACCGAAATAAAATGGTTTTTTGTATTTTTAATAACTACATTTACAATGGTAAACATCGTGAGTGCGGCCATGCGCTTCATAACATTACCCAGGTTACACGGGACTTGCTCTTTTTTGGTCGCTGGAGAGCTGTCTGTGTGACAGCTCTCCAGCAACCACGCGACAAATAAACAACGATCACGGTCCGGTCGTATCACTGGTCGGTATCGTTGGATAATAGTTTTATTAATGTACCTTAAAGGGAACCTGTCACCTGAATTTGGCGGGACTGGTTTTGGGTCATATTGGCGGAGTTTTGGGGTGTTTGATTCACCCTTTCCTTACCCGCTGGCTGCATGCTGGCCGCAATATTGGATTGAAGTTCATTCTCTGTCCTCCGTAGTACATGCCTGCACAAGGCAAGATTGCCTTGCGCAGGCGTGTGCTATGGAGGACAGAGAATGAACTTCAATCCAATATTTCGGCCAGCATGCAGCCAGCGGGTAAGCAAAGGGTGAATCAAACACCCCAAAACTCCGCCAATATGACCCAAAACCAGTCCCACGAAATTCAGGTGACAGGTTCCCTTTAAGAATATTGGTCAGGTGAGGTGGAAGCAATGTTCACAGTGTCGCCACTATTTGACTCTGGACAAATTCTAGCATCCTGAGTACAATAGTGTTAACTCTGTAGAGTTTTGCAAACATGATCGTCTCCCTCCTTGTCAAGCCAGGTTCCATATGAAAATAGTCTTCTGTATTAAAAATGGTTAACAAGGTGGGAGCCGATCATGTTATACGTCAAAACTATGGTACACACGGCTGAAAATTTTTTTGTTTTGTCACAGTCCATTTGGGTACTGGTGCTCACATAAATTTTGTGGGACAAACATTACTTTCAATAAAATTGGATTTTGCAATTACTATGGAAAAACGGATGGGAGATTTGTTTTGTGAAAACGGAAAGGCACAAGAACTTTATTTACAAACACAACGCATTAGACAATCGGGTGACATTATAACAATAACCTTACATAGGATGGTTACATGACATGGACTCCACAGTGTTTACATGACATCATAACAACAAGTTGAATTAAACCATTTGATTTTGCCATGAAACACGCCCAACATCGGAAACAAAGTATGCAGCAAATTGGTCCCTCATATGAGCAATCTCCAAAGTTGCCCGCAGAGGATGAGCTTGATAATCAGGCAATGGATTTGGCATGGGTTCATCGAGTTCCACGTTGACTCTCTCTTTATCAATAATAAAATTGTGTAGAACCACACACGCCTTCACCACCTCATCCACTGTCTCAATTTTCAAATTTATAGCGGATCCTAAGATACGCCATTTGGAGACCAGGATGCCAAAGGCGCACTCCACAGTTCTTCTGGCCCTGGACAGTCTATAATTAAAAATACTTTTTGTGCGGTCCAACCCCCGACTGGAGTACGGTTTAAGTAGGTTGCCACACATTTGAAAAGCCTCATCCCCAACCACAACAAATGGCAGGGCCGGTCCTTCGGTGTTGGGAAGAGGTCGTGGCTGGGGGAAATTAAAATTGTTATCGTACAATCTTCGGCCTATGTCAGACTCCTTAAATGTCCGTGAATCAATTGCACGGCCAAACGCTCCAATGTCCACAGCGAGAAACCTGCAGTCCGCACCTGCAATTGCCATTAGCACGGTGGAAAAGTATTTTTTATAATTAAAAAACAGAGATCCACTTCTTGAAGGCTTGGTAATCCTAATGTGCTTCCCATCCACGGCTCCAATACAGTTAGGGAAAGAACACATTTGTTCGAATTTTTGGGCGTTGGCCTGCCATATTGCTGTTGTAGGGATGGGTAAAAATTCCTCCCGGAGGTTGTCCCACAATGCGCGGCATGTGTCGGCAATAATCCCAGACAGTGTGGAAACTCCAATCCGAAACTGGAAGTGCAGTGATCTCAAGGTCTCTCCGGTAGCCAGGAAACTGACAAGAAGAAAAATAAATAAATGTAATTATTAAATTGTTTTGAAAAAATTTTTCATTCTTAATTACAATCCCCCACCCCACAATACCAAAACACGTTACTTGAAAAAATGGCAAGAACATATAAATCCTTCACATTGCATTACGTACCGTAGAGTCACCAGCAGACGTTCCTCGGGGGAAATCGATTTACGTAGCTGCGTGTCCTGCCTGGAAATGGCTCCTTCCACCAGACGCAGCAGATATCGGAAGCTGATTTGTGACATCCTGGTGTACTCGAAGTATTTCTCCTGGTTGTCATTTAATTCGCCAAACAGACAATGGTAGGCTCCACGACTCTCTCGGACTTCCACTATAGGGTGTAGCCAAAAACGCCGACGACTCCTTCTCCGTAGTTTGTCTCTTTTCCTCTGTTCATGACAGGCAATAGCATAAGGTATAGCAAGGGCTAATTCCAGCTCAAAATTGAGGTAGATACTCTCCATGGAACGATCCATCTTGATGCTCTATGGTTGGAAATAATCTATGCCGGGGTATATATACCACTATTACATTAATACCCACCCTCATCTACCCATTGGTGGCATTATCGATTGTCTAGACACTAGACCCACCCTCTTCTATTCATTGGTAGGGTGTTATCTAGTGTCTAGACACTAAATTGTGTCTAAAGATATAATCATTGTTTGACAACGCATGAGTCGTAAAACGCTGCGTTTTTGGTATAACGCACCAAAAACGCACCAAAAACGCTGCGTTTTACGACGCATCCGTCAGACGCTTGCGTCAAAAAAGGTGCGTTTTTGCGCGCGTTTTCGATCCGTCGAGCGTTGCGTCGGCGACGCAGCGTCGCATAACGCTAATGTGAACGTAGCCTAAGCCCTGCTTTTCTCGTGCCAGTGGGTTGCTTTTGCCCTTGCCGGTCCCTAAGAGGCCCTGGACACATATCTCTATGGATTTTATTTCGGATCTCCCCGTCTCTCAAAAGATGTCGGTCATCTGGGTGGTTTGTGATCGCTTCTCTAAGATGGTCCATTTGGTACCCTTGTCTAAATTGCCTTCCTCCTCTGATTTGGTGCCATTGTTTTTCCAGCATGTGGTTCATTTACATGGCATTCCGGAGAACATCGTTTCTGACAGAGGTTCCCAGTTTGTTTCGAGGTTTTGGCGAGCCTTTTGTGCTAGGATGGGCATTGATTTGTTTTTTTCCTCGGCTTTCCATCCTCAGACAAATGGCCAAACTGAACAAACCAATCAGACCTTGGAAACATATTTGAGATGTTTTGTTTCTGCTGATCAGGATGATTGGGTGTCCTTTTTGCCGTTGGCTGAGTTCGCCCTTAATAATCGGGCCAGCTCGGCTACTTTGGTTTTGCCGTTTTTCTGCAATTCTGGTTTCCATCCTCGTTTCTCTTCAGGGCAGGTTGAGTCTTCGGACTGTCCTGGTGTGGATACTGTGGTGGATAGGTTGCAGCAGATTTGGACTCATGTAGTGGACAATTTGACATTGTCCCAGGAGAAGGCTCAACGTTTCGCTAACCGCAGGCGCTGTGTGGGTCCCCGACTTCGTGTTGGGGATTTGGTTTGGTTGTCGTCACGTTATATTCATTGGTCCGTATAGGATTTCTGAGGTTCTTAATCCTGTGTCTTTTCGTTTGACCCTCCCAGCTTCTTTTTCCATCCATAATGTATTCCATAGGTCATTGTTGCGGAGATACGTGGCACCTGTGGTTCCTCCTGCCCCGGTTTTGGTTGAGGGGGAGTTGGAGTATATAGTGGAGAAGATTTTGGATTCTCGTATTTCGAGACGGAAACTCCAGTACCTGGTTAAGTGGAAGGGTTATGGTCAGGAAGATAATTCCTGGGTCTTTGCCTCTGATGTTCATGCTGCCGATCTGGTTCGTGCCTTTCATTTGGCTCATCCTGGTCGGCCTGGGGGCTCTGGTGAGGGTTTGGTGACCCCTCCTCAAAAGGGGGGGTACTGTTGTGAATTCTGTGGTCAGGCTCCCTCCTGTGGTCATGAGTGGTACTTCGGCTGGTTCTGTCCATGAGCTTCCTTTGGTGCATGTGAGTGGGGCTGCGGCTTCTGAGTTTCCTTCCTCAGGTGACGAGGTTAAGTCGTTAGGTGCTGTTCTATTTAACTCCACCTAGTTCTTTGTTCCTGGCCTCCAGTCAATGTTCCAGTATTGGTCTTGCTCTCTCCTGGATCGTTCTTGTGGCCTGTCTGCCCTGCATAAGCTAAGTTCTGCTTGTGTTACTTTTGTTTGCTATTTTTTCTGTCCAGCTTGCTATATTGGTTTGTTTTGCTTGCTGGAAGCTCTGGGACGCAGAGGGAACACCTCCGTACCGTTAGTCGGTGCGGAGGGTCTTTTTGCGCCCTCTGCGTGGTTGTTTGTAGGTTTTTGTGCTGACCGCAAAGCTATCTTTCCTATCCTCGGTCTATTCAGTAAGTCGGGCCTCACTTTGCTAAAATCTATTTCATCTCTGTGTTTGTATTTTCATCTTTACTCACAGTCATTATATGTGGGGGGCTGCCTTTTCCTTTGGGGAATTTCTCTGAGGCAAGGTAGGCTTATTTTTCGATCTTCAGGCTAGCTAGTTTCTCAGGCTGTGCCCGAGGCGCCGAGGTCTGGTCAGGAGCGCTCCACGGCTACCTCTAGTGTGGTGTGATAGGATTAGGGATTGCGGTCAGCAGAGTTCCCACGTCTCAGAGCTCGTCCTATGTTATTAGTAACTATCAGGTCATTTTCAGTGCTCTTAACCACCAGGTCCATTGTGGTTCTAAATCATCAGTTCATAACATGCCCCATAGTTGTACCATATAGTGCTCTGCACCGTTCATACTGCCCCATAGCTGTGCCATATAGTGCTCTGCACCGTTCATACTGCCCCATAGCTGTGCCATATAGTGCTCTGCACCGTTCATATTTCCCCATAGCTGTGCCCCATATAGTGCTCTGCACCGTTCATATTTCCCCATAGCTGTGCCCCATATAGTGCTCTGCAACGTTCATATTGCCCCATAGCTGTGCCCCATATAGTGCTCTGCACCGCTCATATTGCCCCATAGATGCTCCACATAAATCTGTGCCGCTGCTGCCGCTGCAATAAAAAAAAAAGCCATACTCACCTCTCTTGCTTGCAGCTCCCAGCGTCCGGTCCCGGCGTCTCTCCGCACTGATTGATCAGGCAGAGGGCGCCGTGTACACTATATGCATCATCGCGCCCTCTGACCTGAACAGTCAGAGCGGAGCGTCGCCGGGAAGATGGAGCGACGCCCGGCGAGTGGAACGAGGACAGGTAAATATGACATACTTACCTGCTCCCGGCGTCCCGCTCCCTCTGCCTGTCACACGGTCTTCGGTGCCGCAGCCTCTTCCTCTATCAGCGGTCACCAGCACCGCTGATTAGAGAAATGAATAGGTGGCTCCACCTCTATGGGAGGTGGAGCCGCTTATTCATTTCTCTAATGAGCGGTCCCACGTGACCGCTGAAGAGGGGAAGAACTGCAGCACCGAAGACCGTGGGACGGCAGGGGGAGCGCCAGGATCGCTGGAAGCAGGTAAGTATGCCTCAGCGCCCTCACCCGCTGACCCTGCCACCCACCTTGACTCGAGTATAAGCCGAGAGGGGCACTTTCAGCCCAAAAATTTGGGCTGAAAATCTCGGCTTATACTCGAGTATATACGGTAATTCTGATATTTTTGTCCCCTTGACTTGCATTAGTTTCCGGTATCGGTATCGGCGATATCCTATATTTTTTGGATATCGGCCAATCCAATCCGATACAGATATTTACGATACAGATATTTACGGATATCGGAAGGTATCACTCAACACTACTCACAACACATCTAGATCAGTTCCATGGGGGGTCTAGTATCTAATATGGGGTCACCTGTGGGGGGGTTTCTACTGTTTAGGTACATCAGGGGCTCTGCAAACGCAATGTGACGCCTGCAGACCATTCCATCTAAGTCTGCATTCCAAATGGCGCTCCTTCCCTTCTGAGCTCTGCCATGTGCCCAAATGGAGGTTACCCCCAAATATGGGGTATTAGCGAACTCAGGACAAATTGCACAACAACTTTTGGGGTCCAATTTCTCCTGCTAACCTTGGGAAAGTAAAAAATTGGGGGCAAAAAGTTAATTTTTGTGAAAAAATATTTTTTTTTTACGGCTCCACATTATAAACTTCTGTAAAGCACTTGGTGGGTCAATGTGCTCACCACACATCTAGATAAGTTCCTTTAGGGGGTCTACTTTCCAAAATGGTGTCACTTGTGGGGGGTTTCAATGTTTAGGCACATCAGGGGCTCTCCAAGCGCAACATGGCATCCCATCTCAATTCCAGCCAATTTTTGCATTGAAAAGTCAAATGGCGATCCTTCCCTTCCAAGCTCTGCCATGCACACAAACAGTGGTTTACTCCCATATATGGGGTATCAACATACTCACAACAAATTGCACAACAACTTTTAGGGTCCAATTTCTTCTGGTACCCTGGGGAAAATATAAAATTGGTTGTGAAAAGTTCATTTTTGTGAAAAAATATTTTTTATTTTTACGGCTCTACATTATAAACTTCTTTTAAGCACTTGGTGGGTCAAAGTGCTCACCACACATCTAGATAAGTTCCTTAGGGGGTCTACTTTCCCAAATGGTGTCACTTGTGGGGGGTTTCAATGTTTAGGCACATCAGGGGCTCCCCAACGCAACATGGCATCCCAACTCAATTCCAGCAATTTTGCACTGAAAAGTCAAACGGCGCTCCTTCCCTTCCGATCTCTGCCATGCACCCAAACAGTGGTTTACCCCCACATTTGGAGTATCAGCGTACTCAGAACAAATTGTACAACAACTTTCGTGGTCCATTTTCTCCTGTTACCCTTGGTAAAATAAAATAAATTGGAGCTGAAATAAATTTTGTGTGAAAAAAATTAAATGTTCATATATTTTTTTTAAACATTTCAAAGATTCCTGTGAAACACCTGAAGGGTTAATAAACTTCTTGAATGTGGTTTTGAGCACCTTGAGGAGTGCAGTTTTTAGAATGGTGTCACACTACAGAATTTTCTATCATATAGACCCCTCAAAATGACTTCAAATGTGACGTGGTCCCTAAAAAATGGTGTTGTAAAAATGAGAAATTGCTGGTCAAATTTTAACCCTTATAACTCCCTAACAAAAAAAAATTGTTTGCAAAATTGTGCTGATGTAAAGTAGACATGGGAAATGTTACTTAAGTATTTTGTGTGACATATCTCTGTGATTTAAGGGCATAAAAATTCAATATTGCGAAATTTCCAAATATTCTCCAAATTTCCGTTTTTTTTTCACAAATACACGCAGGTAATATCAAAGAAATTTTACCACTATCATGAAGTACAATATGTCTCGAGAAAACAGTGTCAGAATCACCGGGATCCATTAAAGTGTTCCAGAGTTATAATCTCATAAATGGACAGTGGTCAGAATTGTAAAAATTGGCTAGGTCAATAACGTGCAAACCACCCTCGGGGCTTAAGGGGTTAAAGACAGTTGTCTCACATAGTCACCTTTATAATAGACTACTGTCTCCAGCCTCAATAAATCAATCAGACTCTAACCTTTACAACATGGGCAAGACCAAAGAGCTTTCTAATGATGTCAGGGACAAGATCATAGACCTGGACATAGCTGGAATGGGCTACAAAACCATGCGTAAGATGCTGGGTGAGGAGACAATTGTTGGTGCAATAGTAAAAAAGTGGAAGAAATACAAAATGACTGTGAATCAACATCGATCTGGGGCACCAGGCAAAATCTCACCTCGTGGGGTGTCCTTGATCATCAGGAAGGTGAGCGATCAACCTAAAACTACACATGGGAACTTGTTAATTATTTTAAGGCAGCTGAGATCACAGTCACCAAGAAAACCATTGGTAACACATTACGCCGTAAAGATTTAAAATCCTGCAGTGGCTGCAAGGTTCCCCTGCTAAAGAAGGCACATGTGCAGGCCGATCTGAAGTTTGCAATGAAGACCTGGATGATTCTGTGAGTGATTGGGAGAAGGTGCTGTGGTCAGATGAGGCAAAAATTGAGATCTTTGGCATTAAGTCAACTCGCTATGTTTGGAGGAAGAGAAATGCTGCCCATCACCTCAAAGAACACAATCCCCACTGTCAATCATGAAGGTGCAAACATTATGCTTTGGGGGTGTTTCTCTGCTAAGGGCACAGGACTACTTCACCGCATCAATGGGAGAATGGATGGAGCCATGTACCGTAAAATCCTGAGTGACAACCTTCTTCTCTCCGCCAGTACATTAAATATGGGTCATGGCTGGGTCTTCCAGCAAGACAATGACTCAAAACATACAGCCAAGGCAACAAAGGAGTGGCTTAAAAAGAAGCACATTAAGGTCATGGAGTGGCCTAGCCAGTCTCCAGATCTTAATCTCATAGAAAACTTAAGGTACCTTCACTAGTGTTGAGCATTCCGATACCGCAAGTATCGGGTATCGGCCGATACTTGCGGTATCGGAATTCCGATACCGAGATCCGATATTTTTGTGATATCGGGTATCGGTATCGGAAGTGTAAAATAAAGAATTAAAATAAAAAATATTGTTATATTCACCTCTCCGGCGGCCCCTGGACATCAGCGGGAGGATCCGGCGTCCGGCACGGCTTCTTTCTTCAAAATGCGCGCCTTTAGGACCTGTGGTATGACGTCCCGGCTTCTGATTGGTCGCGTGCCGCCCATGTGACCGCCACGCGACCAATCAGAAGCCGCGACGTCATTCCTCAGCTAAAGTCCTAGAATGAGCGCCTTCTAGGACCTGAGGAATGACGTCGCAGCTTCTGATTGGTCGCGTGGCGGTCACATGGGCGGCACGCGACCAATCAGAAGCCGGGACGTCATTCCACAGGTCCTAAAGGCGCGCATTTTGAAGAAAGAAGCCGTGCCGGACGCCGGATCCTCCCGCTGATGTCCAGGGGCCGCCGGAGAGGTGAATATAACAATATTTTTTATTTTAATTCTTTATTTTACACTTTAATATGGATCCCAGGGCCTGAAGGAGAGTTTCCTCTCCTTCAGACCCTGGGATCCATGAGGATACCTTCCGATACTTGATGTCCCATTGACTTGTATTGGTATCGGATATCGGTATCGGCGATATCCGATATTTTTCGGGTATCGGCCGATACTATCCGATACCGATACTTTCAAGTATCGGACGGTATCGCTCAACACTAACCTTCACACATAACGATATCGTTAACGATATCGTTGCTTTTTGTGACGTAGCAACGATATCGTTAAGGAAATCGTTATGTGTGACAGCGACCAACGATCAGGCCCCTGCTGGGAGATCGCTGGTCGCTGAACAAAGTCCAGAACTTTATTTTGTCGCTGGATCTCCCGTGGACATCGCTGGATCGGCGTGTGTGACACCAATCCAGCGATGTCTTCACTGGTAACCAGGGTAAACATCGGGTTACTAACCGCAGGGCCGCGCTTAGTAACCCGATGTTTACCCTGGTTACCATCGTTAAAGTAAAAAAACAAACACTACATACTTACCTACCGCTGTCTGTCCCCGGCGCTGTGCTTCTCTGCTCTGGCTGTGAGCGCCGGGCAGCCGGAAAGCAGAGCGGTGACTTCACCGCTCTGCTTTCCGGCCGCTGTGCTCACAGCCAGACCAGAGAAGCAGAGCGCCGAGGACAGACAGCGGTAGGTAAGTATGTAGTGTTTGTTTTTTTACTTTAACGATGGTAACCAGGGTAAACATCGGGTTACTAAGAGCGGCCCTGCGCTTAGTAACCCGATGTTTACCCTGGTTACCGGCATCGTTGGTCGCTGGAGAGCGGTCTGTGTGACAGCTCTCCAGCGACCAAACAGCGACGCTGCAGCGATCCGAATCGTTGTCGGTATCGCTGCAGCGTCGCTTAGTGTGACGGTACCTTTATGGAGGGAGTTGAAACTCCGAGTTGCCAAGTGACAGCCTTAAAATCTTAGTGATTTAGAGATGATCTGCAAAGAGGAGTGGACCAAAATTCCTCCTGACATGTGCGCAAATCTCATTATCAACTGCAAAAAATGTCTGACTGCTGTGCTTGGCAACAAGGGTTTTGTCACCAAGTATTAAATCTTGTTTGTGAGAGGGATCATATACTTATTTCTCACTTGAAAAGGCAAATCAATTTATTTAATTTATACAATGTGATTTTGTGGATTTTATTTTTGATATTCTATCTCTCAATGTTAAAATTAACCTACTCTTAAAATTATAGACTGTTCTTGTCTTTGTCAGTGGGCAAACTTAGAAAATTAGCAAGGGATCAATCAAATAACTTGTTTCCCCCACTGTACACATAGAATACATAGATGTATAAATGCCATCAGACAGGTTCTGCGAGTTCACAGCCAATGAACTCACTTCACCTTTCTAATATCAATGCAAGCGCCTTGGTTGTGAGTATAGTTTAATTTAGATTACTAAAGGGATCTGTGTCATTCTTTCAATTAAAAGACTTTTTTCTGTGTGTGTGTGTTTTCATACAATGTGAATATGGGATTAATAATGGGGGTGTCTTATTGTTGACTCTCCATTACTAACCTTGGAGCTTGATGTCACCTGAAAATACAAAGGTGATATCAACCCCTACAACTATCTCCCCACTTGCCACCGCTACAGGGCAAGTGAGAGCGAGCCTAAGTGCGAGAATTGGCTCATCTTAGAGATGCACCTTTTCTGGGGTGGCTGAGAGCTGATGTTTATATTCTGGGGGCAGAATCCATGGCCGTTCCTAGGCTATTAATATCAGCCTGCAGCTGTCTGTATAGCCTTTGCTGGTTATTAATTATAGGGGAACCATACGTCATTTTTTTAGGGTCCCCCATTTTAATAGCCAGTTAATGCTAAGTATACAGTTTTTTAGCTGATAATAGCCTGGGAATTTCCATGGGTATTACCCCATTCCCAGGCTATAAACATCGTCCCCCAGCCCTCAGCTTTCCCTCTGCTGGTTACAAAAATTGCACCTGAGCCCATGCCATTTTCCGAAAAATAATCTTATATTAATTAACCCCTTTACCCCCAAGGGTGGTTTGCACGTTAATGACCGGGCCAATTTTTACAATTCTGACCACTGTCCCTTTATGAGGTTATAACTCTGGAACGCTTCAACGGATCCCAGTGAATCTGACATTGTTTTCTCGTGACATATTGTACTTCATGACAATGGTAAAAATTCTTTGATAGTACCTGCGTTTATTTGTGAAAAAAACGGAAATTTGGCGAAAATTATGAAAATTTCGCAATTTTCCAACTTTGAATTTTTATGCAATTAAATCACAGAGATATGTCACACAAAATACTTAATAAGTAACATTTCCCACATGTCTACTTTACATCAGCACAATTTTGGAACCAAAATTTTTTTTTGTTAGGGAGTTATAAGGGTGAAAAGTTGACCAGCAATTTCTCATTTCTACAACACCATTTTTTTTTAGGGACCACATCTCATTTGAAGTCATTTTGAGGGGTCTATATGATAGAAAATACCCAAGTGTGACACCATTCTAAAAACTACACCCCTCAAGGTGCTTATAACCACATTCAAGAAGTTTATTAACTCTTCTGGTGCTTCACAGGAATTTTTTGAATGTTTAAATAAAAATGAACATTTAACTTTTTTTCACAAAAAATTTAATTCAGCTCCAATTTGTTTTATTTTACCAAGGGTAACAGGAGAAAATGGACCACAATCATTGTTGTACAATTTGTCCTGAGTACGCCAATACCCCACATGTGGGGGTAAACCACTGTTTGGGCGCATGGCACAGCTCGGAAGCGAAGGAGCGCCATTTGACTTTTCAATGCAAAATTGACTGGAATTGAGATGGGACGCCATGTTTCGTTTGGAGAGCCCCTGATGTGCCTAAACATTGAAACCCCCCACAAGTGACACCATTTTGGAAAGTAGACCCCCTAAGGAACTTATCTAGAGGTGTGGTGAGCTCTTTCACCCACCAAGTGCTTCACAGAAGTTTATAATGTAGAACCGTAAAAATAAAAAATCATATTTTTTCACAAAAATTATCTTTTCGCCCCCAATTTTTTATTTTTCCAAGGGTAAGAAAAGAAATTGGACCCCAATAGTTGTTGTACAATTTGTCCTGAGTAAGCTGATATCCCATATGTGGGGGTAAACCACTGTTTGGGCGGATGGGAGAGCTCGGAAGGGAAGGAGCGCCGTTTGACTTTTCAATGCAAAATTGACAGGAATTGAGATGGGATGCCATGTTGCGTTTGGAAAGCCACTGATGTGCCTAAACATTGAAACCCCCCACAAGTGACACCATTTTGGAAAGTAGACCCCCTAAGGAACTTATCTAGAGGTGTGGTGAGCACTTTGACCCACCCAGTGCTTCACAGAAGTTTATAATGCAGAACCGTAAAAATAAAAAAATCATATTTTTTCACAAAAATTATCTTTTCGCCCCCAATTTTTTATTTTTCCAAGGGTAAGAAAAGAAATTGGACCCCAATAGTTGTTGTACAATTTGTCCTGAGTAAGCTGATATCCCATATGTGGGGGTAAACCACTGTTTGGGCGGATGGGAGAGCTCGGAAGGGAAGGAGCGCCGTTTGACTTTTCAATGCAAAATTGACAGGAATTGAGATGGGATGCCATGTTGCGTTTGGAAAGCCACTGATGTGCCTAAACATTGAAACCCCCCACAAGTGACACCATTTTGGAAAGTAGACCCCCTAAGGAACTTATCTAGAGGTGTGGTGAGCACTTTGACCCACCCAGTGCTTCACAGAAGTTTATAATGCAGAACCGTAAAAATAAAAAAATCATATTTTTTCACAAAAATTATCTTTTCGCCCCCAATTTTTTATTTTTCCAAGGGTAAGAGAAGAAATTGGACCCCAAAAGTTGTTGTACAATTTGTCCTGAGTGCGCTGATACCCCATATGTGGGGGTAAACCACTGTTTGGGCGGATGGGAGAGCTCGGAAAGGAAGGAGCGCCGTTTGACTTTTCAATGCAAAATTGACAGGAATTGAGATGAGACGCCATGTTGCGTTTGCAGAGCCCCTAATGTACCTAAATAGTAGAAACCACTCACAAGTGACACCATTTTGGAAAGTAGACCCCCTAAGGAACTTATCTAGATGTGTGGTGAGCGCTTTGACCCACCAAGGGCTTCACAGAGGTTTATAATGGAGAGCCGTAAAAATAAAACAAAAATTTTTTCCCACAAAAATTATTTTTTAGCCCCCAGTTTTGTATTTTCCCGAGGGTAACAGGAGAAATTGGACCCAAAAATGTGTTGTCCAATTTGTCCTGAGTGCGCTGATACCCCATATGTGGGGGGAAACCACTGTTTGGGCGCATGGGAGGGCTCGGAAGGGAAGGAGTGCCATTTGAATGCAGACTTAGATGGAATGGTCTGCAGGCGTCACATTGCGTTTGCAGAGCCCCTAATGTACCTAAACAGTAGAAACCCCACACAAGTGACACCATTTTGGAAAGTAGACCCCCTAAGGAACTTATCTAGATGTGTGGTGAGCGCTTTGACCCACCAAGGGCTTCACAGAGGTTTATAATGGAGAGCCGTAAAAATAAAACAAAAATTTTTTCCCACAAAAATTATTTTTTAGCCCCCAGTTTTGTATTTTCCCGAGGGTAACAGGAGAAATTGGACCCAAAAATGTGTTGTCCAATTTGTCCTGAGTGCGCTGATACCCCATATGTGGGGGGAAACCACTGTTTGGGCGCATGGGAGGGCTCGGAAGGGAAGGAGTGCCATTTGAATGCAGACTTAGATGGAATGGTCTGCAGGCGTCACATTGCGTTTGCAGAGCCCCTAATGTACCTAAACAGTAGAAACCCCCCACAAGTGACACCATTTTGGAAAGTAGACCCCCTAAGGAACTTATCTAGATGTGTGGTGAGCGCTTTGACCCACCAAGGGCTTCACAGAGGTTTATAATGGAGAGCCGTAAAAATAAAACAAAAATTTTTTCCCACAAAAATTATTTTTTAGCCCCCAGTTTTGTATTTTCCCGAGGGTAACAGGAGAAATTGGACCCAAAAATGTGTTGTCCAATTTGTCCTGAGTGCGCTGATACCCCATATGTGGGGGGAAACCACTGTTTGGGCGCATGGGAGGGCTCGGAAGGGAAGGAGTGCCATTTGAATGCAGACTTAGATGGAATGGTCTGCAGGCGTCACATTGCGTTTGCAGAGCCCCTAATGTACCTAAACAGTAGAAACCCCCCACAAGTGACCCCATATTGGAAAGTAGACCCCCCCGGGAACTTATCTAGATGTGTTGTGAGGACTTTGAACCCCAAGTGTTTCACTACAGTTTATAACGCAGAGCCGTAAAAATAAAAAATCTTTTTTTTCCCACAAAAATTATTTTTTAGCCCCCAGTTTTGTATTTTCCCAAGGGTAACAGGAGAAATTGGACCCCAACAGTTGTTGTCCTATTTGTCCTGAGTACGCTGATACCCCATATGTTGGGGTAAACCCCTGTTTGGGCACACGGGTGAGCTCGGAAGGAAAGAAGCACTGTTTTACTTTTTCAACGCAAAATTGGCTGGAATTGAGATCGGACGCCATGTCGCTTTTGGAGAGCCCCTGATGTGCCTAAACAGTGGAAACCCCCCAATTATAACTGAAACCCTAATCCAAACACTCCCCTAACCCTAATTCCAACGGTAACCCTAACCACACCTCTAACCCTGACACACCCCTAACCCTAATCCCAACCCTATTCCCAACTGTAAATGTAATCTAAACCCTAACTGTAACTTTAGCCCCAACCCTAACTGTAGCCCTAACCCTAGCCCTAACCCTAGCCCTAACCCTAACCCTAGCCCCAACCCTAACCCTAGCCCTAGCCCTAACCCTAGCCCTAACCCTAGCCCTAACCCTAGCCCTAACCCTAACCCTAGCCCTAACCCTAGCCCTAACCCTAACCCTAGCCCTAACCCTAACCCTAGCCCTAACCCTAGCCCTAACCCTAGCCCTAGCCCTAGCCCTAACCCTAGCCCTAACCCTAGCCCTAACCCTAACACTAGCCCTAACCCTAGCCCTAACCCTAGCCCTAACCCTAGCCCTAATGGGAAAATGGAAATAAATACATTTTTTTATTTTTCCCTAACTAAGGGGGTGAAGGGGGGTTTGATTTACTTTTATAGCGGGTTTTTTAGCGGATTTTTATGATTGGCAGCCGTCACACACTGAAAGACGCTTTTTATTGCAAAAAATATTTTTTGCGTTACCACATTTTGAGAGCTATAATTTTTCCATATTTTGGTCCACACAGTCATGTGAGGTCTTGTTTTTTGCGCGACGAGTTGACGTTTTTATTGGTAACATTTTCGGGCACGTGACATTTTTTGATCGCTTTTTATTCCGATTTTTGTGAGACAGAATGACCAAAAACCAGCTATTCATGAATTTCTTTTGGGGGAGGCGTTTATACCGTTCCGCGTTTGGTAAAATTGATAAAGCAGTTTTATTCTTCGGGTCAGTACGATTACAGCGACATCTCATTTATATCATTTTTTTATGTTTTGGCGCTTTTATACGATAAAAACTATTTTATAGAAAAAATAATTATTTTGGCATCGCTTTATTCTCAGGACTATAACTTTTTCATTTTTTTGCTGATGATGCTGAGTGGTGGCTTGTTTTTTGCGGGACAAGATAACGCTTTCAGCGGTACCATGGTTATTTATATCTGTCTTTTTGATCACGTGTTATTCCACTTTTTGTTCGGCGGTATGATAATAAAGCGTCGTTTTTTGCCTTGTTTTTTTTTTTTTTTCTTACGGTGTTTACTGAAGGGGTTAACTAGTGTGCCAGTTTTATAGGGCGAGTCGATACGGACGCGGCGATACTAAATATGTGTACTTTTATTTTTTTTTTTTTTTTTTATTTAGATGAAGAAATGTATTTATGGGAATATTTTTTTTTTTTTCATTATTTAGGAATATTTTTTTTTAATTTTTTTTACACATTTGGAAATTTTTTTTTTTACTTTTTTACTTTGTCCCAGGGGGGGACATCACAGATCAGTGATCTGACAGTTTGCACAGCACTCTGTCAGATCACTGATCTGACATGCAGCAGTGCAGGCTTCACAGTGCCTGCTCTGAGCAGGCTCTGTGAAGCCACCTCCCTCCCTGCAGGACCCGGATCCGCGGCCATCTTGGATCCGGGACCTGGAGCAGGGAGGGAGGGTGGCAAGACCCTCGCAGCAACGCGATTACATCGCGTTGCTGCGGGGGTCTCAGGGAAGCCCGCAGGGAGCCCCCCTCCCTGCGCGGTGCTTCCCTGCACCGCCGGCACATCGCGATCATCTTTGATCGCGGTGTGCCGGGGGTTAATGTGCCGGGGGCGGTCCGTGACCGCTCCTGGCACATAGTGCCGGATGTCAGCTGCGATAGGCAGCTGACACCCGGCCGCGATCGGCGCCGCTCCCCCCGTGAGCGCTGCCGATCGCATATGACGTACTATTGCGTCCTTGGGAAGTAGGGCCCACCCCCCATGGACGCAATAGTACGTCTGATGGCAGAAAGGGGTTAAATACATGTACAGTAATTTGCACACACATGTATTAAATGTACTGTATTTGTTACTGACATCTATATATCTATCTATTCTATATGTAATACATCTTTTCTATCCCGTTGGCTTCTCCAGTGATTTCACAGTAAATGGCAGATGAATTGCCAGCTTTTCTTCTATCTACGTGTATGTATGTAATATATATACATATATATATTTGTGTGTCACTACCATCTATATATCTATGTATTCTATGTGTACATTTCTATTCATTCTATTCTATTCCAACCTGTCACGCTGTGATATTAGTGTATGTGGCACATGAATTGCCTTCTTTTATTCTATCTATCTATCTATCTATCTATCTATCTATCTATCTATCTATCTATCTATCTGTCTATCTATCTATCTGTCTATCTATCTATCAAATCTATCTCTATCTATTATATTATTATTACTATTATTTTTCATTTTTATAGCACCATTTATTCCATGGTGCTTTACATGTGAAAAAAGGGCATACATAGACAAGTACAATCAACATGAGCAATACAATGCACACACAAGTACAGAAGGAGAGAGGACCCTGTCTGCTAGGGCTCACAGTCTACAGGGGATGGGTGAGGATACACAAGGAGAGGGTAGAGCTGGTTGTGTGGTGGTTCAATAGACTGAGGATCACTGCAGGTTGTAGGCTTATCAGAAGAGGTAGGTTTTCAGATTCCTTTTGAAATTTTCTGAGTGTGTGGGAAGCATGGGAGAAGTCTTGTATGTGGTTGTGGGAAGAAGAGAAAAAGAGGAGAGTAGAGAAGGAGATCTTGAGAGGATCGAAGGTTGCATGTAGGTAAGTACCAGTCGACCATGTCACAGATGTATGGAGGAGACAGGTTGTGGATGGCTTTGTATGTCATAGTTAGGGTCTTGAACTGGAGCCTCTGGACAATAGGGAGCCAGTGAAGGGCTTGGCAGAGAGGACAGGCTGGGGAATAACAGCAAGGCAGGTGGATTAGTCGGGCAGCAGAGTTTAGGATATATTGGAGTAGTACAAGATTGCTAGAGGGAAGGCCAGAGAGTAGGAGGTTGCAATAGTCAAGGAAGGAGATGATGAGGGCATGCACAAGTGTTTTTTGCAGTTTCTTGGTCAAGGAATGTACAGATCCTGGAAATATTTTTGAGTTTGAGTCTGTAGGAGGGGCAAGGGCTTGGATATGTGGCTTGAAAGAGAGGGGAAAGTCAAAGATCACCCTGAGGCAGCGAGCATGCGGGACTGGGGAAAGTGAATAGCCATTGACATTGATGGTAGGTTTGGTGGAGGCGTAGAGTGAGATGGGGAAAGATGATAAATTCCATGTTCAATTTTAGAAAGCGAGTAGAAAAGAAGTAAGAAGGTGATGTCAGGACCACATAGGTAGATCAGCGTGTCATCGGCGTAGAGATGATATTGCAGACTGTGACATTCTATGAGCTGTTCCAGGCCAAAGGTGTAGATGGAGAAGAGCAGGGGTCCTAGAAATGAGCCATGGGGAACACCGACAGACAGGGGGCGAGGTGAGGAGGTGGTGTGGGAGAGGGAGACACTGAATGTCCGGTCTGTTAGATATGACGACATCCAGGATAGGGCCAAATCTGTGATGCCAAGAAATGACAGAATCTGTAGCAAGAGGGAATGGTCCACAGTGTCAAAGGCAGAAGACAGGTCCAGGAGGAGAAGGACAGAGTAGTGTCGCTTGCTCTTGGCAGTTAGTAGGTCATTGATGACTTTAGTTAGGGTAGTTTCAGTTGAGTGATGTGGTCGGAAGCCAGATTGTAACCAGTCAAACAGGGAGTAGGAGGAGAGGTGGGCGGACAGTTCATGATGGTCATGTTGTTCCAGTAGTTTTGAGGCATAAGGGAGAAGTGATATTGGGCGATAGCTAGACACAGAGGATGGGTCTAGGGAGGGCTTTTTGAGGATGGGTGTGATTGAGGCATGTTTGAAGGATGAGGGAAACACACCATTTGCAAGTTAAAGGTTGAAAGATGTGTTAGGGTTGGGATGAAGACTGTGGCAAGATTAGGGATGAGGTGGGGCGGGAGCTGGTCAAGTGTGCAAGTGGAAAGATCTTGACAGCAGGGTGGAGAGCTGAGCTTCTGTCATGTGGAGAAGCTAGTTTTGGAAGAACAGGGCTGAGAAGTTAAGAGGAGAGTCATTGGGGGCTGCGGGCCAATGCTTTCTCTGATTGTATCGATCTTCTGCTGAAAGAAACAGGCAGAGTCTTCAGCAGAAATGAGAGGAGAGGGAGGTGTGCTGGGGGGCGGAGTATAGAATTGAAAGTGTTGAAAAGCTGTTTAGGGTTGTAAGACAGGGAGGATATGAGAGTTGAGAAGTAGGTTTGTTTTGCGGCAGTGAGTGTGGACTTGAAGCTGGCGAGGGACTGCTTGTATGTGATAAAGTGCTCTGCAGAACAGCATCTTTTCCATCTCCGCTCAGCAACCCTGGAAGCCAGTCTCAATTCTTTGGTCAGGCTGGTCAGCCAGGGCTTCCTGTTGATTGTACGAGTTTTGCTGTACGTAAGGGGGGCATCCAAATCAAGTGCTGCTGTTATTGTTGTGTTGTATAAAGTCGCAACAGTATCTGTGTCATGTAAGGAAATTATGTCTGTAACAAGGAAAAAGGACTCAGAGTGTAAGTGTAAATTGAGGTGTTTGAGATTTCTGTGAGAGTGGGTGTGTTTGTGGAGTGGGGGTTGCACACTAGGAGATGAGGTTGCACACTAGGAGAGGAGAGGGAAGAAAATGTCAGTAGGTTGTGGTCAGACAGGGGGAGGGGTGAGTTAGTGAGATTAGTAAGGGAACAGAGGCAGGTGAAGATAAGGTCCAGCATGTGGCCATCTTTGTGAGTTGCCTCAGAGGACCACTGAATGAGGCCAAAGGAATGCAGTCAGTGATAAAAGTTTAGAGGCAGCTGAGCTGGAAGTGTCAATGGGGATATTGAAGTCACCCATGATGATAGTGGAGATGTCAGCAGAAAGGAAATGAAGTAGCCAGGTGGTGAAGTGTTCAAGAAAGGTGGAGATGGCTAGCTCTGGCAGGCGGTAGATGACAGCCAGCTGGAGGTTAGAGGGGAGTAGATGCAGACAGAGTGCACCTCAAATGAAGGAAGAGTAGCATAGGGTGGTAGCGGAATTGTGGCAAAGGAGCAGGTATCAGACAGGAGCAAGCCAACTCCTCCACCACATTTGTTGCTGGGGCAAGGGGTGTGAGAGAGATAGAATCTGCCATAATAAAGTGCAGCTGGAGAGACTGAGTCAGAGGGGTTGAGCCAGGTTTCAGTGATGCCAAGGAAGGAGAGTTTGCTGGTAGGGTTGAGCGAAACGGGTCGAACATTTTCAAAAGTCGCCGACTTTTGGCTAAGTCGGGGTTTCATGAAACCCGATCCGACCCCTGTGCGGGGTCGGCCATGCGGTACGCGACTTTCGCGCCAAAGTCGCGTTTCAATGACGCGAAAAGCGCCATTTCTCAGCCAATGAAGGTAAACGCAGAGTGTGGGCAGCGTGATGACATAGGTCCTGGTCCCCACCATCTTAGAGAAGGGCATTGCAGTGATTGGCTTGCTGTCTGCGACGTCACAGGGGCTATAAAGAGGCGTTCCCGCCGACCGCCATCTTACTGCTGCTGATCTGAGCTTAGGGAGAGGTTGCTGCCGCTTTGTCAGAAGCAGGGATAGCGTTAGGCAGGGTCCATTAACCACAAAACCGCTTGTGCTGCAGCGATTTGCACTGTCCAACACCACCCTCGGTGTGCAGGGACAGTGGAATTTTTTTTTTTTTTTTTTTTCCCCTCAGCGCTGTAGCTCATTGGGCTGCCCTAGAAGGCTCCCTGATAGCTGCATTGCTGTGTGTACGCCGCTGTGCAAACCAACTGCTTTTTTCAAAGCACAAATCCTCTTGTTCCTTCCTTTCTGCACAGCTATCTTTTTTGTTTGTCCACACTTTTTATTTCATTTGTGCATCAGTCCACTCCTTATTGCTGCCTGCCATACCTGGCTGAGATTACTGCAGGCAGGGAGATAGTAGCTGCCTGCCATACCTGGCTGAGATTACTGCAGGCAGGGAGATAGTAATTGTAGGACATTCCCTGTTTTTTTTTTTTTTTTTTTTTTGGTGGGAGATTAAGATTGGCAATTTGGCATTTCTGCTAGAGTGCCATCCCTGTGTGTGCCATCTCTCTCACATAGTGGGCCATAGAAAGCCTTTTCATTTTTCTGTATTTTTTTTTGTGGGGTGTATAAATTCTCCCTGATAAAAATACAGTGGGAGATTAATATTGGCCTTTGGGCTTGTGTGCCAGTCCTGAGTGTGCCATCTCTCTCACAAATAGTGGGCCATAGAAAGCCTATTTTATTTTTTTTTGGGTTTTATAAATTCTCCCTGAAAAAAAGGGAGATTAATATTGGCCTCTGGGCTTCTGTGCCAGTCCTGAGCGTGCCATCTGTGCCAGTCCTGAGCGTCCCATCTCTCTCACAAATAGTGGGCCATAGAAAGCCTATTTAATTTTTTTTTTGGTTTTATAAATTTTCCCTGAAAAAAGGGAGATTAATATTGGCCTCTGGGCTTGTGTGCCAGTTGTGAGCGTGCCATCTGTGCCAGTCCTGAGCGTGCCATCTCTCTCACAAATAGTGGGCCATAGAAAGCCTATTTAATTTTTTTTTTGGTTTTATAAATTTTCCCTGAAAAAAGGGAGATTAATATTGGCCTCTGGGCTTGTGTGCCAGTTGTGAGCGTGCCATCTGTGCCAGTCCTGAGCGTGCCATCTCTCTCACAAATAGTGGGCCATAGAAAGCCTATTTAAATATTTTTTTGGTTTTATAAATTCTCCCAGAAAAAAAGGGAGATTAATATTGGCCTCTGGGCTTCTGTGCCAGTTGTGAGCGTGCCATCTGTGCCAGTCCTGAGCGTGCCATCTCTCTCACAAATAGTGGGCCATAGAAAGCCTATTTAAATATTTTTTTGGTTTTATAAATTCTCCCAGAAAAAAAGGGAGATTAATATTGGCCTCTGGGCTTCTGTGCCAGTCCTGAGCGTGCCATCTGTGCCAGTCCTGAGCGTCCCATCTCTCTCACAAATAGTGGGCCATAGAAAGCCTATTTTATTTTTTTTTTGGGTTTCAGAAATTCTCCCTGGAAAAAAAAAGGGAGATTAATATTGCCCTTTGGGCTTGTGTGCCAGTACTAAGCGTTCCATCTCTCTCTCTCTCTCAGTCAGTGGGCCATAGAACGCATATTTTTGGTTTTATTTGTTTTCTAAATTCTCCCTGAAAAAATCATTTTATTTTATTTGGTTTCTAAATTCTTCCTGATAAAATCATATTTTTTTTATTATTTTTATTTCTAAAGTCTCCCTGAAAAAAAAAAAAAAAAAAAACAACCAAAAAAACAGTGGGAGATTAATATTGGCCTTTCTGCTTGTGTGCCAGTCTTGACTCCTGGGTGTGCCATCTCTCTCTCTCTCTCTCTCTCTCTCTCTCTCTCTCTCTCTCCAATTGTGGTCCATAGAAAGCCTATATTTTTTTTCCTTGATTTGGGTTCTAAAATCTACCAGAGAAAATAACTACATCAATCATTGGTAGAAAAATATTGGCCTCTGGGTTTGTGTGCCACTCCTGACTCCTGTGTGCGTCATCTCTCAGTCAGTGGGCCATAGAACGCCTATTTTTGGTTTTATTTGTTTTCTAAATTCTCCCTGAAAAAATTATTTTATTTTATTTGGTTTCTAAATTCTTCCTGATAAAATCATATTTTTTTTATTATTTTTTTTTCTAAAGTCTCCCTGAAAAAAAAAAAAAAAAACAGTGGGAGATTAATATTGGCCTTTCTGCTTGTGTGCCAGTCTTGACTCCTGGGTGCGTCATCTCTCAGTCAGTGGGCCATAGAACGCCTATTTTTGGTTTTATTTGTTTTATAAATTCTCCCTGAAAAAATCATTTTATTTTATTTGGTTTCTAAATTCTTCCTGATAAAATCATATTTTTTTTATTATTTTTTTTTCTAAAGTCTCCCTGAAAAAAAAAAAAAAAAAACAACCAAAAAAAACAGTGGGAGATTAATATTGGCCTTTCTGCTTGTGTGCCAGTCTTGACTCCTGGGTGCGTCATCTCTCAGTCAGTGGGCCATAGAACGCCTATTTTTGGTTTTATTTGTTTTCTAAATTCTCCCTGAAAAAATCATTTTATTTTATTTGGTTTCTAAATTCTTCCTGATAAAATCATATTTTTTTTATTATTTTTTTTTCTAAAGTCTCCCTGAAAAAAAAAAAAAAAAAAACAACCAAAAAAAACAGTGGGAGATTAATATTGGCCTTTCTGCTTGTGTGCCAGTCTTGACTCCTGGGTGCGTCATCTCTCAGTCAGTGGGCCATAGAACGCCTATTTTTGGTTTTATTTGTTTTATAAATTCTCCCTGAAAAAATCATTTTATTTTATTTGGTTTCTAAATTCTTCCTGATAAAATCATATTTTTTTTATTATTTTTTTTTCTAAAGTCTCCCTGAAAAAAAAAAAAAAAAAACAACCAAAAAAAACCGTGGGAGATTAATATTGGCCTTTCTGCTTGTGTGCCAGTCTTGACTCCTGGGTGCGTCATCTCTCAGTCAGTGGGCCATAGAACGCCTATTTTTGGTTTTATTTGTTTTCTAAATTCTCCCTGAAAAAATCATTTTATTTTATTTGGTTTCTAAATTCTTCCTGATAAAATCATATTTTTTTTATTATTTTTTTTTCTAAAGTCTCCCTGAAAAAAAAAAAAAAAAAAACAACCAAAAAAAACAGTGGGAGATTAATATTGGCCTTTCTGCTTGTGTGCCAGTCTTGACTCCTGGGTGCGTCATCTCTCAGTCAGTGGGCCATAGAACGCCTATTTTTGGTTTTATTTGTTTTCTAAATTCTCCCTGAAAAAATCATTTTATTTTATTTGGTTTCTAAATTCTTCCTGATAAAATCATATTTTTTTTATTATTTTTTTTTCTAAAGTCTCCCTGAAAAAAAAAAAAAAAAAAACAACCAAAAAAAACAGTGGGAGATTAATATTGGCCTTTCTGCTTGTGTGCCAGTCTTGACTCCTGGGTGTGCCATCTCTCTCTCTCTCTCTCTCCAATTGTGGTCCATAGAAAGCCTACATTTTTTTTCCTTGATTTGGGTTCCAAAATCTACCAGAGAAAATAACTCCATCAATCATTGGTAGAAAAATATTGGCCTCTGGGCTTGTGTGCCACTCCTGATTCCTGTGTGCGTCATCTCTCACTCAGTGGCCCATAGAAAGCATATAGTTTGTTACATTTGTTTTCTAAATTCTCCCTGCAAAAATCTATTTTTTTTTTTTTGGGGGGTTTCTAAAGTGTTCCTGAAAAAAATAAAAATAAAAAAAAAATAATAGTGTGACATTAATATTAACATTTGTGCTTCAGTGACAGTCCTGCGTGTGGGGCATCTCTCTAATTTGCAGCCACCAAAAAAAGAGTGTGTAACATTGGGCCTGATTTTCGCTGTGGTCTCACCAACCTGTAAAGGGGTAGCTAAATCATACAGAAGTTATAGCTCACCGTGTAAGTTGTGTGACTGCAACAAATAACGTTAGTTTGGTTACGTTTTTAAAACAATGAGGAAGTATAGTGGAAGAGGTCGTGGCCGGGGGCGTTCATTGTCAGCTGGTAATGAGGGTAGTGGTAGTGGTGGAGCATCAGGTGGTCGTGGGGGAAAAAATATTGCACCTAAGTCTGGAGCTGTGGAGCCAGGTTCGTCGTCCGGCTACACAAGGCCTCGAACGCTCCCTTTTCTGGGATTAGGAAAACCGCTTTTAAAGCCGGAGCAGCAAGAGCAAGTTTTGGCTTATCTTGCTGACTCAGCCTCTAGCTCTTTTGCCTCATCTCGTGAAACTGGTAAAAGTAAAAGCAGCGCGTCGTTAGTGGATGTTCACGGTCAGGGACAAGTCACTTCCTTGTCCTCTTCAGCAAAAACAACAACAGAGAAGAATGCAGCAGGCGACACAACGGGTTACTCCATGGAGCTCTTTACACATACCGTCCCTGGCTTAGAAAGTGAAGCAGTTAACAGTCCATGCCCATTACAAATTGAATCTGACATGGAGTGCACTGACGCACAGCCACAGCCAGACTACTATGCTGGTCCTTTGACTCAGACCACAACATTGCCCTCGCAGGGTGCTGATCAAGAATCAGACCCTGATGAGACTATGTTGCCCCATCACGAACGCTATACCACCGAACGACACGGTGACACAGACGAAGTTGCGCAGGAGGTACAAGAAGAGTTATTAGATGACCCAGTTCTTGACCCCGATTGGCAGCCATTGGGGGAACAGGGTGCAGGCGGCAGCAGTTCTGAAGCAGAGGAGGAGGAGGGGCCGCAGCAGGCATCAACATCGCCACAGGTTCCATCTGCCGGGCCCGTATCTTGCCCAAAACGCGTGGCAAAGCCAAAACCTGGTGGAGGACAGCGTGGCCATCCGGTTAAAGCTCAGTCTGCAATGCCTGAAAAGGTATCCGATGCTAGAAAGAGTGCAGTCTGGCATTTTTTTAAACAACATCCAATTGATCAGCGCAAAGTCATCTGTCAAAAATGTTCTACTTCCTTAAGCAGAGGTCAGAATCTGAAAAGTCTCAATACTAGTTGCATGCATAGACATTTAACCACCATGCATTTGAAAGCTTGGACTAACTACCAAACGTCCCTTAAGGTTGTTGCACCCTCGGCCAATGAAGCTAGTCATCAACGCAACATCCCTTCCGGCAGTGTAGGACCACCATTTAGCGCACCACCTGCTGTATCTGTGCAGGTATCTTTGCCAGGCCAAAGCAGTCAGGGTCAGGGAATCACCAGTTTCGTAGTAGGAAACACTGCATCTAGGGCACCGGCGGCAACAATACCATCTCCCACCGTCTCTCAGTCTGCCATGTCCACCGGCACCCCCGCTAGTTCCACGATCTCCAGCTCTCCAGTCCAGCTCACCCTACATGAGACTATGGTTAGAAAAAGGAAATACTTAGCCTCGCATCCGCGTACACAGGGTTTGAACGCCCACATAGCTAGACTAATCTCGTTAGAGATGATGCCCTACCGGTTAGTTGAAAGCGAAGCTTTCAAAGACCTGATGGACTACGCTGTACCACGCTACGAGCTACCCAGTCGACACTTTTTTTCCAGAAAAGCCATCCCAGCCCTCCACCAGCATGTTAAAGAGCGCATCGTCCATGCACTCAGGCAATCTGTGAGCACAAAGGTGCACCTGACAACAGATGCATGGACCAGTAGGCATGGCCAGGGACGTTACGTGTCCATCACGGCACACTGGGTAAATGTGGTGGATTCAGGGTCCACAGGGGACAGCAAGTTTGGGACAGTTCTGCCTAGCCCACGGTCTAGTAAACAGTTGTCTGTAGCCGTTCGCACCCCCTCCTCCTCCTCCTCCTCGTCCTCCTGCAGAAGCAAGAGCTCGTCCACAGACCGCAGTCGCACAAACACTCCATCCGCACCTGCCACTGTTGCACACCAGGTCTCCCATTATGGGGCAGCTACTGGCATACGTCAGCAGGCTGTATTGGCTATGAAGTGTTTGGGCGACAATAGACACACCGCGGAAGTTCTGTCCGAGTTCTTGCAGCAAGAAACGCAGTCGTGGCTGGGCACTGTAGATCTTGAGGCAGGCAAGGTAGTGAGTGATAACGGAAGGAATTTCATGGCTGCCATCTCCCTTTCCCAACTGAAACACATTCCTTGCCTGGCTCACACCTTAAACCTGGTGGTGCAGTGCTTCCTGAAAAGTTATCCGGGGTTATCCGACCTGCTCCTCAAAGTGCGTGGACTTTGCGCACATATCCGCCGTTCGCCTGTACACTCCAGCCGTATGCAGACCTATCAGCGTTCTTTGAACCTTCCCCAGCATCGCCTAATCATAGACGTTGCAACAAGGTGGAACTCAACACTGCACATGCTTCAGAGACTGTGCGAACAGAGGCGGGCTGTTATGTTTTTGTGGGAGGATACACATACACGGGCAGGCAGTAGGATGGCAGACATGGAGTTGTCAGGTGTGCAGTGGTCGAAGATTCAAGACATGTGTCAAGTCCTTCAGTGTTTTGAGGAATGCACACGGCTGGTTAGTGCAGACAACGCCATAATAAGCATGAGCATCCCCCTAATGCGTCTGCTGATGCAAAGTTTGACGCACATAAAGGATCAGGCGTCTGCACCAGAGGAAGAGGAAAGCCTTGATGACAGTCAGCGATTGTCTGGTCAGGGCAGTGTACATGACGAGGTACCGGGCGAAGAGGAGGTGGAGGATGAGGAGGATGATGGGGATGAGTATATTTTTAATGAGGAAGCTTTCCCGGGGGCACGGGAAATTGGTGGCGTGGCAAGGCCGGGTTCTGGTTTTTTGAGGGACACAAGTGACGTAGATTTGCCTGCAACTGCCCCTCAACCAAGCACAACCGCAGATTTGACAACGGGAACTTTGGCCCACATGGCGGATTATGCCTTGCGTATCCTCAAAAGGGACACACGCATTACAAAAATGATGAACGATGACGATTACTGGTTGGCCTGCCTCCTTGATCCTCGCTATAAAGGCAAATTGCAAAATATTATGCCACATGAGAACTTGGAACTAATATTAGCAACAAAACAATCAACTCTTGTTGACCGTTTGCTTCTGGCATTCCCTGCACACAGCGCCCGTGATCGTTCTCACACGAGCTCCAGGGGCCAGCAGACCAGAGGTGTTAGAGGGGCAGAAATCAGAAGTGGCGTTGGACAGAGGGGTTTTCTGACCAGGTTGTGGAGTGATTTTTCTATGACCGCAGACAGGACAGGTACTGCAGCATCAATTCAAAGTGACAGGAGACAACATTTGTCCAGTATGGTTACAAACTATTTTTCATCCCTTATCGACGTTCTCCCTCAACCGTCATTCCCATTTGATTACTGGGCATCCAAATTAGACACCTGGCCAGAATTGGCAGAATATGCATTGCAGGAGCTTGCTTGCCCGGCAGCTAGTGTCCTATCAGAAAGAGTATTCAGTGCTGCAGGTTCAATACTAACAGAAAAAAGGACTCGTCTGGCTACCCAAAATGTAGATGATCTAACCTTCATTAAAATGAACCACAACTGGATTTCAAAATCTTTTGCCCCACCCTGCCCGGCTGACACCTAGCTTTCCTATGAAAAGGTCTTGCCTGTGGACTATTCTGAATGACTTTTCCAATCTCGTAATTTTCTTCACCTGATTGTCCAGCATACGACATGTTTCCACCTCACGAAATGGCCAAACTCCCCACACGGGGCCGTGCTATCGCCACTTTGCGCTTGGACCCTTGAGAGTGCTGTTTGTCTGAAGAGGTGGGTGTGGCCGCTTTTGGTCGACGGCACTGCCACTGGGTCCCTCATAGTACAATAAAGTGTCTCTGGCGGTGGTGGTGCGCACCCAACGTCAGACACACCGTTGTAATATGAGGGGCCCTGTGCCTGTACCGCCGGCCACAAGACAGTTCCCCCCCCCAGCTCAAACAGTGCTCTACCACTAGCAAAATTATCTCTCACAGCTTCACCAATGTGTAGTCTAGCCGCTGACATCCTTCAATGCCTGGCACTGACAATACCATTGTTTTGACATTTTTGTTATGTTAGGCCTTCGAAGCCTGTCTGCGGTCCCTTCTTTCTACAACTACTACACTGACCAGGCCACTGCTGGCCGTGTTACCCTGGAACCAATTTAAAAGTGCCTACAGTCAGCCCAATTTTGTTATGTTAGGCCTTCGAAGACTGTCTGCCGTCACTCCTTCCACTAGACTTCCACTGACCATACACTGCTGCCCATGTACCCCTGGAACCAATTTAAAGTGCCTACAGCCAGCCCAATTTTGTTATGTTAGGCCTTCGAAGCCTGTCTGCGGTCACTCCTTCCACTAGACTTCCACTGACCAGACCACTGCTGCCCGTGTACCCCTGGAACCAATTTAAAAGTGCCTACAGCCATGTGTTATTATTTTAGGCCTTCGATGCCTGTCTGCGGTCACTCCTTCCACTAGGCCTCCACTGACCACACCACTGCTGCCCGTGTACCCCTGGAACCAATTTAAAATTGCCTACAGCCAGCCCAATTTTTTTATTTTAGGCCTTCGATGCCTGTCTGCGGTCCATTCTTTCAACTACTACTACACTGACCAGGTCACTGCTGCCCGTGTACCCCTGGAACCAATTTAAAATTGCCTACAGCCAGCCCAATTTTTTTATTTTAGGCCTTCGATGCCTGTCTGCGGTCCATTCTTTCAACTACTACTACACTGACCAGGTCACTGCTGCCCGTGTACCCCTGGAACCAATTTAAAATTGCCTACAGCCATGTGTTATTATTTTAGGCCTTCGATGCCTGTCTGCGGTCACTCCTTCCACTAGGCCTCCACTGACCACACCACTGCTGTCCGTGTACCCCTGGAACCAATTTAAAATTGCCTACAGCCATGTGTTATTATTTTAGGCCTTCGATGCCTGTCTGCGGTCACTCCTTCCACTAGGCCTCCACTGACCACACCACTGCTGTCCGTGTACCCCTGGAACCAATTTAAAATTGCCTACAGCCATGTGTTATTATTTTAGGCCTTCGATGCCTGTCTGCGGTCACTCCTTCCACTAGGCCTCCACTGACCACACCACTGCTGTCCGTGTACCCCTGGAACCAATTTAAAATTGCCTACAGCCATGTGTTATTATTTTAGGCCTTCGATGCCTGTCTGCGGTCACTCCTTCCACTAGGCCTCCACTGACCACACCACTGCTGTCCGTGTACCCCTGGAACCAATTTAAAATTGCCTACAGCCATGTGTTATTATTTTAGGCCTTCGATGCCTGTCTGCGGTCACTCCTTCCACTAGGCCTCCACTGACCACACCACTGCTGTCCGTGTACCCCTGGAACCAATTTAAAATTGCCTACAGCCATGTGTTATTATTTTAGGCCTTCGATGCCTGTCTGCGGTCCATTCTTTCAACTACTACTACACTGACCAGGGCACTGCTGGCCGTGTACCCCTGGAACCAACATCAGAAAATATAAAAATAAGTATTTTGCTTATAAAAAAGAAAATACTGGTGAGATATCAAATGCAGACATTTTAACATTAAAAACAAACACACAACTCTAATCTGGTACAGTACTAAAAATGGCCACCAGCTACAATTACTTTCTCCTGCAAGTAGTTAACTGAAAGTTTTTTTAAATTGAAAACACACATATGGCATCCACCGAGTGTTGTCCTGTCGCGTCTTCTTTATATTATTGCCGAGAAGATGCAAAATAATGAAAATAATAAAATCATTAATTACCAAAATAATAGAGAAAGTCAACACCACATTGCAAATAAACATTCATTCCAAATAAAGAAGCAGGGCGCGTCCGAGGGTGAGTATATACCTAATAAGAATATAATCACCCTCGGACGCGCAATGCTTATTTCCAACAGCCTTCCTTCCTAAGAATCAGCCCTTCCGTCGTGTAGAGAGACGTTGTGTTACACTCCAAGGTGTTCCCCAGGTTGCCTTTCCTGAGCTTCGATCTTCCGGCTCTCGTTTAGTAGTTCTTGGAAACTACTCTGCATTAGGCCTTCAAATTGGGTATGGGGTGTAGAGAGATGGTGTGTTCCACTCCAAGGTGTTCCCCAGGTTGCCTTTCCTGAGCTTCGATCTTCCGGCTCTCGTTTAGTAGTTGTTGGAAACTACGCTGCATTAGGCCTTCAAATTGGGTATGGGGTGTAGCGAGAGGGTGTGTTACACTCCAAGGTGTTCCCCAGGTTGCCTTTCCTGAGCTTCGATCTTCCGGCTCTCGTTTAGTAGTTCTTGGAAACTACACTGCATTAGGCCTTCAAATTGGGTATGGGGTGTAGAGAGAGGGTGTGTTACACTCCAAGGTGTTCCCCAGGTTGCCTTTCCTGAGCTTCGATCTTCCGGCTCTCGTTTAGTAGTTCTTGGAAACTACACTGCATTAGGCCTTCAAATTGGGTATGGGGTGTAGAGAGAGGGTGTGTTACACTCTAAGGTGTTCCCCAGGTTTCCTTGCCATTGCTTCGGTCTTCCGACTCTCGTTTAGTAGTTGTAGAAAAGTACACTGCATTAGGCCATACAAAATGGGTATGGGGTGGAGAGAGATGGTGTGTTACACTCCAAGGTGTTCCCCAGGTTGCCTTTCCTGAGCTTCTATCTTCAGGCTCTCATTAAATTGTGGTTAAATGGAACAACTGCATTTGGCGTACTAGTTGGTTTGGGGCCTACTATCGGTGTCTGCCACTCCTTGCTGTTCTCCTCCACTGAACAAAGCTGTGCCGCCTGTTTACTACGGTTGCCAATTTTGAACTGCATTTCGACTACTTACTGATTTGGCCCTACTCTCTGTGTCAGCCTCTCATTCCAGTTGTCCTCCACTGCAATGCCCCCTGGTTATTCCTGTGTTACCAATTTTGAACTGCATTTAGCCCACTTTCTTCTTTGGGCCTATATCTGTGTTTCCACTTCATCGTGCCCATTGCCCAGCCAGTGATAGATGAGTCTGCTGGTACATTGACCCATAACGCAACATTCCCCGTGCACGCTACACAACAACATTGTGACCCTGCTGAAAGTCAGGTTGCTCTTCCCGCATACCATACCACCTTACACGGGGACAAAGAGGAAGGTGCAGATGAAAGTGCAGGTTCCTTCATCAGGTGGGGGGAGGAATACTAGTTGGCGACGTCACTGGCACAGGGCCTCTCATAGTACGCAAAAGTGTTGCTGCCGGTGGGAGGCGCCCCCGCCGTGCAAACACACCGCTGTACTTTGAGGGGCCCTGTGCCAGTGCCAATGCCAACGAGTGGGCCCCCCCTGCTTGCTCAGGTTCACAGCACTTGCAAAGTTGAAATACTTACCTCTCCCTGCTCCACTGCCGTGACGTGGTCCAGATTTCCTGGGCCCACTAATTACTTGAACCAGCCCTACCCCCCACAACTTTAGCCAAATGACCCCCAATTTCAAATGCCTTCCAATTATTATAAGGTAAATTACGCTTGACAAGCTTCATTAAGAAGAATGGATGGTTTTGACATTAAAATGGCCACTCTAGGTGTTTTCCTGGCCCCCACTCACTGCCGACTATGCTGCCCCATTGACTTGCATTGGGTTTCGTGTTTCGGTCGATCCCGACTTTACGTCATAATCGGCCGATTTCACTCGACCCGACTTTGGACATAGTCGGGTTTCGCAAAACCCGGCTCGACTCTAAAAAGGTCAAGGTCGCTCAACTCTATTTGCTGGTGATAAAGAGGTCATGGATATACGACAGTTTGTTGTAGACCAAGCGTGCGTTCCATAGTGCTCCAGGTAGGGGGACTGGGGGCTAGATGAATGGGTATTGAGGTTATAGTCATTGCAAAAGCTTGTAGAGGATCGTGGCAGGGTGTTAGAAAAGAGTGTCGGGATGTGTTGAGGAGGGTCAGGATTTGGGGATACGTCACCAGCAATGAGGAGTAGCAGACAGAGCGTTAGAAGGTGGAAGCTGAATAGGACATGATGTGGCCATGTGTGTCTGGAGAAAAAGGATTGTATGTGGAGGAACAGTTCTGAGGAAAAGGTGAGATGGCTCGAGAGTATGGAGGGAGAAGTGATTAGTTCTTCACTAGGTTGAGGGATTGCAGGAGATTGTAAGAAGGAAAGTAGTATGGGGTGAAAGTGAAAAGAAACAGAAACATTGTAGTGGTTTTCTATTTATATTTATTATATTTCCATTTATATTTATTATAAATACATTGGATAGTAATGCACTCGGATGTAAATCGGATGCTAGGTGTGAAAAATTGGATTGTACTTGCATGACACTCACATGATACTCGTTCGACTCGTGGCAGGGAGACTAGGACCAATTTTTAATACATTTAGTGTGACTCCGGCCTTATGCAGAGCTCATTTTGGACATACATACAGCATTCTATGTAGCATTCTATCCACCTATGAGGGCTTACAGGTGCTGGCCCTACTTTATATGGGGAAAACTTTGTGACAGGTTCCCTTTAACCATAGACCCTGGAGATGGAAAACAACAAACTGTGATTCGCTGAGAATTGCTGATCAGTGATGACCCAGGTACTGATTACTACAAAAGGTGCAATAATCTAGAAGACATCTTAGCTGCAGGACATTATGGGAAAGTCCATGCAGCAACACAAAATTACATTAGCCCGCTCTCTTATGCTTCATCACTGTGGGAAATGGTGCCTGGCAAGTTTTTTTATTTTTTTGAAAACCACAAGTTGAATCTCAATATGTTTGAATTTGCATAAAACTGCAAATTTCAGGAAATGCAACACAAATTTCATCCTCCATGGATTGATGTGTTCATCGCTAATGTTAAGTTAAATTACATTATAAACTTTGCTGACTTTAGGCCTTCAGTACATATCAATGTGTGGTCAATTTCACCACAATTGTAAGTCTCATAACATAGGACCTAGGTGTTCATTTAATTTAAATGCCTTTTTCCTTTGCAATTCTAAAATTCCCTAATGATGACCCTTACCAAATTCTCATTACACAAATGGAATAGGGAACAAACTGTATGAATAATATCCGTAAGAAGGCAAATCATCACCTTTTATCAAAGCACTATGCAATGAATCATGGAAGTCAATTTATGGAATCAGTGGTATGGGCAATAAAATCTGCTAAATGCCACTGGAGAAGCGTGATTATATAAAAACTATGACCCGTGTTGAAAGTAAATGGATTTTTGAATTGATAGTTTATGCCTTTATGGGCTAAATAAAGAAATATAATTATTTGCATTTGATTAAAGTTTGTGTTCTACATGGATTCAAAAAATATGAAATTTGTGTTTATATATGGGTTTTCTTGATAATAGTAGGATAATTGGCCTGTAGCATTTCAGGTGATACTGTCTTTATGTGAATGGATACCAAAGTAAGAAAAGCAGAAGTGTTGTGCTGCCTTTAAGGAGTTCACAGGATTCAAATGAATAGAAATAGACTGTAGTTTTTTTGCAAACCGTTTATGGGTTGAATGTACCGCTTCCTCAGGGGTACCACAATAAAGATGCAGAAAGAGACAGTTTTCCAGCTTAAACCATTTCTGACATCGGGCGTAATAGTATGCCAATGTGTCAGACTCCCCCTGTTTGGTGCGGGCTCTGGCACTGATCCAGCAACTTTCCGGTCACATGTCAGCTGATATATACAACTGACATGTGCCCACAACAGCTGCAGGTGGAATTGTGATGTTAATTAGTTGAATGCCACTGTCATTCTCTAACAGCAGCATTTAACTCACGCTTCCTTGAAGCGCCGACGAAATCCTGCCCATCGGTGACCCCATCACGTGATTGCGGGTCACCGATTAGTTGGCATGACAATAAGAGGTCTCCAACAGACCTCTATGGTTGTCATAGCCAGATTGCTATGAGCGCCACCCAGTGGTCGGCACTCGTAGAAAGTGAGCATTTCTGCTGCATACAGGTGATCTGATCATCACCTGTATGTAGAACAGCTGATCAAAGTACTGCAGCATTAAAAAGGTTTTTAAAAATATTAAAAAATTCAAAAGTTCAACTCACCCCCCTTTCGCCCCATTCAAAATAAAACAATAAAAAATCTAATATACACATATTTTATATCACTTTATTCACAATCTCCCAATCTATCAATATATAAAAATGAATTAACCCAATTATTAAATGGCGTAACAAGAAAAAAGTCAAAATGTCAGAATTATGGTTTTTTTTGTCGCCGCAATATTGCATTAAAATGCTATAATGGGAGATCAAAAGATCTTATCTACACCAATATGGTATCATTGAAAAACATCAGCTTGGTAGCAAAAAAATAAGCCTTCACCTGACCTCAGATCAAGAAAAATGGAGACGTTACGAGTATCGGAAAATGGCACAATTTTTTTTCTTAGCAAGCTTTGGATTTTTTTTGCCACTTACAGTAAATTAAAAAGAACCTATACATGTTTGATGTCTATGAACTTGTAATGACCTGGAGAATCATAATGGCAGGCCAGTTTTAGCATTTAACAAACATGTTAAAAAAACAACTGTGGGATTGCACTTTTTTTTTGCAATTTCACAGCACTTGGAATTTTTTTCCCATTTTCCAGTACAAGATATGTTAAACACAATGGTGTCTTTCAGAAGTACAACTTGTCCAGCAAAAAACAAGCCTTCACATGGCCATTTTGACCAAAAAATAAAAAAGTTATATCTCTGGGAAGAAGGGGAGCAAAAAACAAAAATGCGAAAACAAAAATACCTTTGGTTGTTAAGGGGTTAAATAATACAGACGCTCAAAAACTGGTACTTAACTAAATATAATCGCCCATTGGGGGCATCAGCAGCATTTTTGTCAGTATAAATAAAGTGATAAAAGTAAAAAAAAAAATACTATGGATAATGTATTAACAAAGTTTGATCAAATAATGATGTAAAAAAAATTAAAAGAGGGAAAAAGGGGAATGCGTTAAAGAGGTGGTCCAATATAATGTTAATGCGCCCATTGATTTAAACCTTTTAAATAAGTAATTTTGTAGATACCTTATTTTGTCATATGTGTCTGTGAGCAGCACAATTAGGCTGCCGTCACACTGGCAGTATTTGGTCAGTATTTTACATCAGTATTTGTAAGCCAAAACCAGGAGTGGGTGATAAATGCAGAAGTGGTGCATATGTTTCTGTTATACTTTTCCCCTATTTGTTCCACTCCTGGTTTTGGCTTACAAATACTGAGGTAAAATACTGACCAAATACTGCTAGTGTGACGGCAGCCTCACTGTTCACTCAGTCCGCATCAAGTGACCCCGACTGCAGCTGCCCTTGACATCTGCTAATGTCAAGTAAATTTCCAAACGTCCTCGATTAACCCCTTAGCGACCGCCGATACGCCTTTTAACGGCGGCCGCTAAGGGTACTTAAACCACAGCGCCGTTAATTAACGGCGCTGTGGAAAAAGTCCATAGCGCCCCCCAGAGGCCAATTTTCTCCGGGGTCTCGGCTGCCGAGGGTAGCCGAGACCCCAGAGAACATGATTCGGGGGTTTTTTAACCCACCCCGCATTTGCGATCGCCGGTAATTAACCGTTTACCGGCGATCGCAAAAAAAAAAAAAAAAAAAAGCGATCTCTTTTTAATTTCTCTGTCCTCCGATGTGATCGCACATCGGAGGACAGAGAAAAGGGGTCCCAGGTGGCCCCCCAATACTCACCTAGCTCCCCCGATGCTCCTCGTGTCTCCCGGTGGGCGCCGCCATCTTCAAAATGGCGGGCGCATGCGCAGTGCTCCCGCCGGCCGGCACCGGGAGAATCTTTGGGGTCTCGGCTGCCGGGGGTAGCCGAGACCCCAAAGAGCACGATCGGGGTCGGTATTACCGACCCCTGTTTTGCGATCGCCGGTAATTAACTGTTTACCGGCGACCGCAAAAAAAAAAAAAAAAAAAGTAAAGTGTAATTCTCTGTACTCTGATGTGATCGCACATCAGAGGACAGAGAAATAGAGGGATTCGGTGACCCTAGCATACTCACCTAGGTCCCTGGATCCTCTTGCTGCTCCTCCTGGCCGCCGGCAGCAGAACATGGCGGACGCATGCCCAGTGCGCCCGCCATCTGTCTCCATCTGCCGGCCGGCAGGAGAACAGCAGTTGGCGCTAAAATTAGGGGTAGGGTTAGGGTTAGGGTTAGGGTTAGGGGTAGGGTTAGGGGTAGGGTTAGGGTTAGGGTTAGGGGTAGGGTTAGGGGTAGGGTTAGGGTTAGGTTAGGGGAAGGGTTAGGGGTAGGGTTAGGGGTAGGGTTAGGTTAGGGTTAGGGGTAGGGTTAGGTTAGGGTTAGGGGTAGGGTTAGGGGTAGGGTTAGGTTAGGGTTAGGTTAGGGGTAGGGTTAGGGGTAGGGTTAGGGGTAGGGTTAGGGGTAGGGTTAGGTTAGGGTTAGGGGTAGGGGTAGGGTTAGGGGTAGGGTTAGGGGTAGGGTTAGGGTTAGGGGTAGGGTTAGGGTTAGGTTAGGGGTAGGGTTAGGGGTAGGGTTAGGGGTAGGGTTAGGTTAGGGGTAGGGGTAGGGTTAGGTTAGGGGTAGGGCTAGGGTTGGGGCTAAATTTAGGGTTAGGGTTGGGGCTAAACTTAGGGTTAGGCTTCTTTCACACTTACGTCGGTACGGGGCCGTCGCAATGCGTCGGCCCGACATACCGACGCACGTTGTAAAAATTGTGCACAACGTGGGCAGCAGCTGTAGTTTTTCAACACATCCGCTGCCCAATCTATGTCCTGGGGAGGAGGGGGCGGAGTTGCGGCCACGCATGCGCGGTCAGAAATGGCGGATGCGACGTACAAAAAAACGTTTCATTGAACGTTTTTTTGTGCCGACGCTCCGCCAAAACACAACTGATCCAGTGCACGACGGACGCGACGTGTGGCCATCCGTCACGATCCGTCGGCAATACAAGTCTATGGGCAAAAAACGCATCTTGCGGGCACATTTGCAGGATCCGTTTCTTGTCCAAAACTACGGATTGCGACGGAATGCCAAACGACGCAAGTGTGAAAGTAGCCCTAGGGCTAGGGTTAGGGTTGGGGCTAAAGTTAGGGCTAGGGTTGGGGCTAAAGTTAGGGTTAGAGCTGGGATTAGGGTTAGGGTTTGGATTAGGGTTCGTATTAGGGTTAGGGTTGGCATTAGGGTTACGCTTGGGATTAGGGTTAGGTTTGGGATTAGGGTTAAGGTTAGGGTTGTGATTAGGGGTGTATTGGGATTAGGGTTAGGTTTGAGGTTAGGGTTGAGATTAGGATTAGGGGTGTGTTGGATTTAGGGTTTTGATTAGGGTTATGGTTAGGGTTGACATTAGGGTTGTTTTGGGGTAAGGGTTGTGATTATGGTTAGGGTTAGTGATTAGGATTATGGATGAGGTTGGGGTTAGGGTTAGGGGTGTGTTGGGGTTAGGGTTGGAGCTAGAATTGGGGGGTTTCCACTGTTTAGGTACATCAGGGGGTCTCCAAACACGACAGCCAATTTTGCGCTCAAAAAGTCAAATGGTGCTCCCTCCCTTCTGAGCTCTGCCGTGCGCCCAAACAGTGGGTTACCCCCACATATGGGGCATCAGCGTACTCGGGATAAATTGGACAACAACTTCTGGGGTCCAATTTCTCTTGTTACCCTTGTGAAAATAAAAACTTGGGGGCTACAAAATCTTTTTTGTGAAAAAAAAAATATTTTTTATTTTCACGACTCTGCATTCTAAACTTCTGTGAAGCACTTGGGCATTCAAAGTTCTCACCACACATCTAGATAAGTTCCTTGGGGGGTCTAGTTTCCAAAATGGGGTCACTTGTGGGGGGTTACTACAGTTTAGGTACATCAGGGGTTCTGCAATCGCAACATAATGCCCACAGACCATTCTATCAAAGTCTGCATTCCAAAAAGGCGCTCCTTCCCTTCCGAGCTCTGCCGTGCGCCCAAACAGTGGTTTACCCCCACATATGGGGTACCAGCATACTCAGGACAAATTGGACAACAACTTTTGGGGTCCAGTTTCTCTTGTTACCCTTGTGAAAATAAAAATTTGGTGGCTAAAAATCTTTTTTGTGGAAAAAAAAAATATTTTTTATTTTCACGGCTCTGCATTATAAACTTCTGTGAAGCACTTGGGCATTCAAGGTTCTCACCACACATCTAGATAAGTTCCATGGGGGGTCTAGTTTCCAAAATGGGGTCACTTGTGGGGGATTTCTACTGTTTAGGCACATCAGGGGCTCTCCAAACGCGACATGGCGTCCGATCTCAATTCCAGCCAATTCTACATTGAAAAAGTAAAACGGCACTCTTTCTCTTCCAAGCTCTGCGGTGCGCCCAAACAGTGGTTTACCCCCACATATTGGGTATCGACGTACTCAGGAGAAATTGCACAACAACTTTTGTGGTCTAATTTCTCCTGTTACCCTTGTGAAAATAAAAATTTGTGGGCAAAAAGATCATATTTGTAGAAAAAATGCAACTTTTTTTTTCACGGCTCTACGTTATAAACTTCTGTGAAGCACATGGGGGATCAAAGTGGTCGCCACACATCTAGATAAGTTCCTTAAGGGGTCTAGTTTCCAAAATGGTGTCACTTGTGGGGGGTTTCCACTGTTTAGGCACATCAGGGGCTCTCCAAACGCGACATGGCGTCCAATCTCAATTCCAGCCAATTCTACATTGAAAAAGTAAAACGGCACTCCTTCTCTTCCAAGCTCTGCGGTGCGCCCTAACAGTTGTTTACCCCCACATATTGGGTATCAGCGTACTCAGGAGAAATTGCACAACAACTTTTGTGGTCTAATTTCTCCTGTTACCCTTGTGAAAATAAGAATTTGTGGGCAAAAAGATCATTTTTGTGTAAACAAAAGCGATTTTTTATTTTCACGGCTCTACGTTATAAACTTCTGTGAAGCACTTGGGGGTTCAAAGTGCTCACCACACATCTAGATAAGTTCCTTAAGGGGTGTAGTTTCCAATATGGTGTCACTTGTGGGGAGTTTCCACTGTTTAGGTACATCAGGGGCTCTCTAAATGTGACATGGTGTCCGATCTCAATTCCAGCCAATTCTGCATTGAAAAAGTCAAACGGCGCTCCTTCACTTCTAAGTTCTGCGGTGCGCCCTAACAGTGGTTTACCCCCACATATGAGGTATTGGCGTATTCAGGAGAAATTGCATAACAAAATTTATGGTTACATTTCTGTTTTTACACTTGTGAAAATAAAAAAAATGGTTCTGAATTAAGATGTTTGCAAAAAAAAGTTAAATGTTCATTTTTTCCTTCCACATTGTTTCAGTTCCTGTGAAGCACGTAAAGGGTTAATAAACTTCTTGAATGTGGTTTTGAGAACTTTGAGGGGTGTAGTTTTTAGAATGGTGTCATACTTCATTATTTTCTATCATATAGACCCCTCAAAATGACTTCAAATGTGATGTGGTCCCTAAAAAAAAATGGTGTTGTAAAAACGAGAAATTGCTGGTCAACTTTTAACCCTTATAACTCCCTAACAAAAAAAAATTTTGGTTCCAAAATTGTGCTGATGTAAAGTAGACATGTTGGAAATGTTATTTATTAACTATTTTTTATGACATATCTCTCTGATTTAAGGGCATAAAAATACAAAGTTTGAAAATTGAAAAATTGTAAAAATTTTCGCCATATTTCCATTTTTTTCATAAATAATCGCAAGTAATATCGAAGAAATGTTACCACTAACATGAAGTACAATATGTCATGAAAAAACAATCTCAGAATCAGCGGGATCCGTTGAAGCGTTCCAGAGTTATAACCTCATAAAGTGACAGTGGTCAGAATTGCAAAAATTGGCCTGGTCATTAAGTACCAAATTGGCTCTGTCACTAAGGGGTTAAGCCAGACATGACCCAGTGGCACACATACCCCTCGATTGACTGAGTTTTGGGCGATGTTTCACCACACATTACAGCCCCGGTATTTACAAAAATACTTATTTAAAAGGATTAAATTGATGAGCAGAATATACATTTTAGTAGGACACCTCTTAAATCTTTAAATTTTAGAAATAAAAATAAAGAAAATAATAATAGAAATGCATAGAAAAGGTAAGTATAGAGGAATTTAACTAAGTTTAGCTTTACAGCTTGTGAAAGGGAGACCACTAGGGTTGAACGAAACGGGTCGGCCAGATTCAGAAGTCGCCGACTTTTGGCAAAGTCGGGTTTCATGAAACCCGACTTTGCCAAAAGTCGGCGACTTCTGAATCTGGCCGACCCCTGTGTGGGATCGGCCATGAGGTCGGCGAACTTCTGATCTGGAATCGGAATTCCGATACCGAGTTCCGATATGTTTAAGATATCGGGAATCGTATCGGAATTCATATTTAAGTGTAAAATAAAGAATAAAAATAAAAAAATATTGATATACTCACCCTCGGACGCGCCCTGGTTCTCACCGGCAGCCTTCCTTCCTAAGAATGAGCGCCTGAAGGGCCTTCGATGACGTCACGGCTTGTGATTGGTCGCGTGAGCGGTCACATGGGCGTCACGCGACCAATCACAAGCCGCGACGTCATCTAAGGTCCTTCAGGCGCTAATTCTTAGGAAGGAAGCGTCCGAGGGTGCGTCCGAGGGTGAGTATATTCCTAATAGGTATATACTCACCCTCGGACGCGCCCTGGTTCTAACCCGCAGCCTTCCTTCCTAAGAATCAGCGCCTGAAGGACCTTAGATGACGTCGCGGCTTGTGATTGGTTGCGTGATGCCCATGTGACCGCTCACGCGACCAATTACAAGCCGCGATGTAATCGAAGGTCCTTCAGGCGCTCATTCTTAGGAAGGAAGGCTGCCGGTGAGAACCAGGGCGCGTCCGAGGGTAAGTATATCAATATTTTTTATTTTGATTCTTTATTTTACACTTAAATATGGATCCCAGGGCCTGAAGGAGAGTTTCCTCTCCTTCAGACCCTGGGAACCATTAGAAACCCAATGCACTGCATTGGTTTTCGTGTTTCGGCCGACCCCGACTTTTCTATAGGATCGGCCAATTTCACTCGACCCGACTTTTGAAAAAGTCGGGTTTCGTGAAACCCGACCCGATCCTATAAAAAGAAAAGTCGCTCAACCCTAGAGACCACTCTTTGAACTTGCAGGTAATTGTGTGAAGGTATTTTCCAGGCTTGAGACGTGTGTGTAACTAAGGCCGGGATCACACATGCGAGAAACATCCGTGTCTCGCATGTGAAATCCCTCCTCTGGCGCCGGCACTCCAGAGCGGAGCGTGCGGCCGCATAGCAACACATGGAGCCGCACGATCCTCTCCCAAGTGCCGGCGCCAGAGCTTGGATTTCACATGCGAGACACGGACGTGTTTCTCGCATGTGTGATCCCGGCCTAACTAATATGCTATGCCACTCGATGGTAGAAGTAAAAAGTCAAATAAAGCAAGTGAGGAAGTTAGGAGTCTAATATAATGGAGAAATGCAGGAATTTAAATTAAATGGATAAATGTAGTGGAAGTCGATTCAGTAAACCTTTAAAAGTGATGTTAAATTAAAATGAAAAAATAAGTGTGAACCATGAGAGATAACTGTGAAATTGGCAATGAAAAAAAATAAGTGTGAGCCTTAGGCCGGGATAACACAGCGAGATACGGCCGAGTCTCGCAGGTTAAAACAAAGCTCTGGCACCGGCACTCCGGAGCGGAGCATGCAGCTGCACAGCAATACATGGAGCCGCACGCTCTGCTCCGGAGTGCCGTTGCCAGAGCTTGTTTTTAACCTGCGAGACTCGGCCGTATCTCGCTGTAGTGTGACTCTGGCCTTACACTGACAAACAAAAAGATAACAATGTTTAAACTTTTGACTTTCAAACAAAGAGTGAAAAATTTAAAGGGGTCTGAATATGTTCCGTACCCACTGTATCTACCTTCCAGCAACTTATTAGTGACTTTGTTGCAATTTATATACACTACCATTCAAAAGTTTAGGATCACCCAGATAATTTTGTGCTTTACCTGAAAACTCATACTTTTATTAAGCAAATGAGTTGCCAAATGAATTTAAAATCTAGTCCAGACATTGACAAGGTTTGAAAAAAAGATTTTTATTTGAAATAATTTTCTCCTTCAAACTTTGCTTTCGTCAAAGAATGCTCCCTTTGCAACAATTACAGCATTGAAGACCTTTGGCATTCTAGTAGTTAATTTGCTGAGGTAATCTTTAAAAACTTCACCCCATGCTTCCCCTCCTTCAAGTTGGATTGGCTTGATGAGCATTTTTTGCGTACCATTGGGTCGAGCTGCTCCCACAACATCTCAATGGGTTTGAGATCTGGTGACAGCGCTGGCCACTCTAATACAGATAGAATAACAGATGCCTGCTTCTTCCCTAGATAGTTCTTGCATAATTTGGAAGTGTGCTTTGGGTCATTGTCCTGTTGTAGGATGAAATTGGCTCCAAGCAAGTGCTGTCCACAGGGTATGGCATGGCATTGCAAAATGGAGTAATAGCCTTCCTTATTCAATATCCCAATTACGTTGTACAAATCTCCCACTTTTTCCAGCACCAAACCAACCCCAGACTATCATATTACCTCCACCATGCTTGACAGATGGTGTCAGACACTCTTCCATCATCTTTTCAGTTGTTCTGCGTCTCAAAAATGTTCTTCTGTGTGATCCAAACACCTCAGACTTGGATTTGTCTGTCCATAACAATTTCTTCCAATCTTCCTCTGTCCAATGTCTGTTTTCTTGACCATAATAATCTTTTCCTTTTATTAGCCAGTCTCAGATATGGCTTTTTCTTTGCCACTCTGCCCTGAAGGCCAGCATCCTGGAGTCGCCTCTTCACTGTAGACGTTGACACTGACGTTTTGCTTGTACTATTTAATGAAGCTGCCAGTTGAGGACCTGTGAGGTGTACATTTCTCAAACTACAGACTCTAATGTACTTGTCTTGTTGCTCAGTTGTGCAGCACGGGCCTCCCACTTCTCTTTTTACTCTGGTTAGAGCCTGTTTGTGCTCTCTTCTGAAGGGAGTAGTACACACCACTGTAGGAAAGCTTCAGCCTTCTTACACAGTTAGCAAACACAAATAACCTTAAGAACACTGGAGTGATGGTTGTTGGAAATGGGTCTCTATACACCTATGAAGATATTGCATTACAAACCAGACGTTTGCAGCTAGAATAGTCATCTACCACTTTAACAATGTATAGATTACATCTCTGAATCATTTAATCTTAGCTTCATTGAAAAAAAAAAGCTGTGCTTTCCTTTCAAAAATAAGGACATTTCAAAGTGACCCTAAACTTTTGAAAGGTAGTGTATATTTATATATATATATATATATATATATATATATATATATATATATATATACATACACATATATGTGTATGTATATATATATACAGTGGGGCAAAAAAGTATTTAGTCAGTCAGCAAAAGAGCAAGTTCCACCACTTAAAAAGATGAGAGGCGTCTGTAATTTACATCATAGGTAGACCTCAACTATGGGAGACAAACTGAGAAAAAAAAATCCAGAAAATCACATTGTCTGTTTTTTTAACATTTTATTTGCATATTATGGTGGAAAATAAGTATTTGGTCAGAAACAAAATTTCATCTCAATACTTTGTAATATATCCTTTGTTGGCAATGACAGAGGTCAAACGTTTTCTGTAAGTCTTCACAAGGTTGCCACACACTGTTGTTGGTATGTTGGCCCATTCCTCCATGCAGATCTCCTCTAGAGCAGTGATGTTTTTGGCTTTTCGCTTGGCAACACGGACTTTCAACTCCCTCCAAAGGTTTTCTATAGGGTTGAGATCTGGAGACTGGCTAGGCCACCCCAGGACCTTGAAATGCTTCTTACGAAGCCACTCCTTCGTTGCCCTGGCGGTGTGTTTTGGATCATTGTCATGTTGAAAGACCCATCCACGTTTCATCTTCAATGCCCTTGCTGATGGAAGGAGGTTTGCACTCAAAATCTCACGATACATGGCCCCATTCATTCTTTCATGTACCTGGATCAGTCGTCCTGGTCCCTTTGCAGAGAAACAGCCCCAAAGCATGATGTTTCCACCACCATGCTTTACAGTAGGTATGGTGTTTGATGGATGCAACTCAGTATTCTTTTTCCTCCAAACACGACAAGTTGTGTTTCTACCAAACAGTTCCAGTTTGGTTTCATCAGACCATAGGACATTCTCCCCAAACTCCTCTGGATCATCCAAATGCTCTCTAGCAAACTTCAGACGGGCCCGGACATGTACTGGCTTAAGCAGTGGGACACGTCTGGCACTGCAGGATCTGAGTCCATGGTGGCGTAGTGTGTAACTTATGGTAGGCCTTGTTACATTGGTCCCAGCTCTCTGCAGTTCATTCACTAGGTCCCCCTGCGTGGTTCTGGGATTTTTGCTCACCGTTCTTGTGATCATTCTGACCCCACGGGGTGGGATTTTGCGTGGAGCCCCAGATCGAGGGAGATTATCAGTGGTCTTGTATGTCTTCCATTTTCTAATTATTACTCCCACTGTTGATTTCGTCACTCCAAGCTGGTTGGCTATTGCAGATTCAGTCCTCCCAGCCTGGTGCAGGGCTACAATTTTGTTTCTGGTGTCCTTTGACAGCTCTTTGGTCTTCACCATAGTGGAGTTTGGAGTCAGACTGCTTGAGGGTGTGCACAGGTGTCTTTTTATACTGATAACAAGTTTAAACAGGTGCCATTACTACAGGTAATGAGTGAAGGAAAGAGGAGACTCTTAAAGAAGAAGTTACCGGTCTGTGAGAGCCAGAAATCTTGATTGTTTGTTTCTGACCAAATACTTATTTTCCACCATCATATGCAAATAAAATGTTAAAAAAACAGACAATGTGATTTTCTGGATTTTTTTTTCTCAGTTTGTCTCCCATAGTTGAGGTCTACCTATGATGTAAATTACAGACGCCTCTCATCTTTTTAAGTGGTGGAACTTGCACTATTGCTGACTGACTAAATACTTTTTTGCCCCACTGTATATATATATATATATATATATATATATATATATATAGTAGCGTGGCTAAAGGTCATGTGATTAATGGACGGTATGTATCGCAGAGGTGGGTGGCCCTGTGATGGAAGCCTGGGTATGTTTTGCTCAAGCAGATCTACTGCTGAGGGATTTGTTTACATTGGGAAGGCTTCCAGGTGATTGGAGAGATGGGTGGGTTCAGTCACCTACAAACCCACCCTAAGAGGCGTGTTTGAATACCTAAGATGGTTTTGTGTTGAAGGACCTGTGGTGATGTCACACTCACCTGACTGGCCATGTGACAGGTATCTGGGTGTGGTTACACTTATGTAAAGAGGTGTGTGTAGCCCATGTGGAGAGTATGTTTGGGAGTCTGCAAGAGTGGACAGACTTCCATGTGTCCTGGCTGGACACTGCAGAGTGGCCTGTGTGTTGGACAGTTCCAAGTGGGGACAGACGTCCTGAACAGCACACAGAGACCATATTTAGGCTGGAGAGCCTACGTGCTGGACATGGCACAGCCTGTATGCCTACAGGTCTGGGAGAGAGCGGTGCTCTAATATGGACATTGAGGATTCAACTGTCTGAAGTAAGACTGTTTACCTGTTGTTCCTGTTGCTATGTGGTTTATGGAGCAATAAACCTGTGAACTTTTAATGAAACGTGCCTCCAGAGTGTCATCCGCCGCACCTGAGCGAGTACAATCCCTACAATATATATATATACACAGTATATATATATACATACACATACACATATATATATATATATATATATATACACATATATGTGTATATATATATATATATATAAATATATATATATATATATATATATATATACACTACCTTTCAAAAGTTTAGGGTCACTTTGAAATGTCCTTATTTTTGAAAGGAAAGCACAGCTTTTTTTTCAATGAAGCTAAGATTAAATGATTCAGAGATGTACTCTATACATTGTTAATGTGGTAGATGACTATTCTAGCTGCAAACGTCTGGTTTGTAATGCAATATCTTCATAGGTGTATAGAGACCCATTTCCAACAACCATCACTCCAGTGTTCTTAAGGTTATTTGTGTTTGCTAACTGTGTAAGAAGGCTGAAGCTTTCCTACAATGGTGTGTACTACTCCCTTCAGAGGAGAGCACAAACAGGCTCTAACCAGAGTAAAAAGAGAAGTGGGAGGCCCCACTGCACAACTGAGCAACAAGACAAGTACATTAGAGTCTGTAGTTTGCAAAATGTACACCTCACAGGTCCTCAACTGGCAGCTTCATTAAATAGTGCAAGCAAAACCACAGTGTCAACGTCTACAGTGAAGAGGCGACTCCGGGATGCTGGCCTTCAGGGCAGAGTGGCAAAGAAAAAGCCATATCTGAGACTGGCTAATAAAAGGAAAAGATTATTATGGTCAAGAAAACAGACATTGGACAGAGGAAGATTGGAAGAAATTGTTATGGACAGACAAATCCAAGTCTGAGGTGTTTGGATCACACAGAAGAACATTTTGAGACACAGAACAACTGAAAAGATGCTGGCTGAAAAATCTGGCATTCAGTACCTTCAAATAGATTTAGAAAGGTTCAAACAAATAGCATATGCGTATCAGTCTCAAGCATAAGCCTCTTCAAGATAACAGTGGTAATGAGTTGCTGGAGCTGTAATGAAAACCAAAAAATTGAAAAACACTGCTAAATGTAAGGGTACCGTCACACTATACGATTTACCTACGATCACGACCAGCGATATGACCTGGCCGTGATCGTAGGTAAATCGTAGTGTGGTTGCTGGGGAGCTGTCACACAGACAGCTCTCCAGCGACCAACGATGCTGAGGTCCCCGGGTAACCAGGGTAAACATCGGGTTACTAAGCGCAGGACCGCGCTTAGTAACCCGATGTTTACCCTGGTTACCAGCGTAAAAACAAACAAACAGCACATACTTACATTCCGGTGTCCATCAGGTCCCTTGCCGTCTGCTTCCCGCACTAACTGACTGCCGGCCGTAAAGTGAAAGTGAAAGCACAGCACAGCGGTGACGTCACCGCTGTGCTCTGCTTTCACTTTACGGCCGGCAGTCACTGAGTACAGGAAGCAGACGGCAAGGGACCTGATGGACACCAGAATGTAAGTATGTGCTGTTTTTTTTTTTTTAGTTTTACGCTTGTAACCAGGGTAAACATCGGGTTACTAAGCGCGGCCCTGCACTTAGTAACCCGATGTTTACCCTGGTTACAAGCGAACGCATCGCTAGATCGGTGTCACACACACCGATCTAGCGATGACAGCGGGAGATCCAGCGACGAAAGAAAGTTCTAAACGATCTGCTACGACGTACGATTCTCAGCAGGATCCCTGATCGCTGCTGCGTGTCAGACACAGCGATATCGTAATGATATCGCTGGAACGTCACGAATCGTACCGTCGTAGCAATCGAAATGGCAGTGTGTGACGGTACCCTAAGTCTAGGTGAATGTAGAAAAGTATACACTATGTGGAATGAGGTTTTGCTAGGTATGTAAACATTGAGAAAAAGAAAGGAACAAATGAACTCCTCACTGGAAGATGGGAAGATTGCTTATAGACGTATTGGAATGTAATTTATGATATAATATGCTGCATCCTAAACAGAGGAGCATGTTCGACAACATGAAAAGAAAGGAAAAGGAATAGAAAATAAAAGAAACAAAGAAAAAAAATAAAAGTAAAGAAATTGAAACTATGAAAATTGAAAAATGAAAACTGAAAATAAAAAACAAAAATAAAAATGAAATGTGATGAAAAAACAAAAAAAAACCAAAACAAGCAAAAAACAGTAAGGAGAAAAAAATAAATAGAATTTAAATAAATACAAAAATAAAGAAAGAAAATGAAATGAATACTTACTTGTAGGAAACAGAGAACATACATCTGGGGTGAATGATTTTTGAAGCGATGTGCTAAAAATTGATCAATATAGGTAGGCTTTAGTGTGGTGGGAGGGACTCCTTCAAAGTGCTCCATGTCTATATCAATAGTAAAATTATTAATAACAGGATTAACATAGAGTTGAGCGACTTTTACTTTTTTCGGATCGAGTCGGGTTTCGCGAAACCAGACTGTCAAAAGTCAGGTTGGGTGAAATCGGCTGATTATTGCGAAAAGTCGGGGGCTGACTGAAACACGAAACTAAATGCAAGTCAATGGGGAATCAAAGTCGGCAGTGAGTGGAGGACAGGAAAACACATACAGTGCCCATTTTAATGCCAAAAACATCAATTCTTATTACTTAAGCTTGTCAATCTTAGTTTACTTTATAATAATACTTAGGCATTGAAAACTGGGGGTCATTTGGCAAAAGTTGTGGGGGTAGGGCTGGCTCAAGATTTTTGTGGGCCCAGGAAACGCAGAATACGTCACGGCGGTGGAGCAGGGAGAGGTAATTATTTCAACTTTGCAAGCGCTGTGATCCTGAGCAAGCAGGGGGGGCACTCGTTGGCACTGGCACAGGGCCCCTGATAGTACGGCGGTGTGTTTGACAGCGTGTGGCGCCTCCCACTGGCAGAAACACTTTTGTATACTATGAGGGGCCCTGTGCCAGTGACGTCGCCAACGAGTATGCCCCCTCACCTGATGAAGGAACCTGCACTTTTATCTGCACCTTCCTCTTTGTCCCCTTGTAAGGTGGTATAGTATGCGGGAAGGGAAACCTGACTTTCAGCAGGGTCAGATTCTGGCTGTGTAGAGTGCAAGGGGAATGTAGTGGTCTGGGTCAATGTACCAGCAGACTCATCTAGCAGTGGCTGGGCAATGGGCAGGAAGAGGAGGAAACACAGATATAGGCCCAAATAATAAAGTAGGATAAATGCAGTTCAAAATTGCTAACAGGACTAAACAGGCGGCATTGCTTTGTTCAGTGGAGGACAACTGCAATGAGTGGCGCAGACACAGTTGGTAGGCCCACAATAAAAAAGTAGGCTAAATGCAGTTCAAAATTGGTAACAGGACTAAACAGGCGGCATTGCTTTGTTCAGTGGAGGACAACTGTAATGAGTGGCAGACACAGTTAGTAGGCCCAAATAATAAAGTAGGCTATGTGCAGTTCAAAATTGGTAACAGGACTAAACAGGTGGCATTGCTTTGTTCAGTTGAGGGTAACTGTAATGAGTGGCAGACACAGTTAGTAGGCCTAAATAATAAAGTAGGCTAAATGCAGTTCAAAATTGGTAACAGGACTAAACAGGCGGCATTGCTTTGTTCACTTGAGGACAACTGTAATGAATGGTAGACACAGTTAGTAGGCACAAATAATAAAGTAGGCTAAATGCAGTTCAAAATTGGTAACAGGACTAAACAGTCAGCATTGCTTTGTTCAGTGGATGACAACTGTAATGAGTAGCAGACACAGTTAGTAGGCCCAAATAATAAAGTAGGCTAAACACAGTTCAAAATTGGTAACAGGTCTAAACAGGCGGCATTGCTTTGTTCAGTGGAGGAAAACTGTAATGAGTGGCAGACAGTGCAGACACAGTTAGTAGGCCCAAATAATAAAGTAGGCTAAATGCAGTTCAAAATTGGTAACAGGACTAAACAGGCGGCATTGCTTTGTTCAGTGGAGGACAACTGTAATGATTGGCAGACACAGTTAGTAGGCCCAAATAATAAAGTAGGCTAAATGCAGTTCAAAATTGGTAACAGGACTAAACAGGTGGCATTGCTTTGTTCAGTTGAGGGTAACTGTAATGAGTGGCAGACACAGTTAGTAGGCCTAAATAATAAAGTAGGCTAAATGCAGTTCAAAATTGGTAACAGGACTAAACAGGCGGCATTGCTTTGTTCACTTGAGGACAACTGTAATGAATGGTAGACACAGTTAGTAGGCACAAATAATAAAATAGGCTAAATGCAGTTCAAAATTGGTAACAGGACTAAACAGGCAGCATTGCTTTGTTCAGTGGATGACAACTGTAATGAGTAGCAGACACAGTTAGTAGGCCCAAATAATAAAGTAGGCTAAATGCAGTTCAAAATTGATAACAGGACTAAACAGGAGGCATAGCTAGGTACAGGGGTGGGCTCCTCTGTTGAGTAGCAGACAGTGGTAGTAGGCGCAAAGTATTAACTGGTCTAAATGGAATCCAGGGCTCCTGTATATTTTAACTATCACCTATCATTTCAACAAATTTGTATTGGCAGTGCCATTGAAGGATTTAACAGCACAGACTACACAGTGGTGGAGCAGGGAGAGGTAAGTATTGCAAGTGGTAGGGCACTGTTCGAGCTGGAATACTCTCTCGTGGGCAGCGGTACTGGCACAGGGCCCCTCATATTACGATGGTGTGTCTGACGTTGGTTGTGCACCACCACCGTCAGAGACACTTCATTCCACTATGAGGGACCCTGTGCCAGTGCCGTCGCCCAAGAGTGGGCCCACCCACCTGTCCAGGCAAACAGCACTCGCACGGGTGCTTGCGCCAGGTGGTGACCACGGCCCTGTGGGGGGGAGTCAGCCCATTTAGAGAGGTATAAAAAATGGCCTATGGTGAACATTCAGCAGCTGCAAATGGAGGAATTGGAGAAGTCAGTAAGAGGAAGCCAAAATCAAGACATTTTCCAGGCAAGCTACGTGTCAGCAGGGGAAGGTGGGGCAAAATAATTTGGTTCATTTTAATGAAGGTTAGATTATCAACATTCTGGGGAGCCAGACGTGTCCTTTTCACGGTCAGTATTGACCCAGCAGCACTGAAGACTCTTTCTGATAGCACACTAGCAGCAGGACAAGCAGGCTCCTGTAATGCATATTCTGTCAATTCAGGCCAGGTGTCTATTTTAGATGCCCAGTAATCAAAGGGGAATGACCTGTGAGGGAGAACATCGATAAGGGAGGAAAAGTAGTTCGTAACCATACTGGACAAATGCTGTCTCCTGTCACTTTGAATCAATGCAGCAGTACCTGTCGTGTCAGCGGTCATTGCGAAATCACTCCACAAACTGGTCATAAAACCCCTCTGTCCAACGCCACTTCAGATTTGTGCACCTCTAACACCTCTGCCATGTTGCCCCCTATGGCTTGTGTGAGAACCATCACCGCCGCTGTGTGCTGGGAATGCCTGAACTAAACGGTCTACAAGAGTTGCCTGTTTGGTAGCCAATATTTGCTCAAGGTTCTCATGTGGCATGATATTTTGTAATTTTCCTTTATATTGTGGATCCAGGAGGCAGGCCAACCAGTAATAGTCATCGGTCATCATTTTGATAATGCGGGGGTCCCTTTTTAGGATACGGAAGGCATAGTCAGCCATGTGGGCAAATGTTCCAGGTGTCAATTCACTGCTTGTGCTGGGTTGAGGAGCACTTTCTTGCAAATCAACATCACTTGTGTCCCGCAAAAATCCTGTACCTGACCTTGCAACGCCACCAGTTTGTATTGCCCCCTGAGAAGCATCCTCCTCCCATAAATATTCATCCCCATCATCCTCCTCCACCTCTTCATCCGCCACCTTGTCCAGGAGAGTTCCCTGAGCAGACAATGGCTGACTGTCATCAAGGCTTCCCTCCTCCTCAGCTGCAGATGCCAGTTCCTTAATGTGCATCAAACTTTGCATCAGCAGACGCATTAGTGGGATGCTCATGCTTATGATGGCATCGTCTGCACTTACCAGCCGTGTGCATTCCTCAAAACACTGAAGTACTTGACAGAGGTCTTTAAGCTTCGACCACTACACACCAGACAACTCCATGTCTGCCATCCAAGTGCCTGCATGTGTATGTGTATCCTCCCACAAATTACAGCACTCCTCTGTTCGCACAGCCTCTAAACCATGTGCAGTGTGGATTTCCACCTTGTTGCAATGTTGATTATTAGGCGGTGCTGGAGAAGATTCAGCGATCGCTGATGGTTCAGCATATGGCTGGAGTGTACGGGCTACCGGCGGATGCGCGAGCAAAATCTTCGCACCTTCAGGAGCAGGGCTGGTAACTCCGGATAATTTTTGAGGAAGCATTGCACCATCAAGGTCAAGGTGTGAGCCAGGCAAGGTATGTGTTTCAGTTCTGAAAGGGCCATGGCAGCCATAAAATTCCTTCCGTTATCACAGACTACCTTGCCTGCCTCAAGATGTACACTTCCCAGCCATGACTGAGTTTTTTGCTGCAAGTACTCGGCCAGTACTTCCGCAGTGTGTCTGTTGTCGCCCAAACACTTCATTTGTAACATAGCCTGCTGAGGCTTACCACTAGCTGTTCGATAATGAGACACCTCATGTACAACACTGGCAGCTGCGGATGGAGTGGTCGTGCGACTGCGCTCTGTGGATGAGCTTTCACTTCTGGAGGAGGAGGAGGAGGAGTGGCGAACGCCTACAGCCAATTGTTTCCTAGACCATGGGCTTGGCAGAACTGTCCCACTATGGCTGTCCCCTGTGGACCCTGTATCCACCACATTAACCCAGTGCGCCGTGATGGACATGTAACGTCCCTGGCCATGCCTACTGGTCCATGCATCTGTTGTGAGGTGCACCTTTCCACTGACTGATTGCCTCAGTGCATGGACAGTGCAATCTTTGACATGCTGGTGGAGGGCTGGGATGGCTTTTCTCGCCAAGAAGTGCCGACTGGGTAGCTCGTAGCGTGGTACTGCGTAGGCTGTCAGGTCTTTGAAAGCTTCGCTTTCAACCAATCGGTAGGGCATCATCTCTAATGAGATTAGTATAGCAATGTGGGCGTACAAACCCTGTGTACATGGATAAGAGGATGACTACATTCTTTTCCTAACGAGAGTCTCTTGTAGAGTGAGCTGGACTGGAGAGCTGCATATAGTGGAACTAGCGGTGGTGGTGGACATGGCGGATTGAGAGAGGGTTGGTGATGGTATTCTTGATGTTGGCCTACATGCAGTGTTTCCTACCAATAACCTTGTGATTCCCTGACTGCTTTGGCGTTGTGACGATACCTCCACATTTGCTGCTGGTGGTGTCCTAACCGGTGGGCTTACAGTGAAGGAAGCAACGCAGCGTTGCTGACTACCTTCATTCTGAGCAGGTGCACCAATGGTATGGGACGTTTGGCAGTTAGTCCAGGCTTGCAAGTGCTTGCTGGTCAAATGTGTAAGCATGCACATTGTGTTTAAATTTTGAAGATTCTTCCCTCTGCTAAATGTCTTTGAGCATTTCTTACAGATAACTTTTGATTGATCATTCGGATCTTGGTTAAAAAATTGCCACACTGCATTCTTCCTACTATGGAATACCTTTTCAGGTATTGCACTCCGTGCTATTTTCACCGGATGGCCACACTGTCCTAAAACTGTTTTTGTTTTTGACAAACGTTTTTGGCCTGATATGGGCCTGCCAGATGACAGCTGTTGCGATGTAGATGGCTGCTGCAGATCATCCTCCTCCGCTACTGAGCTACTGGCAGTGGCACCCTCTTCCCCCAATGGCTGCCAATTTGGGTCAACAACTGGTTCATCTATCACCTCCTCTTCAATGTCATGTGCTCCTTCCTCTATGTCACCGTGTAAGGTGCTATAGCGTTCGGGGCGGGGCACCATAGTCTCAGCAGGGTCAGATTCTGGATCAGTACACTGTGAGGGCAATGTAGTGATCTGAGTCAATGGAACAGCATAATAATCTAGCTGTGGCTGTGCATCAGTGCACGCCATGTCCGATTCATCTTGTAATGGGCAGTTAAATATTTCCCTTTCTAACCCAGGCACGGTATGTGTAAAGAGCTCCATGGTGTAACCTATAGTGCCGCCTGACGCATCCTTCACTTTTGGTTTGGGTGAAGGACACAAAGAAAAACGTCTTGTTCCTGACTGGGAGCATCCACTGACGACTCGCTGCTTTTATATTTGGAACTTTCTGAAGAGGAGGCGAAAGAGCTAGAGGCTGAGTCAGCAAGGAAAGCCAAAACTTTTTCCTGCTGCTCCGGCTTTGAAAGCTGTTTTCCTACTCCTAGATAAGGTAGCCTTCAAGGTCTTGTGTAGCTAGACAATAACGCTGGCTCAACACCTGCAGCCTTAGGTGCTATTGTGCTTTTGCCACTACCACCAGATGCACCACCACTACCACCACCATCATTACCAGCTGGCAACCACCGCCCACGGGCTCTTCCACCAGACTTCCTAATTTTTTTGGAAAATCTAACCAAAATAACAACCATTATATGGTACTGTAAAACAAGGTAGAAGGTGTATATAAACTTGTTGAGAATTTAAATCTCCCTTTTTTTGGGAGATTGAACCAAAACTCAGGCCCAGTGTATATAACAATGCAATCTAAGTGGCAGAAAGTGGCTGGCTGACATACGACAAACTAACAGGACTAAAGTATATCCAATTTGTGAGAATTTGAATCTCACTTTTTTTGGGGAGACTGAACCAAAACTCAGGCCCAGTGTATATAATAACGCAATCTAAGTGGCAGAAAGTGGCTGGATGACATACGACAAACTAACAGGACTGAAGTATATCCACTTTGTGAGAATTTGAATCTCACTTTTTTGGGGGAGATTGAACCAAAACTCAGGCCCTGTGTATAAAACAGCACGCTAAGTGGCAGAAAGTGGCTGGCTGACATACGACAAACTAACAGGACTGAAGTATATCCACTTTGTGAGAATTTGAATCTCCCTTTTTTTTGGGGAGACTGAACCAAAACTCAGGCCCAGTGTGTTAGGAGTCGAGTTCCCGCCGCTGCACAGGGGAAATCTCGAGCCGTGTCTGCTGCGGTCTCCCATTCTGCATCAGCCGCAGTGGAGCCTGCTCAGCGGAGATGTCTGTCCCAGCGTCTCACTCAGCCTGATACTGTGCAAAGGGTTACTGCTGCCTCTCCAGGCTCTGCTATTGTACCCTGCACTGGTCTGCGGCGAGCAGGCTTTTCTGGGACTAAGTCCTCCTTTGCACACACTGAGCATGCCCAGGGTAAGATCTCTCAGTGGAGGTCTAGGGTCACATGCTCAGGTACTGCAGCAACTTCCATTGGTCCTCCAGGAAGGCCCTGTAGCTGATCAAGTTCTCTGGCAGCCTTCCATTGGTCCTTCTTGGAAGGTCCTGTACGTGTTCCAGCTATAAAGGGTTCGCACGGACGCACGGCCATGCACTAGTATCACCTCATGTCATGAGCTTGTTAATTGTGGTTGCGCCTGTATGTGTGTATTCAGGGACCCGGCTGAAATAAGCCCCTAGAACACCGGCTCCTCCGGTGAGGACTGTTTGTATGCTTTTCTGGGTGCGTGACCACTGACTGCCTCCAGCTCAGCAGTTAGCTGTGTTCCCCTGTGACGCTAACAGGGCACAGCATCTTATTTCCAGCGACTCTGTGGAGTTAACAGAGTTCGCTTATATCCCCATATAGCGCTGCCATTTGCCAGCAGCAGGTTCCTCTCCTGCACGGTGGACCCCGTGTTGCGAACGCACCTATATATACATTATATATATACCGTATATACTCGAGTATAAGCCGACCCGAGTATAAGCCGACCCCCTAATTTTGCCACAAAAAACTGGGAAAACTTATTGACTCGAGTATAAGCCTAGGGTGGAAATGCAGCATTTACCGGTGAATTTCAAAAATAAAAATAGATCATTATTTCCCCATAGCTGTGCCATATAGTGCTCTGCACCGTTCATTATTTACCCATAGCTGTGCCATATAGTGCTCTGCACCGTTCATTATTTCCCCATAGCTGTGCCATATAGTGCTCTGCACCGTTCATTATTGCCCCATAGCTGTGCCATATAGTGCTCTGCACCGTTCATTATTTCCCCATAGCTGTGCCATATAGTGCTCTGCACCGTTCATATTTCCCCATAGCTGTGCCATATAGTGCTCTACACCGTTCATACTGCCCCATAGCTGTACCATATAATGCTCTGCACCGTTCATACTACTCCATAGCTGTACCATATAGTGCTCTGGACCGTTCATACTGCCCCATAGCTGTGCCATATAGTGCTCTGCACCGTTCATACTGCCCCATAGCTGTGCCATATAGTGCTCTGCACCGTTCATACTGCCCCATAGCTGTGCAATATAGTGCTCTGCACCGTTCATACTGCCCCATAGCTGTACCATATAGTGCTCCATACCGTTCATGCTGCCCCATAGCTGTGCCATATAGTGCTCTGCACCGTTCATACTGCCCCATAGCTGTGCCATATAGTGCTCTGCACCGTTCATACTGCCCCATAGCTGTGCCATATAGTGCTCTGCACCGTTCATACTGCCCCATAGTTCTGCCATATAGTGCTCTGCACCGTTCATACTGCCCCATAGCTGCCATATAGTGCCCTGCACCGTTCATACTGCCACATAGCTGTACCATATAGTGCTCTGCACCGTTCATACTGCCCCATAGCTGTGCCCTATATGCTCTGCACCATTCATATTTCCCAATAGCTCTGCCATATAGTGCTATGCACCGTTCATATTTCCCCATAGCTGTGCCCCATATAGTGCTCTGCACCGTTCATATTTCCCCATAGCTGTGCCCCATATAGTGCTCTGCACCGTTCATTATTGCCCCATAGATGCTCCACATAAATCTGTGCCGCTGCTGCCGCTGCAATAAAAAAAAAAAAGCCATACTCACCTCTCTTGCTTGCAGCTCCCAGCGTCCGGTCCTGGCGTCTCTCCGCACTGACTGATCAGGCAGAGGGCGCCGCGCACACTATATGCGTCATCGTGCCCTCTGACCTGAACAGTCAGAGCGGAGCGACACCGGGAAGATGGAGCAGCGCCGGGAAGATGGAGCGGCGCCCGGCGGCTGGAACGGGGACAGGTAAATATGTCATACTTACCTGCTCCCGGCATCCGGCTCCTTCTCCCGGACAGCTGTCTTCGGTGCTGCAGCCTCTTCCTCTATCAGCGGTCACCGGCACTGCTGATTAGAGAAATGAATAGGCGGCTCCACCTCCCATAGGGGTGGAGGCGCCTATTCATTTCTCTAATGAGCGGTCCCACGTGACCGCTGAAGAGGGGAAGAGCTGCAGCACAGAAGACCGTGGGGCAGGCGGGGAGCACCAGGATCGCTGGAAGTAGGTAAGTATGCCTCAACGCCCTCACCCGCCGACCCTGCCACCCACCTTGACTCGAGTATAAGCCGAGAGGGGCACTTTCAGCCCAAAAATTTGGGCTGAAAATCTCGGCTTATACTCGAGTATATACGGTATATACAGTGGGGCAAAAAAGTATTTAGTCAGTCAGCAATAGTGCAAGTTCCACCACTTAAAAAGATGAGAGGCGTCTGTAATTTACATCATAGGTAGACCTCAACTATGGGAGACAAACTGAGAAAAAAAAATCCAGAAAATCACATTGTCTGTTTTTTTAACATTTTATTTGCATATTATGGTGGAAAATAAGTATTTGGTCAGAAACAAAATTTCATCTCAATACTTTGTAATATATCCTTTGTTGGCAATGACAGAGGTCAAACGTTTTCTGTAAGTCTTCACAAGGTTGCCACACACTGTTGTTGGTATGTTGGCCCATTCCTCCATGCAGATCTACTCTAGAGCAGTGATGTTTTTGGCTTTTCGCTTGGCAACACGGACTTTCAACTCCCTCCAAAGGTTTTCTATAGGGTTGAGATCTGGAGACTGGCTAGGCCACACCAGGACCTTGAAATGCTTCTTACGAAGCCACTCCTTCGTTGCCTTGGTGGTGTGCTTTGGATCATTGTCATGTTGAAAGACCCAGCCACGTTTCATCTTCAATGCCCTTGCTGATGGAAGGAGGTTTGCACTCAAAATCTCACGATACATGGCTCCATTCATTCTTTCATGTACCCGGATCAGTCGTCCTGGCCCCTTTGCAGAGAAACAGCCCCAAAGCATGATGTTTCTACCACCATGCTTTACAGTAGGTATTCTGTTTGATGGATGCAACTCAGTATTCTTTTTCCTCCAAACACGACAAGTTGTGTTTCTACCAAACAGTTCCAGTTTGGTTTCATCAGACCATAGGACATTCTCCCAAAACTCCTCTGGATCATCCAAATGCTCTCTAGCAAACTTCAGACGGGCCTGGACATGTACTGGCTTAAGCAGTGGGACACGTCTGGCACTGCAGGATCTGAGTCCATGGTGGCGTAGTGTGTTACTTATGGTAGGCCTTGTTACATTGGTCCCAGCTCTCTGCAGTTCATTCACTAGGTCCCCCCGCGTGGTTCTGGGATTTTTGCTCACCGTTCTTGTGATCATTCTGACCCCACGGGGTGGGATTTTTGCATGGAGCCCCAGATCGAGGGAGATTATCAGTGGTCTTGTATGTCTTCCATTTTCTAATTATTTCTCCCACTGTTGATTTCTTCACTCCAAGCTGGTTGGCTATTGCAGATTCAGTCTTCCCAGCCTGGTGCAGGGCTACAATTTTGTTTCTGGTGTCCTTTGACAGCTCTTTGGTCTTCACCATAGTGGAGTTTCGAGTCAGACTTTTTGAGGGTGTGCACAGGTGTCTTTTTATACTGATAACAAGTTTAAACAGGTGCCATTACTACAGGTAATGAGTGGAGGAAAGAGGAGACTCTTAAAGAAGAAGTTACAGGTCTGTGAAAGCCAGAAATCTTGATTGTTTGTTTCTGACCAAATACTTATTTTCCACCTTAATATGCAAAAAAAATGATAAAAAACAGACAATGTGATTTTCTGGATATTTTTTTCTCAGTTTGTCTCCCATAGTTGAGGTCTACCTATGATGTAAATTACAGACGCCTCTCATCTCTTTAAGTGGTGGAACTTGCACTATTGCTGACTGACTAAATACTTTTTTGCCCCACTGTGTATATATATATATATATATATATATATATATATATATATATATATTCACATACATATACACTCGGTGCATTCCGCCAACCCTAACACAGTGTATATAACAACGCAATCTAAGTGGCAGAAAGTGGCTTGCTGATATACGACAAACTAACAGGACTGAAATATATCCACTTTGTGAGAATTTGAATCTCAGTTTTGGGGAGACTGAACCAAAACTCAGGCCTAGTGTATAAAACAACATAATGTAGGTGGCAGAAAGTGGCTGGCTGATATACGACAAACTAACATGACTGAAGTATATCCACTTTGTGAGAATTAGAATCTCACTTTTTTGTGGGAGACTGAACCAAAACTCAGGTCCAGTGTATATAACAACGCAATCTAAGTGGCAGAAAGTGGCTGGCTGACATACAACAAACTAACAGGACTGAAGTATATCCACCTTGTGAGAATTTGAATTTCACTTTTTTTTTTTTTGGGGGGGGGGGAGACTGAACCAAAACTCAGGCCCAGTGCATAAAACAACACAATGTAAGTGGCAGAAAGGGGCTGGAAGATATATGAAAAAATACAAGGACTGTAGTACAATTTCAATCTCCCTACAATGATCTCAGGAAAAGTATGGCAGCAATAAAAAGGACAAGTGTGGCCAAATAAACAAGATAACTGTTCAGAAAGGATTAACAGGATTTTTGCTTCTAAAAAAGCAGTTGGTTTGCAAAGCAGCGTGCAAACAGCAATGCAGCTATCAAGGAGCCTTATAAGACAGCCTAATAAGCTACAGAGATGATGCTCAAAAATATAGCCTCCACTGTCCCTGCAAAAAAATGTTGGTGTTGGACATTGGAAATAGCTACAGCACAAGCAGTTTGGGGGTTAATCTTCCCTCCCTAACTATATACCTTCTTCTGATGAAGCTGCAGCAACCTCTTCCTATGCTAAGATCGGCAGAAGTAAGATGGCGGCCGGCGTGAACGCCCCTTTATAGCCCCTGTGACGCTGCAGAAAGCAAGCCAATCACTGTCAAGCCCTTCTCTAAGATGGTGGGGACCGAGACCTATGTCATCACGCTGCCCACACTCTGCGTGCTCATTCATTGGCTGAAAAATGGCACTGAAAGCATCATACAAAACACGACTTTTGCGCGCAGATCGCCGACCTCATGGCCGATCCCACACTAGGATCGGGTCGGGTTTCGTGAAACCCGACTTTGCCGAAAGTCGGCGATTTTTGAATTTGTCCGATCCGTTTAGCTCAACCCTAGATTAACAGTTTTGAAAAAAATATTTTAAAAGACAGTTAAATAAAAATCTCTATTTAGAACCCATGATGCCAGGGTTTGTAGATAGTGTATCCAGAGGGCCTCTTGTCTTTTCAATTGGGTTATTCTGTCTCTACCACTTCTACTAATTTTGTTCTATGACCTGGTATTTCAGTTGTGCAATATTATGTCACTTTTTTAAGTAATTTGGAAGGGGGAGGGTTAGTCTCTCACACCTGGTAGTAGACTTATTCTGAGAGATTCTGTCCCTATCCTGTTGGACGCTCTAACCTACATAAAATAGACTACAGGGACATTTGATGGAATACACAACGCGTGTTGACTCCCAGTTGAAGAATCCCTTTATCCAAGTCCCTTTACCTGTATGTGTGTGATATATGAATCCCCTTTGAGGAAATTATTGCATTGGAGACAGTTTAAACATAAAAATGTGTTGCATATATGCGTGCTAAGAAAAGACTGTGTAGATAAATTTTTCTATGATCCAATGTCTGCCCTGAAGAGTTTATTTTTTATATTTTGGAGTCAGTGGAAAGATGGTAAGAATGGGCTCTGGAATTCGACAGTTTGAGGGTAGCCTTTCAATAGAATAGACCAGTACTTCCAGATCGCTTTGTGAAGTTTGTGTGAGAAAAGGTAATACATATGCATGAAAGCTGCCCTTTGTGCCCTTTTAGGACAGTGATTAGTGTTGAGCGATACTGTCCGATACTTGAAAGTATCGGTATCGGATAGTATCGGCCGATACCCGAAAAGTATCGGATATCGCCGATACCGATATCCGATACCAATACAAGTCAATGGGACACCAAGTATCGGAAGGTATCCTGATGGTTCCCAGGGTCTGAAGGAGAGGAAACTCTCCTTCAGGCCCTGGGATCCATATTAATGTGTAAAATAAAGAATTAAAATAAAAAATATTGATATGCTCACCTCTCCGGAGGCCCCTGGACATCATCGCTGGTAACCGGCAGCCTTCTTTGCTTAAAATGAGCGCGTTTAGGACCTGAGAATGACGTTGCGGCTTCTGATTGGTCGCGTGCCGCTCATGTGACCGCCACGCGACCAATCAGAAGCCGCGACGTCATTCTCAGGTCCTAAATTCCTAGAATGAGGAGTTTAGGGCCTGAGAATGACGTCGCGGCTTCTGATTGGTCGCATGGCGGTCACATGAGCGGCGTGCGACCAATCAGAAGCCGTGACGTCATGGAAGTCCCTAAACGCGCTCATTTTAAACAAAGAAGGCTGCCGGTTACCAGCGGTGATGTCCAGGGGCCTCCGGAGAGGTAAGTATATCAATATTTTTTATTTTAATTCTTTATTTTACACCTTATTATGGATCCGATACCGATTCCCGATATCACAAAAATATCAGAACTCGGTATCGGAATTCCGATACCGCAAGTATCGGCCGATACCCGATACTTGCGGTATCGGAATGCTCAACACTAACAGTGATACAGACAATCACAAAGAGGGAATCGAGATGTGGGAGCCAGTACTACAGGAATCAGGTGATCCAGAATGACTACAAGATCCCATGTACACCCTGACTCATTTGTAGTCAACATCTCATCGAAGAATCTCAGTCCCATACAAGTGGCCCTACTGCAGAAAGGCCTATCATTTAGATCGACTTACAGAGTTTTTACTGTAATCTGAGACTCAAAGCTTTATTTTCCACACAGGGAAGTAAAACGACAAAACCCACATTGCCTCTAACACCCATTAATCTTCAAAATGTGCGCCTTAGATTAAGCAGCACATTTATGCCACCAAAAATAGTCAACCTGTGGAAACGTTCATTTCTCTTCTTGACAGGGGCATATCAGATCTAAGAATATCTATAGAAATGAACAAACTACATTGCCCCCCTGTTAAGTCAAGTAGAAAGACAAACATGAAGAACTCTTATTGATGATAATGATCAAACCAGCAGATAAAGGAAGAGTCACAGTAATAATGGACAAGAGCATGTATGTAGATGAAATCATGTCAGAACTAACATAAAGGTATATTGCATATTACCTGTAAATCCTAAAAAATAAAAGAGAACAAAATTAAGGGTTGATCATTATACCACTAGACAGGTTATTGATACAAAGACTGCAGAACTTTTACTTAAAAGGAATCCCATCTCTTAGGGCTAGCGGAACACACAAAATAATTATAAGGGTGGTATAAGGTGCGGTTGCAGCCCAGGGTCTACCGTGCAGAGATGGAACCTGCTGCTCCATAATGATGGACTATATGGTGGTATAATGTGGATACACACACAGGTTAGCTTCACCCGGTATGAAGGAAGCGAACCCTGTTGCGTCATAGAGCCACGGTACCGCACAAAGAGCGCAACTAAAGAGTCACAGAACTCTGTCCCAAGACTCAGGGAAAGAGTTCCTCCAGACCTCTTTCGCTCGACACCGCTACTGTGGTGTCAGAGATGAATATAACTAATAATTTACTGCACAAATGTGCATGCAGTGCCTCTCTGGCGGACGTCACTAGCCTCCCAGACTTGGGCCAGGAAAGTGCTCTATTAGTGCACGGCGCCGCACTGGCGGTCACTGCTATCGGACGCTGTATCGTGTGCTAGCTGTGCAGGATAGCACTGTAAGGCACTAGGTAGCTTCTACCATTCGCGAACAGTCAACAACACTAGGGATGGGAATGATTCTGAGCTTTCATCCATCAACAGGCATACATCCACACACACACACGTTAGCAAATTTATACTAGCGTGAGACTTTTATATATGTAGCCTTCTGGGACCTTCCTAGTGGTCCAATCAGAGCCACTACAGGACCTGAGCATGTGACCTCTGACCTCCTATGAGAGATCATCCCATGGGCATGCTCAGTAGACAAAAAGCAGGACTTAGTCCTAGGAATGTCTGCTCGCCGCTGATCAATGCTGGTTACAAAGGCTGAACCTGGAGTGGCAGCTGTAACCAGACGCACAGTATCAGCTTGAGCCAGACGCTGGGACCAACGTCCCTGCTGAGCAAACTCCACAGCAGCTGGAGAAGAGTGGGAGACTGCAGAGGACATGGTTCGAGATCCCCCTGTGCAGCAGTGGGAACTCGACACCTAACACCAATCATTCTGTTTTTTCACATATTGCTGAAGTTTAAATGCTTGAGAAAACCAATAGTGCCTCCACAGACTCCATCTTATCACAACGCTCCACGAAAAATGTTTTCACACCATTGAATAAACAAGCCACTTCATTTTTACTCAATATAAGTGCCTTTCTCTCTAAAATTAGGGACCCTTTACCACTTTACCACAGCAAAACTATCCTAGGATAGTTGGCTAAACTTGGAATGTTTCAAGTCTTTCTATCTCCATAACACATGAAAAAAGTATTGCTGTGGTCCACACCCTATTGAATCACTTCGGTAAGTCTACTGATGTCATCAACTTCTGCATTGACTTAGTAAATATTGTACTTAAGGAAAATGTTTTTCTTTTTCAGTTTGTTTTTTATTTACAAACTCAGGGTACAGCAATAGGATCCAATGTGGCCCCCACTATGCGAATTGTTAAGTGTCCGCATTTGAGGAACAGTTTGTTTGGACTCTTGCTTTATTTTAATAGTTATATCAATAGGATTTTTCCTGAACTCACATTTGAAGTACACTACAACGATAGTGACATTAACTTCCTTTACATTACCGTCAAGAATGATGAAAGAGGCATTGTCTCTACAGATTTATTTGTCAAAACCACAGATCATAATCTTCTGAATTTCTTGACCTGTCACCCCCTTGCTACCAAAAAAGCGATACCCACCTCCCAATTTGAGAAGGTCACCTCCCAATTTGAAATGGTCAAGAAAATTGTCTCAATTGAGACAATCCACAGCCAATGATTAGAAGAAATTTCCCAGAAAATCTCAGAAAGAGGATATCCAGATAGGATTTTACAACAAGGTAGGAAACACCAATCTAGCCGAAGGGCACAAACAACCCAAAGGGTAGCTTTTGAGAATATGTATCACCCTTTCTCATACAGAATTCACATAACGATCTAGAGAAACAGGTCTATTCTATTGAGAGGCTACCATGAAACGGTCGGGTTACAGAACCCCTTTTTCTGCCAACCCCCAAAATAAAAAACAAAACAAACTCATCATGGCAGACAGTGGTTCACAGAAAAAAATACCTACAGTCTTTTCTTTGTTTCTTTTACTTCCTACTCATTTTCTTTTCATGTTGTCTAACATGCTCCTCTTGTTTATGATGCAACACATCATACCATAAATTACATTCCAATATGTCTGTAAGCAATCATTCCATCTTCCAATCAGGAGGAGTTCCTCTCTTTTTCTCAATTTTTACACACCAAGCAAAACCGCATTATAATATAGCTCCATTTTAATAGTTCTCTATGTTGCCAACCATAGGATGTCCCCACGCTATTGTGCCATCCAGACTTACGTCCCATAATGCTTGATAGTTTATCACATGATTCCCATGCACACAATTTTCACTTACGGACCTGCGAACCAGAAGTCACAGGTTCCATGCGCATTTAAATGCTAACATGATACCATGTCCAACACTGTCTGTTATCAAATCAATAGGCATCGCCATCCCGTGGGCTGCAATAGGCTCAGCTCTTCCTGGAACATGAGTAAGTCATGGTCTTACTGCTTTTGAACTTTGTGGGCAGAGATCCTGGCTCAGCAGTGTTTGTCATCTGCCCTAACATTTACCACAGGCGCTTATTAATAGTGCTCTTACTGCAGTATACTCTATAAACAGCATTCAACTATGCATCAAGCAGAGTCACATCATCATAATCGGCGCTATATAAACTGCTTGTCTGATTTCTGTCCTTCATAAAGATGACATACAGTACAGACCAAAAGTTTGGACACCTTTTCATTTAAAGATTCTTCTGTATTCTCATGACTATGAAAATTGTACATTCACACTGAAGGTATCAAAACTATGAATTAACACGTGGAATTATATACAAAGTGTGAAACAACTGAAAATATCTCTTATATTCTAGGTTCTTCAAAGGTGCCACCTTTTGCTTTGATAACTTCTTTGCACACTCTTGGCATTCTCTTGATGAGCTTCAAGAGGTAGTCACCGGGAATGGTTTTCACTTCACAGGTGTGCACTATCAGGTTTAATAAGTGGGATTTCTTGCCTTATAAATGGGGTTGGGAACATCAGTTGTATTGTGCAGAAGTCTGGTGGATACACATCTGATAGTTCTACTGAATAAACTGTTAGAATTTGTATTATGGCAAGAAAAAGCAGCTAAGTTAAGAAAAACAAGTGCCCATCATTACTTGAAGAAATGATGGTCAGTCAGTCTGAAAAATTGGGAAAACTTTGAAAGTGTCCCCAAGTGCAGTGGCAAAAACCATCAAGCGCTACAAAGAAACTGGCTCACATGAGGACTGCCCCTGAAAAGGAAGACCAAGAGTCACCTCTGCTTCTGAGGGTAAGTTTATCTGAGTCACCAGCCTCAGAAATCGCAGGTTAACAACAGCTCAGATTAGAGACCAGGTCAATGCCACACAGAGTTCTAGCAGCAGACACATCTCTACAACAATTGTTAAAAAAAGACTTTGTACAGCAGGCCTTTATGGTAAAATAGCTGCTAAGAAGCCACTGCTAAGGACAGGCAACAAGCTGAAGACATTTTTTTGGGCTAAAGAACACAAGGAATGGACTTTAGACCAGTGGAAATCTGTGCTTTGGTCTGATGAGTCCAAATTTGAGATCTTTGGTTCCAACCACCATGTCTTTGTGCGATGCAGAAAAGGTGAACGGATGGACTCTACATGCCTGGTTCCCACCGTGAAGCATGGAGGAGGAGGTGTGATGATGTGGGGGTGCTTTGCTGGTGACACTATTGGGGATTTATTCAAAATTGAAGGCATACTGAACCAGCATGGCTACCACAGCATCTTGCAGCGGCATGCTATTCCATCCGGTTTGCGTTTAGTTGGACCAGCATTTATTTTTCAACAGGACAATGACCCCAAACACACCTCCAGGCTGTGTAAGGGCTATTTGACCAAGAAGGAGAGAGATGGGGTTCTACGTCAGATGACCTGGCCTCCACAGTCACCGGACCTGAACCCAATCGAGATTGTTTGGGGTGAGCTGGACCACAGAGTGAAGGCAAAAGGGCGAATAAGTGCTAAGCATCTCTGGAAACTCCTTCAAGATTGTTGGAAGACCATTCCCGGTGACTACCTCTTAAAGCTCATCAAGAGAATGCTAAGAATGTGCAAAGCAGTCATCAAAGCAATATTTCCATAGGACTCTCATTTTGTCCTACTAAGGCCCTAGATAAAACTGAACTCTGCAGTTATATGGAATATTTTTTCAGGAGACTGTGCCCAAGGGAATATTTCAATGATACAGAAGATTCAGAAAGCACTTGAGAGAGACAAGCATCCAACATCAGTGCCCAGGAGAGAAAGGCTATGCAGTCTTTCAAAACCAACAAAGAAATCATAATTAAACCTGCTGACAAGGGTGTTGCAATAGTGATGATGAACACATCAGACTATCTGAAGGAAGCAAACAGACAACTTATGGACACATGCTACTATCAAAAATTGGAGTCAGATCCTACACAGGACTACTACAAGGAACTAAACAAGTTGGTATCTTGTCTACTAGACAAATCCACAAGAGCCGATGATCTGATACCAGAAAGTCCAAGAATAGGGACATTCTACATGCTTCCCAAAATCCACAAATCTAGAAATCCAGGAAGACCAATTTTTTCATGTGTGGGCACCCTTACTGAACAGGTATGTGGATGGGTAGAGGTTATTCCAGAACCACTGGTAAAAAATACCCTCAGCTACATTCAGGACACAATTGACCTATTGAATAAACTATCAACAATAGGTCCTCTACCAGAAGGAACCATCCTGGCCATCATGGATGCGGAATCTTTGTACTCCAATATCCCACACCAGGATGGATTAAATGCCTGCAATTTTTTCCTAGAAAACACAGGGACTAATGTTAATTCTGTAAAGAAACTTATAAAATTTATCCTCACCCACAATTACTTTGAATTTGACAACAAGATACAACCCCTGGCAAAAATTACGGAATCACTGGCCTTGGATGACGTTCATTCAATTGTTTAATTTTGCAGAAAAAAGCAGATCACAGACATGGCACAAAACTAAAGTCATTTCAAATGACAACTTTCTGGCTTTAAGAAACCCTAACAGAAATTAAGAACAAAAAATGTGGTAGTCCGTAATGGTTACTTTTTTTAACAAAGCATAGGGAAAAAATTATGGAATCACTCAATTCTGAGTTAAAAATTATAGAATCACCATATAAATTTTCAATCCACAAACTAACACCTGCATCAAATTAGATCTGTTCGTTAGTCTGCATTTAAAAAGGAGTGCTCACACCTTGGAGAGCTGTTGCACCAAGTGGACTGACATGAATCATGGCTCCAACATGAGAGATGTCAATTGAAACAAAGGAGAGGATTTCCAAACTCTTAAAAGAGGGTAAGTCATCACGCAATGTTGCAAAAAATGTTTGTTGTTCATAGTCGGCTGTGTCTAAAATCTGGATCAAATACAAACAACATGGCAAGGTTGTTAAAGGCAAACATACTGGTAGACCAAGGAAGACATCAAAACGTCAAGACCAGAAACTCAACCCCTTAATGACTGCCGATACGCCTTTTAACGGCGGTAGTTAATGGTACTTAAACCACAGAGCCATTAATTAACGGCGCTTTGGAAAAAGTGTATAGCGCCCCCCAGAGTCAGATTTTCTCTGAGGTCTCGGCTGCCGGGGGTAGCGAGACCCCAGAGAACATGATTCGGGTCGGTTTTTACTGACCCTGGGTTGCGATCGCCGGCAATAAACCGTTTAACGGCAGCCGCAAAAAAAGCACAATTTGCCATTTAATTTCTCTGAGGAGAGAGAAATAGGGTCCCAAATCCTCCCGATACATACCGGTGTCTCCCGGGGAGATGGCTGTCATTACATCTTTAATAAATGCACAAGTTTATGTTGATATTTTGGACACTTTTCTTATCCCATCAATTGAAAGGATGTTTGGGGATGATGAAATCATTTTTCAAGATGATAATGCATCCTTCCATAGGGCAAAAACTATGAAAACATTCCTTGAAAAAAGACACATAAGATCAATGTCATGGCTTGCAAATAGTCCGGATCTCAATCCAATTGAAAATCTTTGGTGGAAGTTGAAGAAAATGGTCCTTGACAAGGCTCCTGTTGTGAATTCTGTTGTCGAGCTCCCTCCTATGGTCATGAATGGTACTTCGGCTGGTTCTGTCTATGGGCTTCCTCTGGTGGTTGTGAGTGGAGCTGCGGCTTCTGAGTTTCCTTCCACAGGTGACGAGGTTAATTCGTTAGCTGGCTGCTCTATTTAACTCCACTTAGATCATTGCTCTATGCCACCTGTCAATGTTCCAGCATTGGTCTAGTTCTCTCCTGGATCATTCTTGTGACCTGTCTTCCCAGCAGAAGCTAAGTTCCACTTGTTTCTCTCTGGTTTGCTATTTTTCTGTCCAGCTTGCTATTTTGATTTTTGTCTTGCTTGCTGGAAGCTCTGGGACGCAGAGGGAGCGCCTCCGCACCGTGAGTCGGTGCGGAGGGTCTTTTTGCGCCCTCTGCGTGGTCTTTTTGTAGTTTTTTGTGCTGGCTGCAAAGTTACCTTTCCTATCCTCTGTCTGTTCAGTAAGTCGGGCCTCACTTTGCTAAATTTATCTCATCTCTGTGTTTGTAATTTTCATCTTTACTCACAGTCATTATATGTTGGAGGGCTGCCTTTTCCTTTGGGGAATTTCTCTGAGGCAATGTAGGCTTTATTTTTCTATCTCTAGGGCTAGCTAGTTTCTTAGGCTGTGTCGAGTTGCATAGGGAGCGTTAGGAGCAATCCACGGCTATTTCTAGTGTGTGTGATAGGATTAGGGATTGCGGTCAGCAGAGTTCCCACGTCTCAGAGCTCGTCCTATATTATTAGTAACTATCAGGTCATTCCGTGTGCTCTTAACCACCAGGTCCATTATTGTCCTTACCACCAGGTCATAACAGTACAGGTGGCCCAAAGTATTAATGCATCTCAATAGAGGGATATGAGAAGTTCTGAGACCATTTTTTTTCTTTGCAGTGTGTTTTGTCTCTCTTTTCCCCTTTACCTCTGGGTGGTTGAGGATACAGGTGTAGATATGGACATTCAAGGTCTGTCCTCTTGTATGGATAATCTCACTGCAAGGGTACAAAACATTCAAGATTTTGTTCAGAATCCGATGTTAGAGCCTAGGATTCCAATTCCTGATTTGTTTTTTGGAGATAGATCTAAGTTTCTGAATTTCAAAAATAATTGTAAATTGTTTCTTGCCTTGAAACCTCGCTCCTCAGGTGACCCTGTTCAACAAGTGAAAATCATTATTTCTTTGTTACGTGGCGACACTCAAGACTGGGCATTTTCCCTTGCGCCAGAAGATACGGCATTGCGTGATGTTGATGCGTTTTTTCTGGCACTCGGATTGCTTTATGATGAACCTAATTCAGTGGATCAGGCAGAGAAAATCTTGCTGGCTCTGTGTCAGGGTCAGGATGAGGTAGAAATATATTGTCAGAAGTTTAGAAAGTGATCTGTACTCACTCAGTGGAATGAATGTGCCCTGGCAGCAATTTTCAGAAAGGGTCTCTCTGAAGCCCTTAAGGATGTTATGGTGGGATTTCCCATGCCTGCTGGTCTGAATGAGTCTATGTCTTTGGCCATTCAGATCGATCGACGCTTGCGTGAGCGTAAAGCTGTGCACCATTTGGCGGTATTATCTGAGCATAGACCTGAGCCTATGCAATGTGATAGGACTTTGACCAGAGCTGAACGGCAAGAACACAGACGCCGGAATGGGCTGTGTTTTTACTGTGGTGATTCCACTCATGCTATCTCCGATTGTCCTAAGCGCACTAAGCGTTTCGCTAGGTCTGCTACCATTGGTACGGTACAGTCGAAATTTCTTTTGTCCGTTACTCTGATTTGCTCCTTGTCATCCTATTCTGTTATGGCATTTGTGGATACAGGTGCTGCCCTGAATTTGATGGACTTGGAGTTTGCTAGGCGCTGTGGTTTTTTCTTGGAGCCCTTGCAGTATCCTATTCCATTGAGAGGAATTGATGCTACGCCTTTGGCCAAGAATAAGCCTCAGTACTGGACCCAATTGACCATGTGCATGGCTCCTGCACATCAGGAGGATATTCGCTTTTTGGTGTTGCATAATCTGCATGATGTAGTCGTTTTGGGGTTGCCATGGCTACAGGTCCATAATCCAGTGTTGGATTGGAAATCTATGTCTGTGTCCAGCTGGGGTTGTCAGGGGGTACATGGTGATGTTCCATTTTTGTCTATTTTGTCATCCACCCCTTCTGAAGTCCCGGAGTTTTTGTCGGATTACCGGGATGTATTTGATGAGCCCAAATCCAGTGCCCTACCTCCTCATAGGGATTGCGATTGTGCTATCAATTTGATTCCTGGTAGTAAGTTTCATAAGGGCCGACTGTTCAATTTATCTGTGCCAGAACACGCCGCTATGCGGAGTTATATAAAGGAATCCTTGGAGCAGGGTCATATTCGCCGGTCGTCGTCACCATTGGGAGCAGGGTTCTTTTTTGTGGCCAAGAAGGATGGTTCTTTGAGACCTTGTATTGATTACCGCCTTCTTAATAAGATCACAGTCAAATTTCAGTACCCTTTGCCGCTGCTGTCAGATTTATTTGCTCGGATTAAGGGGGCTAGTTGGTTCACCAAGATAGATCTTCGTGGTACGTATAATCTTGTGCGTATTAAACAGGGCGATGAATGGAAAACAGCATTCAATACGCCCGAGGGCCATTTTGAGTACCTGGTTATGCCATTCGGGCTTTCCAATGCTCCATCAGTATTTCAGTCCTTTATGCATGACATCTTCCGAGAGTACCTGGATAAATTCCTGATTGTATATTTGGATGATATTTTGGTCTTCTCGGATGATTGGGAGTCTCACGTGAAGCAGGTCAGAATGGTGTTCCAGGTCCTTCGTGCTAATTTTTTGTTTGTGAAGGGGTCAAAGTGTCTCTTTGGAGTTCAGAAGGTTTCATTTTTGGGTTTCATTTTTTCCCCTTCTACTATCGAGATGGACCCTGTTAAAGTCCAGGCCATTTATGATTGGACTCAGCCGACATCTGTGAAGAGCCTGCAAAAGTTCCTGGGCTTTGCTAATTTTTATCGTCGCTTCATCAGTAATTTTTCTAGTGTTGCTAAACCGTTGACTGATTTGACCAAGAAGGGTGCTGATGTGGTCAATTGGTCTTCTGCGGCTGTGGAAGCTTTTCAGGAGTTGAAGCGTCGTTTTTCTTCTGCCCCTGTGTTGTGCCAGCCAAATGTTTCGCTTCCGTTTCAGGTCGAGGTTGATGCTTCTGAGATTGGAGCAGGGGCGGTTTTGTCGCAAAGAAGTTCTGATGGCTCGGTGATGAAACCATGTGCCTTCTTTTCTAGAAAGTTTTCACCTGCTGAGCGCAATTATGATGTTGGCAATCGGGAGTTGTTGGCCATGAAGTGGGCATTCGAGGAGTGGCGTCATTGGCTTGAAGGAGCCAAGCATCGCGTGGTGGTCTTGACGGATCACAAGAATTTGACTTATCTCGAGTCTGCCAAACGGTTGAATCCTAGACAGGCTCGTTGGTCGCTATTTTTCTCCCGTTTTGATTTTGTGGTTTCGTACCTTAAGAATGTGAAGGCTGATGCCCTGTCAAGGAGTTTTGTGCCCGACTCTCCGTGTGTTCCTGAGCCGGCGGGTATTCTCAAAGAGGGGGTAATTTTGTCTGCCATCTCCCCTGATTTGCGGCGGGTGCTGCAAAAATTTCAGGCTGATAGACCTGACCGTTGCCCAGCGGAGAAACTGTTTGTCCCTGATAAATGGACTAGTAGAGTTATCTCTGAGGTTCATTGTTCGGTGTTGGCTGGTCTTCCTGGAATCTTTGGTACAAGAGATTTGGTGGCTAGATCCTTTTGGTGGCCGTCTTTGTCGCGGGATGTGCGTTCTTTTGTGCAGTCCTGTGGGACTTGTGCTCGGGCTAAGCCCTGCTGTTCTCGTGCCAGTGGGTTGCTTTTGCCCTTGCCGGTCCCGAAGAGGCCCTGGACACATATCTCTATGGATTTTATTTCGGATCTCCCTGTCTCTCAAAAGATGTCGGTCATTTGGGTGGTTTGTGATCGCTTCTCTAAGATGGTCCATTTGGTACCCTTGTCTAAATTGCCTTCCTCCTCTGATTTGCTGCCATTGTTTTTCCAGCATGTGGTTCGTTTACATGGCATTCCGGAGAACATCGTTTCGGACAGAGGTTCCCAGTTTGTTTCGAGGTTTTGGCGAGCCTTTTGTGCTAGGATGGGCATTGATTTGTCTTTTTCCTCGGCTTTCCATCCTCAGACAAATGGCCAAACCGAATGAACTAATCAGACTTTGGAAACATATCTGAAATGCTTTGTTTCTGCTGATCAGGATGATTGGGTGTCCTTTTTGCCTTTGGCTGTGTTCGCCCTTAATAATCGGGCCAGCTCGGCTACTTTGGTTTCGCCGTTTTTCTGCAATTCTGATTTCCATCCTCGTTTCTCTTCAGGGCAGGTTGAGTCTTTGGACTGTCCTGGTGTAGATACTGTGGTGGATAGGTTGCAGCAGATTTGGACTCATGTGGTGGACAATTTGACATTGTCCCAGGAGAAGGCTCAACGTTTCGCTAACCGCCGGCGCTGTGTGGGTCCCCGACTTCGTGTTGGGGATTTGGTTTGGTTGTCGTCTCGTTATGTTCCTATGAAGGTTTCCTCTCCTAAGTTTAAGCCTCGTTTCATTGGTCCGTATAAGATTTCTGAGGTTCTCAATCCTGTGTCGTTTCGTTTGACCCTTCCAGCTTCTTTTGCCATCCATAATGTATTCCACAGGTCATTGTTGCTTAGATACGTGGCGCCTGTGGTTCCATCCGTTGATCCTCCTGCCCCGGTGTTGGTTGAGGGGGAGTTGGAGTATGTGGTGGAGAAGATTTTGGATTCTCGTATTTCGAGACGAAACTCCAGTACCTGGTCAAGTGGAAGGGTTATGGTCAGGAAGATAATTCCTGGGTCTTTGCCTCTGATATTCATGCTGCCGATCTAGTTCGTGCCTTTCATTTTTCTCGTCCTGGTCGGCCTGGGGGCTCTGGTGAGGTTCGGTGACCCCTCCTCAAGGGGGGGGTACTGTTGTGAATTCTGTTGTCGAGCTCCCTCCTGTAGTCATGAATGGTACTTCGGCTGGTTCTGTCCATGGGCTTCCTCTGGTGGTTGTGAGTGGAGCTGCGTCTTCTGAGTTTCCTTTCACAGGTGACGAGGTTAATTCGTTAGCTGGCTGCTCTATTTAACTCCACTTAGATCATTGCTCCATGCCACCTGTCAATGTTCCAGCATTGGTCTAGTTCTCTCCTGGATCGTTCTTGTGACCTGTCTTCCCAGCAGAAGCTAAGTTCCACTTGTTTCTCTCTGGTTTGCTATTTTTCTGTCCAGCATGCTATTTTGATTTTTGTCTTGCTTGCTGGAAGCTCTGGGACGCAGAGGGAGCGCCTCCGTGAGTCGGTGCGGAGGGTCTTTTTGCGCCCTCTGAGTGGTCTTTTTGTAGTTTTTTGTGCTGACCGCAAAGTTATCTTTCCTATCCTCTGTCTGTTCAGTAAGTCGGGCCTCACTTTGCTAAATCTATCTCATCTCTGTGTTTGTAATTTTCATCTTTACTCACAGTCATTATATGTGGGGGGCTGCCTTTTCCGTTGGGGAATGTAGGCTTTATTTTTCTATCTCTATGGCTAGCTAGTTTCTTAGGCTGTGTCTAGTTGCTTAGGGAGCGTTAGGAGCAATCCACGGCTATTTCTAGTGTGTGTGATAGGATTAGGGATTGCGGTCAGCAGAGTTCCCACGTCCCAGAGCTCGTCCTATATTATTAGTAACTATCAGGTCATTCCGTGTGCTCTTAACCACCAGGTCCATTGTTGTCCTCACCACCAGGTCATAACAGGCTCCAAGGTGCAAGGCTGATCTGGCAACAGCAATCAGAGAAAGATGGAGCCAGATTGATGACGAGTACTGTTTGACACACATTAAGTCCATGCCTCAGAGACTGCAAGCTGTTATAAAAGCAAGAGTTGGTGCAACAAAATACTAGTGATGTGTTGTTTTTTTGTCTGTCTGTTTTTCATGATTCCATAAGAATTCCTTAGAATTGAGTGATTCCATAATTTTCCCCTATGCTTGGTTAAAAAAACTTCTGACATTTCTTACTACCACATTTTTTGTTCTTGATTTCTTTTAGTGTTTCTTAAAGCCAGAAAGTTGCCATTTGAAATGACTTTAGTTTTGTGCCATGCCTGTGATCTGCTTTTTTTGTACAAAATTAAACAACAGAATAAACATCCTCCAAGGTCGGTGATTCCATAATTTTTGCCAGGGGTTGTATATCTACAGGAGATTGGCACATCAATGTGAAGTAAAATGGCTCCACAGTGTGCAAATCTTTTCATGGCCAAGCTTGAAAGTGACTTTTTGTCCTCATGTCCCATGAGGCCTTTGGACTACTACCGCTACATTGATGATATTTTAATCATCTGGACGGAGTCTGAGCCACAGCTAAAGACGTTCCATGAACAGTTTAATTAATTTCATCCTACATCAACTTAACACTCAACTACTCCAGCACTGAAATTATCTTTTTGGACACCATCTTTAAGCTATATAATCAGCTTGTGGTGTAATCCTAATAATTGTATGTAGATGCTTAGAGGATTAAAATATAACTTTTACTAGATTCTTTTTAAAACGACAATATGTCCATAATCATAATCACAAAAGTGCAAGGTGCATATGACAGACAAATATAAAACACTAGTGGATTGCGCTATGAATCAAAATTAAAGACCAAAATATGGCTAAATACGTATAAAGTCCTAGTCTCTAATTGACAATACTGCACACAAGTCTCTTGATCATTGTGTTACTACCGTAATATGCCACAGTAGGGTTGAGCGACCTTGACCTTTTTAGAGTCGAGCCGTGTTTCGCGAAACCCGACTATCTTAGAAGTCGAGTCAAGTGGAATCGGCCGATTATCGCGAAAAGTCGGGTATCGCCCGAAACACGAAACCCAATGCAAGTCAATGGGGGAGCATAGTCGGCAGTGAGTGGAGGCCAGGAAAACACCTACACTGCCCATTTTAATGGCAAAAACATCCATTCTTGTTAAAGAAGCTTGTCAATCGTAATTTACCTTATAATAATTGGAAGGCATTTGAAATTGGGGGTCATTTGGCTAAAGTTGTGGGGGGTAGGGCTGGTTCAAGTAATTAGTGGGCCCAGTAAATCTGGACCACGTCACGGCAGTGGAGCAGGGAGAGGTAAGTATTTCAACTTTGCAAGTGCTGTGATCCTGAGCAAGCAGGGGGGGCCCACTCGTTGGCATTGGCACTGGCACAGGGCCCCTCAAAGTACAGCAGTGTGTTTGCATGGCGGGGGCGCCTCCCACCGGCAGCAACACTTTTGCGTACTATGAGAGGCCCTGTGCCAGTGACGTCGCCAACTAGTATTCCTCCCCCCACCTGATGAAGGAACCTGCACTTTCATCTGCACCTTCCTCTTTGTCCCTGTGTAAGGTGGTATGGTATGCGGGAAGAGGAACCTGACTTTCAGCAGGGTCACAATCTTGCTGTGTAGCGTGCACGGGGAATTTTGTGTTATGGGTCAATGTACCAGCAGACTCATCTATCACTGGCTGGGCAATGGGCAGGATGAGGAGGAAACACAGATATAGGCCCAAAGAATAAAGTGGGCTAAATGCAGTTCAAAATTGGTAACACAGGACTAACCAGGGGGCATTGCAGTGGAGGACAACTGGAATGAGAGGCTGACACAGAGAGTAGGCCCAAATCAGTAAGTAGTTGACATGCAGTTCAAAATTGGCAACCGTAGTAAACAGGCGGCCCAGCTTTGTTCAGTTGAGGAGAACAGCAAGGAGTTGCAGACACCGATAGTAGGCCCCAACCCAACTAGTAGGCCAAATGCAGTCTAACATTAACAACTACTTAACAAGAGCCTGAAAATGGAATTTCAGGACAGGAAACCAGGAGAACAGCAAGGAGTGGCAGACACCGATAGTAGGCCCCAAACCAACTAGTACGCCAAATGCAGTTGTTCCATTTAACTACAATTTAATGAGAGCCTGAAGATAGAAGTTCAGGAAAGGCAACCTGGAGAACACCTTGGAGTGTAACACACCATCTCTCTACACCCCATACCCAATTTGTAGGCCTAATGCAGTGTAGTTTTCTACAACTACTAAACGAGAGTCGGAAGACCGAAGCAATGTGGACGAAACCTGGGGAACACCTTGGAGTGGAACACACCATCTCTCTACACCCCATACCCAATTTGTAGGCCTAATGCAGTGTAGTTTTCTACAACTACTAAACGAGAGCATGAAGATCGAAGCAATGGAGAGGAAACCTGGGGAACACCTTGGAGTGGAACACACCATCTCTCTACACCCCATACCCAATTTGTAGGCCTAATGCAGCGTAGTTTCCAACAACTACTAAACGAGAGCATGAAGATCGAAGCAATGGCGAGGAAACCTGGGGAACACCTTGGAGTGGAACACACCATCTCTCTACACCCCATACCCAATTTGTAGGCCTAATGCAGCGTAGTTTCCAACAACTACTAAACGAGAGCATGAAGATCGAAGCTCAGGAAAGGCAACCTGGAGAACACCTTGGAGTGGAACACACCATCTCTCTACACCCCATACCCAATTTGTAGGCCTAATGCAGCGTAGTTTCCAACAACTACTAAACGAGAGCATGAAGATCGAAGCAATGGCGATGAAACCTGGGGAACACCTTGGAGTGGAACACACCATCTCTCTACACCCCATACCCAATTTGTAGGCCTAATGCAGCGTAGTTTCCAACAACTACTAAATGAGAGCATGAAGATTGAAGCTCAGGAAAGGCAACCTGGAGAACACCTTGGAGTGGACCACACCATCTCTCTACACCCCATACCCAATTTGTAGGCCTAATGCAGCGAAGTTTCCAACAACTACTAAACGAGAGCATGAAGATTGAAGCTCAGAAAAGGCAACCTGGAGAACACCTTGGAGTGGAACACACCATCTCTCTACACCCCATACCCAATTTGTAGGCCTAATGCAGCGTAGTTTCCAACAACTACTAAACAAGAGCATGAAGATTGAAGCAATGGAGAGGAAACCTGGGGAACACCTTGGAGTGGAACACACCATCTCTCTACACCCCATACCCAATTTGTAAACCTAATGCAGCGTAGTTTCCAACAACTACTAAACGAGAGCATGAAGATTGAAGCAATGGAGAGGAAACCTGGGGAACACCTTGGAGTGGAACACACCATCTCTCTACACCCCATACCCAATTTGTAGGCCTAATGCAGCGTAGTTTCCAACAACTACTAAACGAGAGCATGAAGATTGAAGCAATGGAGAGGAAACCTGGGGAACACCTTGGAGTGGAACACACCATCTCTCTACACCCCATACCCAATTTGTAGGCCTAATGCAGCGTAGTTTCCAACAACTACTAAACGAGAGCATGAAGATTGAAGCAATGGAGAGGAAACCTGGGGAACACCTTGGGGAGGCAGACACCGTTAGTAGGCCCTACCAAAGTTGTACACCCAATGCAGTTTTAAAATTCCTTGAGGCTGAAAACAAGACTATTGACGCTCAGCGTTTTTCAAAGGAACACAGCTGAATTGAGTGGCGCAGACAGACACAGGTAGAAGGACTCAAACCAAAAATGTGGCTCACTGCAGCAGAAAAAAGTTACAGGGGTACACAAGCTGCAGTGCTCTGGGCAGTGGAGGTCAATTTCAATAGTGAACCGCAGACAGACTTTGTACGCCTACTATTAAAAAAAGGATGCTCTATGCAATTATAAATAGGTTCCAGGGGTACACGGGCAGCAGTGGTGTGGTCAGTGGAGGCCTAGTGGAAGGAGTGACCGCAGACAGGCATCGAAGGCCTAAAATAATAACACATGGCTGTAGGCAATTTTAAATTGGTTCCAGGGGAACACGGGCAGCAGTGGCCTGGTCAGTGTAGTAGTAGTAGAAAGAACGGACCGCAGACAGGCATCGAAGGCCTAAAATAAAAAAATTGGGCTGGCTGTAGGCAATTTTAAATTGGTTCCAGGGGTACACGGGCAGCAGTGGTGTGGTCAGTGGAGGCCTAGTGGAAGGAGTGACCGCAGACAGGCATCGAAGGCCTAAAATAATAACACATGGCTGTAGGCAATTTTAAATTGGTTCCAGGGGAACACGGGCAGCAGTGACCTGGTCAGTGTAGAAGTAGTAGAAAGAACGGACCGCAGACAGGCATCGAAGGCATAAAATAAAAAAATTGGGCTGGCTGTAGGCAATTTTAAATTGGTTCCAGGGGTACACAGGCAGCAGTGGTGTGGTCAGTGGAGGCCTAGTGGAAGGAGTGACCGCAGACAGGCATCGAAGGCTTAAAATAATAACACATGGCTGTAGGCAATTTTAAATTGGTTCCAGGGGTACACGGGCAGCAGTGGCCTGGTCAGTGTAGTAGTGGTAGAAAGAACGGACCGCAGACAGGCATCGAAGGCCTAAAATAAAAAAATTGGGCTGGCTGTAGGCAATTTTAAATTGGTTCCAGGGGTACACGGGCAGCAGTGGTGTGGTCAGTGGAGGCCTAGTGGAAGGAGTGATCGCAGACAGGCATCGAAGGCCTAAAATAAAAAAATTGGGCTGGCTGTAGGCAATTTTAAATTGGTTCCAGGGGTACACGGGCAGCAGTGGCCTGGTCAGTGTAGTAGTAGTAGAAAGAATGGACCGCAGACAGGCATCGAAGGCCTAAAATAAAAAAATTGGGCTGGCTGTAGGCAATTTTAAATTGGTTCCAGGGGTACACGGGCAGCAGTGGTGTGGTCAGTGGAGGCCTAGTGGAAGGAGTGACCGCAGACAGGCATCGAAGGCCTAAAATAATAACACATGGCTGTAGGCAATTTTAAATTGGTTCCAGGGGTACACGGGCAGCAGTGGCCTGGTCAGTGTAGTAGTAGTAGAAAGAACGGACCGCAGACAGGCATCGAAGGCCTAAAATAAAAAAATTGGGCTGGCTGTAGGCAATTTTAAATTGGTTCCAGGGGTACACGGGCAGTAGTGGTGTGGTCAGTGGAGGCCTAGTGGAAGGAGTGACCGCAGACAGGCATCGAAGGCTTAAAATAATAACACCTGGCTGTAGGCAATTTTAAATTGGTTCCAGGGGTACACGGGCAGCAGTGGCCTGGTCAGTGTAGTAGTGGTAGAAGGAACGGACCGCAGACAGGCATCGAAGGCCTAAAATAAAAAAATTGGGCTGGCTGTAGGCAATTTTAAATTGGTTCCAGGGGTACACGGGCAGCAGTGGTGTGGTCAGTGGAGGCATATTGTAAGGAGTGACCGCAGACAGGCATCGAAGGCCTAAAATAATAACACATGGCTGTAGGCAATTTTAAATTGGTTCCAGGGGTACAGGGGCAGCAGTGGTGTGGTCAGTGGAGGCATGGTGGAAGGAGTGACCGCAGACAGGCTTCGAAGGCCTAACATAACAAAAATGTCAATACAATGGTATTGTCAGTGGCAGGCATTGAAGGATGTCAGCGCATAGACTAAACATTGGTGGAGCTGTGAGATAATTTTGCAAGTGGTAGAGCACTGTTTGAGCTGAGGGGGGGGGACTGTCTTGTGGCCGGCGGTACAGGCCCAGGGCCCCTCATATTACAACGGTGTGTCTGACGTTGGGTGCGCACCACCACCGCCAGAGACACTTTATTGTACTAGGAGGGACCCAGTGGCAGTGCCGTCGACCAAAAGCAGGCACACCCACCTCTTTAGACAAACAGCACTCTCACGGGTGCTGGCGCCAAGTGTCGATACCACGGCCCCGTGTGGGGAGTTTGGCCATTTAGTGAGGTGTAAACATGTCGTATGCTGGACAATCAGGTGCAGAAAATTACGAGATTGGAAAAGGCACTCAGAATAGTCCACAGGCAACACCTTTTCATAGGAAAGCTAGGTGTCAGCCGGGCAAGGTAGGGCAAAAGATTTCGAAATCCAGTTGTGGTTCATTTTAATGAAGGTTAGATCATCTACATTTTGGGTAGCCAGACGAGTCCTTTTTTCTGTTAGTATTGAACCTGCAGCACTGAATACTCTTTCTGATAGGACACTAGCTGCCGGGCAAGCAAGCTCCTGCAATGCATATTCTGCCAATTCTGGCCAGGTGTCTAATTTTGATGCCCAGTAATCAAATGGGAATGACGGTTGAGGGAGAACATCGATAAGGGATGAAAAATAGTTTGTAACCATACTGGACAAATGTTGTCTCCTGTCACTTTGAATTGATGCTGCAGTACCTGTCCTGTCTGCGGTCATAGCAAAATCACTCCACAACCTGGTCAGAAAACCCCTCTGGCCAACGCCACTTCTGATTTCTGCCCCTCTAACTTCTCTGGTCTGCTGGCCCCTGCAGCTCGTGTGAGAACGATCATGGGCGCTGTGTGCAGGGAATGCCAGAAGCAAACGGTCAACAAGAGTTGATTGTTTGGTTGCTAATATTAGTTCCAAGTTCTCATGTGGCATTATATTTTGCAATTTGCCTTTATAGCGAGGATCAAGGAGGCAGGCCAACCAGTAATCGTCATCGTTCATCATTTTAGTTATGCGTGTGTCCCTTTTGAGGATACGTAAGGCATAATCCACCATGTGGGCCAAAGTTCCAGTTCTCAAATCTGCGGTTGTGCTTGGTTGAGGGGCAGTTTCAGGCAAATCCACGTCACTTGTGTCCCTCCAAAAACCAGAACCCGGCCTTGCCGCGCCACCAATTTCCAGTGGCCCCGGAAAAGCTTCCTCATTAAAAGTATAATCATCCCCATCATCCTCCTCGTCCTCCTCCTCCTCTTCGCCCGCTAACTCGTCCTGTACACTGCCCTGGCCAGACAATGGCTGACTGTCATCAAGGCTTTCCTCTTCCTCAGCTGCAGACGCCTGATCCTTTATGTGCGTCAAACTTTGCATCAGCAGACGCATTAGGGGGATGCTCATGCTTATTATGGCGTTGTCTGCACTAACCAGCCGTGTGCATTCCTCAAAACACTGAAGGACTTGACACATGTCTTGAATCTTCGACCACTGCACACCTGACAACTCCATGTCTGCCATCCTACTGCCTGCCCGTGTATGTGTATCCTCCCACAAAAACATAACAGCCCGCCTCTGTTCGCAGAGTCTCTGAAGCATGTGCAGTGTTGAGTTCCACCTTGTTGCAACGTCTATGATTAGGCGATGCTGGGGAAGGTTCAAAGAACGCTGATAGGTCTGCATACGGCTGGAGTGTACGGGCGAACGGCGGATATGTGAGCAAAGTCCACGCACTTTGAGGAGCAGGCCTGGTGGTGGCCTGCACCACCAGGTTTAAGGTGTGAGCCAGGCAAGGAATGTGTTTCAGTTGGGAAAGGGAGATGGCAGCCATGAAATTCCTTCCGTTATCACTCACTACCTTGCCTGCCTCAAGACCTACAGTGCCCAGCCACGACTGCGTTTCTTTCTGCAAGAACTCGGACAGAACTTCCGCGGTGTGTCTGTTGTCGCCCAAACACTTCATAGCCAATACAGCCTGCTGATGTTTGCCAGTAGCTGCCCCATAATGGGAGACCTGGTGTGCAACAGTGGCAGCTGCGGATGGAGTGGTTGTGCGACTGCGGTCTGTGGACGAGCTCTCGCTTCTACAGGAGGACGAAGAGGAGGAGGAGGGGGTGCGAACGGCTACAGCCAACTGTTTCCTAGACCGTGGGCTAGGCAGAACTGTCCCAAACTTGCTGTCCCCTGTGGACCCTGCATCCACAACATTCACCCAGTGTGCCGTGATGGACACGTAACGTCCCTGGCCATGCCTACTGGTCCATGCATCTGTTGTCAGGTGCACCTTTGTGCTCACAGATTGCCTGAGTGCATGGACGATGCGCTCTTTAACATGCTGGTGGAGGGCTGGGATGGCTTTTCTGGAAAAAAAGTGTCGACTGGGTAGCTCGTAGCGTGGTACAGCGTAGTCCATCAGGGCTTTGAAAGCTTCGCTTTCAACTAACCGGTAGGGCATCATCTCTAACGAGATTAGTCTAGCTATGTGGGCGTTCAAACCCTGTGTACGCGGATGCGAGGCTAAGTACTTCCTTTTTCTAACCATAGTCTCATGTAGGGTGAGCTGGACTGGAGAGCTGGAGATCGTGGAACTAGCGGGGGTGCCGGTGGACATGGCAGACTGAGACACGGTGGGAGATGGTATTGTTGCCGCCGGTGCCCTAGATGCAGTGTTTCCTACTACGAAACTGGTGATTCCCTGACCCTGACTGCTTTGGCCTGGCAAAGAAACCTGCACAGATACTGCAGGTGGTGCGGAAAATGGTGGCCCTACACTGCCGGAAGGGATGTTGCGTTGCTGACTAGCTTCATTGGCCGAGGGTGCTACAACCTTAAGGGACGTTTGGTAGTTAGTCTAGGCTTGCAAATGCATGGTGGTTAAATGTCTATGCATGCAACTTGTATTGAGACTTTTCAGATTCTGTCCTCTGCTTAAGGTAGTTGAACATTTTTGACAGATGACTTTGCGCTGATCAATTGGATGTTGTTTAAAAAAATGCCAGACTGCACTCTTTCTAGCATCGGATACCTTTTCAGGCATTGCAGACTGAGCTTTAACCGGATGGCCACGCTGTCCTCCAACAGGTTTTGGCTTTGCCACGCGTTTTGGGCAAGATACGGGCCCGGCAGATGGAACCTGTTGATGCCTGCTGCGGCCCCTCCTCCTCCGCTTCAGAACTGCTGCCGCCTGCACCCTGTTCCCCCAATGGCTGCCAATCGGGGTCAAGAACTGGGTCATCTATTACCTCTTCTTGTAGCTCGTGTGCAACTTCGTCTGTGTCACCGTGTCGGTCGGTGGTATAGCGTTCGTGATGGGGCAACATAGTCTCATCAGGGTCTGATTCTTGATCATTACCCTGCGAGGGCAATGTTGTGGTCTGAGTCAAAGGACCAGCATAGTAGTCTGGCTGTGGCTGTGCATCAGTGCACTCCATGTCAGATTCAACTTGTAATGGGCATGGACTGTTAACTGCTTCACTTTCTAAGCCTGGGACGGTATGTGTAAAGAGCTCCATGGAGTAACCCGTTGTGTCGCCTGCTGCATTCTTCTCTGTTGTTGTTTTTGCTGAAGAGGACAAGGAAGCGACTTGTCCCTGACCGTGAACATCCACTAACGACGCGCTGCTTTGACATTTACCAGTTTCACGAGAGGAGGCAAAAGAGCTAGAGGCTGAGTCAGCAAGATAAGCCAAAACTTGCTCTTGCTGCTCCGGCTTTAAAAGCGGTTTTCCTACTCCCAGAAAAGGGAGCGTTCGAGGCCTTGTGTAGCCAGACGACGAACCTGGATCCACAGCTCCAGACTTAGGTGCAATATTTTTTTTCCCACGACCAGCTGATGCTCCACCACTACCACTACCCTCATTACCAGCTGACAATGAACGCCCCCGGCCACGACCTCTTCCACCAGACTTCCTCATTGTTTTAAAAACGTAACCAAACTAACGGTATTTGTTGCTGTCACACAACTTACACGGTGAGCTATAACTTCAGTATGATTTAGCTACCCCTTTACAGGTGAGTGAGACCACAATGAAAATCAGGCACAATGTTACACACTCTGTTGTTGGTGGCAACAAATGAGAGAGATGCCACACACGCAGGACTGTCACTGAAGCACAAATGTAAATATTAATCTCCCACTGATTTGATTTTTTTTTTTTTCAGGGAGACTTTAGGAAAAAAAAATAATAGAATAAAATGATTTTTTCAGGAAGAATTTAGAAACCAAATAAAATAAAATCATTTTTTCAGGGAGAATTTAGAAAACAAATAAAACAAAAAAAGGCTTTCTATGGCCCACTGAGTGAGAGATGACGCACACAGGAGTCAGGAGTGGCACACAAGCCCAGAGGCCAATATTTATCTCCCACTGATTGATGTAGTGATTTTTTCAGGTAGATTTTGGAACCCAAATCAAGCTAAAAAAATAATACGCTTTCTATGGCCCACAATTGGAGAGAGAGAGAGAGATGGCACACCCAGGAGTCAAGACTGGCACACAAGCAGAAAGGGCAATATTAATCTCCCACTGATTTGATTTTTTTTTTTTTCCAGGGAGACTTTAGAAAAAAAAAAATAATAAAAAAAAATGATTTTTTCAGGAAGAATTTAGAAACCAAATAAAAAAAAATGATTTTTTCAGGGAGAATTTAGAAAACAAATAAAAGAAAAAATAGGATTTCTATGGCCCACTGAGTGAGAGATGACGCACACAGGAGTCAGGAGTGGCACACAAGCCCAGAGGCCAATATTGTTCTCCCAATGATTGATGTAGTGATTTTTTCAGTTAGATTTTGGAACCCAAATCAAGCTAAAAAAAAAAATAGGCTTTCTATGGCCCACAATTGGAGAGAGAGAGAGAGAGAGATGGCACACCCAGGAGTCAAGACTGGCACACAAGCAGAAAGGGCAATATAAATCTCCCACTGATTTGATTTTTTTTTTTTTCCAGGGAGACTTTAGAAAAAAAAAATTATAAAAAAAAAAAAGATTTTTTCAGGAAGAATTTAGAAACCAAATAAAATAAAATGATTTTTTCAGGGAGAATTTATAAAACAAATAAAACAAAAAATAGGCTTTCTATGGCCCACTGAGTGACAGATGACGCACACAGGAGTCAGGAGTGGCACACAAGCCCAGAGGCCAATATTGTTCTCCCAATGATTGATGTAGTGATTTTTTCAGGTAGATTTTGGAACCCAAATCAAGCTAAAAAAAAATAGGCTTTCTATGGCCCACAATTGGAGAGAGAGAGAGAGAGAGATGGCACACCCAGGAGTCAAGATTGGCACACAAGCAGAAAGGGCAATATTAATCTCCCACTGATTTGATTTTTTTTTTTTTCCAGGGAGACTTTAGAAAAAAAAAATAATAAAAAAAAATGATTTTTTCAGGATGAATTTAGAAACCAAATAAAATAAAATGATTTTTTCAGGGAGACTTTATAAAACAAATAAAACAAAAAATAGGCTTTCTATGGCCCACTGAGTGAGAGATGACGCACACAGGAGTCAGGAGTGGCACACAAGCCCATAGGCCAATATTTATCTCCCACTGATTGATTTATTGATTTTTTCAGGTAGAATTTAGAACCCAAATCAACCAAAAAAATAAATAGGCTTTCTATGGCCCACTATTTGTGAGAGAGATGGCACGCTCAGGACTGGCACATAAGCCCAGAGGCCAATATTAATCTCCCACTTTTTTTTTTTTTTCAGGGAAAATTTATAAACCCAATAAAAAAAATAATAAATAGGCTTTCTATGGCCCACTATCTGAGAGAGAGAGATGGCACGCTTAGGACTGGCACACAAGCCCAAAGGCCAATATTAATCTCCCTTTTTTTTTTCAGGGAGAATTTATAAAACCAAAAAAAAAAAAATAAATAGACTTTCTATGGCCCACTATTTGTGAGAGAGATGGCACGCTCAGGACTGGCACACAAGCCCAGAGGCCAATATTAATCTCCCACTTTTTTTTTTTTGTTCCAGGGAAAATTTATAAACCCAATAAATAAATAGGCTTTCTATGGCCCACTATCTGAGAGAGAGAGATGGCACGCTTAGGACTGGCACACAAGCCCAAAGGCCAATATTAATCTCCCACTGATTGATTTATTGATTTTTTCAGGTAGAATTTAGAACCCAAATAAAGCAAAAAAAAAAAAATAGGCTTTCTATGGCCCACTGAGTGAGTGATGATGCACACAGGAGTCAGGAGTGGCACACAAGCCCTGAGGCCAATATTTTTCTCCCACTGATTGATGTAGTGATTTTTTCAGGTAGATTTTATAACCCAAATCAAGCAAAAAAATAAATAGGCTTTCTATGGCCCACTGAGTGAGAGATGACACAGACAGGGATGGCACTCTAGCAGAAATGTCAATCTTAATCTCCCACAAAAAAAAAAAAAAAACAGGGAGTGTCCAACAATTACTATCTCCCTGCAGTAATCTCAGCCAGGTATGGCAGGCAGCAATAAGGAGTGGACTGATGCACAAATTAAATAAAAAGTGTGGACAAACAAAAAAGATAGCTGTGCAGAAAGGAAGGAACAAGAGGATTTGTGCTTTGAAAAAAGCAGTTGGTTTGCACAGCGGCGTACACACAGCAATGCAGCTATCAGGGAGCCTTCTAGGGCAGCCCAATGAGCTACAGCGCTGAGGGAAAAAAAAAAATGTAGCTTCCACTGTCCCTGCACACCGAAGGTGGTGTTGGGCAGTGGAAATCGCTACAGCACAAGCGGTTTGGTGGTTAATGGACCCTGCCTAACGCTATCCCTGCTTCTGACGAAGCGGCAGCAACCTCTCCCTAAGCTCAGATCAGCAGCAGTAACATGGCAGTCGGCGGGAACGCCCCTTTATAGCCCCTGTGACGCCGCAGACAGCAAGCCAATCACTGCAATGCCCTTCTCTAAGATGGTGGGGACCAGGACCTATGTCATCACGCTGCCCACACTCTGCGTTTACCTTCATTGGCTGAGAAATGGCGCTTTTCACGTCATTGAAACGCGACTTTGGCGCGAAAGTCGCGTACCGCATGGCCGACCCCGCACAGGGGTCGGATCAGGTTTCATGAAACCCGACTTTGCCAAAAGTCGGCGACTTTTGAAAATGAACGACCCGTTTCGCTCAACCCTATGCCACAGTACTGGATCTGCACAATCCTCAGTCTTGTTATAGCCAATTACAATGATATAATAGGTGTCTTACCGTAATAGTGTAAACTTGTACATAAAAGGTGGTACAGTTAGGGATATTTGAATATAGATGCCCATAAGATATGTGGGAAATACAGCTAAATATCCCATATAAAGGTACGCGCAATGCACGATATGTCAGCTGATAGATACAGCTTACTGCGCATCCCATAGGCATTACGTAATAGCCTGCGACAGAAGCGCATGAGCATTGAGTATGTTTGCGCTCCAGGTGAGGCGGGGTACTCGGCTGTCCGAACGTCTGGTCAGCTGGTGTGTTCCAATGTATGTATATCCGGTCAGATGATCAGCACTGCGTGTCATGCAGACCAGAAGTCTTGACACAAGGCACATTTAAAAAGGGAGACTTACATGTTACTTACCGTGTGCATGGATGTTAGCGTCAGCTGGATAGCAATTATGAAATAACCCCAACTGTATCCGCTGATGAGAATAAACAAAACGCGTTGGGACCAGAGTAGGGGGAAAGGATCCATCGCCATTATTGGAACAAGACATCACGTTGTAGTATGGTTCCAGGCGGGTGAGATCGTTCTTTTCATACATGTGTCAGTCACAGTTGAGATGGATTCCTGTAGATGTTATGAGCAAATGTATAGTCAATGCATCTTGTAAATATTATGGGAAATATGGCATTTTGACTGCATCTAGGAATCCATTGATCTTTATTGTTATCCCCTAGGTTGGATAATTGATGTTACAAGCCTATTTTTGTATGGGGATAAAATCCTACAGTGAGTTTTATACGGATTTAGTATAAAAACGGATTTAGTTTAGAAATCCGGAATAAGAAGCAACCATACCCGCTAGGGTTCCTGAGGTGTTGTTTTCTCATACCCAGAACGTGAGGTGTGTTGAACTTCAGTGGTTATTGCGCTATATTGAATTAACGACGCCCTGTTTATCACAGAGGCATATTACGGTAGTAATATGGTAGTTACGGTAGTAACACAATAATCAAGAGACTTGTGTGCAATATTGTCAATTAGAGACTAGGACTTTATACGTATTTAGTCATATTTTGGTCTCTAACATTGATTCATAGCGCAATCCACTAGTGTTGTATGTTTGTCTGTCATATGCACCTTGCACTTTTGTGATTATGATTATGGACATATTGTGGTTTTAAAAAGAATCTAGTAAAAGTTATATTTTAATCCTCTGCACATCTACCAACATTAAGCTGCAGAACAATTAAATGGAAGAAGCCAGAAGCCAATCGACCATCCAACATACCTTAATTTCATTACCCAGCCTATTTTGACCTTAACCCCTTTACCCCCAAGGGTGGTTTGCACGTTAATGATAGGGCCAATTTTTACAATTCTGACCACTGTCCCTTTGTGAGGTTATAACTCTGGAACGCTTCAACGGATCCCAGTGAATCTGACATTGTTTTCTCGAGACATATTGTACTTCATGACAATGGTAAAAATTCTTTGATAGTACCTGCTTTTATTTGTTAAAAAAATACGGAAATTTGGCGAAAATTATGAAAATTTCGCAATTTTCCAACTTTGAATTTTTATGCAATTAAATCACAGAGATATGTCACACAAAATACTTAATAAGTAACATTTCCCACATGTCTACTTTACATCAGCACAATTTTGGAACCAACATTTTTTTTTTGTTAGGGAGTTATAAGGGTGAAAAGTTGACCAGCAATTTCTCATTTTTACAACACCATTATTTATTAGGGACCACATCTCATTTGAAGTCATTTTGAGGGGTCTATATGATAGAAAATACCCAAGTGTGACACCATTCTAAAAACTACACCCCTCAAGGTGCTCAAAACCACATTCAAGAAGTTTATTAATCCTTCTGGTGCTTCACAGGAATTTTTTGAATGTATAAATAAATATGAACATTTAACTTTTTGTCACGAAAAATTTAATTCAGTTCCAATTTGTTTTATTTTACCAAGGGTAACAGGAGAAAATGGACCACAAACATTGTTGTACAATTTGTCCTGAGTACGGCAATACCCCACATGTGGGGGTAAACCACTGTTTGGGTGCATGGCACAGCTCGAAAGCGAAGGAGCGCCGTTTGACTTTTCAATGCAAAATTGACAGGAATTGAGATGGGACGCCATGTTGCGTTAGGAGAGCCACTGATGTGCCTAAACATTGAAACCCCCCACAAGTGACACCATTTTGGAAAGTAGACCCCCTAAGGAACTTATCTAGAGGTGTGGTGAGCACTTCGACCCACCAAGTGCATCACAGAAGTTTATAATGCAGAACCGTAAAAAAAAAAATCATATTTTTTCACCCAAATTATCTTTTCGCCCCCAATTTTTTATTTTCCCAAGGTTAAGAGAAGAAATTGGACCCCAAAAGTTGTTGTACAATTTGTCCTGAGTACGTTGATACCCCATATGTGGGGGTAAACCACTGTTTGGGCGGATGGGAGAGCTCGGAAAGGAAGGAGCGCCGTTTGACTTTTCAATGCAAAATTGACAGGAATTGAGATGAGACGCCATGTTGCGTTTGCAGAGCCCCTAATGTACCTAAACAGTAGAAACCCCCCACAAGTGACAACATTTTGGAAAGTAGACCTCTAAGGAACTTATCTAGAGGTGTGGTGAGCACTTTGACCCACCCAGTGCTTCACATAAGTTTATAATGGAGAGCCGTAAAAATAAAACAAAAATTTTTTCCCACAAAAATTATTTTTTAGCCCCCAGTTTTGTATTTTCCTGAGGGTAACAGGAGAAATTGGACCCCAAAATTTGTTGTCCAATTTGTCCTGAGTGCGCTGATACCCCATATGTGGGGGGAAACCACTGTTTGGGCGCATGGGAGGGCTCGGAAGGGAAGGAGTGCCATTTGATTGCAGACTTAGATGGAATGGTCTGCAGGTGTCACATTGCGTTTGCAGAGCCCCTAATGTACCTAAACAGTAGAAACCCTCAACAAGTGATACCATTTTGGAAAGTAGACCCCCTAAGGAACTTATCTAGATGTGTGGTGAGCGCTTTGACCCACCAAGGGCTTCACAGACGTTTATAATGGAGAGCCGTAAAAATAAAACAAAAATTATTTCCCACAAAAATGATTTTTTAGCCCCCAGTTTTGTATTTTCCCGAGGGTAACAGGAGAAATTGGACCCCAAAATTTGTTGTCCAATTTGTCCTGAGTGCGCTGATACCCCATATGTGGGGGGGGGGAACCACTGTTTGGGCGCATGGGAGGGCTCGGAAGGGAAGGAGCTCCATTTGGAATGCAGACTTAGATGGAATGGTCTGCAGGAGTCACATTGCATTTGCAGAGCCCCTAAAGTACCTAAACAGTAGAAACCCCCCACAAGAGACACCATTTTGGAAACTAGACCCCCTAAGGAACTCATCTAGATGTGTTGTGAGAGCTTTGAACCCCCAAGTGTTTCACTACAGTTTGTAACGCAGAGCCGTGAAAATTAAAAAAAAAATCTTTCCCCCAAAAATTATTTTTTAGCCCCCAGTTTTGTATTTTTCCGAGGGTAAGAGGAGAAATTCGACCCCAAAAGTTGTTGTCCAATTTGTCCTGAGTACGCTGATACCCCATATGTTGGGGGGAACCACCGTTTGGGCGAATGGGAGGGCTCGGAAGGGAAGGAGTGCCATTTGGAATGCAGACTTAGATGGAATGGTCTGCAGGCATCACATTGCATTTGCAGAACCCCTAATGTACCTAAACAGTAGAAACCCCCCACAAGTGACCCCATATTGGAAATTAGACCCCCCAGGGAACATATCTAGATGGGTTGTGAGAACTTTGAACCCCCAAGTGTTTCACTACAGTTTATAACGCAGAGCGTTAAAAATAAAAATCTTTTTTTTTTCCCACAAAAATTAATTTTAGCCCCCAGGTTTGTATTTTCCCAAGGGTAACAGGAGAAATTGGACCCCAACAGTTGTTGTCCTATTTGTCCTGAGTACGCTGATACCCCATATGTTGGGGTAAACCCCTGTTTGGGCACACGGGAGAGCTCGGAAGGGAAGAAGCACTGTTTTACTTTTTCAACGCAGAATTGGCTGGAATTGAGATCGGACGCCATGTCGCGTTTGGAGAGCCCCTGATGTGCCTAAACAGTGGAAACCCCCCAATTATAACTGAAACCCTAATCCAAACACACCCCTAACCCTAATTCCAACGATAACCCTAACCTCACCTCTAACCCTGACACACCCCTAACCCTAATCCCAACCCTATTCCCAACTGTAAATGTAATCTAAACCCTAACTGTAACTTTAGCCCCAACCCAAAATGTAGCCCTAGCCCTAACCCTAGCGCTAACCCTAGCCCTAACTCTAACCCTAGCCCTAACCCTAACCCTAGCCCTAACCCTAGCCCTAACCCTAAACCTAGCCCTAACCCTAGCCCTAACCCTAACCCTAACCCTAGCCCTAACCCTAGCCCTAACCCTAACCCTAGCCCTAACCCTAGCCCTATTGGGAAAATGGAAATAAATACATTTTTTTAATTTTTCCCTAACTAAGGGGGTGATGAAGGGGGGTTTGATTTACTTTTATAGCGGGTTTTTTAGCGGATTTTTATGATTGGCAGCCGTCACACACTGAAAGACGCTTTTTATTGCAAAAAATATTTTTTGCATTACCACATTTTGAGAGCTATAATTTTTCCATATTTTTGTCCACAGAGTCATGTGAGGTCTTGTTTTTTGCGAGATGAGTTGACGTTTTTATTGGTAACATTTTCGGGCATGTGACATTTTTTGATCGCTTTTTATTCCGATTTTTTGTGAGACAGAATGACCAAAAACCAGCTATTCATGAATTTCTTTTGGGGGAGGCGTTTATACCGTTCCGGGTTTGGTAAAATTGATAAAGCAGTTTTATTCTTCGGGTCAGTACGATTTCAGCGACATCTCATTTATATCATTTTTTTATGTTTTGGCGCTTTTATACGATAAAAACTATTTTATAGAAAAAATAATTATTTTTGCATCGCTTTATTCTCAGGACTATAACTTTTTTATTTTTTTTGCTGATGATGCTGTATGGCTGCTCGTTTTTTGCGGGACAAGATGACGTTTTCAGTGGCACCATGGTTATTTATATCTGTCTTTTATCGCGTGTTATTCCACTTTTTGTTCGGCGGTATGATAATAAAGTGTTGTTTTTTGCCTCGTTTTTTTTTTTTCTTACGGTGTTTCCTGAAGGGGTGAACTAGTGGGACAGTTTTATAGGTTGGGTCGTTACGGACACGGCGATACTAAATATGTGCAGTTTTATTGTTTTTTTTATTTATTTAAAGAAATGTATTTATGGGAATAATATTTTTTTTTTTTTCATTATTTAGGAATATTTTTTTTTATTATTTTTTACACATTTGGAAAAATTTTTTTTTACTTTTTTACTTTGTCCCAGGGGGGGACATCACAGATCAGTGATCTGACAGTTTGCACAGCACTCTGTCAGATCACTGATCTGACTTAGAGCAGTGCAGCCTTCACAGTGCTTGCTCTGAGCAGGCTCTGTGAAGCCACCTCCCTCCCTGCAGGACCCGGATCCGTGGCCATCTTGGATCCGGGTCTGGAGCAGGCAGGGAGGGAGGTAAGACCCTCGCAGCAACGCGATCACATCGCGTTGCTGCGGGGGGCTCAGGGAAGCCCGCAGGGAGCCCCCTCCCTGCGCGATGCTTCCCTGCACCGCCGGCACATCGCGATCATCTTTGATCGCGGTGTGCCGGGGGTTAATGTGCCGGGGGCGGTCCATGACCGCTCCTGGCACATAGTGCCGGATGTCAGCTGCGATAGGCAGCTGACACCCGGCCACAATCGGCCGCGCTCCCCCTGTGAGCGCCACCGATCGCGCTGGACGTACTATCCCATCCGTGGTCATAGGGGCCCACCCCACCTCGACGGGATAGTACGTCCGATGTCAGAAAGGGGTTAATGACCTGACCATTTTTTGCAATTCTGACCAGTGTCCCTTTATGAGGTAATAACTCTGGAACACTTCAACAGATCCTAGCGATTCTGAGATTGTTTTTTCGTGACATATTGGGCTTCATGTCAGTGGTAAACTTAGGTTGATAATTTTTGTTATGAAGAGATAAAAGACAGCGGCACTCACCATGGACCCGTAGAAGTGCTGATTGCACGAAACGGCTGTTGTCCACTTGCACTCCCCGCTCCCTCTCAATAACCTGGCATGTGTCTAATATAATCCGTGTTATGGACTGAAGGCACATTAAAGACGTTCGTTTCAGCATACTGGTGAGTGCCGCTGTCTTTTATCTCTTCATATGGAAAATGGGATTATCACTGTTTTGTTAAGCTGAGCACCAGAATCCAGTTGCTTTTGGTAAACCGCATGTGAGAGGAATAGCAGCTTTAAAAAGGAAAAGGGCTGATGGTGAAAGTTGGTGTCTTGGTGCCATTTCACCTCTATACAAGGATTACGCAGTAATGATAATTTTTGTGTTTATTTGAGAAAAAAGATAGGAAATTTGGTGAAAATTTTGAAAATCTCAATGTTCAAATTTTGAATTTTTATTTTGTTAAACCAGAGAGTTATGTTACACAGAATAGTTAATAAATAACATTTTCCACATGTCTACTTTATATCAGCACAATGTTGGGAAAAAAAATTTGTTAGGAAGTTATAAGGGTTCAAAATTTATCAGCAATTTCTCATTTTCCGAGCAAAATTTAGAAAACCATTTTTTTTAGTTACCACATCACATTTGAAGCCCCTTTGAGGGGCCTACATGACAGAAAACACCCAAAAGTGACACTATTCCAAAAAACGCACCCTTCAAGCTACTCAAAACTACATTCCAGAAGATTAACGCTTCGGGTGCATCACAGGAACTAAAGCAACGTGGAAGAAAAAAAGGACATTTTAATTTTTCCAACAAAAATTCCTTGTAGCCTCAATTTTTTCATATTCACATGGGCAAAAAGATAAAATGGATTGTAAAATTTGCTGAGCATTTTTTTCTGAGTACAACAATACCTCATATGTGGTCATAAGCCCCTGTTTGGGCACACAGCAGGGCTCGGAAGGGAAGGAGCGCCATTTGACTTTTTGAATGGAAATTTAGCTCCAATCGTTAGCGGACACCATGTAGCGCATGGAGAGCCCCTGTGTGCATAAACATTGGAGCTCCCCCACAAGTTACCCCATTTTGGAAACTTGACCCCAGAGGAACTTATCTAGATGCATAGTGAGCACTTTTAACCCCCAGGTGCTTCACAAATTGATCCATATAAATGGAAAAGTACTTTTTTCACAAAAAAAATTTTAGCCTCAATTTTTTCATTTTCACATGGGCTACAGAATAAAGTGGATCCTAAAATTTATTGGACAATTTCTCCTGAGCACACCTATACCTCATATGTGTTCATATACCACTGTTTGGGCGCACGACAGAGCTCGGAAGGGGAGGAGCTCCATTTGACTTTTTGAATGGAAAATTAGCTCTAATCGTTAGCGGACACCATGTCGCATATGGAGAGCCCCTGTGTGCCTAAATATTTGATCTCCCCCATAAGTGACTCCATTTTGGAAACTAGGCCCTCCAAGGAACTTATGTAGATGCACAGAGAGCACTTTGATCCCCCAGGTGCTTCAGAAAATGATCCATAAAAATGAAAAAGTACTTTTTTGTTCACAAAAATTTTCTTTTAGCCTCAATATTTTCAATTTCACATGGGCAACAGGGTAAAATGGATCCTAAAATTTGTTGGGCGATTTCTCCTGAGTACACTGATACCTCACATGAGGTCATAAACCACTGTTTGGGTGCACGGTAGGGCTTGGAAGAGAAGGAGCTCCATTTGACTTTTTTTGAATTGAAAATTAGCTCCAATCATTAGCAGACACCATGTCGCTTATGGAGAGCCCCTGTGTGCCTAAACGTTGGAGCTCCCCCACAAGTGATGTCATTTAGGAAACTAGACCCCCCAAGGAACTTATCTAGATGTGTGGTGAGAACTTTAAGCCCCTAGGTGTTTCACTAAAGTTTATAGAGCCCGGGCGTTAAAATAAAAATGGAATGAAGACTTTGATGGAATGGTCCGCGGGCATCATGTCACGTTTGGAGAGCCCCTGATGTGCCTAAACAGTGGAAACCCCCCACAAATGAACCCATTTTGGAAACTACACCCCCAAGGAACTTATCTAGATGTGTGGTGATAACTTTGAACCCCCAGGTGTTTCACTAAAGTTTATTGCGCCTAGGCGTGAAAAAAAAAATATTTTTTTCCACAAACATGATATTTTAGTCCCCATTTTTTACCAAGGGTAACAGGAGAATTTTGACCGCAAAAGTTGTTGTCCAATTTGTCTTGAGTATGCTTATACCCTATAAGTGGGATACAACTTCTGCATGGGCACACGCTGGGGCTCAGAAGGGAAGTAGTGACATTTTGGAATGCAGACTTTGATGAAATGGTCCACAGGCATCATGTTGTGTTTTTAGAGCCCCTGATGTGTCTAAACAGTGAAAAAAAAAACAATTCTAACGCCAACCCTATCTCCAACACACACCTTACCCCAACCCTAACCACAAACCTAACCCTATCACCACCCTAACCTCAACCCTAACCTTAATCCTAACCTTAACTTCAGCCCCAACCCTAACCCTAAATTTAGCCCCAAACCTAACCCAACTTTAGCCCTACTCACCTTAGCCTAACTCTAACCCTAATGGGAAAACTGGGGTGGGAGGGGGTGATCAGCGGGGCAGAGGGGCAATTATGGTGCAGGGGGCGATCAGCGGGGCAGGGAGCGGTGATCGCGGTCAGTCGGTAGCAGGTCAGCAAGCAGACATGTCGCTCTTCAGCTTCCAGGGCCAGGATGAAGCTGAAGTGCGAAGCAGCCATACTTTACTCTGCTCCTCCACATCTGATTGGAGAGATAGTGTCACATGACATGGACACTAGCTCCAATCAGATCTGGAGGGTGACAAAGAGGTCACCAGAAGCGATCATAGCCATAGGAGGGCAGGTCGGGTGACATTTCAGTTAACCCGTTCACCTGAACAGCAGAAGCGCAATTCGGCCATGGCGAAACATAGGCACTACAGGTCGGCTTGGCACTGACTTTCATGATGTCTACATAGCGTCACAAGTCGGGAAAGGGTAAATGGGACAGTTTCCATCCAAAGCACATAGAAAGCTCTATTGTCTACAGCCAAACCATCAGATACAATCGTATATGTTCCAACCCCATGGATAGGGACGAACACCTTGGTCACCTCAGAAATACCTTTTTGAATCAGGGCTACCATCCAAGAACAATTCAAAACCAAATTACAAGAGTAACTAGAATATCAAGGAATCACTTGCTACATTACAAAGCTAAAGAAGAAAATAACTGGGTGCTTCTAGTAGTCACCTACAATCCAAATCTGGAGGTGCTAAGGGGAGCTGCAAGGAAATTACAACTTTTACTACAAAAAGACGTCCGCTTACAATCCATTTTTCCAGACCCCCCACTACCGTGTTTTAGGCAGCCCCCAAATCTAAGAAGCATCATTGTCAGAAGATCACTGTCCTCTCCAACAGCTGCAGGAACCTTTCCTTGCAACCAGAAAAAATGTAAAACCTATCCATTTATAATGAACACGGACAAGATAAAGATCCCCAATTCACATCAGGACTACAAGATACCAGGTACTTTCAGCTGCATAACATCTAATGTGGTGTACCTAATTATTTGCACTAAATGTCCAACTAGGGGTCTGTATGTAGGGGTGACAGGGCAAAAACTGAGAACAAGGATGAATTCTCACCACACACAATAAGAGAAAAAAGAATGGATCTACCTGTGGCAAAACATGTTTGTATCCCAGATCACAGCATCATGGATATGAGATTACCCTGATGAAGAAGGGCGCATCCCTTTGAAACGCGTCGGTAGTTGTTTGTCCCTAGCAGGGCTCCGTAGGCCTGTGACGTCACACGCTGCTTTTCAGCGTCGGCCATTTGTATCAGTGTAACCAGGGACGCCTCTGGCCGGGACGTTCATTGGCTCTGCACTTGACAGTAATACCCCACGTTGGTTGCGGTCAGCACCAACATATGTGTGTCCACCTGATTGCCACCTTCTAAAGGATTATATAGCCTCCATACCCGTCACTGAGGCCGGGAAACGCTGCACAAGACCCTTGGCACCTTAAACCAAGCTGCCTTGTGGGAACACAGCTCAGCACAGGACATTTGGCGGTAATATCTGCAACTCGGTAAGAGTCTATATTGATTATCCTTTTTAGCACGCAAGTGCGGTACCATCAGCGTTTGTGGGCTACACATTCATGCATGTTTGTTCCTGTACTATAAGGCAGCAATAGTTTGGCAGCATACACATCAACTTGTAATTGGGTTTACCGTTCCTCGTCGGGTGCTTCACACTATATTGCTGCATACATGTGTGGTTTTTAGATGGCATTTCTGTGGCCAGAGGTACTGGCATTTTAGTCACCCTAGCGCGGTTTCTGTTTTTAGAAATGGATATGAGATTACTTGTATTAAAGGGTCATTTCAAATCTCAGAGAGACAGAAGGGTCTGGGAGTATAAGCGTATGACAACCTTTGACATTCAGTGCAGGAATGAATGTGTCACATGGATTTATGTCTTTTTACATCAATTAAGGAATTTGCTACTCAGACCTTGTGGGGGCATCACAACACACAACCAAACCTCAATCAGAGGATAATAAAACATTCACACTCCGTATCTATGAACTGTTCAATATTTATGGACATAACTGTTATCACTCTCCCATAATGGTAGTTTGCTTCAAGTCACCTGTCTTATCTATCACATTATTTCTGTGCTGTTTTGTGCATAAATATGTGATTCTTCAGAATTTATATTAGTCTATGCCTGATAAAGTGATCTGCGTAAAAAGACAGCACCACAATGGATGGTGAAAAAATAGACTCACATTTATTCTGCCTTCTGTAGCAACATTTCAGTCAACAGACCTTTATCAAGCACAGTATACAGCATTCTAACCACCATTATATATACATAACCCCTCCCAACAATTAACAAAGCACCAATAGGGTGTCAGTACAAAAGTGAAAAAAAACATTATAACCTTAACACACATACAAAAATACTAAAAACAGTCCCATATATTTATTACCACAATGCCTGTACATATAATAGACAGTAAAAAGCTCTGATTGCTCTCACCTCAGCATCCAGACAGCTGTATCAGTCCTCCAGTGATTGCACAGTTAACCAAACTGTGTATGTCCAAGTTAACTCCAGCCTGTGCTCCTCAGGTAAAAAAAAGTGCGGATATCCTCCAAAGTCTTTTCCGGTCGGCGGTGTCTAAGGCTACTTTCACACTAGCGTCGGAATCTCCCCGTCGCAATGCGTCGGGGAGAGATTCCGACACTAGCGTTTAACTCATTGCACAATGGAGGCAGCGGATGCATTTCTCCGGCACATCCGCTGCCCCATTGTAAGGTGCGGGGAGGTGGGGGCGGAGTTCCGGCCGCGCATGCACGGTCGGAAAAAGCGGTCCGTCAGGAGCAAAAAACGTTACATGTAGCGTTTTTTGCTCCCGACGGTCCGCAGAAGCACGACGCATCCGTCGCTCGACGGATGCGACGTGTGGCAATCCGTCGCAAATGCGTCGTCAATACAAGTCTATGGGGAAAAAAACGCATCCTGCAAGCACTTTTGCAGGATGCATTTTTTCTGCAAAACGACACATTGTGACGGATTGCAGAAAACGCTAGTGTGAAAGTAGCCTAAGTCCTTAAAGACACTCATTGTGCATGTCCCAATCCGAAGGCTCCCTCTGGCCAACCCAACCGCACACATCTTCAGGAGTCACAATAGCGGACCTATTTTCCACATACTTAGTGCATCACTTATTCCAGCGGTGCAGCTACCGAACCAAACGTGTGCTCAGGGAACATAAAAATCCCAAATATTATACATATAGAAAAAAAAACCTTCACATCTCTATACACAATAAAGAAAGACTAAATATAATACATATAATCAATCAGTTCAACACAATAAATACATGTACAAAAACAAACATATCTAAATTCAGTTAAAGAACCGAGCATAATCCATTTGTTCAACACAATGAATGCATGTACATGTAAGAACAAACATATGCAACATCAGACACAACCGGGATATAGCAGAATAAATACCAAATGAACAGTTATTGGGAAAGGTCTCAAGGAGACATAATCCGACCATATAAATCCCAGTCCCCCATACTAACGTCTGCCCAGCCTCAAGCTGCTTAGCATTTACAAATTGTCAAGGGCATAAACATTCAACAAGTTAGCTATACCCGTTGTGTTCGATCCCACAACCCATAACCATAGAAAACAATCAGTAACAAAGTAAATATAAAGACAGATTCATAAGTATATAGAGAAACCAACAACTCAGTGGTATTTCCCACTTAGATTACAAAGGGCAATACAAATTCTCGTATGTGATATATGCAACATCAGACACAACCGGAACATAGCAGAATAAATAACACATAAATAATCATTAGGTCAAAAAGAAGACCTTGAAGAGACATAATATGACCATACATATTCCAGTCCCCCATACTAGTGTCTGCCCAGCCTCAGGCTGCTTAACACTTGCGAATCAACAAGGGCATGAACATTCTACAAATTAGCTGTTCCTGTTGTGTGTGATGCAACCAACTTATAACCACAAAAACAATCAGTCAGAAAATAGATATGGTGACATATTCGTAGGTAAATAGAGAAAATGTCAACTCAGGGGTACTTCCCACCTAAATTAAGGTCCATTAAAAAATATGGGACAAGGTAAATATATAATAGAAAGTTAAAAACAATACACTGATGAAGAGCTATAATAGAACCACGGATTACTAGAGAAAACAATTCTGCTGATATTCAATATTCAGTCCCTTTGGGTAAAGGGTATCAAGTTCAAATATCCATCTCGATTCCTTCTTCTTCAAAAGGGAAATACGATCAACTCCCCACCCCCCCCGTCTCAAAGTTGGCATGTCATCTATTACTCTGAATCTCTACTGATTTGTTGAGTGACCCATACTCAAAAAATGTCTAGGTACGGGGAGTTCATTCTTGCTTTAATCTCCATAGTGTTTCATAGTCTATGTCCTGAGTTGCCCTTGTGGTCTCTTCTATGTGGGAGAGACCACTATGGAGATTAAAGTGAGAATTAGTAAACACAAGAGTACCATCAGGACAGGACTGACTGAACTCCCCATACCTAGACATTTTTTGAGTATGGGTCACTCAACAAATCAGTTGTCTCTATTTTTTCACCATCCATTGTGGCGCTCTCTTTTTTCTCTGAAGTCTTGGTACGTTGTCTGGGATGGGCTCCCTGGCTCTGGACATGTGCCCCTGTGCCCACTGAGACCTTAAGAAAAAAAAGGGTGCGATTTTGACTTTTTTCTGTCTTGACTCTGAAGTGATCTGAGTAGTCTCAAAAGCTTGCAATTTGTTACCATCTTTACAGTTAGCCATTAAAAGGTATCAACCACTGAGGACTCTCAATTCTAAATATTTTTCCTTCATAAAATACATCTGATCCTATGAAATTCCTAATCTTCCTGTGTTATCCAGTTATGAAAAATAATAATTTAAACTAAAGGTTTCCACAACAAACAAATGACTTTTAAACTTTGCATTTGTAGTCCTTTTGAGGCCATTATTTAAGAATACTGTTGTGTATCCCATTGAGGGCCAGTGTGAACTTGTCACAGGTTTTCAGTTGATGATTTCTATTCCTACTTTTAATGCTGCCTCTGTTTATTTGGCATTTTCTCAAGATTTTCAAAACTGTTTCCCTTGACACATATTTTGGCAGATTTTGTGACTAATGCAATGACTATATGGCTTGTTTGGAACTGTGTCAGTTGCCTCATGTTGCTGTGAAAAAACATATCAAAAAGTTAATTGTTAGCCCATTTTACAGCAAGTAAATAGATTTAGCATAGTGTGTATACTGTCAAAGTTATGTTATTCCATATTTTTTATAACTCCTCAAATCCTCAAATGTATAGCTCCTTTCTTCCTTTTTAGGGGGGAAGCATTGGGGTGACTTAGTTAAATTATTTCCATCAAGTTTTGACAAAAAATAGGGTACAAATTGGGTACCTATAATACTGTCCCACTGGTTAATCCCTTTAGTGAACAACATCAAAAATAAATAAAAAACTAATCAACAAACAATGATTTATCATCATACCACTGAACAAAAAGTGGAATAAAGTGCAATAAAAAAGACGGATATAAATAAACATGGTACCGCTGAAACGTCATCCTCTCCCACAAAAATCAAGCTGAAATACAGGTTCATCAGCAGAAAAATAAAAAGTTGTAGCTCTCAGAATAAAGCGATTAATAAATAATGATTTTTCTATAAAATAGTTTTTATTGTGTAAAAGCGCCAAAACATAAAAAACAATATAAATGAGGTATTGCTGTAATCATACTGACCTGATGAATAAAACGGCCTTATCAATTTTACCGCACACAGAATGTCATAAACCCTTCCCCCAAAAGAAATTGCTGAATTGCTGGATTTTGGTTATTCTGCCTTCCAAATATCGGGATAGAAAACGATCAAAAAATGTAATGTGCCCGAAAATGGAGCAAATAAAAACATCCACTCGTCCCGCAAAAAAAAGTCCTCACATGACTCTGTGGGACGAAATATGGAATAATAATAGCTCTCAAAATGAGATGATGCAAAAACTATTTTTTTCAATAAAAAGTGCCAACCCAAAGAACAAAGATAGTTAATTAATTATACCACACGAGGAATGGCGTAAACAAAATATAAAACCAATTCTTCACCTAGTGTTGTTTTTTTCATTCTTCCTCCCAAAGTTCGTAGTAAGGCCCTGTACACATTTATCCTGTGGTTTGCGCTGAGCGCTTGCATCGGGGTTTCCATGTAAATCTCCAAAATACGTGATTCAGACTTTACCTCTGGTGGAAGATTCCCTATAATGAGGCAGATGGAGGCACTGTAGATGCCATCTGACCTGTGATCTGGTGGTGTCTGTATTTTTAGGATTGCATACAAGTGCCGTCAGCCTTAAGGTACCTTCACACATAACGATATTGTTAACGATATCGTTGCTATTTGTGACGTAGCAACGATATCGTTAATGAAATCGTTATGTGTGACAGCGACCAACGATCAGGCCCCTGCTGGGAGATCGTTGGTCGCTGAATAAAGTCCAGAACTTTATTTCGTCGCTGGACTCCCTGGAGACATCGCTGGATCGGCGTGTGTGACACCGATCCAGCGATGTCTTCACTGGTAACCAGGGTAAACATCGGGTAACTAAGCGCAGGGCCGCGCTTAGTAACCCGATGTTTACCCTGGTTACCATGCTAAAAGTAAAAAAAAACAAACACTAGATACTTACCTACAGCCGTCTGTCCTCCAGCGCTGTGCTCTGCTCTCCTCCTGTACTGTCTGTGAGCCGGAAAGCAGAGCGGTGACGTCACCGCTCTGCTTTCCGGCTCACAGACAGTACAGGAGGAGAGCAGAGAAGCAGAGCGCAGCGCTGGAGGACAGACAGCTGTAGGTAAGTATCTAGTGTTTGTTTTTTTTTTACTTTTAGCATGGTAACCAGGGTAAACATCGGGTTACTAAGCGCGGCCCTGCGCTTAGTTACCCGATGTTTACCCAGGTTACCGGCATCGTTGGTCGCTGGAGAGCTGTCTGTGTGACAGCTCTCCAGCGACCAAACAGCGACGCTGCAGCGATCCGGATCGTTGTCGGTATCGCTGCAGCGTCGCTAAGTGTGAAGGGGCCTTTAGTTTTGTGCACTTATGAAAAGAAGGACACCACTGAACAAAGGCCAGACAGAGTCCAGGGGAATGCTACTGCCTCATTATAGTGAATGAATCCCTTAGGGGTTTCATCTGACTCATGTCACTCAGAAATTTAGATGGAAAGCCCAAAGTAAGTGCTCAGCGTAGAGCACCAGATTAATGTGATCTCAAACATGATGTAAAATGTTCTCAATAAAAACTTAAACTCAATCCACAAAAAAATCAAGTCCCCACTTAGGTCTGTCATCTGTTAACAAAAATTTAGGGGGCTTCCACTTTACTGGTAGCGCAAAGGCTCTGGAAAAATTAAATGGTTCCTCACCCACCAAAAAAAATCAGCAATTTGTCCGCTCTCAAAATCAAATGCCCACCTCCCTTCTGAGCCCCACAGTGTTCCTAAGCCAAATATGGCATCCACATTTTGCATTTCTGTAGCTAATCGAGCCCTCCTAAGTTACTGGTGAATGCCTCCAGAAGCACGAGCTGGGCATAACGTACTGGTCACTAGAGCGTACTGCTCACTAGAATGGAAGATTACAATTTTCACTTGGCAAAATTCATTGCTGCTGCTTTCTTGAAAATACCCATGGAGTCAAAATTATTACTACACCTGTAGATAAATTCCCCAAGGGTTTTAGTGTCCAAAATGAGGTCACTTGAGGGAGGATTCTGCACTTCTAGCACATAGGGGCTCTTTATATTGAGTCTGCAAACTGTTCTAGGAAAATCTGCGCTACAGGAGGCAAATAGCGCTCCATTCCTCTCTCGAGTCTCTTCATGTGGCTAAATATTACTGTACAGTCACATATAGGGTATTGCCACATTTAGTAGAAATTGTGGGACAAATTTTCGTGCCATTTTCACCCCTTCTTGTGTGAAAATGTAAAATGTGGGGCTAAAATTACATTTTGTTGGTAAAAATGTATTATTTTCTCTTTACTGCCCAATCGTGTAAAATTCTGTGACACACCAGTAGTGTCAAAATGATCACTGAACCCCTAGATAAATTCATTGAGAGGTGTAGTTTGCAAAATGGGGTCACTTATGGGTGATTCTGCTGTTCTGGCACCTGGCTCTCCCAGTGGGTCATGGCACCTGCAAACCATAACAATTAAATCTGTTGCTCCTTGTCTTCCTATTTCTGATTATATGTAGGGTATTGGTGCACTCAAGAAACAATGGCCTCAGTTTGCTATAAAAAAAAATTCCCTATTAGCCCTTAGAAAAATTAAAAGCTTTGGGCTAAAACAATATTTTAGTGGTGAAAATGTAATTTATTCTTTCTTCACAGCTCAGTGGTATAAAATTCGGAGATGCACATGTGGTGTCAATTTGATCACTGTTATTCTGGTACCTCAGGGGCTCTGCCAATGTGACATGTCACCCTCAAAACATTCCAGCAAAATCTGAACTCTTTCTTTCTGAGCTTTGCACTGTGCTTCAAAAGTGGTATTTTACCACATATGGGGTATTGGCATACTCAGGAGAGACTGCACAAAATATTGTATCATGCAATTCTTCCTGTTACCCTTATGAAAATGCTAAATTTGGGGCCAAAATAACATTTTGTGGGTAAAATGTGTTTTTTTCATTGTAATGGCTCAACATTAAAAACTTCTGTAAAGCAAATGGGGGTTTAAGGTGTTCATCAAGCATCTAAATACATTCCTTGAGGGGTCTAGTTTTCAAAATGGGGTCACTTGGAGGGGTTTAGGCAAATCACTCTAAATGGCACTTGACATCCACTAATGATTCCAGGAAATTTTATTTTCAAAAAGTTAAATGGCGCTCCTTCCCTTCTGAGCCCTGCCATGCACACAAACAAGGGTTTTCTCCCTCATATGGGGTATCAGCATGCGCAGGAGAAATTACACAATAAATTTTAAGGACCATTTTTTCCTGTTACCCTTGTTAAAATAAAAAAATTGGATTTGAAGTACTTTTTTTGTGAAGAAAAGTTAAATGTTTAGCACCATAAGGGTTATTATACTTCTTAAATGTGGTTGTGAGCACCTTGAGGGGTGCAGTTTTTAAAATGTTGTCACTTTTGGGTATCTTCTATCATATATATTTCGCAAAGGGACTTCAAATGTGATGCGGGCTCTAAAACAGTGGCTTTGTCAATTTTGTTGTAAAAATTAGAAATCGCTGGTCAACTTTTGACCCTTATAACTTCCTAACAACAAAAACATTTTGGTTCAAAAATGGTGCTGATGTAAAGTAGACATGTCGGAAATGTTACTTATTAAGTATTTTGTGTGCCATATCTCTAAGATGTAAGGACATGAAAATTCAAAGTTGGAAAGTTGTGAAAGTTTAAAAATTTTCCCCAAATTTCCTTTTTTTCACAAATTAACACAAGTCATATCAAAGAAATTTTACCACTAGCATGAAGTATAATATTTCACAAAAACATTCTCAGAATCACCAGGATCCATTAAAGCGTTCCAGAGTTATTACCCCATTAAGTCACATTGGTCAGGATTATAAACATTGGCCTGGTCATTAATGTGCAAACCATCTTTGGGGGTAAACGGGTTAAGGTGGCATCAGTCCTTAATGTTTTTAAAGGGAACCTGTCACCAGATTAGGCCGATATGAGATGTGGTCACCGCCTTTCAGGGCTGATATATAGCACTCTATAATGCTGTATATCTGCACCCAACCTGACCTTGAAGAACTGAAAAATAACTTTTTATTATACTCACCTGCGGGGCGGTCCGGTCCAAGGGGTGTCTATCTTCTTGGTCCATCACCTCCCATCTCCTTGTGACGCCATCCTCCTTCTTGGTTCTTGTGGATGATGCATCATCCACACAGTCTGCTCGGCATCGCACTCCTGCTCAGTCATAGGCATACTTCTCTGCCCTGTTGAAGGCAGAGCAAAGTACTGCAGTGCGCAGGTGCTGGGAAAGATCAGAGATTTTTAAATATCATGCCCATGATGCTATATTTTCTGTGTAGATTTGAAGCAGTTTCAAATGTGCACCATATCAATTCTTTCAGCATTTTTGCAATAATTTTCACTTACTCTAATGACTTGGAAAAATTCATTAAAAAAACGCATCAAAGAGGCACACAAAAATACATAATTAAAGTAATGTTTTTTATGCAGTGATTTTCCTGCCAAGAGACATGTATTTGAAGCAGAAACGTCTGCAGCAAATTCTGAAAGTATGTACAAACCCTCGGCCTTCGTCAAATCAAAGAGTATGTCTTGCTTTTTTCTTGGATAAGTAAAATGTTATGATTTAGGAATTGCAGATACAATATTATTTTATCAATACAATATTACAATATTGAAAAATTGTAAAATAAAATAAATTAAGACAGAGTTGGTTAAATGTGAAGAATGTTACCATTGTTTTGCATGTCAAACACATAGTACATGGCAAGATGTAAAATGCTATGCCAAAATCAGAAGGATATTTATAATGAATATGTTTTTTAATTTATAGCTTTGTCATATCACACTAATGGATTTACTGTTTTGGAAACCAGATGCCTCTTGTACAATGAATATACAGTAGTTCAGTTGAATTGCCCTTTCTTCAATCTGGAAATATGCCTGGTACAGATGGTTACCCTGTTGTGCTTTGGCATTTTTCCAAAATATTGTCCATTATATCTGTGCCTTTTCAAAGGAAAAATTAAACAAATTAGAACAGGAGTTTAGTTTTGAAAATAAATAAAAACACATACAATGAATATGCAACATGACTTCGAGGGTATAACTTTTAAAGCACAGTATAGTGAATTTTATTAATCATTTTGTTTCTATATTTTTCAACAGAAATTTCCATTTTGAATGATAAGTTTGGTCATAAGATTTTAACTTTACTTTATAAATAGCAGCTGAAAGAAAATTAATGAAAATTAGCAAATGCAAGGATACACCTTTAAGGCTACGGTCACACTATCAGTATTTGGTCAGTATTTCACATCAGTATTTGTTAACCAAAACCAGGAGTGGGTCAAAAATACAGACTTGGTGACATGTTTCTATTATAGCTTTTCCCTCTGTTTGTTCCACTCCTGGTTTTGGCCTACAAATACTGATGTAAAATACTGACCACATACTGATAGTGTGACCATAGCCTTACACTTCAATTCATCTATGGTGTAGTGACTATAGTGGTGTTGGAAAAATCAAAAATAAGAAAAGGTCAATGGGGTTGAAGTAGGAAAATGTATTAGACAGGTAATAGATCTTTCATTTCTTGCCATTTGCTACCTTTAGCTAATTATGATCCTGCAGGAAAACTTCTTCAAGGGATTGCGGTTTTTCCCCACAGAGTGTTTTGAGGAGTCTTGCAGAACACGTCTGTTCCAAAAATCAACAGAAACTTTGTAAAAAAAATGCTTGAAAGACTCTTCCCATTCATTTCTATAGAAATAATGGCTTACTGTTTATGACTACATTCACACGATGAAGTTTTTGGGGATTGTTTACCTTGTGTGTTTTTGAAAAAACGCAAGTAACTTTATTTACTTAATAGGTGCAAAAATGCTGCAGAAAATCTGCAAGATCAAAAACTCATCAAAAGCATCTTGGGAGCATAACCTGTATGTCCAGTCCTTTTGATAATTTTTAATTACCTTCAGTTTTTTTTGGAAAAAAAAAAGATGTGACCAAGCTTTTTAAAGATGTGACCTGTCACATTTGTGTAATCATAGGGTAAATGAAAATAGAACTGACAATTTTATTGGCTGTACCCATCTGTACTACATGTGGTCTCCCCGAAGGGGAAAAACCAAAACATTATGCCCCTTTATCTGCCACTAGTCTGTTTAACCAGCTGTTAGGAGTCGAGTTTCCTCTGCTGCACAGGGGGAATCTCGATCCGTGTCTGCTGCGGTCTCCCATTCTGCTTCGGCCGCAGTGGGCTCTGCTCAGCAGAGGCGTCGCTCCCAGCGTCTCACTGGGACTGATTCTGTGCAAAGGGTTACTGCTGCCTTTTCCGGCTCTCCTGTTGTACCCTGCACTGATCTGCGGCGAGCGGGCTTCCCTGGGACTAAGTCCTTATTTGCACACACTGAGAATGCCCAGGGCAAGATCTCCCGTTGGAGATCGAGGGTCACATGCTCAGGTACCGCAGCACATCCCATTGGTCCTTTTGGCAGGTCCTGAATGGGCAAAACTTCTGTAGCTGTTTCCTGTGCTGCAACTATATAAACTGCGCATGACCGCACGGCCATGCTCTAGTATTGTCTTGATAATATGTGTGTGTGTTGTGAGTGAGAGTCACTCTTTAAAATACCCTCCCTATTGGATGACTGTTCGCGGAAGGTGTATGTTTGCTATCTAGCGCCCGACTTATCCAACAGCACGTTACACACATAACAGCGTCTAGTTGCTGTGACCGCCTGTACGGCGCCGTGCGCTTCCTCTGCGCTTTCCTTAGCCAAGCCTGGGTGTTTAGTGGCATCCGTCAGTGCGGCACTGCATGCACTCTCGTGCCTTTATATACTATTTTTATAGTTTCCTTACACACCCAGTTGCGGTGTTGTGCCAGCAAGTGGTCTAATCGGACTTCAATCCTGTGTTGGGGTTGTGTTCGCTGACTTCTTGCTCGCGTTCTATGTGCGGTACCGCGGTCCTGTGATTCAACAGGATCGCTTCCTTCACGCAGGGTGAAGTTAACCCGTGCGTGTATACTTATAGTACCGCCATATAGTCCGTCTTACTAGCAGCAGGGTTTTTACCTGCACGGTGGACCTCGGACTGCGAACGCACCTAGTTTCATATCTTCTATACTTGGTGCGTTCCGCCAGTCATTAACACCAGCTTGCAGTGTGATGCGTGGATCCACGTTGGCCTTCCTTCCAGCTTTACTTACGTAGGAGTGATAAGGAGAACCTGATAGGGACCATCATACAAGGGTTCTAGTCCGTGTTTGTGTTTTCTGAGATGCCTTTTCACGATTACAAAATCACTAGGCTTCAAGTTGTGACAAGTATCGGTTTCTGCTGAATCTGGAAGGGAAGAAGAAACTAGAGCATGGGTGTTAGCAAGATTTTTACTAAGCTGAATAGCATATTGAACAGTATGGTCAGTTTCCTCTGATAATTGCTGAGGCTTGAAATTTGCAACTGGGGGCCTAGCACCAAACAATATCTCATAAGGGGACAGGCCATGTTTTGCAATAGAGGTAGAACGAATGTGGTACAGTACAATGGGTAGAAGCTCTGGCCATGGAGCTGTAGTCTCCTGCATCATTTTGGTCAATTGTCCCTTCAATGTGGCGTTTAACCTTTTAGTTTTCCCACTGGATTGTGGATGGTATGGAGTATGGAGGACTACAGAGAATCCAAGCATTGAGAAGAAAAGGCTGGGCCTTTGTCACTTTCAACGACTTCTGGAACACCATATCTGCATATGACTTCCATCACCAGTTTCTTCGCTGTAGTTTTTGCAGTCAGGTTGGTAACGGGGAATGCTTCCGGCCAACTGGAGAACATGTCGACAACCACCAGACAATATTCATACCTTCCAGAATTAGGCAACCTGATGTGGTCCACCTGGAGCCTTTGGAAAGGATAGTCGGGCTTAGCAAGGTGCTTCGGGGGTACACGTTGAAGTTGACCGGGATTGCAACTCTGACAGATATAACATGCACGGTTGAGTGCTGTCAGGACTGTAGAAATACCTGGTAATATAGAGAATGTTCAGCACAGCCGAAGGAAGGAGGTGCACGGTCATAGGTTCCCAAGCCTCAATATATAGATAATAAGTGACTGGCACACTCCGGACGTGTTGTGTGCACACTGATGAAGGTCCAGTTACGACCGAAACGTTTATGTTACTGTATGTATAATAAACCCCAATTTTGCATCACAACACGTCCGGAGTGTGCCAGTCACTTATTATCTATGTAGAAATACCTGGAGCCCAGTAGAATTTTTGTACCAGGGCTAGGGCCTGGTTTTTTCCTTGATGTGTGGGCCCATGTGCCCACGTGGCAATAACAGGGTACAGCCCCTCAGAAAGACACACAAGTTGGTCCTTTTTCCAGAGACCATTGACCGTGCTCCATCAGCCTTCCACTGCTTCACTTCTTCCTTTGGGGACATTCTCTGCATCGCCATTAAGCGGTCTCGCGGGGTCCGGCAGAAAACCTCAGTCTGTTGTGGATCATCAGGTTCCTGTAGAGTCAGTGTTTCTTGTAGCTGTTTATGCTGAGAGAGTGTGGTCACCATAGTTGGTATGGTCAGTTCAACAGATAGGAGAGCAGCAGTTTTTGCTTGCATATCCGCAAAGGCGTTACCAAAAGTCTGTGGACTGTTCCTAGGACCGTGCGCCTTAACTTTGATAATGGCCACCTGAGTAGGTAATTTGATTGAGTCCATGAGGGTTTTAACAGCTTCAGCATTCTTCACTGGAGTCTCGGCGGTAGTAATAAACCCTCGATTGGCCCATAGAGCTCCAAAATGATGAGCAATACCAAATGCATACCGTGAATCCGTGTATATATCAGCCTGCCTGTCTTTGGCCAGAACACATGCAGTAGACAGAGCCTTAAGTTCTGCTTCTTGTGCTGCCTGTGAGGGAGGGAGTGCAGCTGCGTGCACTACAGTGTCTTCCATAGGGAAAGTGTATCCGGTGTGGAATCTGCCAAACTCATCAGCATATCTTGAACCATCTGTGTATAACACCAGATCAGGATTTGGAAGTGGATTTTCTCTGACATTTGATGGAGCAGCTGTCTCTACAGTCAGGAATTGAGAACAGTCATGTTGAAGATAATCCTCATCACTGCCATCTTTCTTGGGGACCGGCAGTAAAGTAGCAGGGTTGATTGTAGTACAGTGATGCAACTTGACGTAGTCAGGCAACAGAAGTGAACACTGCAGCTGCAAGTGTCATTGTACAGTCAAATGTCTTGGCTGTTAGAGTGTCAGTATTGCCGCAATATCATGAGGGGCAAAAATGTGCGTCTCATGTCCAAGAATTATATCTGCAGTCTTGTCAATCAACGGTTGAGTGGTGTGAACTGCACTCATGCAATTTGGTGATGTTCGGGCCACGGGGTTGAGGCGGACTGAATAGTAGCCCACTGGTCATTGCGTATTGCCATGTGACTGTGTGAGTACCCCTGCTGCGTGTCCTTCATTCTTAGACACATACAAATGGAATGATCGAGTATAGTCCTTGATGCCCAAGGCAGGGGTGGAAGCAATAAGCCGCTTTAATTCAGAGATGGCATGATAAAGGCTTTCCATACAAACCGGTGATCTTTCCTTATAGTTCATTAAGCGGTCTTTCAGGGCATTGTAGAGAGGTTGCATTATGCGGGATGCATCCGGTATCCACTGACGACAATAAGTACATAGTCCAAGAAAACGCTGGAGTTCAGTCTCATCTTTCGGAAAGGGAAGGGAGATGACGGCTATTTTTCTTTCTTCTGTGAGGTGTCTGACACCCTGAAGGAGACAGTGACCCAAAAATATCACTTGACAAAGGCAGAACTGAAGTTTCGAGGCCGAAACCCGACAGTTCAGATCTGCCAGATACTTGAGGAGGCTAACAGTGGCAGCAATGGCTTCCTGCTCTGTTCGTGCACACAACAAAAGATCATCCACATACTGAAGCAGTGTGACATACCCCTAACTGTCTAGGTAATAGACACTCACCCATATTTTTTGCAAACTGATTGGGACTGTTTTGGGACCCTTGTGGCATAACTGTCCATGTCAATTGTCGTCCCTGACAAGTGAATGCAAACAGAAACTGGCAATCTGGGTATAATGGAATGTTGAAGAAGGCATTGGCAAGGTCGATGACTGTGAACCAAGCAGCATCCTGAGGTATCTGGGACAAAAGAGTATGTGGATTAGGCACCACCGGAGTTTCTATAACAGTTACTGCATTAACTGCCCGTAGATCTTGTACCAGCCGCTCCAAAGGGCATTGGCTGGGTGGGGTCTTTTTCTTAACGGGAAACAAGGGCATGTTACATGGGGAAACACAGGGTATCAGGGCACCATTATCAAGTAACGTTTGTATTTGCCCCTTGAGGCCCCACTCCTGATCATGTTTCAAAGGGTATTGATGGACTTTGGGAAAAGGGGCACCAGGTTTGAGAAACACTTTTACTGGTTCTACAGGCATTTCCCCAAATCATCAGGTCCTTTTAACCAGAGTTTGGGTGGTATCTCTGAGAGATATGTTGTGGGTCGCTGGTCCTCAGGCATTATTGGGGGTGGATCTGGGCCTATCAGGGCCATCATAACTGTGGGAAGGGCATGTAGGATACAGATCACCTTATTGTGTTCATCTGAATAGGGGTTATATAATGTAAGGACTAGGGTTGAGCGACTTTTGTTTTTATAGGATCGGGTCGGATTTCACGAAACCCGACTTTTTCAAAAGTCGGGTCGAGTGAAATCGGCCGATCCTATAGAAAAGTCGGGGTCGGCCGAAACACGAAACCCAATGCAGTGCATTGGGTTTCTAATGGTTCCCAGGGTCTGAAGGAGAGGAAACTCTCCTTCGGGCCCTGGGATCCATATTAATGTGTAAAATAAAGAATCAAAATAAAAAATATTGAAATACTTACCCTCGGACGTGCCCTGGTTGTAACCGGGAGCCTTCCTTCCTAAGAATCAGCGCCTGAAGGACCTTTCGATGATGTCGCGGCTTGTGATTGGTCGCGTGAGCGGCCACATGGGCGTCACGCGACCAATCACAAGCCGCGATGTCATCAAAAGGTCCTTCAAGCGCTGATTCTTAGGAAGAAAGGCTGCGGGTTAGAACCAGGGCGCGTCCGAGGGTGAGTATATATCTATTAGGAATATACTCACCCTCGGACGCGCCCTGGTTCTAACCCGCAGCCTTCCTCCCTAAGAATCAGCCCTTGAAGGACCTTAGATGACGTCGTGGCTTGTGATTGGTCGCGTGACGCCCATGTGACCGCTCACGCGACCAATCACAAGCCGCGACGTCATCGAAGGCCCTTCAGGCACTCATTCTTAGGAAGGAAGGCTCCCGGTTACAACCAGGGCTCGTCCGAGGGTGAGTATTTCAATATTTTTTATTTTGATTCTTTATTTTACACATTAATATGAATTCCGATACCGATTCCCGATATCTTAAACATATCGGGAATCGGTATCGGAATTCCGATTCCAGATTCAGAAGATCGCCGACCTCATGGCCGACCCCACACAGGGGTCGGGTCGGGTTTCATGAAACCCGACTTTGCCAAAAGTCGGCGACTTCTGAATCTGGCCGACCCGTTTCGCTCAACTCTAGTAAGGACCATCTGACCATCATCTTGGAATTGTATTCTGGAGCCGAACTGTGATAACAAATCTGCCCCCAGTAAATTTATCGGACATGCGTGAGAGATTACGAACTGAGCAGTAACCTCAGGGAAAGGTCCAACAGGGATGGGTTTTGTAAGAGTATGTTTATTAGGTTTGCAATTTACTCCAATTAAAACAAGCTCTTGATATTGGAATTGACATGGCAGGGCTGGGAGGGAGATTCCCAGACATAGGGTTAAAAGGGATATTGGAGTATGGGACTGGATTTGTGTACGGTGGGAGGGCAGGAACTGAAGACTGCTGCCGGGCAGGCCACTGATAAAGAATGGGCTGTGTGCTTACAGCTGGGGTGGGGACTACAACTTCGGGTCTTTCTTTTTTTCCCCACAATTGTAACAGACCTCTCTCCACTGAGAATTAGTAACTCCACATACATCACAAATCCACCCGGCAGGATCATAGGGTGGGGAGGGACCATATCATCTAACAGGGAGCCCCCTGTCCCAGATCATTATTTTTAATTATTTGTCTTTCTAGCACATTACCCTCAATCACTTCTTCAATTCCCTCCTGCACCACAAAACATCCAGCCACTTTCTCAGTCTTTGTCATAGTAGTAGACAGCATTCCTTTTTCAACATAACAATAACAGAAACAATCAGAACCCACTGCCTCTGTTGATCCTCAATTTGCTATATATATATATATATATATATATATATATATATATATATATGTATATATATATATATATCAATCACTCAACTTGAAGCAGGTGAATCTTTTACCAATCTTTTAATCACACTGATAACCAAACAATCACTTAAAAATTTCCTTCTAAAACTAGGCACCATATTTTACTTTCAACTTCCAACTTCAACTTACAATATTTCTTTCTACCTCAATACAGTACTGTTGCTTTAAACAAAACACAAATCTCCCAGTGCGTACTACACCAAGGACAGAATATACAGAGAATCTTGAGCACATCTACATGCCCCCTCCCACCCAAGACTTCAGCGGACATAAGAACTTACAGCATTTCTCAACACAGAAAGGAAAAAGCAAATCGCGCAGCTGTTTAGACTGCCCCTCCCATCAGATTTTTAGAAATTTCACACAAAAACAGAATGCAGCAGTTCCCAGACTTAATTCAAGGTTAACTCAGTGATTTTTAAATTGATCCACAGGGCGTTGCCGGCAACTGAAAATCATAAGACGGAGACGTGTGTCTCTGTTTGGGGGGATCAAGCAGAACTCTAGGCCCCATTTATTGTGTCACACTTTTCATAATCTTAACAAGTTACACTTAAACCAATCAACATAAGAACACGCTCACAGTTCTTAACCTAAAAGAATGCAGGAACAGCCTGCACGTCAATGTCCCGTAGAAAAATACATCCTCAGACAATACACCCTCAGTGTCATATCTTGTTCGGGCTGGAATAATCAAGGTCTCTTAACAACTATGAACTTTAGCCTAGTAACAAAAATTTATCTCAAAACAGCAAGATGGAGTCGAAAAGCAGAAAATGAACCCTGCTTTAATTTTTCTTAGTTTAACCCTTCACAGACTAAATAAAATTGCTCCTTATTCACAGACAGTGGTGTGCTGCTTTCTTTTTTGGACTACTAGATAGATAGCTAGATAGATAATCAGAAAAATACAGGCAGCACACCAAAAATCAAAATGAAAAGCCTTGGCTTTACTGATCCATTAGCAGCAACGTTTTGGCAGATTTCTTGAGAATGGCAGGGAAATCTGCCGAAACGTTGCTGCTAATTGATCAGTAAAGCCATGGTTTTTTATTTTGATTTTTGGAGTGCTGCCTGTTTTTCCTGATTTTCTACTTTGGAGGATTGGACATCACCTTTACAGGTTTTACTGCACCTGTTTTTTTTGGTAGTGCTGCCAAATTTTCTTTAACTATTATAGCTAGATAGATAGCTGTATGTGAATAAAGAGCTATTTTATTGAGCCCATGATGGTGACATTTTGGTTCAGTGTAGTGAACCTTTTTCAAGCTACACTGAAACAAAACATCGCCATCATGGGCTAAATAAAATAGCTCTTTATTCAAAAACAGTGGTGTGCTGCTTCCTTTTATGGACGACTGCATGCAAGGTTTGGTACAGTATATGCCCGTGGAAGCTCTTTTGCACCCAGATTCTTTCCATGCTGAATGTGCTGCTCTATTTTTCTATTTCTTAGATAGATAGCTAGATAGATAGATACAAAAATATGTGATTCAGATATATACAGTGCTCTGTGTGAGTAGTTTACTGTACTTTTTTTTGGTAAATAAATTCCTTTCTGGAAACAAAATGTTGTGATGTTCCCTGCAGACACTGTTAGTAGGCCCCAACCAAACTAGTAGCCCCACTGCAGTTGTTCGATTAAAAAACTATTTAACAAGAGCCTGAAGATAGAAGCTCAGTAAAGGCAATCAGGAGAACACCTTGGAGCGGAAGACTCAGTTTGTAGACCACAACGAAACTTGTGGCCCCAATGCAGTTTTATAATTCTGACAGGCTGAAAACCAGCCTTTTTTATTTTTTAGAGGAGGACAGCTGTATTAAGTGGCGCAGACAGACACTGCTAGTAGGCCTTACACTACAAAGTAGGCTCACTGCAGGTTGAAAAAAAGTTACATGGGTACACGGTCGACATTGATGTGCTCAGCGGAGGACAAATGGAAGGAGGAACCGCAGACACACTTAGTAGGCCTAAAATTATAAAAAATTGGCTCAAAGCACCTTCGATTATGTGGCAGAGCTACACAGGCAGCATTGGTGTGGTCAGCGGAGGACGATTGGAAGGAGTGTCTGACACAGTTAGTACTCCCAAAAAATAAATAGATGTTAATGTCTCGCAAAACAACAAAACCAAAAAAAAAGGGTGGCATACTTACATACAGGGGTGGGCTCCTCTGCTGAGTTTCAGACATAGTAATTTGGCGCTAAGTATTTACTGGTGTGAATATAGGACACTGACCCTGACTATTTTAACTAGCATCATACATGTCAACAAATTGGTATTGTCAGTGCCAGGCATTGAAGGATGTCAGCGCATAGATTAAACATTGTTGGAGCTGTGAGAGATAATTTTGCAAGTGGTAGAGCACTGTTTGAGCTGGGGGGGGAACTCTCTTGTGGCCGGCGGTACAGGCCCAGGGCCCCTCATGTTACAACGGTGTGTCTGACGTTGGGAGAGCGCCACCACCGCCAGAGACACTTTATTGTACTATGAGGGACCCAGTGGCAGTGCCGTCGACCATAAGCGGGCACACCCACCTCTTCAGACAAACGGCACTCTCACGGGTGCTTGCGCCAAGGGGCGAGACCACGGCCCCGTGGGGGGAGTTAGCCCATTTAGGGAGGTGTAAACATGTCGAATGCTGGACAAACAGCTGCTGCAAATTAAGAGATTGGAACAATCAGTAAGACCAGTCCACAAGCAAGACCTTTTTATAGGAAAGCTAGGTGTCAGCCGGGAAAGGTGGGGCAAAATAATTAGAAATCCATGAGTGGTTCATTTTAATGAAGGTTAGATCATCAACATTTTGGGTAGCCAGACGAGTCCTTTTTTCGGTCAATATTGAACCAGCAGCACTGAATACTCTTTCTGATAGCACACTAGATGCTGGGCAAGCAAGCTCCTGCAATGCATATTCTGCCAATTCAGGCCAGGTGTCTATTTTGGATGCCCAGTAATCAAATGGGAATGGCGGTTGAGGGAGAACATCGATAAGGGATAAAAAATAGTTAGTAACCATACTGGACAAATGTTGTCTCCTGTCACTTTGAATTGATGCTGCAGTACCTGTCCTGTCTGCGGTCATTGCGAAATCACTCCACAACCTGGTCAGAAAACCCCTCTGTCCAACGCCAATTCTGATGTGTGCACCTCTAACACCTCTGCCTGTTGCCCCCTGCAGCTCGTGTTAGAAACATCACCGGCGCTGTGTGCTGGGAATGCCTGAATCAAACGGTCTACAAGAATTGCTTGTTTGGTTGCTAATATTTGTTCGAGGTTCTCATGTGGCATGATATTTTGCAATTTGCCTTTATAGCGAGGATCAAGGAGGCAGGCCAACCAGTTATCGTCATCGGTTATCATTTTAATAATGCATGGGTCCCTTTTGAGGATACTTAAGGCCTAATCCGCCATGTGGGCCAAAGTTCCAGTTGTCAAATCTGCGGTTGTGCTGGGTTGAGGGGCAGTTTCAGGCAAATCCACGCCACTTGTCTCCCTCAAAATACCTGAACCCGGCCTTGCAACGCCACCAGTTGCTATTGGCCCCGGAGAAGCTTCCTCATTCAAAAAATACTCATCCCCATCATCCTCCTCGTCCTCCTCTTCTTCGCCCGCTATCTCATCCTGTAGACTGCCCTGACCAGACAATGGCTGACTGTCATCAAGGCTTCCCTCTTCCTCGGCTGCAGATGCCTGCTCCTTTATGTGCGTCAAACTTTGCATCAGCAGACGCATTAGGGGGATGCTCATGCTTATTATGACGTTGTCTGCACTAACCAGCCATGTGCATTCCTCAAAACACTCAAGGACTTGACACAGGTCTTGTACCTTCGACCACTGCACACCTGACAACTCCATGTCTGCCATCCAACTGCCTGCCCGTGTATGTGTATCCTCCCACAAATACATAACAGTACGCCTCTGTTCGCACAGTCTCTGAAGCATGTGCAGTATGGAGTTCCACCTTGTTGCAACATCGATGATTAGGCGATGCTGGGGAAGGTTCAAAGACCGCTGATGGTTCTGCATTCGGCTGGAGTGTACGGGCGAACGGCGGATATGCGTGCAAAGTCTGCACACTTTGAGAAGCAGGTCGGGTAACAACGGATAACTTTTCAGGAAGCACTGCACCACCAGGTTTAAGGTGTGAGCCAGGCAAGGAATGTGTTTCAGTTGTGAAAGGGCAATGGCAGCCATAAAATTCCTTCTGTTATAACTGACTACCTTGCCTTCCTCAAGATGTACACTGCCCAGCCATGACTGAGTTTCTTGCTGCAAGAACTCGGACAGAACTTCCGCGGTGTGTCTGTTGTCGCCCAAACACTTCATTGCCAATACAGCCTGCTGTCACTTGCCACTAGCTGTCCCATAATGGGACACCTCGTGTGCAACAGTGGCAGCTGCGGATGGAGTGGTCGTGCGACTGCGGTCTGTGGATGAGCTCTCGCTTCTGCAGTAGGACGAGGAGGAGGGGGGGGCAATCGCCTACAGCCAACTGTTTCCTAGACTGTGGGCTAGGCAGAACTGTCCCAATATTGCTGTCCCCTGTGGACCCTGCATCCACTACATTAACCCAGTGTGCCGTGATGGACACGTATCATCCCTGGCCATGCCTACTGGTCCATGCATCTGTTGTCAGGTGCACCTTTGTACTCACAGATTGCCTGAGTGCATGGACGATGCGGTCTTTTACATGCTGGTGGAGGGCTGGGATGGCTTTTCTCGAAAAGAAGTGTCGACTGGGTAGCTCGTAGCGTGGTACAGCGTAGTCCATCAGGGCTTTAAAAGCTTCGCTTTCAACTAACTGGTAGGGCATCATCTCTAACGAGATTAGTCTAACAATGTGGGCGTTCAAACCTTGTGTACGTGGATGCGAGGATGAGTACTTCCTTTTTCTAAAGAGAGTCTCATGTAGGGTGAGCTAGACTGGAGAGCTGCATATGGTGGAACTAGCGGGGGTGCCGGTGAACATGGCAGACTGAGAGAGGGCTGGAGATGATATTCTTGCTTGTGCCCTACATGCAGTGTTTCCTACCACAAACCTGGTGATTCCCTGACTGCTTTGGCCTGGCAACAAAACCTGCACATTTACTGCAGGTAGTGTGGGAAATGGTGGGCTTACAGTGAGGGAAGGGATGTAGTGTTGCTGACTAGCTTCATTGGCCGAGGGTGCTACAACCTTAAGGAACATTTGGTAGTTAGTCCAGGCTTGCAAATGCATGGTGGTTAAATGTCTACACATGCAACTTGTATTTAGACTTTTAGGATTCTGACCTCAGCTTAAGATAGTTGAACATTTTTGACAGATGACTTTGCGCTGATCATTTGGATGTTGTTTAAAAAAATGCCAGACTGCACTCTTTCTACTATTGGATACCTTTTCAGGCATTGCAGACTGAGCTTCTTTAACCGGATGGCCACGCTGTCCTACAACTGGTTTTGGTTTTGCCACGCGCTTTTGGCCAGATACGGGCCCGGCAGATGGAACCTGTTGTGAGGTTGATGCCTGCTGTGGCTCCTCCTCTTCCGCTTCAGAGCTACTGCCACCTGCACCCTGTTCCCCCAATGGCTGCCAATCGGGGTCAACAACTGGGTCATCTATGACCTCCTCTTCTATCTCGTGTGCAACTTCGTGTGTGTTACCGTGTAAGCCGGTGGTATAGCGTTCGTGACGCACCAAAGTCTCATCAGGGTCTGATTCTGGATCAGTACACTGCAAGGGCAATGTACTGGTCTGAGTCAAAGGAACAGCATAGTAATCTGGCTGTGGCTGTGCATCTGTGCACTCCATGTCCGATAAAACTTGTAATGAGCATGGCCTGTTAACTATTTCACTTTCTAACCCAGGAACGGTATGTGTAAGGAGCTCCATGGAGTAACCCGTTGTGTCGCCTGACGCATCCTTCTCTGTTGTTCTTGGCGAAGAAGACAAGGAAGCGACTTGTCCCTGACCATGAACATCCACTAACGATGCGCTGCTTTTACATTTAGCAGTTTCAGAAGAGGAGGTGAAAGGGCTAGAGGCTGAGTCGGCAAGGAAAGCCAAAACTTGTTCTTGCTGCTCCGGCTTTAAAAGCGGTTTTCCTACTCCCAGAAAAGGGAGCGTTCGGGGCCTTGTGTAGCCAGACGACGAACCTGGCTCAACAACTCGAGACTTGGGTGCTATATTGCTTTTCCCACGACCACCTGATGCTCCACCACCACTACCATCATTACCAGCTGGCAATGACCACCCATGGCCACGACCTCTTCCACCAGACTTCCTCATTGTTTGAAAAACGTAACCAAACTAACGGTATTTGTTACTGTAAAACCAGTTACAAGGTGAACTCAAACTTCTGTTGCATTTATATATCCCTTTATAGGTGAGTGAGACTGCAGGGAAAATCAGGCCCAATGTATAACAGTTCACAGCTTCTGTGGCAGACAGATATGCCACTAACAGGACTGACGCAGATGCAGACACTACCAATAAAAATCTCCCCCTTTTTATTTTTTCTGGGAGAATATTGAAGAAATGTGGCCCACTCTTACTCTTACTCATACAGTATATGTTCTGTGGCATAAAATCAAAGACAGATGCCACACACACGACTGGCACTAAGGCAGAATTGCCAATCTTAATCTCCCACTATTTTTTTTTTATTTATGGGAGAATTAGCAAGAAATCAGGCCCACTGTTAGGGTATGTGCACACGATGCAGATTTAGTGCAGAACTGCAGCAGATTTTTCTGCAACAGAAACGCTGCAGAACTGCACTGTGATTTACAGTACAATGTAAATCAATGTGAAAAAAAAGCTGTGCACATGGTGCAGAAAAATCTGCGCAGAAACGCTGCAGATTTCAAAGAAGTGCATGTCACTTCTTTTGTGCAGTTCTGCAGCGTTTCTGCACCCTCCATAATAGAAATCCATTGGTAAAAAACGCATAAAAAACGCATATAAAACGCATCAAAAACGTATCAAAAATGCATCAAAATGCATAAAAAACGCACCTGCGGATTCTGCCAGGAGATGCAGATTTAGTGCAGATTTTATGCAGAAAATTCTGCACCAAATCTGCATCGTGTGCACACAGCCTTAGACTGTATCTTTTCTGTGGCACAAAATTAGAGACAGATGTCACCACAACACTGGCACTGAGGCAGAAATGCCAATCTTAATCTCCCACTTTTTTTTCTGGGAGAATTGTCAAATTGGCCCATTGTTACACACTAGGTTTAATGTGGCCCAAAATTAGAGACAGATGGCACACACAGCACTGGCACTGAGGCAGAAATGCCAATCTTAATCTCCCACTATTTTTTTTTTATTTATGGGAGAATTGTCAAAAAATCTGTCCCAGTATTACACACTAGGTTTTCTGTGGCACAAAATTAAAGACAGATGCCACACACACGACTGGCACTGAGGCCGAAATGCCAAACTTATTCTCCCACTTTTTTGTAACTTTATTGTGGGAGAATTGTCAAGAAATCAGGCCCAGTGTTACACAATAGGTTCTCTGTGGCACAAAATAAAAGACAGATGGCACACACATGACTGGCACTGAGGCAGAATTGCCAATCTTAATCTCCCACTATTTTTTTTTTCCTGGGAGAATTTAAAAAAAATCTGGCCCAGTATTACACACTAGGTTTTCTGTGGCACAAAATTAGAGACAGATGTCACACAGAACTGGCACTGAGGCAGAATTGCCAATCTTAATTTCCCACTTTTTTTTCTGGGAGAATTTAAAAAAAATCTGGCCCAGTATTACACACTAGGTTTTCTGTGGCACAAAATTACAGACAGATGCCACACACGCGACTGGCACTGAGGCAGAAATGCCAATCTTAATCTCCCACTTTTTTTGTAACTTTATTGTGGGAGAATTGTCAAGAAATCTGGCCCAGTGTTTCATGAAACCCGACTTTGCCAAAAGTTGGCGACTTATGAAAATGACCGATCCGTTTTGCTCAACCCTAATCACCAACAATGCCACGCAATGTTAGATCCAAAAAAGAAATTACATGTGAATCAATACTACAGGTGAAACAAAGATTAAATTCATTGGAGTTAAAGTAACTCAAAAGTTCCGGTATGGCAGATACATCGCCACTCCAAATAAGGAGCATGTCATCGATGTATCTGCCATACCAGAATATATCAGAAAAAAAACGGATTACAATCTGAGTACAAAACCAATTCCTCCCAATACGACATGACCAAATTGGCCACGGATGGTGAATGGTGAATGTTTACCTCCCATAGAGACTACTTTGCATTGGAGAAAAAACTGTTGGTCAAAAGAAAAATAATTATGAGTCATCAAAAAATGAATAGCTTGCATAATGTAATTGCACAGATCAATGGTGTAATTGCTATATCTGTGCAGATGAAATTCAAGCGTTTGAATAACAACATTCTGTGGAATACATGTGTAAAGAGAGATGACATCTCAGCCTATCCAATGAAAACTGTCATTCCATACAATGTTAGAGAGTTGGTGCAATACATCCCTTGAGTCTCTCAAAAATCCTGGAACTCTCAGGACAAGAGGCTGTAACAAAGAGTCTACCCATTGACTTAAATGTTCCATAAGGGAACCCATCCCAGATATTATGGGACGCATTGGAGGAGGTGTAGTACCTTCATGCACTTTAGGCAATCCGTACATCGTAGGTATAATAGGATAACCCACCTTAAAATACTCTACATGTTTGTTGGTAAGTATACCCAGTGCTGCACCCTCATCCACTAGACTGAACAGTTCATTTTTAAAAGAAGTTGTGGGATCTTAAGACAATCTCTTATATGTCATACTATCACTAAGCAGACAGTTAATTTGATCTTTGTACATAGATGTATCCATGACTGCAATGAAGCCCCCTTTGTCTGCCTTCTTTATGGTAATCTCATCCATGTTTCTAATTTCTTGAAGAGCTTTACGCTGCTTCAAATTAAGATTGCCTTTACATAATTTCTGCTGAACAGATATATCTAGAGATCTCAATTCCCGTTCAATAACAGCTTGAAATCTGTCCATGCAATCAGCTCTCGATTGAATAGAATAGAATGATGGATTTTTAGTGCTAAATTGTTTAGCTTGATTTACATCTCTGTCCACGGATACATTGAGCATATTTAAATCATTCAGATTTCTCAATAAATATTGTTTGTTAAATGTGAGATGATAGTATTCATTCTGAACAGCAGAAACACCCACAGTTGTAGCCAATTCCTGCTCAAAGAAATGTCTTTTAACTGTTAGATTACGAATGAATCTGTTAATGTCCATTAATGTATGAAACAAGTCAAACCGTTGATCCGCTGCATATTTAAGTCCCAGAGAGAGAACTTGCAATTGTTCCACTGGAAGATTACAACTAGAAATATTTAAAACATTGGAAAAATCACATTGAAAAATTGATGTTATTTCCTGTTGCGTGTAGCCATTCGGAAATTTCCTGCGGTGCTTGCGACCCCGGCGCCTCTTGCGTTTTTTTAATTATGTCTTCTTGGTCTGCGGTAGTGGGTATTAGTATTGTCCATACTTTGATTGATATTTCCATCAGCGCAAACTTCATTAGAACCATTATCCATGGAGTCCACGTCTGAAGAACTGAAAGAAACTCGGCGCTCAGATGCATCAGAGGAATTAGTGCATTTGAGAATTAGGCGAGGGTTTCTGTTTGATTTCTGCCACCTGCCCCACTCATACACCTGATTCATTTGATAGTCTCTCAAATCACGTTGAAATTTATTTTTCTTCCGACTCATGATACCATCTTCTAATTTAGAAAGAGATATCTTAATATTTTTTAATTCCTCATTATATTTAGCAGTATTTTTTATTTTCCAAGCCAATTTTAATGTCATTAATACATCGCCACTCCAAATAAGGAGCATGTCATCGATGTATCTGCCATACCAGAATATATCAGACAAAAACAGATTACAATCTGAGTACAAAACAAATTCTTCCCAATAGGACATGACCAAATTGGCCATGGATGGTGAATGTTTACCTCCCAGGGCCTGAATGCTCGCAAAGAAATCATGTTCCACTATTGAGATATCAATGTTATATAGTTTTTATGTAATGTTTGGTGTATTTGTATGTTTATTTCCTTATTATTTTGATGTTTTTATTGCACAAATTCACTTATGTGTCAGGTGATATGTTTTCTCAATGTGATTTGTCACAGCTGCTATTTAACCATACTGTGATGCATAGTGAGCAGCTTTGAAAAACAACTTATTGTTCGAAACACGTAGCCTGCTGCTACTCATTCTCCTGTGAACCATGTTTTTGGACTTTGGATTTTATATTTAATAAATTTTGATATTTTTGGAAGCTGGATTTCTTTTTCTATTTGCCCTATCATTCAACTTGATGACTGCACGGTATCCGGGCTTCCCCACAACATATGCCTTATAGGTGAGCTGGTTTTTCACTATTTTTTCTTGAAATTAATACATACATTTAATTTTTTTCCCCTAGGGGGTGATGAAAGGGGGTTTGATTTAATATTTATAGTGGGTTTTTTAGCGGATTTTTATGATTGGCAGCTGTCACACACTAAAAGACGCTTTATATTGCAAAAAATTGTTTTTGCTTCTTCACATTTTGAGAGCTATAATTTTACCATATTTTGGTCCACAGAGTCATGTGCGGTCTTGTTTTTTGTGGGACGAGTTGACGTTTTTATTGATAAAGCAGTTTTATTTTTCAGGTCAGTACGATTACAGCAATACCTCATTTATATCTTTTTTTATGTTTTGGCACTTTTATACGATAAAAACTATTTTATATAAAAAAAAATTTTTGCATCGCTTTATTCTGAGGACTATAACTTTTTTTTACATTTTTGCTGATGATGCTGTATGGCAGCTCATTTTTTGCAGGACAAGATGACGTTTTCAGCGGTACCATGTTTTTTTATATCCGTCTTTTTGATTGCGTGCTATTCCACATTTTGCTCGGCAGAATGATAATAAAGCTTTATTTCTTGCCTCAGTTTTTTACGGTGTTCACTGAAGGGGTTAACTAGTGGGACAGTTTTATAAGTCGGGTCGTTATGGACACGGCGATACTAAATATGTGTACTTTATTGTTTTTTTATTTAGATAAAGAAATGTATTTATTGGAACAATATATACAGTGGGGCAAAAAAGTATTTAGTCAGTCAGCAATAGTGCAAGTTCCACCACTTAAAAAGATGAGAGGCGTCTGTAATTTACATCATAGGTAGACCTCAACTATGGGAGACAAACTGAGAAAAAAAAATCCAGAAAATCACATTGTCTGTTTTTTTTTAACAATTTATTTGCATATTATGGTGGAAAATAAGTATTTGGTCAGAAACAAACAATCAAGATTTCTGGCTCTCACAGACCTGTAACTTCTTCTTTAAGAGTCTCCTCTTTCCTCCACTCATTACCTGTAGTAATGGCACCTGTTTAAACTTGTTATCAGTATAAAAAGACACCTGTGCACACCCTCAAACAGTCTGACTCCAAACTCCACTATGGTGAAGACCAAAGAGCTGTCAAAGGACACCAGAAACAAAATTGTAGCCCTGCACCAGGCTGGGAAGACTGAATCTGCAATAGCCAACCAGCTTGGAGTGAAGAAATCAACAGTGGGAGCAATAATTAGAAAATGGAAGACATACAAGACCACTGATAATCTCCCTCGATCTGGGGCTCCACGCAAAATCCCACCTCGTGGGGTCAGAATGATCACAAGAACGGTGAGCAAAAATCCCAGAACCACGCGGGGGGACCTAGTGAACGAACTGCAGAGAGCTGGGACCATTGTAACAAGGCCTACCATAAGTAACACACTACGCCACCATGGACTCAGATCCTGCAGTGCAAGACGTGTCCCACTGCTTAAGCCAGTACATGTCCGGGCCCGTCTGAAGTTTGCTAGAGAGCATTTGGATGATCCAGAGGAGTTTTGGGAGAATGTCCTATGGTCTGATGAAACCAAACTGGAACTGTTTGGTAGAAACACAACTTGTCGTGTTTGGAGGAAAAAGAATACTGAGTTGCATCCATCAAACACCATACCTACTGTAAAGCATGGTGGCATGGTGATGGAGACATCATGCTTTGGGGCTGTTTCTCTGCAAAGGGGCCAGGACGACTGATCCGGGTACATGAAAGAATGAATGGGGCCATGTATCGTGAGATTTTGAGTGCAAACCTCCTTCCATCAGCAAGGGCATTGAAGATGAAACGTGGCTGGGTCTTTCAACATGACAATGATCCAAAGCACACCGCCAGGGCAACGAAGGAGTGGCTTCGTAAGAAGCATTTCAAGGTCCTCGAGTGGCCTAGCCAGTCTCCAGATCTCAACCCTATAGAAAACCTTTGGAGGGAGTTGAAAGTCCGTGTTGCCAAGCAAAAAGCCAAAAACATCACTGCTCTAGAGGAGATCTGCATGGAGGAATGGGCCAGCATACCAACAACAGTGTGTGGCAACCTTGTGAAGACTTACAGAAAACGTTTGACCTCTGTCATTGCCAACAAAGGATATATTACAAAGTATTGAGATGAAATTTTGTTTCTGACCAAATACTTATTTTCCACCATAATATGCAAATAAATTGTTAAAAAAACAGACAATGTGATTTTCTGGATTTTTTTTTTCTCAGTTTGTCTCCCATAGTTGAGGTCTACCTATGATGTAAATTACAGACGCCTCTCATCTTTTTAAGTGGTGGAACTTGCACTATTGCTGACTGACTAAATACTTTTTTGCCCCACTGTATATTTTTTTCTTTATTTAGGATTTTTTTTCTTTTACTCGCGTAAATTTTTTTTTAAACTTTTTTACTTTGTCCCAGTATGGGACATCACTGTATAGTGTCAGATCGCTGATCTGACACTTTGCAATGCACTGTGTCAGATCAGCGATCTGACAGGCACTGCAGGAGGATTGCTGGCGCCTTCTCTGAGCAGGCGCTTGCAAGCCACCTCCCTGTAGGACCCATAAGGCCCGCACGGCCATTTTGGATCCAGGGCCTGCAGGGATCAGGAGGTAGGAGACCCTCTGAACAACACGATCACATTGCCCTGTTCCAAGGGTCTCAGGGAAGCACGCAGTGAGCCCCCTCCCTGCTTGATGCTTCCCTTTTCCACCAGAACGCTGCGATCATGACCGTGACCACTCCTGGCACATAATGTATGATGTCAGCTGTGATATTCAGCTGACACCCGGCCCCGATCAGCCGCGCTCCCCACGTGAGCACGGCTGATCGGTGATGACGTACTATCCCGTCGGTGGTCATACGGGCCCATACCACCTCAATGGGATAGTACATCAGATGTCAGAAAGGGGTTATTATTTTGTTGCACAACCTTTTGAGGCAATCACAACAATCAAACAATTCCTGTAACTATCAATGAGACTTCTGCACCTCTTGGAAGGTATTTTTCCCCACTCCTCAAGTGCAAACTGCTTCAGTTGACTCGTGTTTGAATGTTGCCTTTTCCACATGGCATGTTTCAGCTCTTTCCAAAGATGCTCGATAGGATTTAGGTCAGGGATCATAGAAGGCCACTTCAGAATAGTCCAATGTTTTCCTCTCAGCCATTCTTGGGTGTTTTTAGCTGTGTGTTTTGGGTCATTCTTCTGTTGCAAAACCCATAACCTGCGACTGAGACCAAGCTTTCTGACGCTGAGCAGCACTTTTCGCTCTAGAATCCCTTGATAGTCTTGACATTTCTTTGTACCCTGCACAGATTCTAGATACCCTGTGCCAGATGCAGCAAAGCAGCCCCAGAACATAACAGAGCCTCCTCTATGTTTCACAGTAGGGGCAGTGTTCTTTTCTTGATATGCTTCATTTTTCCGTCTGTGAACATAAAGCTGATGTGCCTTCCCAAAAATTTCAATTTTTGTCTCATTTGTCCATAGGACATTCTCCCAGAAGCTTTGTGGCATATCAACATGTAGTATGGCAAATTACAGTCTGCTTTTTTATGATTTGTTTTCAACAATGGTGTCCTCCTTGGTCGACTCCCATGAAGTCCACTTCGGCTCATACAATGACAGATGGTGCGACCTGACACAGATGTTCCTTGAGCTTGAAGTTCACCTTTAATCTGTTTAGAAATTTTTCTGGGCTCTTTTGTTACCATTCGTATTATCTGTCTCTTTGATTTGTCATCAATTTTCCTCCAGCGGCCACATACAAGGAGGTTGGCTACAGTCCCTTGGATCTTAAATTTCTGAATAATATGTACATCTGTAATCACATGAACATCAAGCTGCTTGGAGATGGTGTTAAGGACCGGCGGAACGCACCAAGTATAGATGATATGAAACTAGGTGCGTTCGCAGTCCGAGGTCCACCGTGCAAGTAAAGACCCTGCTGCTAGTAAGACGGACTATATGGCGGTACTAAGTATACACACATGGGTTAACTTCACCCAGTGTGAAGGAAGCGATCCTGTTGCGTCACAGGACCGCAGTACCGCACATAGAGCGCGAGCAAGAAGTCAGCGAACTCAACCCCTACTCAGGATTGAAGTCCGATTAGACACTTGCTGGCACAACACCGCAACTGGTTGTGTAAGGAAACTAATAAATAGAATATAAAGGCACGAGAGTGTGTGCGGTGCCGCACTGACGGACGCCACTAACCACCCAGGCTTGGGTAAGGAAAGCGCAGAGGAAGCGTACGGCGCCGTACTGGCGGACACAGCAACTGGACGCTGTGATGTGTGTTACGTGCAGATGGCTAGTCGGGCGCTAGATAGCTACCATCATCCGCGAGCAGTCAACAACACTAGGGAGGGATACTTAGGAGCTTTCATCCATCGACATACATCCATCTACACACACACATTATCAAGACAATACTAGCGCATGGCCATGCGGTCCTGCACAGTTTATATAGTTGCAGCATGTTTAGGACCTTCCAAGGAAGGACCAATGGAGTGCTGCAGCACCTGAGCATGTGACCCTGGATCTCCACTGAGAGATCTCGCCCTGGGCATGCTCAGAGTGCAAAGCAGGATTTAGTCCTAGCAGCTACAAGGACCTTAGCTGCAGTATCTGATCATGTGACCCTCGATCTCCACTGAGAGATCTGACTCTGGGCATGCTCAGAATGTAAAAAGCAGGACTTAGCCCCAGAAACGTCCGCTCGCCGCTGCCCAGCACTGACTTCAATGGGAGAAGCAGGAAATGCAGCAGTAATAAGCACAGAGTCAGACTGAGCGAGACGCTGGGATCGACGTCTCTGCTGAGCAAGCTCCACTGTGGCAGGAGAAGAATGGGAGACCGCAGCGGAGATGGCCCGAGATTCCCCCTGTGCAGAGGCAGGAACTCAACCCCTAACATTACCTCCCCTCCTAAGGCCCCCCCCTCCTTGGGCCTCGCTACATTCGAAGGCAGCAATGAGCTGCGGAGCCCGAATGTGCTCAGCAGGCTCCCAGGACCTGTCCTCAGGGCCATAACCCTTCCAATCCACCAAATAGAATTTTTTACCACGTACCACCTTGTACCCCAAAAAAGCGTTCACCTCGTAATCATCCGTAGACGAACCCGATGTCCCGGCAGATGACTCAGAAAACCGGGACATGTATACGGGCTTAAGGAGGGACACATGAAAGGTGTCGGTGATACCAAGGCGTGGAGGAAGGGCCAGACGGTAGACCACAGAATTAACCTGTTCGAGGACCTTGAAGGGACCCAAGTAGCGAGGTGCAAACTTAGTGGACTCTACATGCAGCCTGATGTTACGGGCGGAGAGCCACACTAAATCGCCAGGAGCAAAGGTCGGGGCAGGGCGCCGATGTGCATCGGCGGAGGACCTCATTCTCTCCTTTGAGGCCCGAATGGCATCCTGAGTGCGGTCCCAAATGTCCTGTGCCTCCACTGCCCAGTCTGCCACCCTGGAGTCAGCAGAGGACACGGGCATAGGCACAGGAACCCGCGGATGCTGGCCGTAATTAAGGAGGAAAGGTGTCTGACCAGTGGAGTCGGCTACAGCGTTATTAAGGGCGAACTTTGCCCATGGTAATAAAGATGCCCAGTCATCCTGCCTGGCAGAAACAAAATGTCGTAGATATGTGACCAGAGTCTGATTGGCCCTCTCTACCAACCCATTAGTCTCGGGATGATATGCGGAAGAGAGATTTAACTCAATGCTGAGAAGACGACAAAGCTCTCTCCAGAACCGAGACGCAAACTGGGGACCCCGGTCACTGACAATTTTGTCTGGCATGCCGAGTAGGCGGAAGATGTGTCTTATGAACAACGCTGCCAAGGCCCGTGCAGAAGGTAACCGTGGGAGCGGCACCAAATGCACCATTTTCGAGAAATGATCGGGAATAACCCAAATGACGGTACAGCCGCGACACTTGGGCAAACCCACTACAATGTCCATCCCGACCATCTCCCAGGACCTGTCTGCCACCGGCAAGGGATAGAGTAACCCAGACGACCGTTGTCGAGGAGACTTATTTTTGGCGCATGAGACACACGCCTGAACGTAATCTCTGACATCTCAGAGCATATGCGGCCACCAGTACGTCTTCGCCAGCAGCTCAGATGTCCTTTTTGTCCCAAAGTGTCCACCCACCCTGGAGGAATGAGCCCAAGAGAGAACCTCCGGTCGCAAATTTATGGGCACAAAAGTCTTGCCCGGAGGCACAGACTCAAGCGACACCGGAGCCACGGTTCCCAAGCTCTCAGAAGGAACAATAAGCCGAGGCTCTCCTTCCTCCTCCTCAGATGACATAACAGAGCGAGAAAGGGCATCAGCTCGAATGTTCTTCTCCCCAGTGAGATAATGGAGGGACAAGTGGAATCAGGAGAAGAATAAGGACCATCTGGCCTGGCGAGAATTTAGCCGCTGGGCTGTTTGCAAATATAGCAAATTTTTGTGGTCTGTGAAAACTTGAAAGGGAAAACGAGCCCCCTCCAAGAGATGTCTCCACTCTGAGAAAGCCAATTTCATCGCTAGCAACTCCCTGTCCCCGATGGAATAATTCCTCTCCGCTGGTGTGAAGGTCTTGGAGAAGAAGAAGCACGGATGCTTCCGACCTTGAGCATCCTTTTGGAAGAGGACTGCTCCAGCACCAACGGAAGAGGCATCCACCTCCATTATAAACGGCTTATCGACATCGGGACGATGTAGGATGGGAGCGCTAGCAAAATGAGACTTAGTAGAAGAAAAGGCCCTGGAGACCTCTTCAGACCACACTTTGGGATTTGCTCCCTTCTTGGTGAGGGCTACCAAGGGAGCTACCAGAGTTGAGAAGTGGGGAATGAACTGGCGGTAATAATTAATGAACTCCATAAAGCGCTGCACCGCCTTAAGAGAATGGGGCTCTTGCCAGTCCATCACAGCCTGTAGTTTGGCAGGATCCATAGCCAATCCCTGAGCAGAGATGATATAGCCCAGGAACGGTAAAGACTCCTGCTCAAACATACACTTCTCCAACTTTGCATAAAGAGAGTTTGCCCGTAGGAGGTCGAAGACTCTGCCAATATCTCTCCGGTGGGAGTCAATATCTGGAGAAAAGATGAGAATATCATCCAGATAGACTACAACCGAGGTGGAAAACATATCCCGGAAGATGTCGTTGACAAAGTCTTGGAAAACGGCTGGGGCATTACAGAGCCCGAAGGGCATCACCACATACTCATAGTGCCCATCTCTGGTGTTAAACGCCGATTTCCATTCGTCCCCCTCACGGATGCGAATCAGGTTGTAAGCACCCCGCAGATCTAGTTTGGTAAACACCCTTGCTCCCCAAAGCCTATCGAAAAGTTCAGATATCAAGGGCAAAGGATACTTGTTCTTAACGGTGATAGCGTTAAGACCCCTGTAGTCTATGCATGGACGTAGTTCCCCATTCTTCTTCTGCACGAAAAAGAACCCTGCCCCAGCAGGTGACACTGACTTCCTGATGAACCCTCTTGCCAGATTCTCTTGAATGTACTGAGACATTGCCTCTGTCTCCGGGAGAGATAATGGATAGACTCGATCCCGGGGAGGCTCAGCACCAGGCAAGAGATCAATAGGACAGTCATAGGGGCGATGGGTCGGAAGGGTCTCCGCCGCCTTTTTGGAGAACACGTCTGCATACGACCAATATTGCTTGGGGAGAGAGGATAGATCTGCGGGTACCTCTGTAGTAGCAACCTGAACGCACTCTCGGTGACACCTACCCCCACATGATTCACCCCATCCCAGAATTCTGCCTGAGGACCACTCGATGTGAGGAGAGTGGTACCGTAACCAAGGTATCCCCAACAGGACCTCATCAATCCCCTCAGGAATGATGGGCAGAGATATAATCTCCTGATGGGATGGTGACATGGACAGAGTAAAAGGGATGGTCTGATGTGTTATCTGTGCGGGCAGTGTCGACCCATTTACCACTCGTACCGTTACTGGTTGAGGTAGCATAACCAGGGGTATTGCGTGACGTTGGGCGAAGGCAGAAGACATAAAATTGCCCTCCGCCCCAGAATCCACGCAGAGGTCTACCGAGTGGGAGGATGAGCCTAATGTTATTGTCCCCTTAAAGGATAATTTGGAGGCAAACGTCGCCGTGTCTAGTGCACCTCCACCTACTACCACTAGACGCTGACGTTTCCTCGACCGCTGGAGACATCTGGTGGCAAGATGTCCTGACTGTTGGCAAACATGACAAACCTGGAGTGCACGAGCGGTCCGGGACTTAGATCCCGCTCGTGACACTACCATAGGCTCATGGGACTCAGGAGCCTGGACTGGAGATTCCAAAGGTTTGGCGAAGGTGGGAGCCAGCCGAAACCTCTGCATACACTGGGCTCGCTCTAACCTCCGCTCGTGAAAACGGAGGTCAATACGAGTGGATACTGTTATTAATTCCTCCAGTGTGGCGGGAATCTCCCTAGTGGCCAGGGCGTCCTTAACGTGGTCAGCCAGCCCCCTCGAAAATATAGGAATAAGGGCCTTATCCGACCACTCCAGCTCAGATGCTAGCGTGCGGAAGTGGACGGCAAACTGGCTGACCAAGGACGAGCCCTGAGTCAATGCCAACAGTTGGAGCGCCGTATCATGGGTGACACGAGGTCCTAAAAAGACCTGTTTCAGAGTGCTCAGGAATAATGGAGCACTCTGCACCACGTGATCGCCACGCTCCCACAGCGGCGTAGCCCACTGCAACGCCCTGTCTGACAATACAGATATGATAAAGCCCACCTTAGCCCGCTCTGTAGGGAAACGAGAGGCCAGAAGCTCGAGATGTATTGAGCACTGACTCACGAAACCCCTACAGGACTTAATGTCACCAGAAAATTTCTCTGGTAGCGGGAGGCGAGATAGCGTCGGTACAGGGGCGGCAGTGGACAAGGTAGCTGCAGCCACACTTGCAGCCTGAACAGCGACAGCAGTAACATCCACAGCTGAGGTTGAACGCTCAAGAGCCGCCAACCTTCCCTCCAGCTGCTGGATGTACCGCTGTGAACGCTGATCGTCCGTCATTACTAGCCAGACCTTGGCGCTAGTATTATGTTAAGGACCGGCGGAACGCACCAAGTATAGATGATATGAAACTAGGTGCGTTCGCAGTCCGAGGTCCACCGTGCAAGTAAAGACCCTGCTGCTAGTAAGACGGACTATATGGCGGTACTAAGTATACACACATGGGTTAACTTCACCCAGCGTGAAGGAAGCGATCCTGTTGCGTCACAGGACCGCAGTACCGCACATAGAGCGCGAGCAAGAAGTCAGCGAACTCAACCCCTACTCAGGATTGAAGTCCGATTAGACACTTGCTGGCACAACACCGCAACTGGTTGTGTAAGGAAACTAATAAATAGAATATAAAGGCACGAGAGTGTGTGCGGTGCCGCACTGACGGACGCCACTAACCACCCAGGCTTGGGTAAGGAAAGCGCAGAGGAAGCGCACGGCGCCGTACTGGCGGACACAGCAACTGGACACTGTGATGTGTGTTACGTGCAGATGGCTAGTCGGGCGCTAGATAGCTACCATCATCCGTGAGCAGTCAACAACACTAGGGAGGGATACTTAGGAGCTTTCATCCATCGACATACATCCATCTACACACACACATTATCAAGACAATACTAGCGCATGGCCGTGCGGTCATGCGCAGTTTATATAGTTGCAGCATGTTTAGGACCTTCCAAGGAAGGACCAATGGAGTGCTGCAGCACCTGAGCATGTGACCCTGGATCTCCACTGAGAGATCTCGCCCTGGGCATGCTCAGAGTGCAAAGCAGGATTTAGTCCTAGCAGCTACAAGGACCTTAGCTGCAGTATCTGATCATGTGACCCTCGATCTCCACTGAGAGATCTTATTCTGGGCATGCTCAGAATGTAAAAAGCAGGACTTAGCCCCAGAAACGTCCGCTCGCCGCTGCCCAGCACTGACTTCAATGGGAGAAGCAGGAAATGCAGCAGTAACTCTAAGCACAGAGTCAGACTGAGCGAGACGCTGGGATAGACGTCTCTGCTGAGCAAGCTCCACTGCGGCAGGAGAAGAATGGGAGACCGCAGCAGAGATGGCCCGAGTTTCCCCCTGTGCAGAGGCAGGAACTTGACCCCTAACAGATGGTCTCATAACTTTTACTTTTAACATGTTTGTATATACTTTTCTTTCTAATCTCCTCAGACAACTCTTTCCTTTGCTTCGTGTGGTCCATGTTGAGTGTGATACACACCATATCACCAAACAGCACAGTGAGTATCTGTAGCCCTTTGTACAGGCCCACTCACTGATAACAAGATTGTAGACACCTGTGATGCTAGTTAGTGGACACACCTTGATTTAACATGTCCCTTTTGTCACATTATTTTCAGTGGGTACCATCATTTCTGTCCAGACCTATTTAATGAGTTTTATTTTAAAAAAAATGCTATGGAAGCATGGTTGAAAAGCAATGTCTGACTTTCAATTGTTTATTTTCATGGATTTTTTTATTTATTATTACTTTTGTCATATTCAAGTTATTTCTGTGACGATTGTGGGGCTTTCTGTCATGAAACGAAGGTTACCAAAAAGTTTGACCACGCGTGTAAGTCTTTTCACTAAGAACCCTTTCTTATATGTATGACACATTCCATGAAAATGAAATTTATTTATAAAATAGTGTGTCTAAAATAATCAAATTCACTTTGAGCAGGAATAAAATTAATAAAAATGTTTGTCTTTTTTTAAATTAGACTAATTAAAAAAAACACACAGTAATGCAAAGTTTATGTGGTATGCAAAAGTCTAAATCCCTATCCGTGAGATACTTTATTACAATATGATGATAGATATGATTTTTTCTTTTGTGGTTGAATATGCATAAAATATATTTTTTGTTAATTGGCAATTAATTCCAGGTGTTATATCTTTTCCATAAGTCTGTTTAATTCCTCTATGATAAATAATGATATGATTCAAGCAGCCAAACATAATTATGAGATAGAAAATAAAATGTAATGTGTATAGCCTAATACTTTCAATGTAGCCTGAATAATATTAAATTATATAAACATTCTTTATTTCTGTAATTAAATGCAGCATTCTTAAAGTATGTCTATATGAACCTAAATATTAGAATATATTGGAGTGCATAAACCCTTAATCTATTTAAAAACAAAATAAAGAAACAATATTTTTCTGCAATCTAAAACCTATAAATATCGGACTAGTGCAACTGTAATGTTTTCTTATGCATGTCCAGAAGCCTCCTGTCCTAGAGCTATTGTTACTAGTGGTGAGTAGAGTTGAGCGACCTTGACCTTTTTAGAGTCGAGCCGGGTTTCGAGAAACCCGACTATCTCAAAAGTCGGGTCGAGTGAAATCGGCCGATTATGACGTAAAGTCGGGATCGACCGAAACACGAAACCCAATGCAAGTCAATGGGGCAGCATAGTCGGCAGTGAGTGGGGGCCAGGAAAACACCTAGAGTGCCCATTTTAATGTCAAAACCATCCATTCTTCTTAATGAAGCTTGTCAAGCGTAATTTACCTTATAATAATTGGAAGGCATTTGAAATTGGGGGTCATTTGGCTAAAGTTGTGGTGGGTCGGGCTGGTTCAAGTAATTAGTGGGCCCAGGAAATCTGGACCACGTCACGGCAGTGGAGCAGGGAGAGGTAAGTATTTCAACTTTGCGAGTGCTGTGAACCTGAGCAAGCAGGGGGGGGCCCACTCGTTGGCATTGGCACTGGCACAGGGCCCCTCAAAGTACAGCGGTGTGTTTGCACGGCGGGGGCGCCTCCCACCGGCAGCAACACTTTTGCGTACTATGAGAGGCCCTGTGCCAGTGACGTCGCCAACTAGTATTCCTCCCCCCACCTGATGAAGGAACCTGCACTTTCATCTGCACCTTCCTCTTTGTCCCCGTGTAAGGTGGTATGGTATGCGGGAAGAGGAACCTGACTTTCAGCAGGGTCACAATGTTGTTGTGTAGCGTGCACGGGGAATGTTGCGTTATGGGTCAATGTACCAGCAGACTCATCTATCACTGGCTGGGCAATGGGCAGGATGAGGAGGAAACACAGATATAGGCCCAAAGAATAAAGTTGGCTAAATGCAGTTCAAAATTGGTAACACAGGAATAACCAGGGGGCATTGCAGTGGAGGACAACTGGAATGAGAGGCTGACACAGAGAGTAGGCCCAAATCAGTAAGTAGTCGAAATGCAGTTCAAAATTGGCAACCGTAGTAAACAGGCGGCACAGCTTTGTTCAGTGGAGGAGAACAGCAAGGAGTGGCAGACACCGATAGTAGGCCCCAACCCAACTAGTAGGCCAAATGCAGTCTAACATTAACAACTACTTAACGAGCGCCTGAAAACGGAATTTCAGGACAGGAAACCAGGAGAACAGCAAGGAGCGGCAGACACTGTTAGTAGGCCCCAAACCAACTAGTACGCCAAATGCAGTTGTTCCATTTAACCACAATTTAACGAGAGCCTGAAGATAGAAGCTCAGGAAAGGCAACCTGGAGAACACCTTGGAGTGGAACACACCATCTCTCTCCACCCCATGCCCATTTTGTAGGCCTAATGCAGTGTAGTTTTCTACAACTACTAAACGAGAGTCGGAAGACCGAAGCAATGGCAAGGAAACCTGGGGAACACCTTGGAGTGTAACACACCATCTCTCTCCACCCAATACCCATTTTGTAGGCCTAATGCAGTGTAGTTTTCTACAACTACTAAACGAGAGTCGGAAGATCGAAGCAATGGCGAGGAAACCTGGAGAACACCTTGGAGTGTAACACACCATCTCTCTCCACCCCATAGCCAATTTGGAGGCCTAATGCAGTGTAGTTTCCAACAACTACTAAACGAGAGCATTAAGATCGAAGCTCTGGAAAGGCAACCTGGAGAACACCTTGGAGTGTAACACACCATCTCTCTCCACCCGATACCCATTTTGTAGGCCTAATGCAGTGTAGTTTTCTACAACTACTGAACGAGAGTCGGAAGACCGAAGCAATGGCAAGGAAACCTGGGGAACACCTTGGAGTGTAACACACCATCTCTCTCCACCCGATACCCATTTTGTAGGCCTAATGCAGTGTAGTTTTCTACAACTACTAAACGAGAGTCGGAAGACCGAAGCAATGGCAAGGAAACCTGGGGAACACCTTGGAGTGTAACACACCATCTCTCTCCACCCGATACCCATTTTGTAGGCCTAATGCAGTGTAGTTTTCTACAACTACTAAACGAGAGTCGGAAGACCAAAGCAATGGCAAGGAAACCTGGGGAACACCTTGGAGTGTAACACACCATCTCTCTCCACCCGATACCCATTTTGTAGGTCTAATGCAGTGTAGTTTTCTACAACTACTAAACGAGAGTCTGAAGACCGAAGCAATGGCAAGGAAACCTGGGGAACACCTTGGAGTGTAACACACCATCTCTCTCCACCCAATACCCATTTTGTAGGCCTAATGCAGTGTAGTTTTCTACAACTACTAAACGAGAGTCGGAAGACCGAAGCAATGGCAAGGAAACCTGGGGAACACCTTGGAGTGTAACACACCATCTCTCTCCACCCGATACCCATTTTGTAGGCCTAATGCAGTGTAGTTTTCTACAACTACTAAACGAGAGTCAGAAGACCGAAGCAATGGCAAGGAAACCTGGGGAACACCTTGGAGTGTAACACACCATCTCTCTCCACCCGATACCCATTTTGTAGGCCTAATGCAGTGTAGTTTTGTACAACTACTAAACGAGAGTCGGAAGACCGAAGCAATGGCAAGGAAACCTGGGGAACATCTTGGAGTGTAACACACCATCTCTCTCCACCCGATACCCATTTTGTAGGCCTAATGCAGTGTAGTTTTCTACAACTACTAAACGAGAGTCGGAAGACCGAAGCAATGGCAAGAGAACCTGGGGAACACCTTGTAGTGTAACACACCATCTCTCTCCACCCCATACCCAATTTGTAGGCCTAATGCAGCCTACTTTCCGACAACTACTAAACGAGAGCATGAAGATCGAAGCTCAGGAAAGGCAACCTGGGGAACACCTTGGAGTGTAACACACCCTCTCTCTACACCACGGAAGGGCTGATTCTTAGGAAGGAAGGCTGTCGGAAAGAAGCAGGGCGCGTCCGAGGGTGATTATATTCTTATTAGGTATATACTCACCCTCGGACGCGCCCTGCTTCTTTATTTGTAATGAATGTTTATTTGCAATGTGGTTTTGACTTACTTATTTTTTTGGTAAATAATGATTTTATTATTTTCATTGTTTTGCATCTTCTTGGCAATAATATAAAGAAGATGCGACAGGACAACACTCGGTGGATGCCATATCTGTGTTTTAAATTGAAAAAAACTTTCAGTTAACTACTTGCAGGAGAAAGTTATTGTAGCTGGTGGCCATTTTTAGTACTGTACCAGATTTTTGTTGTATGTGTTTGTTTTTAATGTTAAAATGTCTGCATTTGATATCTCTCCAGTATTTTCTTTTTTATAAGCAAAATACTTATTTTTATATTTTCTGATGTTGGCTCAAGGGGTACACGGGCAGCAGTAGACAGGTCAGTGGAGGCCTAGTGGAAGGAGGGACCGCAGACAGGCTTCGAAGGCCTAACATAATAAATTGGGCTGGCTGTAGGCAATTTAAAATTGGTTCCAGGGGAACACGGGCAGCAGTGGCCTGGTCTGTGTAGTAGTAGTGGAAAGAACGGGCCGCAGACAGGCTTCGAAGGCCTAACATAACAAAAATTGGGATGTAGGCAATTTACAATTGGTTCCAGGGGAACACGGACAGCAGTAGACAGGTCAGTGGAGGCCTAGTGGAAGGAGGGACCGCAGACAGGCTTCGAAGGCCTAACATAATAAATTGGGCTTGCTGTCGGCAATTTTAAATTGGTTCCAGGGGAACACGGGCGGCAGTAGCCAGGTCAGTGTAGTAGTAGTGGAAAGAACGGGCCGCAGACAGGCTTCGAAGGCCTAACATAACAAAAATTGGGCTGTAGGCAATTTAAAATTGGTTCCAGGGGAACACGGGCAGCAGTAGACAGGTCAGTGGAGGCCTAGTGGAAGGAGGGACCGCAGACAGGCTTCGAAGCCCTAACATAATAAATTGGGCTTGCTGTCGGCAATTTTAAATTGGTTCCAGGGGAACACGGGCAGCAGTGGCCTGGTCAGTGTAGTAGTAGTGGAAAGAACGGGCCGCAGACAGGCTTCGAAGGCCTAACATAACAAAAATTAGGATGTAGGCAATTTACAATTGGTTCCAGGGGAACACGGACAGCAGTAGACAGGTCAGTGGAGGCCTAGTGGAAGGAGGGACCGCAGACAGGCTTCGAAGCCCTAACATAATAAATTGGGCTGGCTGTAGGCAATTTAAAATTGGTTCCAGGGGAACACGGGCAGCAGTGGCCTGGTCAGTGTAGTAGTAGTGGAAAGAACGGGCCGCAGACAGGCTTCGAAGGCCTAACATAACAAAAATTGGGCTGTAGGCAATTTAAAATTGGTTCCAGGGGAACACGGGCAGCAGTAGACAGGTCAGTGGAGGCCTAGTGGAAGGAGGGACCGCAGACAGGCTTCGAAGCCCTAACATAATAAATTGGGCTTGCTGTCGGCAATTTTAAATTGGTTCCAGGGGAACACGGGCGGCAGTAGCCAGGTCAGTGTAGTAGTAGTGGAAAAAACGGGCCGCAGACAGGCTTAGAAGGCCTAAAGGATTTCTTTTGATTCATACACCTGGTGGAGCGCTGTTCCTTTGTGCAGATTGTGACGTGTTACCCAGGTGGGTTCCCTGGATATGGAACGAGCGCCCGAATAAGGGAGTGCTGTCGGTCATCTACATTTGCTCTACACTGGACTGAACCCTGACGGACTTGCACCTCAACCATGATGATGGAAGGTAACACGATTTCAGAGATGGGTGACTCTGATATGGCCAGAACTTTTTCTTATACTGATGATGATGCAACACGAATATTATCTGGTTCAATTGTTGACACTACGTTTTTAAATAAACCAACTACTGATATGTTGAAAAAGAGGTGGGAGAATGAGAAGAGGAAACTAATTTCACTTGAGCTCCATGCCATAACATTGACGGAGTATTATAGAGTGAAAAGGATCCCACGAGGGTTACGCCCACATCTTAGGCCGACCCTCTTCCCCGAGAATACGCAATTCTGTGCAAAGTTTGAGGCCATTTCTAATAAATTTGCGTTTGATATGATGCTGTTGAACATCGAATTTCTAAATAAGGAAATGGAGACCACTAGAAAGAACATTGCTGAGTGGGAAGACCAGCTTACCAAACAGATGGCAATACAAGATTGGAGTCTCCTTAAAACCAAAATTGAGGAGAACCTGATTAAATTCAGGTCTGATATAGAAACCACTAAAAGGACAAAGTGGTTTAGGGATTTGGAGGACTATAAAGGAGGTCGGGTATTTGCCTGGCAAGTGAGATCTAACCAATTTCCTAAGAACAATAAAGGAGTGAATATGCCATCGAGACGTAAGAGGAGACAACAAACACGAAAGTATTCTAACTTTGGATTTACTACAGCTGAATCTGATTCTACGGATGACTCCACTGCAGGGGGCAGCAGAGGAGCACATTTTTTGGAACCGGCCAGGATGGACAAAACCACCCCAGGAAACGGAGGCGGAGAGGTGGTCGGAAACACAGAAAACAAGGGACATTCCAGAGAACAGAAATCAGGGAGGACAATGGCGATGAGAACAAGGAACACAAAGAATCCTTGACAGATGGTCACGACTTGGTGGTAAATATCTCTTCGATTACTTTATCAGAGACTGAACTTAAGGTTATATCTAAAGGACTGTCGTTTTGTCCATCCAGTCATCCAGACTGGTTTGGAATTGAAATTGATTTGCAGGCTTTTTTTAGAAGGCTGAGATTGTCATCATACTTCTCGGATAAAACTGAGAATTTGAATGATGGTGGATCTATACAAGGTTTCTCACTAAGAGAATTGGGCCTTTATAACAAGAGCTCTTTTCAGCCTCCTGTAAAGAATCACTTTGTAGAGTCCTATATAGAACTAGTACAAAAAGAAATCCACCATTTGAAAAGTGTATATAAACCTGCTGCACACCAGAATATGACTATATCTGAGAGGAAGGCTGTTAATGATCTAGCCAATAATACTGCAATAACTATCAAAAGAGCCGATAAAGGCGGAGCAGTGGTTATTATGGATAGCCTTAAGTATAAGGCAGAAATATGTAGGCAGTTGGGGGACCATCTTGTCTATGAGAGATTGACATGTAATCCCACCATGCGGTTCCAGAAGGAATTACAGCTTGTGATCAGTGACTCCCTAGCCACAGGATTGATTGATCACAAGCTGGCTGAGTTTTTGATTGTTATACCGGTGCTATATGTGTTACCGAAGATCCACAAAGATCTGGTGAACCCCCCCGGTAGACCCATTGTCTCCGGGAGGGGTTCACTATTTAGTAAAACTGCTGTGTTTCTAGACAAGGTGTTACGTCCGTTTGCAGTGTCAGCACGATCATTTGTGAGGGATACAGGTGATTTCCTTGAGAAAATCGAGGGTTTGACAGTGTCTGATTCATCCATTTTGGCATCGTTCGATGTGACATCGCTGTATACGTCAATCGAACATGACAAAGGATTAGAAGCTGTTCAATGTGCGTTGTCGGGCTCTGACGTGGCCCCGGAGTGTGCACAGCTTGTCCTCACACTGTTGGAGCTCATCCTGAGGAGGAATTACTTCCTCTTTGGTGATGAGTTCTTCCTTCAGTTAAGGGGTACCGCCATGGGGTCCAATGTGGCCCCCACTTATGCCAACATTTATATGGTGGTATTTGAGGACAGGTTTGTGTACCATTCCACCCTTTGGCGCCACGTCAGAGCCTGGTGGCGCTACATTGATGATATTTTTGTTGTTTGGGAAGGGAGTCTAGTTGATCTAGAGGAATTTCATGTCAGCCTCAATGAGATATATCCAGAATTGCAATTTACTCTGTTACACTCGGCATCGCAGATTCAGTTTTTGGATACTTTAGTTTATAAAAATGGAGATAGACTAAAAACGGACATTTTTATTAAGGACACGGACAAAAATAGTTTATTGTCTTTCAACAGTAACCATCCTAGAAGGATGGTGGATTCGCTCCCATAGAGTCAATTATTAAGGGTACGAAGAATTGTATCTGATGAAAATTTGGTGGACCAACGTTTGGATGACATGTGTTTGAAATTTGTGGCTAGGGGCTATCCAAGGAAAAATGTTGAGGCATTTAAGGTTAAAGCTCGAAGTTCAACAAGAGAGAGTGTCCGTAGGAAAATCTCCTCTAGAAACGTATGTGATCGCATTCCGTTTGTTTCCACCTACAACTCTGTAAGTAATCGTATTGGTGGTGTAATAAAAAAGCACTGGGCCCTCCTACAACGTGGATTACCACAGGTGTCAGGTTTTAAATTGCCTCCTATGATGTCATACAGGAGGGGAAAGAACCTAGGAGACAGATTAATTAGATCTGATTTCGGTACCTCCAAGAATGTGATCCAGAAAACATTGAGCACACCGAGGTATGGGAATTTCCCGTGCCTCGGATGCGCCTGCTGTAATAATATGCTTAAGGGGGACTTTTTTTGTCATCCCCACACTGGGAAGAAATTTTTCTTGAAGGAGAGATATACATGTACATCTAGCTATGTCATCTACATGATTACCTGTCCCTGTGGACTCGCCTATATTGGCGAAACAACAATGGAGGTGAAGGCCCGCATCACTAAACATAAAAGCACGATTAGAACGGGACTCACTGAGTTGCCGGTACCAAAACACTTTGTTGATAGGAAACATTCGGTGAATCAGCTTAGGTTCAGGGTCATTGATAATGTCCCTGTTTTGAGAAGGGGTGGGGACAGGCTACAAATGCTGAAAACTAAAGAGATGAAATGGATCTATACCTTAGGTTCATTACAACAAGGGGGATTGAATATCGATTTCAATCTTCAAGGATGTGCTCATTGAATCTAGTTCCCCTTTGATAAAGGTTTCCCCTTTTTTGATATATGTTGCTCATCATGTTTTTAACATTGTTGGTATTTTAATTGATTTTCTATGTTTTTATTAGATCAGCCACACATGTGACAGTCGGTGGATGGATATGGATGAAGATGATGTGATATATTAAAATTGGACAATTTATGTGGATAAAGAGTTTCTTTGTCTTTAAAGATGATGCTTCTCCAAGTTCCCGACTGCCGCTGTGTGGTTGTTATATGTTATTTGTTCACTACTGTGGTGGTAGATATGTAATATATAGGTTTTTTTCTTGATCCGCATTCATGTTCTGACCTGTGATCGTTTTTTATACTATTTAGTAACATACTATAATCAGTGAGGAAATATTATTATGATGCTTCCCTGTAGTTGAAGTATATATAGTGAGTACTATGCATTATGTGATCTTTGAGATGACTATTCAGTATATCCCATGAGATGAGCCCCATTACATGTGTGCACTTCCTTGGTCTTTAGCCTGCCGGACAGTGCCGGGATAGGAGTATTGGCTGAGCAGGTTTACATTGCGTCTAAGCGGGTCCTGCGGGTCCCCGTCTTGACGCACTGCGCCTGTGCCGATTCTCTGTGTCCTGGACTGGCTGGGGGGCGTGGTCTAGGGATGACGCGGTAGTGTTTACCAGCGTTCCCTTGGTGACCTGCTCGGCTTGGAGGTATGTGGAGGTGCGGCACGAGTCTGTGTCATTTCCGGGCGCGGCCTCTGTCGGGTCACATGACGAGGCGCTGTTCCGGTGGGACGGGACTGTGCCTGCGCCCCTCTGCCTGCATGCCTGTTCAGCGGTCATGACGTTGGTGGAAGCCGACGTAGGTATGTGGAGATGCAGATATAAGAGGGTATACGATTGGGTGAATTTTAGGTGTTAAATGCTAGGCTAGACCGGATTGGCTATATCTTTGAGCCCCATAATGAGACACCTTACAGGAAGCTCTACGTCATATGGGTTACTGATTACTATGGCAACGATGATACATGGGGTGATCGAAGAAAGAAAATTGTAAACAGGCACTTGATTTTAATGTTCTAGTTATATTTTCACCAGTTTGTAGATGATGTTGATTGTCTAATAATGTCTATGTATATATTATAGTACCTGATGTTTATTTTGCACATGTTTGCATAATGTTAGTTTATACTATGAGATGGGCGGGACTTTGTGGTGATTGGCTCCCTGCGTGGTGTCCACACTACTTAAGACCGCCTGGTAGCCATGTTTGTATGCTTGAAAAAGACCAGCATATGGTCGAAACGTCGCTTGTGCTTAATGGCTGAATAAAGGATTTCTTTTGATTCATACACCCGGTGGAGCGCTGTTCCTTTGTGCAGATTGAGGCTTAGAAGGCCTAACATAACAAAAATTGGGCTGTAGGCAATTTAAAATTGGTTCCAGGGGAACACGGGCAGCAGTAGACAGGTCAGTGGAGGCCTAGTGGAAGGAGGGACCGCAGACAGGCTTCGAAGCCCTAACATAATAAATTGGGCTGGCTGTAGGCAATTTAAAATTGGTTCCAGGGGAACACGGGCGGCAGTAGCCAGGTCAGTGTAGTAGTAGTGGAATGAACGGGCCGCAGACAGGCTTAGAAGGCCTAACATAACAAAAATTGGGCTGTAGGCAATTTAAAATTGGTTCCAGGGGAACACGGGCAGCAGTAGACAGGTCAGTGGAGGCCTAGTGGAAGGAGGGACCGCAGACAGGCTTCGAAGCCCTAACATAATAAATTGGGCTTGCTGTCGGCAATTTCAAATTGGTTCCAGGGGAACACGGGCGGCAGTAGCCAGGTCAGTGTAGTAGTAGTGGAAAGAACGGGCCGCAGACAGGCTTAGAAGGCCTAACATAACAAAAATTGGGCTGTAGGCAATTTAAAATTGGTTCCAGGGGAACACGGGCAGCAGTAGACAGGTCAGTGGAGGCCTAGTGGAAGGAGGGACCGCAGACAGGCTTCGAAACCCTAACATAATAAATTGGGCTTGCTGTCGGCAATTTTAAATTGGTTCCAGGGGAACACGGGCGGCAGTAGCCAGGTCAGTGTAGTAGTAGTGGAAAGAACGGGCCGCAGACAGGCTTAGAAGGCCTAACATAACAAAAATTGGGCTGTAGGCAATTTAAAATTGGTTCCAGGGGAACACGGGCAGCAGTAGACAGGTCAGTGGAGGCCTAGTGGAAGGAGGGACCGCAGACAGGCTTCGAAGCCCTAACATAATAAATTGGGCTGGCTGTAGGCAATTTAAAATTGGTTCCAGGGGAACACGGGCAGCAGTAGACAGGTCAGTGGAGGCCTAGTGGAAGGAGGGACCGCAGACAGGCTTCGAAGCCCTAACATAATAAATTGGGCTGGCTGTAGGCAATTTAAAATTGGTTCCAGGGGAACACGGGCAGCAGTAGACAGGTCAGTGGAGGCCTAGTGGAAGGAGGGACCGCAGACAGGCTTCGAAGGCCTAACATAATAAATTGGGCTGGCTGTAGGCAATTTAAAATTGGTTCCAGGGGAACACGGGCAGCAGTGGCCTGGTCAGTGTAGTAGTAGTGGAAAGAACGGGCCGCAGACAGGCTTCGAAGGCCTAACATAATAAAAATTGGGCTGTAGGCAATTTAAAATTGGTTCCAGGGGAACACGGGCAGCAGTAGACAGGTCAGTGGAGGCCTAGTGGAAGGAGTGACCGCATACAGGCTTCGAAGGCCTAACATAAGAAAAATGTCAATACAATGGTATTGACAGTGCCAGGCATTGAAGGATGTCAGCGCATAGACTAAACATTGGTGGAGCTGTGAGAGATAATTTTGCAAGTGGTAGAGCACTGTTTGAGCTGGGGGGGGGGACTGTCTTGTGGCCGGCGGTTCAGGCCCAGGGCCCCTCATATTACAACGGTGTGTCTGACGTTGGGTGCGCACCACCACCGCCAGACACTTTATTGTACTATGAGGGACCTAGTGGCAGTGCCGTCGACCAAAAGCGGGCACACCCACCTCCTCAGACAAACAGTACTCTCACGGGTGCTGGCGCCAAGTGGCGATACCACGGCCCCGTGTGGGGACTTTGGCCATTTAGGGAGGTGTTAACATGTCGGATGCTGGACAATCAGGTGCTGCAAATTATGAGATTGGAAAAGTCGTTCAGAATAGTCCACAGGCAAGACCTTTGCATAGGAAAGCTAGGTGTCAGCCGGGCAAGGTGGGGCAAAAGATTTCAAAATCCAGTTGTGGTTCATTTTAATGAAGGTTAGATCATCTACATTTTGGGTAGCCAGACGAGTCCTTTTTTCTGTTAGTATTGAACCTGCAGCACTGAATACTCTTTCTGATAGGACACTAGCTGCCGGGCAAGCAAGCTCCTGCAATGCATATTCTGCCAATTCTGGCCAGGTGTCTAATTTTGATGTCCAGTAATCAAATGGGAATGACGGTTGAGGGAGAACGTCGATAAGGGATGAAAAATAGTTAGTAACCATACTGGACAAATGTTGTCTCCTGTCACTTTGAATTGATGCTGCAGTACCTGTCCTGTCTGCGGTCATAGCAAAATCACTCCACAACCTGGTCAGAAAACCCCTCTGGCCAATGCCACTTCTGATTTCTGCCCCTCTAACACCTCTGGTCTGCTGGCCCCTGCAGCTCGTGTTAGAACGATCACGGGCGCTGTGTGCAGGGAATGCCAGAAGCAAACGGTCAACAAGAGTTGATTGTTTGGTTGCTAATATTAGTTCCAAGTTCTCATGTGGCATTATATTTTGCAATTTGCCTTTATAGCGAGGATCAAGGAGGCAGGCCAACCAGTAATCGTCATCGTTCATCATTTTTGTTATACGTGTGTCCCTTTTGAGGATACGTAAGGCATAATCCGCCATGTGGCCCAAAGTTCCAGTTCTCAAATCTGTGGTTGTGCTTGGTTGAGGGGCAGTTTCAGGCAAATCCACATCACTCGTGTCTTTCCAAAAACCAGAACCCGGCCTTGCCGCGCCAACAATTTCCACTGGCCCCGGAAAAGCTTCCTCATTAAAAATATAATCATCCCCATCATCCTCCTCGTCCTCCTCCTCCTGTTCGCCCGCTACTTCGTCCTGTACACTGCCCTGGCCAGACAATGGCTGACTGTCATCAAGGCTTTCCTCTTCCTCAGCTGCAGACGCCTGATCCTTTATGTGCGTCAAACTTTGCATCAGCAGACGCATTAGGGGGATGCTCATGCTTATTATGGCGTTGTCTGCACTAACCAGCCGTGTGCATTCCTCAAAACACTGAAGGACTTGACACATGTCTTGAATCTTCGACCACTGCACACCTGACAACTCCATGTCTGCCATCCTACTGCCTGCCCGTGTATGTGTATCCTCCCACAAAAACATAACAGCCCGCCTCTGTTCGCACAGTCTCTGAAGCATGTGCAGTGTTGAGTTCCACCTTGTTGCAATGTCTATGATTAGGCGATGCTGGGGAAGGTTCAAAGAACGCTGATAGGTCTGCATACGGCTGGAGTGTACAGGCGAACGGCGGATATGTGAGCAAAGTCCACGCACTTTGAGGAGCAGGTCGGATAACCCCGGATAACTTTTCAGAAAGCACTGCACCACCAGGTTTAAGGTGTGAGCCAGGCAAGGAATGTGTTTCAGTTGGGAAAGGGAGATGGCAGCCATGAAATTCCTTCCGTTATCACTCACTACCTTGCCTGCCTCAAGATCTACAGTGCCCAGCCACGACTGCGTTTCTTTCTGCAAGAACTCGGACAGAACTTCAGCGGTGTGTCTGTTGTCGCCCAAACACTTCATAGCCAATACAGCCTGCTGACGTTTGCCAGTAGCTGCCCCATAATGGGAGACCTGGTGTGCAACAGTGGCAGCTGCGGATGGAGTGGTTGTGCGACTGCGGTCTGTGGACGAGGTCTCGCTTCTGCAGGAGGACGAGGAGGAGGAGGAGGGGGTGCGAACGGCTACAGCCAACTGTTTCCTAGACCGTGGGCTAGGCAGAACTGTCCCAAACTTGCTGTCCCCTGTGGACCCTGCATCCACCACATTTACCCAGTGTGCCGTGATGGACACGTAACGTCCCTGGCCATGCCTACTCGTCCATGCATCTGTTGTCAGGTGCACCTTTGTGCTCACAGATTGCCTGAGTGCATGGACGATGCGCTCTTTAACATGCTGGTGGAGGGCTGGGATGGCTTTTCTGGAAAAAAAGTGTCGACTGGGTAGCTCGTAGCGTGGTACAGCGTAGTCCATCAGGGCTTTGAAAGCTTCGCTTTCAACTAACCGGTAGGGCTTCATCTCTAACGAGATTAGTCTAGCTATGTGGGCGTTCAAACCCTGTGTACGCGGATGCGAGGCTAAGTACTTCCTTTTTCTAACCATAGTCTCATGTAGGGTGAGCTGGACTGGAGAGCTGGAGATCGTGGAACTAGCGGGGGTGCCGGTGGACATGGCAGACTGAGAGACGGTGGGAGATGGTATTGTTGCCGCCGGTGCCCTAGATGCAGTGTTTCCTACTACGAAACTGGTGATTCCCTGACCCTGACTGCTTTGGCCTGGCAAAGAAACCTGCACAGATACTGCAGGTGGTGCAGAAAATGGTGGCCCTACACTGCCGGAAGGGATGTTGCGTTGATGACTAGCTTCATTGGCCGAGGGTGCTACAACCTTAAGGGACGTTTGGTAGTTAGTCCAAGCTTGCAAATGCATGGTGGTTAAATGTCTATGTATGCAACTTGTATTGAGACTTTTCAGATTCTGCCCTCTGCTTAAGGTAGTTGAACATTTTTGACAGATGACTTTGCGCTGATCAATTGGATGTTGTTTAAAAAAATGCCAGACTGCACTCTTTCTAGCATCGGATACCTTTTCAGGCATTGCAGACTGAGCTTTAACCGGATGGCCACGCTGTCCTCCAACAGGTTTTGACTTTGCCATGCGTTTTGGGCAAGATACGGGCCCGGCAGATGGAACCTGTTGCGATGTTGATGCCTGCTGCGGCCCCTCCTCCTCCGCTTCAGAACTGCTGCCGCCTGCACCCTGTTCCCCCAATGGCTGCCAATCGGGGTCAAGAACTGGGTCATCTATTACCTCTTCTTGTAGCTCGTGTGCACCTTCGTCTGTGTCACCGTGTCGGTCGGTGGTATAGCGTTCGTGATGGGGCAACATAGTCTCATCAGGGTCTGATTCTTGATCAGCACCCTGCGAGGGCAATGTTGTGGTCTGAGTCAAAGGACCAGCATAGTAGTCTGGCTGTGGCTGTGCATCAGTGCACTCCATGTCAGATTCAACTTGTAATGGGCATGGACTGTTAACTGCTTCACTTTCTAAGCCAGGGACGGTATGTGTAAAGAGCTCCATGGAGTAACCCGTTGTGTCGCCTGCTGCATTCTTCTCTGTTGTTGTTTTTGCTGAAGAGGACATGGAAGCGACTTGTCCCTGACCGTGAACATCCACTAACGACGCGCTGCTTTTACTTTTACCAGTTTCACGAGAGGAGGCAAAAGAGCTAGAGGCTGAGTCAGCAAGATAAGCCAAAACTTGCTCTTGCTGCTCCGGCTTTAAAAGCGGTTTTCCTACTCCCAGAAAAGGGAGCGTTCGAGGCCTTGTGTAGCCAGACGACGAACCTGGCTCCACAGCTCCAGACTTAGGTGCAATATTTTTTTTCCCACGACCACCTGATGCTCCACCACTACCACTACCCTCATTACCAGCTGACAATGAACGCCCCCGGCCACGACCTCTTCCACCAGACTTCCTCATTGTTTTAAAAACGTTACCAAACTAATGGTATTTGTTGCTGTCACACAACTTACACGGTGAGCTATAACTTCAGTATGATTTAGCTACCCCTTTACAGGTGGGTGAGACCACAACGAAAATCAGGCACAATGTTACACACTCTGTTGTTGGTGGCAACAAATGAGAGAGATGCTACACACGCAGGACTGTCACTGAAGCGCAAATGTAAATATTAATCTCCCACTGATTTGTTTGTTTTTTTTTAAAAGGGAGACTTTAGAAAAAAAAAATAATAAAAAAAAAATAATTAAAAAAAATGATTTTTTAAGGAAGAATTTATAAACCAAATAAAATGAAATGATTGTTTCAGGGAGAATTTAGAAAACAAATAATAAAAAAATAGGCTTTCTAGGGCCCACTGAGTGAGAGATGACGCACACAGGAGTCAGGAGTGGCACACAAGCCCAGAGGCCAATATTTATCTCCCACTGATTGATTTAGTGATTTTTTCAGGTAGATTTTGGAACCCAAATCAAGCAAAAAAATAAATAGGCTTTCTATGGCCCACAATTGGAGAGAGAGAGAGAGATGGCACACCCAGGAGTCAAGACTGGCACACAAGCAGAAAGGGCAATATTAATCTCCCACTGATTTGATTTTTTTTTTTTTTCAGGGAGACTTTAGAAAAAAAAAATACAAAAAATGAATTTTTCAGGAAGAATTTAGAAACCAAATAAAATGAAATGATTGTTTCAGGGAGAATTTAGAAAACAAATAAAAAAAAAAAATAGGCTTTCTATGGCCCACTGAGTGAGAGAGGACGCACACAGGAGTCAGGAGTGGCAAACAAGCCCAGAGGCCAATATTTATCTCCCACTGATTGATTTAGTGATTTTTTCAGGTAGATTTTGGAACCCAAATCAAGCAAAAAAATTAATAGGCTTTCTATGGCCCACAATTGGAGAGAGAGAGATGGCACACCCAGGAGTCAAGACTGGCACACAAGCAGAAAGGGCAATATTAATCTCCCACTGATTTGATTTTTTTTTTTTTCAGGGAGACTTTAGAAAAAAAAAATACAAAAAAAATGATTTTTTCAGGAAGAATTTAGAAACCAAATAAAATGAAATGATTGTTTCAGGGAGAATTTAGAAAACAAATTAAAAAAAATAGGCTTTGTCGGGCCCACTGAGTGAGAGAGGACGCACACAGGAGTCAGGAGTGGCACACAAGCCCAGAGGCCAATATTAATCTCCCACTTTTTTTTTTTTTCCAGGGAAAATTTATAAACCCAATAAAAAAAATAATAAATAGGCTTTCTATGGCCCACTATCTGAGAGAGAGAGATGGCACGCTTAGGACTGGCACACAAGCCCAAAGGCCAATATTAATCTCCCACTGATTGATTTATTGATTTTTTCAGGTAGAATTTAGAACCCAAATCAACCAAAAAAATAAATAGGCTTTCTATGGCCCACTTTTTGTGAGAGAGATGGCACGCTCAGGACTGGCACACAAGCCCAAAGGCCAATATTAATCTCCCACTGATTGATTTATTGATTTTTTCAGGTAGAATTTAGAACCCAAATCAAGCAAAAAAATTGATAGGCTTTCTATGGCCCACTGAGTGAGAGATGGCACACACAGGAGTCAGGAGTGGCACACAAGCCCTGAGGCCAATATTTTTCTCCCACTGATTGATGTTGTGATTTTTTCAGGTAGATTTTGGAACCCAAATCAAGCAAAAAAATAAATAGGCTTTCTATGGCCCACTGAGTGAGAGATGGCACACACAGGAGTAAGGAGTGGCACACAAGCCCTGAGGCCAATATTTTTCTCCCACTGATTGATGTAGTGATTTTTTCAGGTAGATTTTAGAACCCAAATCAAGCAAAAAAATAAATAGGCTTTCTATGGCCCACTGAGTGAGAGATGACACAGACAGGGATGGCACTCTAGCAGAAATGCCAATCTTAATCTCCCACAAAAAAAAAAAAAAAGGAACTGTCCTTCAATTACTATCTCCCTGCAGTAATCTCAGCCAGGTATGGCAGGCAGCAATAAGGAGTGGACTGATGCACAAATTAAATAAAAAGTGTGGACAAACAAACAAGATAGCTGTGCAGAAAGGAAGGAACAAGAGGATTTGTGCTTTGAAAAAAGCAGTTGGTTTGCACAGCGGCGTACACACAGCAATGCAGCTATCAGGGAGCCTTCTAGGGCAGCCCAATGAGCTACAGCGCTGAGGAAAAAAAAAATGTAGCTTCCACTGTCCCTGCATACCGACGGTGGTCTTGAGCTGTGGAAATCGCTACAGCACAAGCGGTTTGGTGGTTAATGGACCCTGCCTAACGCTATCCCTGCTTCTGACGAAGCGGCAGCAACCTCTCCCTAAGCTCAGATCAGCAGCAGTAACATGGCGGTCGGCGGGAACGCCCCTTTATAGCCCTGTGACGCCGCGGACAGCAAGCCAATCACTGCAATGCCCTTCTCTAAGATGGTGGGGACCAGGACCTATGTCATCACACTGCCCACACTCTGCGTTTACCTTCATTGGCTGAGAAATGGCGCTTTTCGCGTCATTGAAACGCGACTTTGGCGCGAAAGTTGTGTACCGCATGGCCGACCCTGCACAGGGGTCGGATCGGGTTTCATGAAACCCAACTTTGCCAAAAGTCGGCGACTTTTGAAAATGAACGACCCGTTTCGCTCAACCCTAGTGGTGAGTGAACCCGAACAGTAAAGTTCGGAAGTCTGCTTTACAGTTTGGGTTTTGCCAACCTAATAAATATTGTTGAAAGGCTTTCATCTATTTATTTATTAACAAGTACAGTAAACTACACATGCAAGTCACTGCTCTACTTCTTCACTTGGACCTCCACCTCCTGACTCAAGATTATTCATTTTTTATTCTATGTTATTTTAAGTCATTTTCCTATCTAGATTTGTTTACAGGAAAACTGTCATGCTCTTACCCCCATTTTGCTTACATTTGCACCCACCTGGGGCTCTTTGCGGCTTGCCGGGGCTCTGTGCGGCTTGCCGGGGCTGTGTGTGGGCTTGCTGGGGCTCTGTGCGGCTTTCTGGGGCTCTGTGCGGGCTTGTCGGGGCTCTGTGCGGGCTTGCTGGGGCTCTGTGTGGGCTTGCCGGGGCTCTGTGTGGCATGCCGAGGCTCTATGCAGCTTGCCGGGGCTCTGTGCGGGCTTGCCGGGGCTCTGTGCGGCAAGCCGGGGCTCTGTGCGGCTTTCTGGGGCTCTGTGCAGGCTTGCCGGGGCTCTGTGCCGGCTTGCCGGGGCTCTGTGCGGCCTGCCGGGGGTCTGTGCGGGCTTGCCGGGGTTCTATGTGGCTTGCCCGAGCTCTGTGCGGGCTGCCGGCGGCGGGACTATAAGTCCCATCGGACGATTTCTGCAACAGTGACAGTGTTTGACACATTAGCCAATGATGGGACATTAGTAGTCCCATCATCTGGCTAATGTGTTGAATGTAAAAAAAAATACTACATACATACTACATACATACTACATACATACATACATACTACATACCACATGCATACTACATACATACTACATACATACTACATAAATACTACATACATACTACATATATACTACATACTACATACTACATACATACTACATATATACTACATACTACATACATACTACATACTACATACATACTACATACAATACATTCATACATTACATACAATACATTCATACATTACATACAATACATATATACATTACATACAATACATACATACAGACATACAGTACATATAACATAGAGTACATACTCACCATTACTTGTCATTTTGATCCCCGAAGCCAGCGTCACCTGTAAAAAATATTAAAATAACAAAACCATTATATTCCCTATCCGCAGAAAACCAAGAGTGTCCCACCATGATCTCCCGTGGAGAACAACAGCATCAGAGGTTGCGACCGCTCTCTAGGGGCTCCAGGAGCACAATGATGGGAGGAAGGTATCCTTCCGCACTGTATTCCTCCACCGCTGTAAAAAAATAGTCCCTAGTCTCACTTTTGGCATTGCTGTATGAGAAATTTTCCCACTTAGCAATTGCCATAAAGTGAGACTTTGTCCTAAGGTAACCTCTCAGTGATGCACTGCAGGAACCATTGTCTCCTGTCAGTGTATAACTGAGGGTCCTATAGAGCAGTGACATCACCCGATGTCACTGTTCTACAGGGGAGATCGTCGTGGGACACTCATTATTAATTGGACTACGGCGGACAGGTAGTATACGGTTTATTATTTTACGTTTTTTGCAGGCGCTGAAGTATGGTAGGTATGGTTAAATGAAGAATATTAAAATACTTTTTTCCTAATGTGTGTGTTTTATTAAGCCTTTACTATTGGATTAATAATGGATAGGCGTCAAAATTTCTCATACAGCAATGCCAAAAGTGAGACTAGGGACTATTTTTTACAGCAGCGGAGGAATACAGTGCGGAAGGATACCTTCCTCCCATCATTGTATTCCTGGAGCCCCTAGAGAGCAGTCGCATCAGCTGTTGCTGCCTTTCTCCACGGAAGATCATCGTGGGACACTCATGGATTTCTGTGGACAAGGAGTATATTGGTTGTTTGTTATTTTAATCTTTTTTACAGATGACACTGGCTTCGGGGAACAAAATGACAAGTAATGGTGAATATGTACTCTATGTTATATGTACTGTATGTCTGTATGTATGTATTGTATGTAATGTATGAATGTACTGTATGTTGTATGTATGTAGTATGTATGTAGTATGTATGTAGTATGTATGTGGTATGTAGTATGTATGTATGTAGTATGTATGTAGTATGCATGTAGTATGTAGTATGTATGTAGTATTTTTTTTACATTCAACACATTAACCAGATCATGGGACTACTACTCTCCCATCATTGGTTAATGTGTCAATCACTGTCACTGTTGCAGGCATCGTCCGATCGGACTTGTAGTCCCATCGGACGATGCCTGCACAGACCCCCAGCAGCCCGCACAGAGCCCCATCAGCCCGCACAGAGCCCCGTCAGGCCACACAGAGCCTCAGCAGGCACGCACAGACCCCTGGCAGCTCGCACAGACCCCCGAGATGCCCATACAGATTCCCAGCAGGCCCGCACAGACCCCGCTCGCACACACAGACACGCACAGTGTCCGCCCACGCACTGCCCACATTCTTCCCCCCTCCGGAACAAGATGTAGAAGGACAGAAAGCCTTATTTACATTCCGATATTTGTGTCCCATTGACTTGCATTGGTATCGGGTATCGGTATTGGCGATATCCGATATTTTTGGGATATCGGCCGATCCAATCCGATACCGATACTTCTTGATATCGGAAGGTATCGCTCAACTGTACCATTGACTTATATTTAGTTTGGTTTTGGTGTCAAGTTCGGGTAACCGAACCAAACTTAGGATGAAAGTTCGCCATAATCCGCCGAACCCAAACTTCCACCAGTCCTCTCATCACTAATTGATACCAGCAGTTATTGTGTATGGCACAGAGAACTCATCCAAAATACAATGTATGAAATATCTACTTTCTGCCATGTCACTGTAAAGGTTTGTAGAATGGGAATTGCAAACAGTTAAAAAGGATCAGATGCAAAATTATACAAGATAATAAAATAAGACTTTGTACTACTTGTAACTATTTAGACAATTTATGTGAGTAATTCCATAACTTAACAAAAGCGAAACTGTTTAAAAGCAATTTTAGAGGGACATAAAAACATGTGTTTTTTTTATATTCAGTACTGTGGAAAAGTTTTCAGCATGTGGGGAAAAATGCTGCAAAGTAAGAATGCTTGCAAAAATAAATTTTTTCAGTTAACAGTTACATTTTTATCAATTAGCAAAATATAAAGTGAATGAAAATATGAGAAATCTAAATAAAATCAATATTTGGTGTGACCACTCTTTGCCTTCAAAACAGCATCAAATCATCAATACTTCTAGGAACACTTGCACACACAGTGCCTTGCGAAAGTATTTGGCCCCCTTGAAATTTTCAACCTTTTCCCACATATCATGCTTCAAACATAAAGATACCAAATGTAAATTTTTGGTGTAGAATCAACAACAACTGGAACACAATTGTGAAGTTGAACGAAATTTATTGGTTATTTTAAATTTTTGTGGAAATTCAAAAACTGAAAAGTGGTGCGTGCAATATTATTCGGCCCCTTTACTTTCAGTGCAGCAAACTCACTTCAGAAGTTCATTGTGGATCTCTGAATGATCCAATGTTGCCCTAAATGCCTAATGATGACAAATATAATCCACCTGTGTGTAATCAAGTCTCCGTATAAATGCACCTGCTCTGTGATGGTCTCAGGGTTCTGTTTGAAGCACAGCGAGCATCATGAAGACCAAGGAACACAACAGGCAGGTCCGTGATACTGTTGTGGAGAAGTTTAAAGCCAGATTTGGATACAAAATAATTTCCAAAACTTTAAAAATCCCAAGGAGCACTGTGCAAGGCAAGCGATCATATTGAAATGGAAGGGGTATCTGTTATGACCTGGTGGTCAGGACAACAATGGACCTGGTGGTTAAGAGCACACGGAATGACCTGATAGTTACTGATAATATAGGACGAGCTCTGGGACGTGGGAACTCTGCTGACCGCAATCCCTAATCCTATCAACCACACTAGAAATAGCCGTGGATTGCTCCTAACGCTCCCTATGCAACTCGGCACAGCCTAAGAAACTAGCTAGCCCTAAAGATAGAAAAATAAAGCCTACCTTGCCTCAGAGAAATTCCCCAAAGGAAAAGGCAGCCCCCCACATATAATGACTGTGAGTAAAGATGAAAATACAAACACAGAGATGAAATAGATTAAGCAAAGTGAGGCCCGACTTACTGAACAGACTGAGGATAGGAAAGGTAGCTTTGCGGTCAGCACAAAAACCTACAAAAAGACCACGCAGAGGGTGCAAAAAGACCCTCCGCACCGACTCACGGTGCGGAGGCGCTCCCTCTGCGTCCCAGAGCTTCCAGCAAGCAAGACAACAATCAAAATAGCAAGCTGGACAGAAAAATAGCAACCCAGAGAAAAACAAGCAGTCACTTAGCTTCTGTTGGGAAGACAGGTCACAAGAACGATCCAGGAGTGAACTAGACCAATACTGGAACATTGACAGGTGGCATGGAGCAAAGATCTAAGTGGAGCTAAATAGAGCAGCAGCTAACGAATTAACCTCGTCACCTGTGGAAGGAAACTCAGAAACACCCACAGCCACCAGAGAAAGTCCATGGACAGAACCAGCCGAAGTACCATTCATGACCACAGGAGGGAGCCCGACAACAGAATTCACAACAGTACCCCCCCTTGAGGAGGGGTCACCGAACCATCACCAGAGCCCCCAGGCCGACCAGGACGAGCCAAATGAAAGGCACGAACCAGATCGGCAGCATGAACATCAGAGGCAAAAACCCAGGAATTATCTTCCTGACCATAACCCTTCCACTTGACCAGGCACTGGAGTTTCCGTCTCGAAATACGAGAATCCAAAATCTTCTCCACCACATACTCCAACTCCCCCTCAACCAACACCGGGGCAGGAGGATCAACGGATGGAACCACAGGCGCCACGTATCTCCGCAACAACGACCTATGGAACACATTATGGATGGCAAAAGAAGCAGGAAGGGCCAAACGAAATGACACAGGATTGATAACCTCAGAAATCTTATACGGACCAATAAAACGAGGCTTAAACTTAGGAGAGGAAACCTTCAAAGGAACATAACGAGATGACAACCAAACCAAATCCCCAACACGAAGTCGGGGACCCACACAACGCCGGCGGTTAGCGAAACGTTGAGCCTTCTCCTGGGACAATGTCAAATTGTCCACCACATGAGTCCAAATCTGCTGCAACCTATCCACCACAGTATCTACACCAGGACAGTCCGAAGACTCAACCTGCCCTGAAGAGAAACGCGGATGGAAACCAGAATTGCAGAAAAACGGCGAAACCAAAGTAGCCGAGCTGGCCCGATTATTAAGGGCGAACTCAGCCAACGGCAAAAAGGACACCCAATCATCCTGATCAGCAGAAACAAAGCATCTCAGATATGTTTCCAAAGTCTGATTAGTTCGTTCGGTTTGGCCATTTGTCTGAGGATGGAAAGCCGAGGAAAAAGACAAATCAAGGCCCATCCTAGCACAAAAAGATCGCCAAAACCTCGAAACAAACTGGGAACCTCTGTCAGAAACGATGTTCTCCGGGATACCATGCAAACGAACCACATGCTGGAAAAACAATGGCACCAAATCAGAGGAGGAAGGCAATTTAGACAAAGGTACCAAATGGACCATCTTAGAAAAGCGATCACAAACCACCCAAATGACCGACATCTTTTGAGAGACGGGGAGATCCGAAATAAAATCCATAGGATTATGCGTCCAGGGCCTCTTCGGGACTGGCAATGGCAAAAGCAACCCACTGGCACGAGAACAGCAGGGCTTAGACCGAGCACAAGTCCCACAGATCTGCACAAAAGAACGCACATCCTGTGACAAAGACGGCCACCAAAAGGATCTAGCCACCAAATCTCTGGTACCAAAGATTCCAGGATGCCTAGCCAACACTGAACAATGAATCTCAGAGATAACTCTACTAGTCCATCTATCAGGGACAAACAGTTTCTCTGCTGGGCAACGGTCAGGTCTATCAGCCTGAAATTTTTGCAGCACCCGCCGCAAATCAGGGGAGATGGCAGACAAAATTACCCCCTCTTTGAGAATACCCGCCGGCTCAGGAACACCCGGAGAGTCAGGCACAAAACTCCTTGACAGGGCATCAGCCTTCACATTCTTAGAGCCCGGAAGGTACGAAACCACAAAATCAAAATGGGAGAAAAATAACGACCATCGAGCCTGTCTCGGATTCAACCGTTTGGCAGACTCAAGATAAGTCAAATTCTTGTGATCTGTCAAGACCACCACACGATGCTTGGCTCCTTCAAGCCAATGACTCCACTCCTCGAATGCCCACTTCATGGCCAACAACTCTCAATTACCAACATCATAATTGCGCTCAGCAGGCGAAAACTTTCTAGAAAAGAAAGCACATGGCTTCATCACCGAGCCATCAGAACTTCTTTGCGACAAAACAGCCCCAGCTCCAATCTCAGAAGCATCAACCTCAACCTGAAACAGGAGCGAAACATCTGGCTGGCACAACACAGGGGCAGAAGAAAAACGACGCTTCAACTCCTGAAAAGCCTCTACAGCTGCAGAAGACCAATTGACCACATCAGCACTAGTGTTGAGCGATACCGTCCGATATTTGAAAGTATCGGTATTGGATAGTATCGGCCGATACCCGAAAAGTATCGGATATCACCGATACCGATATCCGATACCAATACAAGTCAATGGGACACCAAGTATCGGAAGGTATTCTGATGGTTCCCAGGGTCTGAAGGAGAGGAAACTCTCCTTCAGGCCCTGGGATCCATATTAATGTGTAAAATAAAGAATTAAAATAAAAAATATTGATATATTCACCTCTCCGGCGGCCCCTGGACATCATCGCGGGTAACCGGCAGGCTTCTTTGTTTAAAATGAGCGCGTAGGACCTGAGGAATGACGTCGTGGCTTCTGATTGGTCGCGTGCCGCCCATGTGACCGCGACGCGACCAATCAGAAGCCGCGACGTCATTCCTCAGGTCCTAAGTTCCTAGAATGAGCGCGTTTAGGACCTGTGGAATGACGTCGCGGCTTCTGATTGGTCGCGTGCCGCCCATGTGACCGAGACGCGACCAATCAGAAGCCGCGACGTCATTCTCAGGCACTAAACTCCCTCTGCGTCCCAGAGCTTCCAGCAAGCAAAACAACAATCAAAATAGCAAGCTGGACAGAAAAATAGCAAACCAGAGAAAAACAAGCAGTCACTTAGCTTCTGTTGGGAAGACAGGTCACAAGAACGATCCAGGAGTGAACTAGACCAATACTGGAACATTGACAGGTGGCATGGAGCAAAGATCTAAGTGGAGTTAAATAGAGCAGCCAGCTAACGAATTAACCTCGTCACCTGTGGAAGGAAACTCAGAAACACCCACCAGAGGAAGTCCATGGACAGAACCAGCTGAAGTACCATTCATGACCACAGGAGGGAGCCTGACAACAGAATTCACAACAGGTATCATACCACTGCAAATCTACCAAGACCCGGTCATCCCTCTAAACTTTCATTTCAAGCCTACATCTACAGTAGATCTTTGGTTAGTTCTCCAAGATGGTTGGAACAACCTCCGTCCTCAATTCCTCTAATTTGTTTGTATCATAGCTGTATGTAGTAATCCAAATTGCACAGGATGTACCATTCTCGTCCTTGAAAGATAATAAATGCATTTCTCTGCAGTCCCTCCTCACAATTTCAAGGCAGAAATTGTCCTTGCTTTCAATTAAAGGCATTTACTCTAGTTTAGGTTATTATTTCTACTACAGCTCTATGTTTGGGTCACTGTCCTGCTGCAGTATAAATTTGCAGTAAATCAAATATATCCCTATGGCACTGCATGATGTATAAGTGTCTGCTTGTATATCTCAGCATTAAGCACATCAACACAATTATTTTTCACCAAATCCCTAAGTCTATTTGCTGAAATGCAGCCCCAACTTGCACAAAACCTCCAACATGCTTCACTGTTGCTGCACACATTTATTATTGTTCTGGTCTTTGGCCCCTTGACAATCAAACTGACTTCTGTCACAACCAAATATTAATCATTTTGACTCCTCAGTCCAGAGCACTTGCTGCCCTTTTTTCTGCATCCCAGTTTCCTAGTTTTTGTGCATAATTGAACCACTTTGCCTTGTTTCTATGTGGAGGATATGGCTTTTTTACTTCAATTCGTCAAAGAAGATCACTTCTGGCCAGATTGATATATCTATATAGCTAGGTCACAATGTTTGCTGACAAAGGGTAGGCTGACCCGTGGATGTTCAGGTCAGGTATTCATAAAAAACTTGGGTTCGGGTAACAGAACAGTACCAGAACTGGACCTGGACCAGGCCCCTTTCAAATGAATATGGGGCTTGAAATTATGGCGGTTTCCACTCTGTCATCTGTGTGACAGCACAGGAAACATCGGTCGATCATCAGTAACCTTGCTGATGTTACCACTGGTCACAGCGCTTTGATTCTCAAGCTGTCATACAGAGGTTACCGCCAGTCAGGAATCAGCTGATGACTTCTAGTCTCATCCTCGTACATCTGGTCATGCTGATAGCAGTGAGAACAGGTGATGCTGATGAAAGAATTCACCAGCCGGCGCCTTTGCATAGTAAGAAAGAGCTCAATGTGATTTATAATTAGTGCAGTGCCTGTGTAGCTTAAATTACATGTATTAACTAGTAACAAAAATAAAATAAAAGACAAAAAATGGCTTGGAGTTCCTCTTATTTTAATACCCAGCTCTGGGAAGGCTGAAATAAACATGAAGCTGCCCAAGCTATTAATATAATTTCACAGCTGTCTGCATAGCCTTTACTGGTTATTAGTGTGTTCTGGACGCTATGCTGAGCAGTCACATTACTAATTTCACCATTCAGCACTGCATGTGTATGTAGCAGAGACAGGATTCATCATTATGGAATAGCGGTGGACAGGTGAGGATTAAATACATTTTTTATTTTATCTTAATAAATGAGTAAAAGAGGGGATTGGTTGTGGAGTGTGTTATTCAATTAAAGGACTTTTCTCTGTGTATGTCTTTATTACTTTTGACTGCGGGATTAGTACTGAGGGTGTACTAGACACCTCTCCATTACTAACCCCTGGTTTTGCGTTCCAATCTAAGGAGTGCTGAAGTGCCAAGTGCCAGATTTGCAGTTGTTCATCAGCCTGGCACTGGTGCTGTGCAGCATGAGCACCAGCTACTATGAACTCAGGTGATCTTACGTTAAGGTAACCGTATGTAAGAGGCCGGCTAATGCAGAGGTTACAATGAGAACCATGGTCTGTGACATGTTTTAACCTTAATTATGTCACTGCTCGTTACTGCAGCCAGCGGTTCTCACTCTAAGCCCACTGTTTTCCGGACTCCGTGGTGAGTGGTCATGTTCCTGTTGTCACCGCTCACCACAGCATCCAGATATAGCAGAGTTGATCTTAACAATATGGATTAACTGCAGAAAGGTGAGGATTACTTAGAATTTTTTTTATTTTATCTTAATAAATGGGTAAAAGAGAGGATTTGTCCAGGAGTGTTTTGTTCAATTAAAGAGCTTTTATGTTTGTGTGTCTTTCTTATTGATGAATACAGTGTTAGTAATGGGGGTGTCTGATAGACACCACTCCATTACTAACCCCTGAACTTATTGTTAGCTGACATTAAAAAGCTGATATCAACCCCAAAATATTACCCCACTTGCCAATGCTCCAGGGCAAGAGTGAAGAGCAGGGCAAAGCATCAGAATTGGCGCATCTAACCAATGCGAGCTTACATATTTTGGCGAGAATATAAACTAATACCTCACATATTTTTTTTAGATATGTTTTTTTTGCATTCCTTCAGGGTGCAGTTGGGCCCATTCTGTCTTGTAAACTGTGGTGTCTGTTCACATGGGATGCATCTTAATAGCACTGGGCAGCCCGCCTGAGCTAATAGAAGGGTGTCACTAATATCCTGTTAACCTGGATGCTGTGCATTACCATAGTGTGAACAGCGCCACATACAAGTCTCTAATGTGCAGTCATATGCCAAGCAGCCACCACCTCCATTAGTTTGGTAGGTTGTGAGTGGCTGCCTCATCGGTATTTCTGCACCTGTGTTGCCATCTTAACCATATGGGTCCACTGCATCCTGATAGTGGATTTGTTTGGAGGCCTAGGCAGGTAAGCATCTCCTGCCCTTTTTGCTATTTTTTTGTGTTTCAACTACTGCAATAAGTTCCCTTGGCTGTAATCAATCCTCAATACTGCTCATTTCTTAGTTAATAAATAACTGTGATAACATGGCATTTAATCTTAATGATCCAGAGATGTAAATTCAGTAATTCAGGTGGCATAGACTGCTACCTTTATGGTGACTTTTGAATTTATGTGTTTGTTCTTCAGTTGGTCAAGAACAATACAATGTTGTCATATGACTCTTAAAAATAGATTTTTGACATTTTTGAGTGGCTGATGTTTGCCTCATATCTTGTCTTGCTTTCTTTGAAAGACAGAGATGCAGAATCTTTGAACAATCAATGTTTGATAAGATGTTGATAAAATGTTGATTGATCATTGTGTGGGGCCATGTGGCTTGTTGACTTGCAAAATAGAGAAGTAAAACCTATTCAAATTGATTAAACATTCAAACAAGTTGAGTTAATCTCATCACACCTTCCTCTTGGCCTCTGGATGATGGCTTGAAGGACAACAGTTGCAAACTATATAAGGGGGACATGCCTGTGTAGCAAGATATCCAGAGATACAAAGAACAAGAGACTCTTTACTAAACCACAGCCAGGAACACTCTACAAGACAGCAGCCAGGACATCATGGCTTTACCATGAGGGACAGAGATTTGACATTCTTCAGGATTCCAGTTTAGTGGACCACGGCCCTGGCTGAAAGAATGCAAATCTGCTCCACTGACCATCACTGAAACTATGGATACATTTGGCGTAGTCAGGATTTAGACAGGTCACCTGAGCCTCATGGATATTTTTGGGAAAGCCAGGATTGGGACCCATCAGTAACCTTGCTCCATGGAGATGTTCGGAGAAGCCATGTTGTGACATTCTCATCACATTTAAAACATGTCTACTTTACATCAGAACAGTTTTTGAAACTTTTTTGTATTGTTAGGAAGTTCGAAGGGTTAAAGGTTTTTCAGCAATTTCTACGTTTTGCAACAATATTTGAAAAACCAATTTTTTTAGGAATCACATCAAACTTGAAGTGACTTGTGACAGTATGACAGAAAATACCCAAATGTGACACTATTATAAAAACTTCACCATTCAAACTGCTCAAAACCATATTTTATAAGTTTATTAACACATCAGATGACTCACAGACACTAAAGCTATCTGGAAGGAAAAATTAAAGTTTAACTTTTTCCCACAAAAATGTTTCACAAGGGTAAAGGGAGAAAATGCAATATAAAATAAATTGTTCAATTTCTTCTGGGTACGCTGATACCCAATATGTGGTGGAAAACTACTATTTGGGTGCACGGCAGGGCTCGGAAAGGAAGGAGCACCATTTCACTTGGAATGCAAAATTGACTGCAATCGATAGCGAACGCCATGTTTGCATTTGGAAAGCCCCTGAGGTGCCTTAACAGTGAAAACCCCTCACAAGTGACATTTTGGAAACTACCCCACTTAAATAATTTATTTACATGTGTGGTGAGCGCCTTGAGCCCCCAGAGGCTTCACAGATAATAAAAAAAATCACATTTTCCCCCAAAAATGTTGTTTTAGCCCCAATTTTTTTATTTTCACAAGAAGAGCAGGAAAAAAAAATGTTGTGCAATTATTACTGAGTACACTGGTATCCCATATGCAGTGGAAAACTACTGCTTGGCCGCACGGCAGGGCTCGGAGGGGAAGTATTCCTATTTTGGCTGTAATAGGATGGGAGACCATATAAGATTTGAAGAACCCCTGACATGCCAAAACAGCGAAGACCCCCCCCACACACAAATAACCACATTTTGGGAGTAGTGAGTATTTTTAACCCTCAGGTGATTCACAAACTTGTATTACATTGGGCTGAGTAAATTAAATATTACTATTTTTCCACAAAAATGTTGTTGTGACCCCAAGTTTATAATTTTCAAAAGGGATAATAAGAGAAAATTAACAGTACAATTTGCTGTGCATTGTCTCCTGGGTGCATTAGTACCCTATAAATGATCAAAAATTACTTTTTGAGGAGCGCCATATTGTAGTGCATATTTTGCATACATTATGTAACTTTGGCGGGTGCTATGTCACATTGGATGAGCCCTTGAGGTCCCAGAAAAACAATATCCCCAATAATTGACCCCATTTTACAAACGACACCTCTCAATGAATTTATCTAGGGGTGCAGTGATCATATTGACACCACATGCATGGCACAAAATCTTACACCTTTGGGCGGTGAAGAAAAAAATAACAGCATTTTTACTAGAAAAACATTTTTTAGCCTCAGATTTTACATTTTCACAAGGGAAAATGGGTAAAAATGGCACCAAAATGTGTCATACAATTTCTGCTGAATGTAGCAATACTCCATATGTACAGTACTGATTAGCCCCACGGCAAAACTCGGGAGGCAAGGAGCATTATTTGACTCTTAAAGAGCAAATTACCATAGAATAGTTTGCGGACTCCATATACAGAAAAATGGGACTGTAGTGCTTAACTGCCCAAGTCTCAGAACTAGTTCCCTCTCAGGATGCAGCAATCCCATTTAATAAAGATGGTGGCAATACAGGTGCAAATACTGATTAAGCAGCCACTCACAACCTACTAACTCATGGTGAAGGTGAATGCTTAGTATTATATTGCACAAAAGAGGCTTGTATAGAGTGCTCGTCACGCATAGGTAATGCACAGTTTCTGGCTAAAGGTACCGTCACACTAGACGATATCGCTAGCGATCCGTGACGTTGCAGCGTCCTCGCTAGCGATATCGTCCAGTGTGACACGCAGCAGCGATCAGGCCCCTGCTGTGATGTCGCTGGTCGGGGAAGAAAGGCCAGAACTTTATTTCGTCGCTGGCTCTCCCACTGACATCGCTGAATCGGCGTGTGTGATGCCGATTCAGCGATGTCTTCGCTGGTAACCAGGGTAAACATCGGGTTACTAAGCGCAGGGCCGCGCTTAGTAACCCGATGTTTATCCTGGTTACCATCGTTAAAGTAAAAAAACAACCACTACATTCTTACCTACCGCTGTCTGTCCTCGGCGCTCTGCTTCTCTGCTCTGGCTGTGAGCGCCGGGCAGCCGGAAAGCAGAGCGGTGACGTCACCGCTCTGCTTTCCGGCCGCTGTGCTCACAGCCAGACCAGAGAAGCAGAGCGCCGAGGACAGACAGCTGTAGGTAAGTATGTAGTGGTTGTTTTTTTTTACTTTAACGATGGTAACCAGGGTAAACATCGGGTTACTAAGCGCGGCCCTGCGCTTAGTAACCCGATGTTTACCCTGGTTACCGGGGACCTCGGGATCGTTGGTCGCTGGAGAGCTGTCTGTATGACAGCTCTCCAGCGACCAAACAGCGACGCTGCAGCGATCCGGATCGTTGTCGGTATCGCTGCAGCGTCGCTTAGTGTGACGGTACCTTTACAGCCTATTAATGACATCCATACTATTAGATCTGGCGAGCTGCCCAGAACTATCTAAATGCATCCCATGAGAGCAGACACCCTAGTTTACAAAAACATATACAGTACCGAGAAAGCTGCAAAACAATGGCTTTGTCAGAAGATGATCTGAGTTGTGAAATTGCCCAGCCTGATTCAAGACCTGAATCCAATTAAAAATTTGTGGGTTTAACTGAAGAGCGCTGCACATTAGAGATGCCTCTACTTCAATAAGAGTGAGTGGTCAAAGAGTGTAAATTCTAAATATGTCATGCTGAGACTCCTACACAAAAAGACTGAATGCTATCATAAGTTCAAACGATACATCAACAAAATATTAGTTTAGGGGTATTCATATGTATGCAGCATTATTTTAATTCTTTATTTTTCTCTTTCCACCCCAAAATATTTTAGTTTATTTTTCAAATGCACAGGAGGAATAGGTGGAAAAAGGTCTGAAATTATTGGCTTTGGTATGGCATTTTAACAGCGGTGTGTATACTTTTTATATCAACTGTACATCAAATAGTATGGACTGAGGCTCTTCTGTCTACATAACAAAGAATTCACTAAAACTGTGCTGTATACATAAGATTTCCTGCTGCATACCTTACATAGACATGCCAGGCAGCTGCTTTGGAGCCTGGTATCAGTGCCAGAATTGGGTTCCCCTTCCGCCAGTCATCAGAAGTTCAACTGTATCGGCATTCTGCATGCTGATATAGTTACAAGCAAAGATGGGGAGGAAGAGTCAGCTGACACTCCATCGACAATCATTCTTTATTGGAGTCTGACGTTTCAGTCAATGGCGCTATGATGTCACTACATTGCTGGACTGAGATGTGCTGTGCTTCAGAGCGCTCGCTGCAGAAACTAGAGCAGCGGGGGATGAAGAGAAAAGGCAATTATTGTTTTTGTTTTTTTTATAAATTGTGTCAGACATAATACTGTGTAGAGGATTAAGGGGAATGGATTATACTAAATAGACTATGGGGAGTCCATTATATTGTATAAACTATGGGGAATGCATTATACTGTGGACTATGGGGAGTGCAGTATTCTGTGTGGTGGACTATTGAGAGTGCATTATACAGTATGAACTAGGAGAGTGCAGTATTCTGTATGGAGGACTATGGGGAGTCCGGCATACTGTGTGGAAGACTATGGGGTGTACATTATACTGTGTGGAGGACTGTGGGGAGTGTAATAAACTCTATTGAGTAGTATGAGTAGTGCATTATACTGCATAGACTATGACTATGGGGATTGAATTATACTGGATGGACTATAGGGAGTACAGAATAGTGTATGGAGGACTATGGAAAATGCATTATACTGCATGGGCTATGGGGAGTGAATTATATACTGTATGGAAAACAATGGGGACTGCAGTATATTGTATGGAGGACTATGGGGACTTCAGTATACAGAAAGGAGGACTATTGGGAGCGCAGTATTCTGTATTGAGGACTATGAGAAGTGCATTATACTGTATGGACTATGAAGGACTATCCAGAGTGCATTATTCTGTATGGATTATGGGGAGTGCATTATGCTATGTAAAGGACTATGGGAAGTGCAGGTCATCACAAGTTCAACTATATCGGCATCCTGCATGCTGATATAGTTACAAGCAATGATGGAGAAGGGAGCATCAGCTGACACTCCTTCACCCATCATTCTTTCTCAAAGTCCGACATCTCAGCACAGCGAGTGTGATGACATCACTACATGGCACACTCACTGTGCTGAGATGTGCGGCACTTCAGGGCGCACGCTGCAGAGATTGGAGCAGTTGGAGAACAGGAAGGAAAGGGGAGTATTGTTTTTTTATTCAATGAACAAATTGTGGCAGACATAATACTGTATAGAGGATTATGGGGATTGGATTATACAATATAGACTATGGGGAGTGTATTATACTGTATAAACTATGGAAAATGCATTATACTGTACGGACTATGGGGAGTGCAGTATACTGAATGAGGACTATGGAGAGTGCATTATGCAGTATGAACTATGGGGAGGGCTGTATACTGCATGGGGGACTATGGGGAGTGCAGTATTCTGGTTGGAGGAATATGGGGACTGCAGTATACTGGCATAATGTGTGGAGGACTATGGGGAGAGCAGCATACTGTGTCGAAGACTATGTGGAGTGTAGTAAACTGTATGAAGGACTATGGGTTGTGCATTTTACTATATCAGGGGTGATCTGATTTTAATGTATAAATATATGAGGGGACAGTACAAAGACTTTTCTGATGATCTTTTTAATCATAGACCTGAAACAGGGACAAGGGGGCATCCTCTGCGTTTAGAGGAAAAAAGGTTTACGCATAATAACAGATGCAGATTATTTACTGTAAGAGCAGTGAGACTATGGAACTCTCTGCCGTATGATGTTGTAATGAGTGATTCATTACTTAAATTTAAGAGCGGACTGGATACCTTTCTGGAAAAGTATAATGTTACAGGGTATGTTAGGTTAGGCTATGGGTTGAACTAGATGGACTTATAGTCTTCCTTCAACCTTAATAACTATGTAACTATGTAACTACAGTGGGGAAAAAAAGTATTTAGTCAGTCAGCAATAGTGCAAGTTCCACCACTTAAAAAGATGAGAGGCGTCTGTAATTTACATCATAGGTAGACCTCAACTATGGGAGACAAACTGAGAAAAAAAAATCCAGAAAATCACATTGTCTGTTTTTTTATCATTTTTTTTGCATATTATGGTGGAAAATAAGTATTTGGTCAGAAACAAACAATCAAGATTTCTGGCTCTCACAGACCTGTAACATCTTCTTTAAGAGTCTCCTCTTTCCTCCACTCATTACCTGTAGTAATGGCACCTGTTTAAACTTGTTATCAGTATAAAAAGACACCTGTGCACACCCTCAAACAGTCTGACTCCAAACTCCACTATGGTGAAGACCAAAGAGCTGTCAAAGGACACCAGAAACAAAATTGTAGCCCTGCACCAGGCTGGGAAGACTGAATCTGCAATAGCCAACCAGCTTGGAGTGAAGAAATCAACAGTGGGAGCAATAATTATAAAATGGAAGACATACAAGACCACTGATAATCTCCCTCGATCTGGGGCTCCACGCAAAATCCCACCCCGTGGGGTCAGAATGATCACAAGAACGGTGAGAAAAAATCCCAGAACCACCCGGGGGGACCTAGTGAATGAACTGCAGAGAGCTGGGACCAATGTAGCAAGGCCTACCATAAGTAACACACTACGCCACCATGGACTCAGATCCTGCAGTGCCAGACGTGTCCCACTGCTTAAGCCAGTACATGTCCGGGCCCGTCTGAAGTTTGCTAGAGAGCATTTGAATGATCCAGAGGAGTTTTGGGAGAATGTCCTATGGTCTGACGAAACCAAACTGGAACTGTTTGGTAGAAACACAACTTGTCGTGTTTGGAGGAAAAAGAATACTGAGTTGCATCCATCAAACACCATACCTACTGTAAAGCATGGTGGTGGAAACATCATGCTTTGGGGCTGTTTCTCTGCAAAAGGGCCAGGACGACTGATCCAGGTACATGAAAGAATGAATGGGGCCATGTATCGTGAGATTTTGAGTGCAAACCTCCTTCCATCAGCAAGGGCATTGAAGATGAAACGTGGCTGGGTCTTTCAACATGACAATGATCCAAAGCACACCGCCAGGGCAACGAAGGAGTGGCTTCGTAAGAAGCATTTCAAGGTCCTGGAGTGGCCTAGCCAGTCTCCAGATCTCAACCCTATAGAAAACCTTTGGAGGGAGTTGAAAGTCCGTGTTGCCAAGTGAAAAGCCAAAAACATCACTGCGCTAGAGGAGATCTGCATGGAGGAATGGGCCAACATACCAACAACAGTGTGTGGCAACCTTGTGAAGACTTACAGAAAACGTTTGACCTCTGTCATTGCCAACAAAGGATATATTACAAAGTATTGAGATGAAATTTTGTTTCTGACCAAATACTTATTTTCCACCATAATATGCAAATAAAATGTTAAAAAAACAGACAATGTGATTTTCTGGATTTTTTTTTCTCAGTTTGTCTCCCATAGTTGAGGTCTACCTATGATGTAAATTACGGACGCCTCTCATCTTTTTAAGTGGTGGAACTTGCACTATTGCTGACTGACTAAATACTTTTTTGCCCCACTGTATATGGGATAGCCTTATACTGAATGGACTCTGAGGAGTGCAAAACAGTGTATGGAGGACTATAGGGAGTGCATTTTACTGTATTGACTGTGGGGAGTGAATTGGAGTACATTATACTGTATGGAGGACTATGGGGACTGTTGTATATGTTATGGATGACTATGGGGGATGCAGTATACAGTATGGAGAACTATGGGGAGTGCAGTATTCTGTATTGAGGACTATGAAGAGTGCTTTATACTGTGTAAAGGACTATGGGAAGTACAGTTTACTGTATGGAGTATGCAGGACTATGGGGAGGGCATTATACTGTATGCAGAACTATGGGGAGTGCAATATACTGTATGAAGGACTACAGGGAGTGCATTATGCTATATGACATACTATGGGGAGTGCATAATACTGTATGGAGGAGTATGGGGAGTGCATTATACTGTATGAACTATGGAGGACTATGGAGAGTGCAGTATGCTGTATGGAGGACTAAGGGGGTGCATTACACTACATGTAGAACCATGGGTGGCACATTATACTATATGGAGGACTATGGGAGTGCATTTTACTATATGGGTGACTATGGGGAGTGTATTATACTGGATGGAGGACTATGTGGAGCACATTCTACTATATAGAGGACTATGGGGAGTGCATTGTACTGTATGAAGGATTATGGGGAGTGCTTTATACTGTATGGAGGACTATGGAGATTGCATTATACTAAATGGATGACTATGAGAAGTGCATTATAATGTACAGTATGTATCACTATGGGGTGCAGTATACTGCACGGAGGACTATGATGATGCATTATACTGCATGGTCTTTGAAGGACCATGGGGATTGCATTATACTTTATGGACTATGGGGGGTGTATTATACTATATGGATGACTATGAGTAGCAGTATACTATATGGAGGATTATGGAGTGCAGTATATAATATGGAGGACTATGGTGCCCATTAAACTATATGGATGGCTACTCGGGGGTCATTATAATATTTGAAGTGCTATATGGGAGCATTTATACATTATGTAGAGCTATATGATGGCCATTATGCTGTATGCAAGCAATTATTCAGTGTGAAGATTTGTGTAGTGTCCATCATACTGTGTGGAGGGCTATGTGGGGGCCATAATACAGTGTGGTGAGGTCTGGCGGACATTAAATTGTATGTAATACACCCATTATAAAGTACTGAATGGAGGGCTGTATGAGGGTCACAGTTGAGGGATCATACTTTTTTGAGGTCACCATACTTTGCCGGGGAAGTAGAGGTGGGGTAAAGTAGGGTCATCATACTGGTGTGTGGAGGGTACTGTGGAGGAATTCATGTGGGGGTATCATACAGTGTTTATGGGTCACTTTAGTGGGCATCATACTTTTTGGGTGCAATGAAAGGGGGATCTAGAGATCCAGTTGCAGGAAAATTAATTTGTAAAGGCTGCAAAGTTGTGAGAGATGCTTTTCTGTGATCCCATGATTTTTTTGGGGGGAGGGGTCAACTAGAGCTTTTTCTATGGGGTCCCATGATTTCCATGTTTTTCAGTATATATCTCACAAGGTAATACACTGGAACTCTTATGTATACATTACATATGATACAGGATACACTGAGACTCTGCTCTTTACATCGGCTCAACAGCTCTTTGTCATTGATTTATTACTGAATGCCATCATAGAAAAATTATATCTTTATGATGAGACTTTTGCATCATGGCAAATAGTTTTTGTATTATGGAACCACATCATAGGGGAAGAAGGAATCAAGATGGTTACATACCAGACATGACATATTAAGTAAAAAAAAATATATATAAAAGGTATTAAAAAACTCCTAAATTATTGTTCAGTAATAACCTCTTTTGCACTACATTAGTAAAATTAGCTAAATTGCGTCTTTAATAATAATAATAATAATAATTAAAAAAATAATAGATGCGCTCAGCATCGGACTGGAGCACTTTGGGCCCACCAGAGAAAATAATTATTGGGACCCACTATGTAGCTACATAGAAATAAATACAAGTCCACCAATTGTGTGGTAAAACATACTATTATCAGGGTATAATATAAGGTAGTACACGTCTTAATTATGTAGCAGGGGTTGGGATAACCCCCTCATAGAATATAACGTAGTTGACTCATAGAATATAAAGTTGCCCCCCTCATAGAATATAATTTAGCCTCCCTCACATATTATAATGTAGCCTACCTCATGGAATATAATGCAGTCCACATAGAATATAATGTAGCCCCCTCATGGGGCATAGTGCAGCCCCCTCATAATGTATAATGCAGCCCCCATTAAATATACTGAAGCCCCCTCACTGGGCATAATGCAGCCCTCTCATATAGTATAATGCATCTCCCCTCATATAGTATAATACAGAAAACCTCATAGTGTATAATGCAACCCCCTCATAAGGTATAATGCAGCCCCCCATAGGGTATAATGCTGCCCCCATCATAGGGTATAATGCTGCCCCCTTATACAGTATAATACAGCCCCCTCATGGGGTATAATACAGCTCTCCTCCACCTCCATCATTGTTCTCCTCCTCCACCCCATCATTGTCCTCATCACCACCTCCATCATTGCCTTCTCACCCACCACCCCTATCATTGCCCTTTTCTCCACCTCCATCATTGTTATCTCCCCCACCACCCAGATCGTTGCCCATTCCACCACCTCTATTATTGCCTCCTCCCCCTCCACCACCATTGTCCTTTCCACCACTACTATCATTGTCCTTTCCACCACAACCATCATAGCCTTCTCCCCCACCACCCCATCAGTGCCTTCTCCCCACCAATCCCATCATTGCCCTTTCCACACCTGTATCATTGCTTTCTAACCCCCACTCCCATCATTTCCCTCTCCATCTCCTCCAGCATTGCCTTATCCCCCACCACCCCAATCATTGCCCATTCCAACACCTCCATCATTGCCTCCCCACCACCCCATCATTGCCCTTTCCACCATCTCCATCATTGCCACCTCCCTCACCCTCATCATCCTTTCGACCACCAACAATATTGCCTTCTCCCCACCATCCCATCACTGCTCTCTCCATCACCCACATCATTGCCCTTTCCAATACACACACAGCACCGCACCACTCACACACACATCACTGCACCACATGCACACACAGCACTGCACCACATACACACACATGCACGCAGACAGACATACAGTACCACTCAACTCTCTGCATGTTCTCTGCAGCCGCAGCATATCCTGGCAGCATCTTCGTTGCCAGCAGCTTTCTCTCTGAAACAGCTGCGTGCTGAATGATGATGACATCCAGCTGCTGCTGTGTCAGACAGGAAGCGCTGGGCAGGAAGCAGTATGTCATCGGATCCCTGCAGCTCTGCTCCGCTGTCATTGCCTGCCAATTGCCCTCATTGATAGCCACCCTGCAGGGGCCTTCCTCTGGGGCCCCAGTACACCTGCTTTAGCTTTACATGTGGGCAGTGTTAGCCTCTGCCTGCAGCTAACTCTGCCTGCTATTAAAGTGAAATGAATATTCACTCCTCTCTACACCCATGAGAGCATGGGGAAAAGTGAATATTAATTTCTCTTTAGCAGCGGGGAAAGGCTTCTGTCTCCAGCTTCTTCTCAGCTGATACTGGGTGGGCCCTCCTGACTCATGGGCCCCATAGCAGTTGGTTGTACCGTTATTAGTGACACACCACTGTCTGGGGCCCCTGGAGCGGCGGGGGCCCGAGGAAGCTGCCGGACCTGTATGCCAGCTGGTGTAAGTGCCTGGGATAACTGGAAAATCCTTCAGTTCCCCCGGTGGGCCACTCTGTCTTTGGATGCGCTGCCAGCAAAGCAGTTGCCATCTCTTAAAAGTAAGAGTCACAATAGCCCCATTAATGTGACAGCCACACCATTAATAGTCACAGCCAGAGTGCCTCCAAAACTGTCCAAGTTATGAAAGTCACAGTGCTTACATAACATGGAAAGCCCCAATGTCCCTTCCAGTAATTGATCCACTATGTCACCGCTAGTTTCAACTATAATGCCCCATTATTAAATAACACAATGCTGCCTATGAATGCAAGTCAAAAGGCCCAATAAACACCGTCCAAAATGTTTATGTAAATAACATCCACAGTGTACTAGACACTTTGATCATGTACTCTATGCCGTATTTTACTGATCTTATCTCCTCACTCAATCTTTATGCATGATCATCAGTAGCACTAAAATATTATATACTATGAAAGCGATGGAGACACATTGAGAGCAGTTTTCCACTATACATGCTTTGCTTATCATACCAGTTAATTGCACAATAACTAATGCTCTTTTTGGTATACTTGATCTCTTACAAAATAAAGTGCAAGATAAATAATCAATCATTTAAAAAAAAATCTCTATATATACGGTAATGGTCTAAGGTTCACTTCCATCTGTTTACCTATTTGTCTGTTTGTCTGTAACAGAAAACCCACGTCGCTGATTGGTCGTGAATTGGCCCCTCCCTACTCCCCTCCAGTCAGTGCCCCTCCATACTCCCCTCCAATCAGCACCCACATAGCGTTTTAGCAGTCCGTTAAACAGACTGCGCTACACTGCGGCATAACATGGTGTAATGCAGTTCGTTAACACTGCCATTAACCCTGTTATCGGGCGCATCGCCAATGCATGCCATACTGGCCATGCACTAGCGATGTGCCGTCATTCTGTGACGGACCCGGAAACGCTGCCTGCAGAATTTCCGGGTCCGTCACTGCTTTTGACAAGTGTGACCAACTTTTTTACTATTGATGCTGCTTATGCAGCATCAATAGTAAAAACTTTTAATGTTAAAAATGATAAAAAAATAAAAAACTAGTGATATTCTCACCTTCCAGCATCCCCGGCAGCTTTTCCAGCTCCTCGCGATGCTAAGGTCCTAGTAATCCTTTGCGGTAATGAACCCAGAAGACGTAGCGGTTTTGCAAGATGGCTACATCATCACGGGTTATTGCCACAAAGCATCACTGGGAACGGACCTGGTGAGAGCATCGCTAAAGGCCTGGGATGGATCCGGGGGTCGCCGGAAGGTGAGTATATAACTATTTTTTATTTTAATTATTTTTTTAACAGGGATATGGTGCCCACACTGCTATATACTAAGTGGCTGTGTTATATACTATGTAGCTGTGCTATATACTAGGTGGACTGTGCTATATACTATGTGGGCTGTGTTATATACTACGAGGGCTGTGTTATATACTGCGTGGGCTGTGTTATATACTACGTGGGCTGTGCTATATACTATGTGGGCTGTGTTATATACTACGTGGGCTGTTTTATATACTGCATGGGCTGTGTTATATACTACGTGGGCTGTGCTATATACTCTGTGGGCTGTGCTATATACTACGTGGGCTGTGTTATATACTACATGGGGTGTGTTAAATACTACGTGGGCTGTGCTATATACTACGTGGCTGTGCAATATACTAAGTGGTTTTGCTACATACTACATGGCTGTGTTATATACTGCGTGGTTTTGCTATATAGTACGTGGCTGTGCTATATACTACGAGGCTGTGCTATATACTATGTGGGCTGTGTTATATGCTACGTGGGCTGTTATATACTATGTGGCTCTGCTATATAGTACGTGGCTGTGCTATATACTACATGGCTGTGCTATATACTACGTGGCTGTGTTATATACTACGTGGCTTTGCTATATAGTATGTGGCTGTGCTATATACTATGTGGCTGTGCTATATACTATGTGGGCTGTGTTATATGCTATGTGGGCTGTTATATACTATGTGGCTCTGCTATATAGTATGTGGCTGTGCTATATACTACGTGGCTGTGCTATATACTATGTGGACTGTGTTATATGCTATGTGGGCTGTGCAATATACTACGTGGCTGTGTTATATGCTATGTGGCTGTGCTATATGCTATGTGGGCTGTGTTATACGCTACATGGGCTGTGTTATATGCCACGTGTTCTATATACTATGTGGCTGTGTTACATAGTATGTGGCTGTGCTATATGCTACGTGGACTGTGTTGTATACTATGTGGGCTGTGTTATATGCTAAATGGTTGTGCTATAGTTCTCTGCTGTATCTGTGCATCATGAATCGTGGTATGTGTTAAAGGGGGGGCCCACTCAGACTCTTTCACCCGGGGCCCTGAAAAACCTGGAGCCGGCCCTGGCTTTACTGATTGGTCATGCCCGGCAGGACGCGACCAATCAGCGACAAGCGCGGTCTGGCCGCGAATTGGCGAGGGATTTGAACCATGCTTTGCTGATTGGTCACGCCCGGCCGGCTGGCCGAATCCTGTGTATTCATTGCATTATTCTTAAATCTTCATAAATAAACTACATACATATTTTAGAATACCTGATGCATTAGAATCAGGCCACCATCTAGTGTAATATATAAATTCCCTAACCAAATAAAACAATGCATTACAGATTGTCTGCAGCTGTGCATCACTTGCTGCTGTCAAAAGATTTTGTCTATTTACATTTACATTTGAAAGTTAAATATATAGTTTTAAATATTTAACATTCTTAAGTGTCCATTAATCAGTTATGGCAAGCATTGTTAAGCTAATCAATAATAGAAAATATGTAATAAGTCAAATAATATTGATAACTAGACATTTGGCTCACACGGGTGTAGAGTAAGAAAAGGAGACATTGAAATCAATATTTTCCTCATCTGTTCTTAAAACAGTAGATAAACATCTCTTATATTAATTATATATTAAAATATAAAAATAACATATATAATGCAAACATTCTATACTTTAAAGAATATTAAATTAATTCTACGGCTTTAAATTCAAATATTTTAGGTTACTTGGTTAATAGAACCATTCAATATATAATCCAAATTAAAAAAAATAGCTTTAGTTTACTATCACTTTAGAAAACAGTAAAGCAAGATGCTAATATAAATTCACTGTACTAGATTATTAATGTAAAATACAAGAAGCATCTTTCATAAAGAATTAGATGTCAGATGTATGTGTATGGCTCGCAAGTTGAGCCCGCAAATCCTTGCTGGGTTATAAAGCTGGCATCTGCCTGAAAACAGCAACTATTACAGCTAGCTTTTATTGTAGCTGTGTACTGCTTCCTGACACTTTAGATAAACATTGGCGATTGCTGGGCTTTATGCATTGCCGACGTTTCTCTTTGACAGGTGGTCTCGCAGTGCTGAGGACCCCCACGGGTTCTAACAGGTAACCTTCGGATCCCCCATGACAGCGATCACAGGGGACCTGACGGTTGTTATGGCATCTAGAGGTCACATGATGATCTCCTTGTCTGCTAGTTACAGTGACCTAACAAATAATGGTAAACTGACTGAACAGAGAATTAGTCTGAACTTGGTACATGCCAAAAACCAATTAACATAGCAAATAGTGAAATGGTTGCACTCAATTGTGCTAAAGCAAGTGAACGTGTGATACATGAAATGTGAATAGCATAATGGCTTGTGAAAACTATGAAAAATCACATGAGATGCTTAGCACAAAATTTGGCAAAAAAAATGTGAGCCCATCCACCAGCGTCAAGGTAATCCCATGGATCGAATGGGTCACTGACCTAACTGCCTAGTGTGAACTAGATAGGGTGTTCAAGTCAGAAAAAGACTACTTCTCTATTCAGTCAGCTTACCATTATTTGCTATGTACCATTTTTTCTGACTTGAACACCCTGCCCTTCACCATACTGTGATTTTAATTACATCCAATCATATTTGGTTCTGACCTTCCTATAAATACAGGCTTTACCAAGACATTAGCCAGAGGTAAGTGTTCACACTAGGCAGATAGGTCAGGGACCCATCCGATCCATGGGATTACCTTGACGTTGGTAGATGGGCTGACATTTTTTGGCAAAAGTTTATGCTAAGCATCTCATGTGTATTTTCATAGTTTTCACAAGCCATTATGCTATTCACATTTCATGTATCACAAATTCACTTGCTTTAGCACAATTGAGTTACAGTGACTTGTTAAGGTACCGTCACACTAAGCGACGCTGCAGCGATACCGACAACGATCCGGATCGCTGCAGCATCGCTGTTTGGTCGCTGGAGAGCTGTTACACAGACAGCACTCCAGCGACCAACTATGCCGGTAACCAGGGTAAACATCGGGTTACTAAGCGCAGGGCCGCGCTTAGTAACCCGATGTTTACCCTGGTTACCAGCGTAAAAGTAAAAAAAAAAAACACTACATACTTAACTTCCGCTGTCTGTCCCTCGGCGCTCTGCTTCTCTGCCCTGTGTAAGTACAGCGGCCGGAAAGCACAGCGGTGACATCACCGCTCTGCTTTCCGGCCGCTGTGCTTACACAGGGCAGAGAAGCAGAGCACCGAGGGACAGACGCGGAAGGTAAGTATGTAGTGTTTTTTTTTTTTTACTTTTACGCTGGCAACCAGGGTAAACATCGGGTTACTAAGCGCGGCCCTGCGCTTAGTAACCCGATGTTTACCCTGGTTACCAGCGAAGACATCGCTGAATCGGCGTCACACACGCCGATTCAGCGATGTCAGCAGCAAGTCCAGCGACAAAATAAAGTGCTGGACTTTCTGCAGCGACCAACGACATCACAGCAGGATTCTGATCGCTGCTGTGTGTCAAACTGAACAATATCGCTAGCCAGGACGCTGCAACGTCACGGATCGTTAGCGATATCGTTCAGTGTGACGGTACCTTTAGACTCAGCCAGCAGCTGAGTCTAATAGGCAATCTGCCAGTATAAAACTGACAGATATCAAGCATTGCAATACGTGTTGTAGTTCTGCCGGGTTGAAACAGTGCGACAGATAGGCAGGGACCACAGAAATTTCAACATAAGTGTCTTTATTTTCAGACTCACATAAACAGAAGTGATATCCTCTGAATCGTAGCCAGGTTTCCATAAATAGTCCTTGTTCCAACCTGTTTCCATGGGCAATGACATTGCTGTAACTCCTGGGTGCGTCAGCCGCTGTGAAGCCCCTGTCTCTGTGTTAGCTTCACACAGGTGTGGGTAGCGCAGAGCCTCCTGCTCTGCAGCTTGCAAACTCCAAGCTGACACACCCAAAGCCAAACTATGAGATTAAATGGAATGGTGGCCATAGAGTCACATAAAAAACCTGGAGTGGAGAGAGAGCTTCACCCCACTAACAAACCTGCAAATGCCTCTAAAAATAAAGCCCTTGTCGGGTTTCTCCTAAACGTCTGACTGGATCAACTACTTGGACCCAATCCACACTTCCTTTTATCTTGCCGTGTGATTCACAGGTGTTCTGCTGTAAACACAAGGCATTCCAGAGGGTTTAATAAGACTCCATCTGCATCTTGGGGGACACATATCAACCCTCATATACGATCTCACTCTCTAACTAACAGTGTGTGTTGCAATGTATGAGACATTAGTCATAAAAAAAAAAAAAAAAAGTCCCGCGCATGAACTAAGTAAATATTTTTTTAAATCTATTACAAAAAAAATCACAAAATAAATAATAATAGAAAACAAAAAACATTAAACCAATAAATATGTATATTTATGTAATTTTAAAAAGTACACATTTTATGTATTGCCACATCTGGAATGACCTGACCTATAAAACTCTGACACCAGATAACCCCTTCAGTGCATAACATAAATAAATGGGTCAAAAAACTATGCTTTTTCATCTTACTGCCGAACAAAAGGTTGAATAAAACACGATCAAAAAGTCAAATGGAAATTAAAATGGTAATGCTGAAAACGTCATCTTGTCCCACAAAAAATAAGCCATCATATAGCTCACCAGGAGAGAAATAAAAATGTTATAGCTCTCAGAATAAGGCGATGTAAAAACAATACTTTTTTCTAAAAAAAAAAAAAAATAGTTTTTACTGTGTAAAAGCAAACTTAAAAAAAAAATTATACACAGTAAATGAGATATGTAATCATATTGATCCCCAAAACATAAAGTTGACTAGAAAGAGATGAAAAAATGTTACGAGCCCGGATTGCGAGCTTACATATCTTGGCCAAAATATTGACCAAATATAATTTGGTACAAAAACCTTTGTTTGCAATTACAGAGATCAATGTTTCCTGTAGTTCTTGACCAAGCTTGCACAGACTGCTGCAGGGATTTTGGCCTGCTTCTCCATACAGTTATTCTCCAGATCTTTCAGGTTTCAGGGCTGTTGCTGGGCAACATTGAGTTTCAGGTTCCTCCAAAAATGTTCTATTGGGTTCACATCTGAAGACTGGCTAGGCCACTCCAGGACCTTGAAATGTTTCTTACGGAGCCACTTCTTGGTTGCCCTAGTTGTGTGTTTTGATTCATGCTAGAAGACCCAGCCATGACCCATCTTCAATGCTCTATGGCATTGCACCTACTGTTTGTGTTGGGGGACACTCGCTTGGCACAGGATTAAAGCACTCAGGCACGGCTCCACATAAACAGTCTATTCCACATTATTAAATGTCATAAACCGCATCACAAACAGTTCATTACAGTTCATTACATATATCAACGGAACACATTAACCACCGACAGTCTGTCCCAATGGCAGATACATCTCTGCCCTTAACTCCCTGTTATCTGGAGTTAACTTACAGGAGCTCTGGCTCCACACACTGACTCCGGTAAGTGCTGGTTACCAGGGGAAAGCACACAGTACCCATCTACAGTAGCCATCACAGGCTCTGTAGATGCGGCCTCTCTGTGTGCTTTTCAGGAAGTCTAGTCCCAGGCACTTCCAAGACACAGGCCATCAGTACATGGTCTCACCAGGTGCTTCCAGGACTCCACTCCACTCCAGGACAATACAACACACTGACCATTCCAGGACTCACACTCTCAGCAGGTGCTTTCAGGAAACCAGTCCATCCCAGGACATTCCAACACACAGGCTATTCCAGGACTAACACTCTGAACCTTCCAGGTCCATACACTCTCAACCATTTGACCCACACCCTGGTCACATTACATAGTTGTGACCATTCCCACAGGTGGGAGGTGTGTGTGTGTGTGGCTAGTTCGACCTGCCCATCTGTTCAAACTAGCCCTATGAGCCCTCCCTTATAAGTAAACACAGCAAACCATATAATTTTGGGAACTCACTCTGTGACACATACCGGCCATTTACAATCCTGGTGGTCACTAATTCACCATCATAATTATACGTCCAAATGCATCCTGAAGTGCACACACAGATCACCCTGGCTGCAACATGGTCACTGTATCACATACCCCCTCCATCTGTTCAAACTTATGGGGTTGAACACTTGACATAAACCAGGGCTCCCGATAATGGGTACCCATATCACCGAGTCCTACAAGTCGAGAGAACCGTCTCAGTCGGGTTTGGGCGTCATTCAGCATCACACCTTTGTTAGGTCTCCACCACCCACAGTGGCCAGTTTGTTGGCCTTGGGCTTCAACCTTTGAGTCACCATCTGTCTGACACCAGACCCTTTTTAGCCAATCCACTTTCCAAGTGTACCCTTCACGTGACATTTCTTTCCATGGCCACCTCCTACTGTTGTTGCGGTCCTGAGTCCACTATCCAGTCGAACCTATTGTCTGGTCTGAATCGGACTCTTTGTTACTATGTCTGCTACCGGGTCTCCCGCCTGGGTCACTCAGCCCTGAGCTAACAGAGGAGTCACTACTTTGAACTCTTCTATTCTTTAGTGTATCTTTTTTTATCTCCATACCCTGGGTTGAAAGTGGTTGCCATGTTATATTCTGCAGCTGTTTGTTTATCTTCAGACGGTCCAGTCTTAGCTGCTCTATCTCCTTCAGATATGTAAACTGGTATTCGAGAAGTATTTGAATGTTCCTGAGGCTTTCTACTGAGCCAATTACGACAAATAGAACCATCCCATCTTCACCAGATACCTGGACTTCAACGACATCTGGAATCCTCTCTTTTGTCCCCGGATATATTCACCAGGTCCTGCATCAGTTTTCCAAATCTTCCACTGACTTTTCTCACCAGATTTCTGGGTACTTGAACGACATCTACCAGAAAGCTCAGTCTACTTTGAGATTTTCTGGCATGCTCCAAACGTTGAGCGACTTCCTTATTTCTCAACAGGATCATCTGTTTCGTGCGGAGGCACTGTAGATGCATATCCTTCAGAATAGCCACCCGCTTCACTGTGACTTCCCTAGTCGACAGTATCACCAACTGCTTCTTCTCTGGTGCCCAGTTCACACAACAGGCTTCTACTTCTTTTTAAAGGCCTCATGCACATCCTCACTGGTACATGCTTCTCACACGTCTTCATTTACATCTATAACAGACTTGAAGGGTGGAGCCTCATTCTCTTCATGGACAGACGGCTCGCGTTTTGCTTCGGACTTTTCCATCAAGACATATGCTACAACCAGGTGACTGTCCTGTTCTGCTTTTAGTGCTAACTCTTCATTCACTTTACACTCTTCCAGACCCCTGGCCAGGATGGGCATTGGCAGCTTCACCTCGTTACGACTCTGGCACAGCCGATGTGAGTCTACGACCAGCATCTCCTTCTCTTGCAGAAGACCACCTAAAGTTTCTCTGAGCACTTCCACATCTTCCCTTAAGGCTTTATTCACACTTTGCCACATTGACAGGTGACCTCTGAGCTCAGAGACTTCCTTCTCCAGCTCATCCACCCTGTGCTCAGCTGCTTGTCTCAGATGCCTGAACTCGGCCTGTAAATCTTTCACCTTTTGCTTCTCAAGAGTCAACTCATTGGCGAGATCCTGGACCTCCTGTGCTTTCTCTCTGAGCTGAGCCTTGATTACGGAGAGCTCAGACTCCAGGTGATGCACCTGATCCAACTGTGCGGAGTTGGCGGCTTCCAAACTCGACACCTTCAACCTCTCATTTGCCAGCTGTTGACAGACCTGAAGTTGTTGGGTGACAGCAGCCGAATTCTCCTCTTTATCAATCTTCTCAGAGAGTGCAATTTGTTCAGTCCCTTTGCCTCTTTTACGTCTCCGATGACGGGAGGAAGACTTGCCACTTGTACCAGCTTTACTGCACTCTTTTACGCTTTTGTCACTGTCTGAATGGGAGCCACCACCACCCGATCGGTCATACTGGACCCAGCAGTCCTCAATTCTAATGGTGTCGGACCCCATTCCTGGAGCTTCACCGTCTTCAACTGTCACACCTATGATCACCTCTGCCAAGTCCCAGAGTTAGTCAGACCCACATTTCTGTCCAGTCACATGTTCTGGTATGGCTTCCACTGTCATCCTGACTTCACCTTGTTGAGCAGTGTTGTTCCACTGTGTCAGTGCTTCTGTCAGCACACCATTACATAGTAACATAGTTAGTAAGGCCGAAAAAAGACATTTGTCCATCCAGTTCAGCCTATATTCCATCATAATAAATCCCCAGATCTACATCCTTCTACAGAACCTAATAATTGTATGATACAATATTGTTCTGCTCCAGGAAGACATCCAGGCCTCTCTTGAACCCCTCGACTGAGTTCGCCATCATCACCTCCTCAGGCAAGCAATTCCAGATTCTCACCGCCCTAACAGTAAAGAATCCTCTTCTATGTTGGTGGAAAAACCTTCTATCCTCCAGACGCAAAGAATGCCTCCCTGTGCCCGTCACCTTCCTTGGTATAAACAGATCCTCAGTGAGATATTTGTATTGTCCCCTTATATACTTATACATGGTTATTAGATCGCCCCTCAGTCGTCTTTCTTCTAGACTAAATAATCCTAATTTCGCTAATCTATCTGGGTATTGTAGTTCTCCCATCCCCTTTATTAATTTTGTTGCCCTCCTTTGTACTCTCTCTAGTTCCATTATATCCTTCCTGAGCACCGGTGCCCAAAACTGGACACAGTACTCCATGTGCGGTCTAACTAGGGATTTGTACAGAGGCAGTATAATGCTCTCATCATGTGTATCCAGACCTCTTTTAATGCACCCCATGATCCTGTTTGCCTTGACAGCTGCTGCCTGGCACTGGCTGCTCCAGGTAAGTTTATCATTAACTAGGATCCCCAAGTCCTTCTCCCTGTCTCCATTGTACTCAGCCCTAATGGTTGCTACTGGCAATGACCCATCACAGTCACCCCAGGAGTCTGTGTCACACCCCACAGTATGCTGAACCCTCAAGTTCCACTCTATATGTGTGTCAGCTCTACTCTTTATTTACCACATCATTATCAGTCATTTTGTGGTACCCGTCAGGTGACATCATGTCAGTAAGTTGGGCAGATGCACCATTCCCACTGGTCAACCCGATGTCTGACCCTTCAATTTTGGGAGGTATTACTGTCTTAATGTATGCCCCAGCAACAGTATAACGACCTCCATCTTCCTGCTGAGAGGGACACCCTCCTCCCACAAGTCTGAGAATAACTTAGAGTCATGGCCTACTATCACTGGACAAGTTAAGTTTGGAACTATGGCGGCCTCCAGACTTGTATGGCCCCTTACTGACTCAAAGTGCAATAGGGCTACCGAATAAACCTTAGTGTCCCCATGGATGCATGTGACCTCTTTCTTCTTTTTGGACATAATACTAATTGATCCTCTGCAGACTTTACCAGGGTTAATGATCTGCCCGAATCAACCAGAACAAATACATCTTCTACCTCTGCATTCAGGTCCAGAACACACCCCTGTAGCGTCGTACCAGGAGGGTAGTTCTTATAGCAAATTGGACATGCATAATACCATTGTCCCTGGCAACCATCCATCTGTAACACCCCTCTAACTTTGGGAGGCTCCACCCCTTTTTGGGTAACTACCACTTCCTGGGACTCCTTATTAGTCAAGTAAACAAAAGCACAGCATGGACCTACAAAGCATGAACTACTTTGTTCCCGGCTACAGTCCAATGGTGCATTCACTGCCGCCTCTTTTTTGCCATCACCACCATTTGGGTTACTGACCCCTTTTGGGACTAAACCCCCTTTACAGTCACCATCCCCTTTTGGGCAACTACTCCCTTTTGGGATACTTCCCCCTTTTGGGACTCTGCCCCTTTTTTGGCGACCATCCTTGTTTGGGTTACCGCCTCCTTTTTTGGAACACCACCCCCTTTCCTGGGGTACACCCCGTGGACTCCCTACCATACACTCAGGCCCCAGTTCGTACAGTACACCAATGTGTATCTGGTCTTGCACTGGCCCTCTAAGAGTCTGCACAATCTAAACCAATGTCATTACGACACCTCACCAGCTTTGCTGGCGCTACCACAGCTCCTGCTGCAGTCACAAACCACCGGCACCTCCGGTTGCTGATCACAAGCCGCTGCTGCTGCCACTACAGCTCCGGCTGCTGCAGAACCTCTTGCTGTAACTGCAGCTCCTCCTGCGAGGCTTTGTAGGACTCCGCACCGCAGACTTCATGGACCCGCCGATCCACGGCAACTCTTCGTAACCCTACCTACTGGGCCTACTGTTTGTATTGGGGGACACTTGCTTGGCACAGGATTAAAGCACTCAAGCACGGTTTCTTCACATAAACAGTCTTTTCCGGTTTCTTAAACGTCATAAACCGCATCATGAACAGTTCATTACAGTTCATTATATACATCAACGGAACACATTAACCACTGACAGTCTGTTCCAATGGCAGATACGTCTCTGCCCATAACCCCTGTTATCTGTAGTTAGCTTACAAGAGCTCTGGCTCCACACACTGACTCCTGTAAGTGCTGGTTACCAGGGGAAAGCTGCCTCACTGGGGTCACAGTCCTTGTAACCAGGGCACCTCAGATAGTCCAGACCCGTAGTAGGAACTGCCGCAAAGCCTCACTGGGAGCGGAAGCATCACGAGGAGTGGGAACGCTGCGAGGGACACCGGAAGGTGAGAATATCACAATTTATTATTTTAATTCTTTTTTTTTTAAATTATATGGTTCCCAGGGCCTGGAGGAGAATCTCCTCTCCTCCACCCTGAGTACCAACTGCACATGACCCGCTTACTTCCCGCATGGTGGGCATAGCCACGTGCGGAAAGTAAGCAGATCAATGCATTCCTCAATGCATTCCTATGTATGCGGAATCCCCACGTTTCCGAACAAAGCATGAACATGCTACGTTTTTTTCCTGAATGCGATTAAGCCGCGGAAAAAAACGCAACATGTGAACAAAAATTGCGGATTGCATTCTAATAATTGGATTTTTAATGTATGCATTTTTTTCACGGTTTTATTGCGTTTTTATAGCGAAAAACCACGAAAAAACCGCAAAAAATCCTTAAATTTTGGGCTTACAGTACAGACTCCCTCTGCAACACATACCAGCCATTTACAATCCTGCCTGTCACTAATTCACCACCATAAATATGCGTCCATGTGCATCCTGAAGCACACACACAGCGCCCCTTGGCTGCCACATGGGTCACTGCATCACAGCTCTTACTGAGGGAATGAGATTGTTGGCCAAAATCTTGTGATTAGTGTTGAGCGATACCTTCCGATATCAAGAAGTATTGGTATCGGATTGGATCGGCCGATATCCAAAAAATATCGGATATCACCGATACCGATACCCGATACCAATGCAAGTCAATGGGACACAAATATCGGAATGTAAATAAGCCCTTTCTGTAATTCTACATCCTGTTCTGGAGGGGTGAAGAGTGTGGACGGTGTGTGGATGGACACTGTGCATGTCTGTGTGTGCGGGCGGGGTCTGTGCGGGCATCCCGGGAATCTGTACGGGCGTCTCAGGTGTATGTGCAGGCTGCTGGGGGTCTGTGTGTGCCTGCCGGGGCTCTGTGTGTGCTTGCCAGGGCTGTGTGCGGGCTTGCCGGGGCTCTGTGTGGCTTGCCAGGGTTCTGTGCGGGCTTGCCTGGGCTCTGTGCGGCCTGCCGGGGCTCTGTGCGGCTTGCCGGGGCTCTGTGCAGCTTGTCGGGGCTCTGTGCGGGCTGCTGGGGGTCTGTGCAGGCATCGTCCGATGGGACTAAAAGTCCCATCGAAAGATGCCTGCAACAGTGACAGTGATTGACACATTAGCCAATCATGAGCAGTAGTAGTCCCATCATCCGGTTAAAGTGTTGAATGTAAAAAAAATATACTACATACAGGACATACTACATACATACTACATGCATACTACATACACACTACATACTACATGCATACTACATACTACATACGTACTACATACATACTACATACAATACATTCATACATTCATACATTACATACAATACATACATACAGACATACAGTACATATAACATAGAGTACATAATCACCATTACTTGTCATTTTTTCCCCCGAAGACAGTGTCATCTGTAAAAAAGATTAAACTAACAAACAACCAATATACTCTCTGTCCATAGAAATCCACGAGTGTCCCACGACGATCTCCCGTGGAGGACGGCAGCATCAGCTGATGTGACCGCTCTCTAAGGGCTCCATGAACACAATGACGGAGGAAGGTATCCTTCCGCACTGTATTCCTCCGCCGCTGAAAACAAATAGTCCCTAGTCTCACTTTTGGCATTGCTGTATGGGAAATTTTCCCACACAGCAATTGCCATAAAGTGAGACTTTGTCCTAAGATAACCTCTCAGTGATGCACTGCAGGAGCCATTGTCTCCTGTCAGTGTGTCATGGAGGGCCCTATAGAGCAGTGACATCACCCGATGTCACTGTTCTACAGGGAAGATCGTCGTGGGACACTCGTTATTAATTGGACTACGGCAGACAGGTAGTATATGGTTTATTATTTTACGTTTTTTGCAGGTGCTGAAGTATGGTAAGTAAGGTTAAATGAAGAATATTAAAATACTTTTTTCCTAATGTGTGTGTTTTATTAACCCTTTATTACTATTGGATTAATAATGGATAGGCGACTTATTGACGCCTCTCCGTTATTAACCCAGCTTAATGTCAGCTTGCAACAGCAAGGTGACATTAACCCCTCATTAGCCCATATCCCACCGCTACACGGGCGTGGGAAGAGAGGGGCTAAGTGCTGGAATTGGCGCATCTGGTATTTGTAGCCGGGGGGCCAGTATTCATGGCCCCTCTCTAGGCTATGAATATCAGCCCGCAGCTGTCTGCATAGCCTTTCTGGCTATAAAATATATGGGGACCCCACGTCATTTTTTTGGGGGGTCCCCCTATTTTAATATGCAGGCTGATATTCGTAGCAAGCTACAGATATTTGCCCCCAGCCGTCGGCTTTCCCCCTCTGGCGCAGAAAATTGCGCGGGAGCCCACAACGTTTTTTCCATCTTTTTTTTTAATTCAATACTCATTAAGGCTACTTTCACACTTGCGTCAGTACTGGTCCGTCGCTATGCGTCAGGTCGACATACCGACGCACGTTGTGAAATTTGTGCCCATTCTGAAGTGCATGGAGGAGGGGGCGAAGATTCGGCAGCGCATGTGTGGTAGAAAATGGCGGATGCGACAGACAAAAAAACACTCACTTGAACGCTTTTTCGTGCCGATGGTCCGCCAAAACACGATGGATCCCTTGCACGATGGACGCGACGTGTGGCCATCTGTCGCGATCCATCGCTAATACAAGTCTATGGGTAAAAATCGCATCCTGCGAGCACATTTGCAGGATCCGTTTTTTTCTACCGGATCCGTTGTTTCTCATAGAGTTATATTAGCGCCGGATTGCGCATGATGGCCACACGTTTCATCAGTTTTTTGCCGGATCCGTCAAAAAAGCTGTTTCCGCCGGACGGAAAACACCTACAGGGGAATAGTTTTTCTGTCCGGCGAAAAAACACACAGTGATGGATCCAGCAAAAAATGGATGAAACTGAGATGTGAAATGATGAATCCGTCCTCCAAATCCGTTTTTTCATGCATGTTTTCATTCAAATCATGCACATTTTCCGTTTATTTGTTTATTTCCAAAAACTGCATCAAAACCGTGCAAAAACCGCACCCAAAAAACTGCAGTTTTCGGTGTAAGTGTTAGGTCTCCAGTTCCCGCTTCTGCACAGGGGGAATCTCGGGCCATCTCCGCTGCGGTCTCCCATTCTTATCCAACCGCAGTGGAGTCTGCTCAGCAGGGACGTCGGTCCCAGCGTCTTGCTCAGTCTCACTTTGTACAGAGTTACTGCTGCTTCTTCAGCTTCTGCCATTAAAGCCAGTGCTGGTCAGCAGCGAGCGGACTTCTCTGGGACTAAGTCCTTGTCTGCACACACTGAGCATGCCCAGGGCAAGATCTCCCGTTGGAGATCGAGGGTCATGTGCTCAGGCTCTGCAGCACGTTCCATTGGTCCTCTTGGCAGGTCTTGGAAGGGCAAAGTTTCTGTGGCCACTTCCTGTGCTGCAACTATATAAACTGCGCATGACCGCACGGCCATGCGCTAGTGTACATTTGCTTACGTGTGTTTGTTGTGAGTGCAAGTCGTCCTTGGATACCCCTTCCCTATTGAATGTCTGTTCGCGGAAGGTGTATGGTTGCTATCTAGCGCCCGACTTATCCTACAGCACTAATCACACGTCACAGCGTCCAGTTGCTGTGACCGCCAGTACGGCGCCGTGCACTTCCTCTGTGCTTTCCTTACCCAAGCCTGGGTGGTTAGTGGCATTCGTTAGTGCGGCACCGCATGCACTCTTGTGCCCTAATATTGTTATTCTGCTTCCTTACACACCCAGTTGCGGTGTTGTGCCAGCAAGGGTCTAATCGGACTTCAATCCTAGGTGGGGTTGAGTTCGCTGACTACTTGCTCGCCTTCTATGTGCGGTACCGCGATCCTGTGACACAACAGGATTGCTTCCTTCACGCTGGGTGAAGTTTAACCCACGTGTGTATACTTATGAGTACCGCCATATAGTCCGTCATTACTTTGCAGCAGGTTCCATCTCTGCACGGTGGACCCTGGGCTGCGAACGCACCATACACTATCTGTCTTATTATTTGGTGCGTTCCGCTAGCCCTAACATTACACTAGCGCCAGGGTCTGGCTAGTAATGACGGACAAACAGCAATCCTTGCGGTATATCCAGCAGCTGGAGGGTAGGTTGGCGGCTCTTGAGAGCGCAACCTCAGCTGTGGATGTTACCGCAGTTGCTGTACAGGCTGCTAGCGTGGCTGCAGCAACCCTGTCCATTGCCGCCCCTGCTCCGACATTTTCTCGCCTCCCGCTGCCAGAAAAATTTTCTGGTGATAGCAAGTTTTGTAGGGGATTTGTGAGTCAGTGCTCTATTCACCTCGAGCTCCTGGCTGCACGTTTTCCCACAGAGCGGGCTAAGGTGGGATTTATAGTGTCTCTCTTGTCGGACAGGGCGTTGGAATGGGCTACGCCGCTGTGGGAGCGTGGTGATCATGTGGTGCAGAGTGCTCCGCTGTTTCTGAGCACTCTGAAACAGGTCTTTTTAGGACCTCAAGTCACCCATGATACTGCGCTCCAACTGCTGGCATTAACTCAGGGTGAGTCCTTGGTCAGTCATTTTGCCGTCCAATTCCGCACTTTAGCTTCTGAGCTGTATTGGTCGGATAAAGCTCTTATCCCCATATTTTGGAGGGGCCTGGCTGACCACGTTAAGTACGCTCTGGCCACTAGGGAGATTCCTGCCACACTGGAGGAGTTAATAACTGTCTCCACTCGAATTGACCTCCGTTTTAACGAGCGGAGGTTAGAGCGAGCCCAGTGTAGGCAGAGGTTTCGGCTGGCTCCTACCTTCGCCAAACCTCTGGAATCTCCGGTCCTGGTTCCTGAGTCACATGAGGCCAGGGAAGTGTCACAAGCGGGATCTAAGTCTCGGACCGCTTGTGCACTCAAGGTCTGTCATGTTTGCCAGCAGTCAGGACATCTAGCCACCAGATGTTCTCAGCGGTCGAGGAAACGTCAGCGTCTAGTGGTAGTAGGTGGAGGTACACTAGACACGGCGACGTTTGCCTCTAAATTGTCCTTTAAGGGGACAATTACTATAGGCTCATTCTCCCACTCGGTAGAGCTCTGCGTGGATTCTGGGGCGGAGGGCAATTTTATATCTTCTGCCTTCGCCCAACGTCACGCAATACCCCTGGTTATGCTAGCTCAACCAGTAACGGTACGAGTGGTGAATGGGTCGACACTGCCCTCACAGATAACACACCAGACCATCCCTTTTACTCTGTCCATGTCGCCATCTCATCAGGAGATTATATCTTTGCTCGTCATTCCAGAGGGAATTGATGAGGTCCTGTTGGGAATACCTTGGCTACGGGAGCACTCTCCTCATATCGAGTGGTCCTCTGGCAGAATCCTGGGATGGGGTGAATCTTGTGGGGGTAGGTGTCAGAGGGAGTGCGTTCAGGTTGCTACTACAGAGGTACCCGCAGATCTTTCCTCTCTCCCCAAGCAGTATTGGTCTTATGCAGACGTGTTCTCCAAAAAGGCGGCGGAGATCCTTCCGCCCCATCGCCCCTATGACTGTCCTATTGATCTCTTGCCTGGTGCTGAGCCTCCCCGGGGTCGAGTCTATCTGCTATCTCTCCCGGAGACGGAGGCAATGTCACAGTACATCCAGGAAAATCTGGCAAGAGGATTCATTAGGAAGTCAGTGTCACCTGCTGGGGCAGGGTTCTTCTTCGTGCAGAAGAAGAATGGGGAATTGAGTCCATGCATAGACTACAGGGGTCTTAACGCTATCATCGTTAAAAATAAGTATCCTTTGCCCTTGATATCTGAGCTCTTCAATAGGCTTCGGGGAGCAAGGGTATTTACTAAACTAGATCTGCGGGGTGCTTACAACCTGATTCGCATCCGTGAGGGGGACGAATGGAAGACGGCTTTTAACACCAGGGATGGGCACTATGAATATCTGGTGATGCCTTTCGGGCTCTGTAATACCCCAGCCGTTTTCCAAGACTTTGTGAACGATATCTTCCGGGATATGCTTTCCACCTCGGTTGTAGTCTATCTGGATGATATTCTCATCTACTCTCCAGATATTGACTCCCACCGGAGAGATGTTTGCAAAGTCTTCGACCTCCTATGGGCAAACTCCCTCTATGCCAAGTTGGAGAAGTGTATGTTTGAGCAGGAGTCCCTACCTTTCCTAGGCTACATCATCTCTGCCCAGGCATTGGCTATGGATCCTGCCAAACTACAGGCTGTGATGGACTGGCAGGAACCCCATTCTCTTAAAGCGGTGCAGCGCTTTATGGGGTTCATTAATTATTATCGCCAGTTCATTCCACACTTCTCAACTTTGGTAGCTCCCTTGGTTGCCCTCACCAAGAAGGGGGCGAATCCCAAATTGTGGTCTGAGGCGGTCTCCAAGGCCTTTAACTCTATAAAGTCACACTTCACTAGCGCTCCCATCCTACATCGCCCCGATGTTGATAAGCCATTTATCATGGAGGTGGATGCCTCTTCTGTTGGTGCTGGAGCAGTCCTCTTCCAAAAGGATGCTCAAGGTCGGAAGCATCCTTGCTTCTTTTTCTCCAAGACCTTCTCACCAGCAGAGAGGAATTATTCCATCGGGGACAGGGAGTTGCTAGCCATGAAGTTGGCTTTCTCAGAGTGGAGACATCTCTTGGAGGGAGCACGTTTTCCCTTCCAAATCTTCACAGACCATAAAAATTTGGTGTACCTGCAGACAGCCCAGCGGTTGAATTCTCGCCAGGCCAGATGGTCCTTATTCTTCTCCCGGTTTCATTTCACCCTCCATTTTCTTTCTGGGGAGAAGAACATTTGGGCCGATGCTCTCTCTCACTCCGTTGTGTCATCTGCGGAGGAGGAGGAGGAGCCTCGGCTTATTGTCCCCACCGAGAGCTTGAGAACTGTGGCCACGGTTTCGCTAGAGTCTGTGCCCCCGGGCAAGACTTTTGTTCCATCTAATTTGCGACCGGAGGTTCTCTCTTGGGCACACTCGTCCAGGGTGGGTTGACATTTTGGTACCAAAAGGACATCTGAGTTACTGGCGAGGACGTACTGGTGGCCGCATATGGCTCGTGATGTCGCAGAGTATGTTCGGGCGTGTGTCTCTTGCGCCAAGAACAAGACTCCTCGGCAACGGCCAGCTGGTTTGCTTTTTCCTCTGCCGGTGGCGGACAGGCCTTGAGAGATGGTCGGGATGGACTTTGTGGTGGGCTAACCCAAGTCTCGTAACTGCACCATTATCTGGGTGATCACCGACCATTTTTCCAAAATGGTGCACTTGGTGCCTCTTCCACGGATACCTTCTGCACGGGCGTTGGCTGTCTTGTTCGTCAAGCATATCTTTCGCCTACACGGTATGCCAGACAAAATTGTTAGTGACCGGGATCCCCAGTTTGCGTCTCGATTCTGGAGAGAGCTTTGTCGTCTACTCAGTATTGAGTTGAATCTCTCTTCGGCATATCATCCCGAGACGAATGGGTTGGTAGAGAGGGCCAACCAGACCTTTGTCACATATTTATGACATTTTGTTTCTGCCAGGCAGGATGACTGGGCATCCTTGCTACCGTGGGCAGAGTTTGCACTTAACAATGCCGTAGCCGACTCCAACGGTCAGACTCCATTCCTCCTAAATTACGGCCAGCATCCGCGTGTTCCTGTGCCCATGCCTGTGTCTTCTGCTGACTCCAGGGTGGCAGACTGGGCTGTGGAGGCACGGGACATTTGGGACCGCACGCAGGATGCCATTCGGGCCTCCAAGGAGAGAATGAGGTCCTCCGCCGATGTTCATTGGCGCCCCGCTCCGACCTTTGCTCCTGGCGACTTGGTGTGGCTCTCCGCCCGTAACATCAGGCTGCGAGTTGAGTCCACTAAGTTTGCTCCTCGCTACTTGGGTCCCTTCAAGGTTCTCGAACAGGTTAATCCTGTGGTCTACCGTTTGGCTCTTCCTCCACGCTTGGGTATCACCGACACCTTTCATGTGTCCCTCTTGAAACCCGTATACATGTCCCGGTTTTCAGAGTCATCTGCCGGGACATCGGGTTCGTCTACGGACGATTACGAGGTGAACGCTATTTTGGGGTGCAAGGTGGTACGCAGCAAAAAGTTCTATCTGCTGGATTGGAAGGGTTATGGCCCAGAGGACAGGTCATGGGAGCCTGCTGAAAACATTCGGGCCCCACAGCTCATTGCTGCCTTCGAGCGTAGCGAGGCCCAAGGAGGGGGGGTAATGTTAGGTCTCGAGTTCCCGCTTCTGCACAGGGGGAATCTCGGGCCATCTCCGCTGCGGTCTCCCATTCTTATCCAGCCGCAGTGGAGTCTGCTCAGCAGGGACGTCGGTCCCAGCGTCTTGCTCAGTCTCACTCTGTACAGAGAGTTACTGCTGCTTCTTCAGCTTCTGCCATTAAAGCCAGTGCTGGTCAGCAGCGAGCGGACTTCTCTGGGACTAAGTACTTGTCTGCACACACTGAGCATGCCCAGGGCAAGATCTCCCGTTGGAGATCGAGGGTCATGTGCTCAGGCTCTGCAGCACGTTCCATTGGTCCTCTTGGCAGGTCTTGGAAGGGCAAAGTTTCTGTGGCCACTTCCTGTGCTGCAACTATATAAACTGCGCATGACCACACGGCCATGCGCTAGTGTACATTTGCTTACGTGTGTTTGCTGTGAGTGCAAGTCGTCCTTGGATACCCCTTCCCTATTGAATGTCTGTTCGCGGAAGGTGTATGGTTGCTATCTAGCGCCCGACTTATCCTACAGCACTAATCACACGTTACAGCGTCCAGTTGCTGTGACCGCCAGTACGGCGCCGTGCACTTCCTCTGTGCTTTCCTTACCCAAGCCTGGGTGGTTAGTGGCGTTCGTCAGTGCGGCACCGCATGCACTCTTGTGCCCTAATATTGTTATTCTGCTTCCTTACACACCCAGTTGCGGTGTTGTGCCAGCAAGGGTCTAATCGGACTTCAATCCTAGGTGGGGTTGAGTTCGCTGACTACTTGCTCGCCTTCTATGTGCGGTACCGCGATCCTGTGACGCAACAGGATCGCTTCCTTCACGCTGGGTGAAGTTTAACCCACGTGTGTATACTTATGAGTACCGCCATATAGTCCGTCATTACTTAGCAGCAGGTTCCATCTCTGCACGGTGGACCCCGGGCTGCGAACGCACCATACACTATCTGTCTTATTATTTGGTGCGTTCCGCTAGCCCTAACAGCAAGTTTTTGATGCGGTTTATGATGCTGTTTTTGGTGCAGTTTTTGGAGCAGTTTTTGATGCAGTTTTTGGTGCAGTTTTTGATGCAGGTTTTTGGTGTGGTTTTTGATGCGGTTTTTGATGCAGTTTTTGGTGCAGTTTTTGATACAGGGTTTTGGTGCAGTTTTTTGGTGCAGTTTTTTATACAGGTTTTTGGTGTGGTTTTTGATGCTGTTTTTGATGCAGTTGTTGGTGCAGTTTTTGATGCAGGTTTTTGGTGTGGTTTTTGATGCTTTTTTATGCTGATTTTGAAAAAAACAGATCACGCGAAAAAAAACGGATACGGTGGAAAAAACTGATCCTGCGGAAAAAAGCGGATCCAGTGGAAAAAAACGGATACTGTGGAAAAAATGGATCCGGTGGAAAAAACGGATCTGGTGGAAGGAAACAGATCTGTTTTTTTCAAAACTCGCCGGATTGTGCCTGACGGCAAAAACCTGATGTGTGAAAGCAGCCAGAAATATAGATAGATACATCTATGTATCTATAGATATATCTATCTTTAAATATATCTATTGGTAGATATATCCATAGATATATAATAGAAAGGCCGATGTTTCTAAGGCTACCTTCACACTTGCGTTTTTAGCAATCCGTCGCAATCCGTCGTTTTGGGAAAAAACGGATCCTACAAATGTGCTCTCAGGATGCATTTTTTACCCATAGACTTGTATTAGCGACGGATCGTGACGGATGGCCTCACGTCGCGTCCATCATGCAATGGATCCGTCGTGTTTTGATGGACCGTCGGCACGAAAAAACGTTCAAATGAGCGTTTTTTGTCCGTCATGTCCGCCATTTTCTACCACGCATGCGCCGTCGAAACTCCGCCCCTTCCTCCCCGGTCCTTCAAAATGAGCAGCAAATGCATTGAAAAACTGCATCCGCTTCCACGTCGTGCACAAATTTCACAACGTGCGTCGGTATGTCAGCCCGACAAATTGCGATGGACTCGTACCGATGCAAGTGTGAAAGTAGCCTTAATGCGCGTTGAATTTAAAAAAAATAACGGAAAAAGATGGCGTGGGTTCTTGCACAACTTTCTGCACCAGAGAGGGAAAGTCGACGGCCGTGGGCCAATATTTGTAGCCTGCTATGAATATCAGCTTGCAGCTGTCTGCGTAGCCTTTACTGGCTATTAAAAAAGGGGGACCCCCCAAATAAATTACTTGGGGTCCCCCTATATTTTATAGCCAAAAAGGCTACACAGACAGCTGCGGGCTGATATTGATAGCCTAGAGAGGAGCCATGGATATTGCCCCCTGCTACAAATACCAGTCTGCAGCCGCCCCAGAAATGGCGCATCTGTAAGATGCGCCAATTCTGGCACTTAGCCCCTCTCTTCCAACTCCCGTGTAGCGGTGGGATATGGGGTAATAAGGGGTTAATGTCTCCTTGCTATTGTAAGGTGACAATAAGCCGGGTTAATAACGGAGAGGCGTCAATAAGACTCCTATCCATTATTAATCCAATAGTAATAAAGAGTTAATAGAGCACACATTAGGAAAAAGGTATTTTAATATTCTTCATTTAACAATACTTACCATACTTCAGCGCTTGCAAAAAAATGTGAAATAATAAACCATATACTTCCTGTCCGCCGTAGTCCAATTCATAACGAGAGTCCCACGACAATCTCCCCTATAGAACAGTGACATGAGGTGATTCCCTGACCAGAGAGTTTCCGGTGCTCCTGTTCCCGTACCTTGGAATTGGTGAGATCGTTCCTTTTTCATTTTCTAACAATTATTAGTGACACCGTTTATACTAGGTGCCACAACTGCTAGATATTAATAATTGTTTCTACATGCAACCAACTGTATGGAAATTTGTGCTGCTGATTACATGAATATGTCCTTTGCAGTTGTTTTATAAATCATACTTTGGTCTGTATATTTTTTCTGCAAGTGCCACTGCAGGTGGAATGTTGGAATCCTAACGGGGGGTCTTCAAGTTTCCATGGTTGAGACCTTACCCCAATTTTTAATTACACTTTGGGTGACTTTTTTTAACTTTTATTCATTAATAAGTATTAAAAGTTATGTTTTATTTCCACAATTGCTGTGTGGGAAAATGTCTCATACAGCAATGCCAAAAGTGAGATTAGGGACTATTTTTTTACAGCGGTGGAGGAATACAGTGGGGAAGGATACCTTCCTCCCGTCATTGTGTTCCTGGAGCCCCTAGAGAGCGGTCGCATCAGCTGATGCTGTCGTTCTCCACGGGAGATCATCGTGGGACACTCTTGGTTTTCTGCGGACAGGGAGTATAATGGTTGTTTGTTATTGTAATATTTTTTACAGGTGACACTGGCTTCGGGGATCAAAATGACAAGTAATGGTGAGTATGTACTCTATGTTATATGTACTGTATGTATGTATTGTATGTAATGTATGAATGTATTGTATGTAGTATGTATGTAGTATGTATGTAGTATGCATGTAGTATGTATATAGTATGTATGTATGTAGTATGTATGTTGCATGTATGTATGTAGTGTGTATTTAGTAATGTATGTATGTAGTATGTATGTAGTATTTATTTTTTTTACATTCAACACATTAGCCGGATGATGGGACTACTACTGTCCCATCATTGGCTAATGTGTCAATCACTGTCACTGTTGCAGGCATCTTCCGATGGGACTTGTAGTCCCATCGGACGATGCCTGCACAGAGCCCCGGCAGCCCACACAGAGCCCCGGCAAGCCCGCACAGAGCCCCGGAAAGCCCTCACAGAGCCCCGGCAAGCCTGCACAGAGCCCCGGCAAGCCGCACAGGGCCATGGCAAGCCGCACAGAGCCCCGGCAAGCCCGCACAGAGTCCCGGCAAGCCACACAGAGCCCCAGCAGGCCTGCACAGAGCCCCGGCAAGCCCACACAGATCTCCGGCAAGTCGCACAGAGCCCGGGCAAGCCCGCACAGAGCCCCAGCAGGCACACTCAGACCCCCCACAGTCACGCACAGACCCCGCTTGCACACACACACGCAGTCTCCGCCCACGCACCACCCACACTCCATTATAGTGCATAATTGCACTCTGGGAACTTCCAATTCCGGTATCCAATATCGCAAATATATCGGTACGCAGTATCGGAATTCCAATACAGCGAATATCGGCCAATACCTGATATTTGCAGTATCGGAATGCTCAACACTACTCGTGATACATGACCCCATCCATCCTCCCTTTAATATGGTGCAGTCCTCTTTTCAGAAAAGCACCCTCAAAGTATGATATTTCCCCCTCCATGCTTCACGGTTGGGACAGTGTTCTTGGGGTTGTACTCATCCTTCTTCCTTCAATATGGCGAATGGAGATAATTCTAAAATGTTCTATTTTGGACTCATCTCCTATGTCTCCTCTGGATCATCCAGATGGTCATTGGCAAACTTCAAATGGGCCTGGATATTTGCTGGCATGAGCAGGGGAACCTTGCGTGCCCTCTAGTATTTTAATCCATGATGGCATAGTAAGTTACTAATGGTATTGTTTCAGACTGTGGTCCCAGCTCTCTCCAGGTCATTGACCAGCTCCTCCCTTCTGGTTCTCGCTGATTCCTGACCTTTCTCAGCATCAGTCTTACTCCACGAGGCAAAATCTTGCATGGAGACCTCTGACCGAGGAATATTGACAAGCATCTTGTGTTTCTTCCAATTTCTAATAATTGTGCCAACAGTTGTTGCGTTCTCACCAAGCTGCTTGCCTATTGTCCTGTAGCCCATACCAGCCTTGTGCAGATCTGCAATTTTGGTGTTCTTAGACAGCTCTTTGGTCTTGGCTATGGTGGAGAGTTGGAGTTTGATTGATTGATTGTGTGGACAGGAGTCTTTTATACAGGTAATGAGTTCAAACAAGTGCAGTTAATACAGGTAATGAGTGCACAGTAGGAGGGCTTCTAAAAGAAAAACTAACAGGTCTGTGAGGGTCAAAATTCTTGCTGGTTGGTAAATAATCAAATATTTAATTAATGTAATAAAATGAAATTGAATTATTTAACAATCATACAATATATTTTTTTGTTTTTATTCTTAGATTCTGTCTCTCACAATTGAAGGGTACCTACAATAAAACATAGAGACCTCTGCATTCTTTGTAGGTGGGAACATTTGCACAGTAATGTATCAAACACTTATTTTCCCCACTGTAGAATCATAAAAGCACAGAATGTTAAGTTGGAAGGAACCTCAAGGGTCATCATGTTCAACACCCTGCTCAATGCAGGATTCACTAAACCATTTCAAACGTATGTCTGTCCAGCCTCTGTTTGAAAACTCAAGGCAGCCTGTTCCAATCATTGATCACCTTCACTGTAAAAAATATCTAATCTGCATCTTCTCCCTTTCAGTTTCATTCCATTGCTTTTCATTTTTCCATGTACAAATTAAAATAATAATGATGTTTCTACACTGTAACATCCCTTCAGATATTTGTAGAGAGCTATTAAGTCTCCTCTTAGCCTTCTTTTTTGCCAGCGAATTATACCCAGATCTGTTAACTGTTTCTCGCAGGACACACTGTGCAGTCCACTTACCATCCTGGTAGCTCTTCTCTGAACTTGCTCCAGTTTTTCAAGGTATTTTTTAAATTGTAGTGTCCAGAACTGGACACGTTATTCCAGATGACGCCTGGCCAATGAGGAGGAGAGGGGGATAATTACTACATGTGATCTAAAAACTTTCTAGAACTGTGTTTGCCTTTCTTGCTGCTGCATCACATTGTTGACTCGTGCAGTTTGTGATCTATTAGTATACTCAAGTCCTTTTCACACTTGCTGTTTCTTAGTTCTATTAGTCAATGACCTATATTTACCTTCATTCGCGGTGATGCGCCCTCTGCTGGTTGTTCCTCGAGCGTGGGAAATTTCCTAGAAAGCTCCCAGGCTCGAGTTCATATGAGGACAACCAGCAGAGGGTGCCTCACTGCGAATGAAGGTAAATTTAGGTCATTGACCTACTTTACCTTCATTCCCCGGGGTTTTGCAGCCACGAGCACCGCTGCATTAGCAGAGCTCCTGGCTGTAAAATATTTTAAACCCTTCAGATGGATTTACATCGTGGGACATTACAGATCTTCGGAAAGTATGTATATTGTTGGTTTATTATTTTTTCTTTGTTACAGAGTGAGGGTCTTCAGATGGATTGAGCGTAGAATAAAATATTACAACAACCTTTGTTTTTATTTCATTAAAATACTTTTAAATAATGTGTTTGTGTTTTTTTTAACCCTTTACTACTATTGGATTAATAATGGATAGGTGTCATAATTGACTCCTCTCCATTATTAATTTGGCTTAATGTCACCTTACAATAGCAAGGTGACATTAACCCTTCATTACCCCATATCCCACCGCCACACGGGAATGGGAAGAGAGTGGCCAAGTGCCAGAATAGGCGCATCTTCCAGATGTGCCTTTTCTGGGGTGGCTGGGGGCAGATGTTTTTAGCCAGGGGGGGGCCAATAACCGTGGACCCTCTCCAGGCTATTAATATCTGCCCTCAGTCACTGGCTTTACTACTCTGGCGGAGAAAATTGCGCCAATTTTTTCTGCCATTTAACCCTTTAATTTAATAGCTAGAACGGCCACATTTTGCATATACACACTACTAACATTAGTAGTGTGGAATATGCAAAAAAAAAAGGTGATATGAGATGAGGTGATATGAGATGGTTTACTGTATGTAAACCATGTCTCATATCATGTCGGGTTTAGGAAGGAGATAGCATAAGCCGGCAATTGAATTACCGGCTTTAAAGCTATGAAATATTATATATATATATATACATATATGTGTCTCACTGACATATATATATATATATATATATATATATATATATATACCTATATACCTATTCTATGTGTACACATTTATTCTACCTATTCTACTGTAAGCTGTCAGTGTGATTTTACTGTACACTGCACTGAATTGCCGGCTTTTCTCTCTAACACCGCTGCGTATTTCTCGCAAGTCACACTGCTGGTCCGTGTGTAATCTGTATTTTTCTGGCTTCCATAGACTTTCATTGGCGTTTTTTTTGCGCAATACGGTGACAAACGCAGCATGCTGCGATTTTCTACGGCCGTAGAAAGCCATATAATACTGATCATTAACCCTCCGTCACATACAATATTCGGACTAACGAGTTCACATACAATGTGCCTGTCAGGCGCCTGCTGGAAAAATACCTATAATATCTAATGTTTGCAATTTCAGTGCTCTAAAAGTGATCAGTGACCTTCATAGGTATGTAATAAAAGAGACTACACATAATCAGTTGCAAAAAAAACCATTTACTTAACATAAAACTAATAACTATGAAATACAAACTTTTCAAAACTCCCGCCAAATAGTCCCCAGTTCGACTCTCTCAAAAAAATGTACAAAGAAAATTTTTGAACACAAACTTAATTTTAAGGTACCTTAAGTACTATTAAAACATATTCAATCAGAAGTAGATGCTGAGGTTTCCCCAGAAAAGTCACACTTGCAGAGCAAATAGCAAGAATTACACACCATTTTTGCATGTGTCAGGCAAATTGCTTTATGACATTTGAGACATTCATAATTTGAAAGCCTTCTGGTTCCGTTTTCCGTTTGGCAGGTGGTGCATCTCCTTCTTTTGTGAGGTGGTGCAGATGGTGACTTTTCACCATCATCTTCTGGGCGGAACCTTTTGAGCTGAACTTGAAGGCGAGAGGGGATACCGATTGTTTTCACGCTTCTCCTGCGTAGCTCTCCAAGTACTAGTTCATGGGCCAATTTTTTCAGATACAATCGTCTACGGAGTGGTTCAAGCTGGTTTTCAAGATAAATTACTTGTGAATTTATACCACCCAAATTCAACATAGCAAAAAATATGACCATTGGCCAGCGTTTGATGTTTCTGCTGACGTTGAAAGTGGAGCACATCTGATCTGCTGTATCCACACCCCCTTTGGTGGCATTGTAAAATGTAATTATCTCCAGTTTTTTTTCTGCCCCAGTCCCAGGATCAATGGCAGCATCATCATGAAGTGTTGATAGAAGAAGTACGATTTTTTTGGCATGTGGTACATAGGAAACTAAAGCCTTTCCATTATGGAATGCAAACATACTGCTGTACTGTTGTCTCTCTTTCACACTTACAAACTGTGGCGGCAATTCCCTTTTGTTTTTTCTTACAGTTCCCACATATGACAGCTTCTGAATTTTCAGATAATCAATCAGATCACAACTTGTAAACCAATTGTCAGCTGTAATATTGCGACCCGATCCAAATAAGGGTTCAGCCAGTCTTTTTACAACATCAATGGGTTTGTTGCTCACACAGTAAGGACCTTCTGGTTGTTTTCCTGCATAAACTTCCAGGTTGTAAGTGTAGGTCTTACTGGCATCAACAAGGGCATACATTTTTATTCCATATTTGTTTGGCTTTGATGGAATATATTGACGAAAGGCACATCTACCACGAAAACCAGGGAGCATTTCGTCAATAGTGAGATTCTCTCCAGGGTAATAACTTTGTTTACAGTTTACAACAAATCTTTGAAATATATCACGAATTGGAGCAAGTCGGTCATGTGTTTTGCGTTCGGTTCGGGTAGTTCTGTCGTCAAACCAAAGGCAACGAATTAGAATCTTGAATCTGTTTATGGACATAACAAGGCTAAATTTTTCAACTCCATCCCCATCTTTACCCCAAAGTTCCTCCAAACTTTGTCTATTTGCCCTATAAGCTCCTGCAAGGTACAGTAATCCAAAAAAAGCACGCAGTTCTATTTCATCTGTGGGCTTGATGGTTCTGTTGCAGATGTACTTGTCCTTTATAATGTCTATATATTGGTTGGTATATGTGACAATAGAGTCCAGAATGTCATCTGTAAATATACTGTTCCAGCATTCAACTGCAGTTTTTGCATTACGTGCAGTTCCTATTACTGCAGGAAGGTGAGTAATAATGTTTAAAGGTTCCCTACGTTTTTTCTGGAATGGCTTCTTGTTCCATTTAGTATTTTTATCTTTTCCAATATAATATGATCCAACTTCTTCATCCTCACCACTGTCACCATCTTGCTCTGTTTCAGAATCCAGGACACATTCTTCCACCTCATCATGAGAATCAATCTCACTTTCCTCTCCTAAATCCTCATTCAGTGTGAGGTCTCTATCATCTAACAGCATGTTTGTTACTTCCTCAACATCAAGTTGTTTGGATAAATTGTACATTTTCCTCTCCATTTCAGCAGATAATCTGAAGCAAGAGAAGGAATATGTTAGGGAACTACTGTATATGCCTGAGCAGCACACTTTCTTTTATAAAATCTCCCTTATTTCTATGAAATATCCTCACATTTTGTGCTATACATTCATAAAACAAGCTAAATAAACGATTGTGATGAATAAAAACATAAAATACCAACCTTACTGAATGTGACGTATTCACATACAATGAGCCTGAGAGATCTGTGCAGCTATATCCTCTCCCCTGAAGCTCTGAAATCCAACTGTGATATCAGGTTTCACAGACCTTCAAGAGACAGGAGACTACCTGGAGGGAGGGGGTTTCCTCACAATCTGGTGAGGAAGGAGAAATGAAAGTAAAAGAGAAGCGCCTGTCAGATCAGTTGTATGTGACGGAGGGTTAAAATACGGCAGATAGGAGCAGGGGCATAGAGAATAATTGGGACGTTTGTTAGGCGTGTTTTACGGACGTATTTTATGCGCTCTTACGTCCGTAAAACTCGCTAGTGTGACACCGGCCTTACTCTTTCAGTACCCTAAGATGAAATTAACCTGGACAAGGAGATTTAAATTCACTTAAATTAGCTATTAATAATAATTTTTTATTTATATAGTGCCAACATATTCCGCAGCACTCTACAATTAAGCAGGGACATGTACAGACAATAAATTCAGTACAAGTTAAGACAATTTAAACAGTGACATTAGGGGTGAGGTCCCTGCTCGCAAGCTTACAATCTACAAGGAAATGGGGGGACACAATAGGTGAAAAGTGCTTGTTATTTCAGGTCTGGCAATTATAATAAATAGGGATTTTCATATAAAGCTGCATGATCCGGTCATCAGCCCGTGTGTTTAAGTGCAATAATCAAGTATCAAGTGCAGTTATCGTGTGCATGGAGGGTGTGGAGACAGATAAATAGTAGGGTCCAGATTCACATGCAGATAATATTTGGAAGGAGGGAACAGGACAAATTTAGTTTACTGAGTAGTTGATGTGGTAGGCTTGTTTGAAAAGATGGGTTTTTAAAGCACGCTTGAATAGGTCGGGGCTAGGTATCAGTCTGATCGCCTGGGGAAGTGCATTCCAGAGAGCTGGCGCAGCACGAGAGAAGTCTTGGAGATGGAGGTGCGAGGTTCGGATTACGGGGGATGTTAGTCTTAGGTCATTTGTAGAATGGAGGGCACGTGTAGGGCGATAGACGGAGATGAGAGAGGAGATTGTTATGGACCTGGTGGTTAGGAGCACCAGGAACGACCTGATGGTTAAACTCACACAAGACAAGCTCTGGGAAGTGGGAACTCTGCTGACCGCAACCCCTAATCCTATCACACAACTAGAAATAGCCGTGGAGCGTACCTAACACGGCCTAGACGCCTCTTCACAGCCTAAGAGCTAACTAGCCCTAGAAATAAAAAATAAAGCCTACCTTGCCTCAGAGAAATTCCCCAAAGGAAAAGGCAGCCCCCCACATATATTGACTGTGAGTAAAGATGAAAGTCACAAACACAGAAATGAAACAGGTTTCAGCAAAGAGAGGCCCGACTTACTAAACAGACTGAGGATAGGAAAGGTATCTTTGCGGTCAGCACAAAAACTACAAAAAGACCACGCAGAGTGTGCAAAAAGACCTCCGCACCGACTCACGGTGCGGAGGTGCCACTCTGCATCCCAGAGCTTCCAGCTAGCAAAACAAAATCATGATAGCAAGCTGGACCAGAAAACAATGAACAAATAGTAACTAGCAGGGACTTAGCTTCTGCTGGAGTAGACAGGTCACCAGAAAGATCCAAGAGCGAACTGAACCAGTACAAGAACATTGACAGCTGGCATGGAGTAACGATCTGAGTGGAGTTAAATAGAGCAGCCAGCCAACGAATAAACACCGTCACCTGTGGAAAAAACCTCAGAAGCAGCAGCACCACTCACAGCCACCAGAGGGAGTCCATGGACAGAACTCGCCGAAGTACCATTCATGACCACAGGAGGGAGTTCGATAACAGAATTCACAACAGGAGATATAAGGCGGTGCAGAACTATGGAGAGCTTTGTGGGTGAGAGAGATGAGTTTATACTGGATCCTGTAACGAATCGGTAGCCAGTGTAATGACTGGCACAAGATGGAGGCATCGGTGAAGCGGCTGGACAGAAATATGACCCTGGCAAGATGGATTGGAGAGGAGAAAGTTTGGTAGGAGGGAGACCGATCAGAAGAGAGTTGCAGTAGTCCAGACGAGAATGAATAAGAGCAAATGTAAGAGTCTTAGCAGTTTCAAAGGTGAGAAAAGGTCGGATTCTGGAAATGCTTTTAAGATGCAGGTGACAGGAGCGAGTGAGTGATCAGATATAGGGAGTAAAGGAAAGTTCTGTGTTGAATATGACCCCAAGACAGCGAGCATGCTGTTTGGGAGTTATGGTTGAACCCTCCAGGGTAATTTCGATGTTGGGTAGAGTGAGGTTAGTAGAAGCGAGAAACACAAGTAGTTCAGTTTTGGAGAGATTTAGTTTGAGCAGCGCTGAAGAAAGCGTGTTTGCATAGTGTGCCAGGGCTGCTGTTGTCTGTGTCGGGTCTTTCTGCATGTAGAAGGTGCTGCTTCATCCAGGGCATTCTTCAGTGTAATATTGAAGTGTGACAATGCTAAGTCTGGACAGGAGAGTGAGGAGATGGGGGCTAAAGATGTGCGGAGGTTGTCCATAAGCCTCTGGGTATTAATGGTACGTGTATTCCGAGAAGTGTGGTAAGTGGGGGTGTCCCGGGTGAGGACCGGTTGAGGAGACAATTCTTGACAGAGAAGGAAAGAAGGTTGTGGTCCGAGAGCAGGAGAGTGGAGTTAGTAAAGTCATGCAGTGATCCGGGACGGGAGAAAACCAGGTCCAGAGTATTTCCGTCCTCATGCGTAGGAGAATTAGTAAACTGTGAGAGGTTGAATGAAGAAGTTAGAGAGAGAAGATGAGAGGCAGATTGGGAGAGGGGATCATTGATGGGGATGTTAAAGTCTCCCATGATGAGGGTGGGGATGTCACAGGATAGAAAGTGAGTAAGCCAAATGGCAAAGTGGTCTAGAAACAGGTGGGAGGAGCCTGGAGGGCGATAAACAACTGCCACCAGGGCTTAAAGAGTCTGACGGCGTGGACTTCAAAGGAAGGAAATGTAAGTGAGGGAACCGGGGGGATGACTTGGAAAGCACATTGTGATGAAAGGAGTAAACCAACACCTCCACGCTGTCTGTTCTCAGGTCTAGTGGTATGTGAAAATTTCAGGCAACCAAACGAGAGAGCGGCAGCGGCGGTGGTGTCGGAGTGCTGGATCCAAATTTCTGCAATAGCCAGAAGGTTAAGGGAATTAGAGAGGAAAAGATCGTGAGTGTAAGTTAGTTTGTTACACACAGACCGTGCATTCCAGAGAGCACAGTGGAAAGCAACAGGAGAAGGCATGCACTGAATGTTAATAAGATTAGCAGGGTTTCTATATGTAGCTGGAGGAGAGTAATGTATGCTGGTGGAGGGAGGTCCAGGGTTTGGGGAGATGTCACCTGCAACTAGTAGAAGGAGAAAAAACAGAAAGAGCAGGTGGTGGGATGATTTGTATGAACGTTTTGAGTGCTGCATGGCGGTAGTGGCTGGTTTGGAGTGGGTAAGAAATGTCAGTAGAGCCTCAGAGTTATACATGGGAGAGGGGAGAAGGGAGGGGTGGATATAGAGAGAGTGCCCAGAATGTGTTAAAGGGCGGGGGCGAGTTGTGAGAAAGCAGAAGTAAAAACAAATAAGAAGCAGATTGATATGATCAATGCATAATGTAGTATGACTGACCAAGTGTTCCCTCTCCATCTCTCTTTTTATGGATAGAGTGGATTCTTTTATTCCTTCCATGGCACCGTGAAGATCAGTTGATGTTACATGAGCTTTCTTAGGTAACACAGATGCAAAATAGGACTTTAAAGGTTCGGTAGTCTCAGCATCATTTTTGACCACTTCACCCTTTTCATCCTGTAAGAATCCTATAGTATCTTTAAAGGGAACCTGTCACCCCGAAAATCGCAGGTGAGGTAAGCCCACCGGCAACAGGGGCTTATCTGCAGCATTCTGTAATGCTGTAGATAAGCCCCCGATGTTACCTGAAAAAGGAGAAAAAGACGTTAGATTATACTCACCCAGGGGCGGTCCCGCTGCTGGTCAGGTCAGATGGGCGTCTCTGGTCCACTGCGGCGCCTCCCATCTTCATTACAAGACGTCCTCTTCTGATCTTCAGCCACGGCTCCGGCGCAGGCGTACTTTGTTCTGCCCTGTTGAGGGCAGACAAAGTACTGCAGTGCGCAGGCGCCGGGCCTCTGACCTTTCCGGCGCCTACGCACTGCAGTACTATCCTCTGCCCTCAAGAGGGCAGAGCAAAGTACGCCTGCACCGGAGCCGTGGCTGAAGATCAGAAGAGGACGTCTTGTAATGAAGATGGGAGGCGCCGCAGCGGACCGGAGATGCCCATCTGACCTGACCAGCAGCGGGACCGCCCCTGGGTGAGTATAATCTAATGTCTTTTTCTCCTTTTTCAGGTAACATCGGGGGCTTATCTACAGCATTACAGAATGCTGTAGATAAGCCCCTGATGCCGGTGGGCTTACCTCACCCGCGATTTTCGAGGTGACAGGTTCCCATTGATTTTTCTTTTGCATTTGACATGCCCCCCATATCCTTTTTTGCTGCTTTTTGGTCTCCCTTGCAATCCTTACTTTATTACCAGCTCTAGCTTTTATAACTCTTGACATGCATTCCCAGCAAACAACATTAGATTATTCTTTAGATGTGCCCCAATCTTTCCATTTGATATACGTTTCTTTTTTTTCTTTTTAACAAGTGATTAAGTTCTGTGTTCAACCACCTAGTCTCTTTAACACCTTAACCCCCGGAGCTTTTTTCCATCTTTTGGTTTCGTTTTTTGCTCCCCTTCTTTCCAGAGAGATAACTTTTTTATTTTTCTGTCAATATGGCTATATGAGGGCTTTTTTTTTTGCAAGACAAGTTTTACTTTTGAACGATGTCAATATTTTCGCTTACTGTGTTTCACTTTTTACTATTGTCACTCCACTCCACTGATATCCATATATACACTGTCATCCGGCATTTGTTTCCTTATGTCACTACTGGCCACATCTTCCATATATGGTCACACATTAGTACACCTTTACATATAATATATATATATATATATATATATATATATATATATATAAATATATATTTTGTTTGTGTATGTAATTTCTATATATTTTCTCTTTTAGTCACTTATTTATTTGGTGTTTGGCTCTCTATTTTATCATTCAATCCATCTCTTTTGTCTCCTTTCAGTATTCTTGTGAGCACATGCTTCTTCCTTCACTCTCTGATTGGTCATTCCCTTCCAGGTATGTGCACTACTTTTATTCTTCTTTCTACTTATGCTCTCCTATGCAAACCGCATTACTTCCTGTTATCTCCGTACCTTCTTTATTTACTTTTCTCAGCGGTGTGCGCTTCTCCTGGCCAGCATGTCTCGGTTGTCAGGGACACGTGTCCTGCACATGTTGCACTCTGGGCCCCTCCCACTGACGCATCAGTACAGGGGCGTGGACCTGTGATGTAGGATGCCTTCTCCTCTGCTTCCGGTCATGGCAGCGCTAAGTTTGCAACAAGCCACCTGGGAGACACACCTAACATGTGGAAGAAGGTGCTCTGGTCAGATGACACCAAAATCGAACTTTTTGGCAACAATGCCAAATGATATGTTTGGCATAAAGGCAACACAGCTTATCACCCTGAACACACCATCCCCACTGTCAAACATGGTGGTGGCAGCATCATGGTTTGGGCCTGCTTTTCTTCAACAGGGACAGGGAAGATGGTTAAAATTGATGGGAAGATGGATGGAGCCAAATACAGGACCATTCTTGAAGAAAACCTGTTGGAGTCTGCAAAAGACCTGAGACTGGGACGGAGATTTGTCTTCCAACAAGATAATGATGCCAAACATAAAGCAAAATCTACAATGTGATGGTTCACAAATAAACGTATCCAGGTGTTAGAATGGCCAAGTCAAAGTCCAGACCTCTTTCCACAGATTCTCAATCGGATTGAGTTGAAAACTGCTGTTCACAAACGATCTCCATCAAACCTCACTGAGCTCGAGCTGTTAGCCAAGGAAGAATGGGCAAGAATTTCAGTCACTCGATGTACAAAACTGATAGAGACATACCCCAAGCGACTTGTAGCTGTAATCACAGCAAAAGGTGGTGCAACAAAGTATTAAACTAAAGGGGCCGAATAATATTGCACGCTCCACATTTCAGTTTTTGAATTTCCACAAAAATTTAAAACAACCAATAAATTTCGTTCAACTTCACAATTGTGTTCCACTTGTTGATTCTTCACCAAAAAATTACATTTGGTATCTTTATGTTTGAAGCATGATATGTGGGAAAAGGTTGAAAAGTTCCAGGGGGCTGAATACTTTCACAAGATACTGTATATGTATATAGATATCACAGTACATTGTCATACATTCTAGGTAATATATATTTTTTTAGTGCTGGTTGGCAATGACCTTTTACTAAGACCCCATTCAAAATTTTTTTTGCATTCATAGGCTATTCACATGCAGACACACTATTGCCTGAAAGTGCATTCACATATGTTTGAGTTTGATATGATATGACAAAATAATACATTGGGTCTTATGCACCGTATGGCAGCATATTGTTGTCTTCTGTATTGCATCTGTAGGCTGTCCTTTAACAAAACATGAACATTATTATTATTATTATTATACATTTTTATAGCGCCATTTATTCCATGGCGCTTTACATGTGAATACGGGGCAAATATAGACAAATACATTAAACATGAGCAGATAACAAGGCACACGAGTACATAAGGAGGGAGGACCCTGCCCGCGAGGGCTCACAGTCTGCAGGGGGTGGGTGAGGATACACTAGGAGAGGGAAGAGCTGGCTGTGCGGCTGTTCAGTAGGTTGAGGATCACTGCAGGCTGTAGGCTTGTCGGAAGAGATGAGTCTTCAGGTTCTTTTTGAAGGTTTCTATGGTAGGCGCGAGTCTGATGTGTTTGGGTAGAGGGTTCCAGAGTATGGGGGAAGCACGGGAGAAATCTTGGATGCGGTTATGGGAAGAAGAGATGAGAGGGGAGTAGAGAAGGAGGTCTTGGGAGGATCGGAGGTTGCGTGTAGGTAGGTACCGGGAGACCATGTCACAGATGTATGGAGGAGACAGATTGTGGATGGCTTTGTATGTCAGTGTGAGGGTTTTGAACTGGAGTCTCTGGGTGATAGGAAGCCAGTGAAGGGCTTGACACAGGGGAGAGGCTGGGGAATAGTGGGGGGACAGGTGGATTAGTCGGGCAGCAGTGTGTAGGATGGATTGGAGTGGTGACAGAGTGCTAGAGGGGAGTCCAGAGAGTAGGAGGTTGCAGTAGTCGAGGCGGGAGATGATAAGGGCATGCACTAGCGTTTTTGCAGTGTTGCGGTCAAGGAAAGCACGGATCCGGGAAATATTTTTGAGTTTGAGACGACAGGAGGAGGCAAGGGCTTGGATATGTGGCTTGAAAGAGAGGGCAGAGTTGAGGATCACCCCAAGGCACCGGGCGTGTGGGACTGGGGATAGTGAGCAGCCATTGACATTGATGGATAGGTCTGGTGGAGGGGTAGAGTGAGATGGGTGAAAGATGATGAATTCTGTTTTGTCCCTGTTCAGTTGTAGAAAGCGAGCAGAAAAGAAGGCTGAAATGGCAGACAGACAGTGCGGGATTTTGGTAAGCAAGGAGGAGAGGTCAGGTCCGGAGAGGTAGATCTGCGTGTCATCAGCGTAGAGATGGTACTGCAAACCGTGGGATTCTATGAGCTGTCCCAGGCCGAAAGTGTAGATGGAGAAGAGTAGGGGTCCTAGAACAGAGCCTTGAGGAACACCGACTGACAAGGGGCGAAGTGAGGAGGTGGTGTGGGGGAGGGAGACACTGAATGTTCGGTCTGTCAGATATGACGAGATCCAGGAAAGGGCCAAGTCTGTGATGCCAAGAGATGAGAGGATTTGTAGCAAAAGGGAGTGGTCTACAGTGTCAAAGGCGGAAGACAGGTCCAGGAGAAGGAGGACAGAGTAGTGTCGCTTGCTCCTGGCAGTTAGTAGGTCATTGGTGACTTTAGTTAGGGCAGTTTCAGTTGAGTGATGGGAACGGAAGCCGGATTGTAACCGATCAAAGAGGGAGCAGGAGGAGAAGTGGGAGGACAGTTCAAGATGGACGTGTTGCTCCAGCAATTTGGAGGCATAAGGGAGAAGAGATATCGGGCGATAGCTAGACACAGAGGATGGGTCGAGGGAGGGCTTTTTGAGGATGGGTGTGATCTTGGCATGCTTGAAGGATGAGGGAAAGACACCTGTTGTGAGTGAGAGGTTGAAGAGGTGCGTTAGGGATGGGATGAAGACCGTGGAAAGGTTAGGGATGAGGTGGGATGGGCGCGGGTCAAGCGTGCAGGTGGTGAGGTGTGATCTTGACAGGAGGGTGGAGAGCTGATCTTCTGTCATGGTGGAGAAGCTGGTTTTTGAGGAGCAGGGTTGAGGAGCTAAGAGGGGTAGTGGGCGTTGTGGGCCAAAGCTTTCTCTGATCGTATCGATCTTCTGTTTAAAGAAAGAGGCGAAGTCATCAGCAGAAATGAGGGGGGAGGGAGGAGGTGCGGGGGGACGAACATGTGGATGGACATGGATTGAGCCTCAGAAAAAAAGCACAATTGTTGAAATGTAGATTCCATGATATAGAACAGCACCTCTCTCACCTTTACAATCTGTAACTCCTCTCCTGAAGCATCGACAGACATAATTTCTAAGTTTCAGGCACAAGAGCTAGTATTCTCAATCACTGGAGCTACACTTTTTTTTACCCGTCAAAAGTAATATTCTCCAAAATAGTTTATTTTTCCCAAAATATCTTGTAATTTGGATTTTTAAATATATTAGAATATAAAATATAATGAATAAATCTGCTAAAATACAATTTGCAAATTAAAAAATATACGATAGATATTATCTAAGCATTTCATAGTAAAATAGTAACATAGTTAGTAAGGCTGAAAAAAGACATTTGTCCATCCAGTTCAGCCTATATTCCATCATAATAAATCCCCAGATCTACGTCCTTCTACAGAACCTAATAATTGTATGATACAATATTGTTCTGCTCCAGGAAGACATCCAGGCCTCTCTTGAACCCCTCGACTGAGTTCGCCATCACCACCTCCTCAGGCAAGCAATTCCAGATTCTCACTGCCCTAACAGTAAAGAATCCTCTTCTATGTTGGTGGAAAAACCTTCTCTCCTCCAGACGCAAAGAATGCCACCTTGTGCCCGTCACCTTCCTTGGTATAAACAGATCCTCAGCGAGATATTTGTATTGTCCCCTTATATACTTATACATGGTTATTAGATCACCCCTCAGTCGTCTTTTTTCTAGACTAAATAATCCTAATTTCGCTAATCTATCTGGGTATTGTAGTTCTCCCATCCCCTTTATTAATTTTGTTGCCCTCCTTTGTACTCTCTCTAGTTCCATTATATCCTTCCTGAGCACCGGTGCCCAAAACTGGACACAGTACTCCATGTGCGGTCTAACTAGGGATTTGTACAGAGGCAGTATAATGCTCTCATCATGTGTATCCAGACCTCTTTTAATGCACCCCATGATCCTGTTTGCCTTGGCAGCTGCTGCCTGGTACTGGCTGCTCCAGGTAAGTTTATCATTAACTAGGATCCCCAAGTCCTTCTCCCTGTCAGATTTACCCAGTGGTTTCCCATTCAGTGTGTAATGGTGATATTGATTCCTTCTTCCCATGTGTATAACCTTACATTTATCATTGTTAAACCTCATCTGCCACCTTTCAGCCCAAGTTTCCAACTTATCCAGATCCATCTGTAGCAGAATACTATCTTCTCTTGTATTAACTACTTTACATAGTTTTGTATCATCTGCAAATATCGATATTTTACTGTGTAAACCTTCTACCAGATCATTAATGAATATGTTGAAGAGAACAGGTCCCAATACTGACCCCTGCGGTACCCCACTGGTCACAGCAACCCAGTTAGAGACTATACCATTTATAACCACCCTCTGCTTTCTATCACTAAGCCAGTTACTAACCCATTTACACACATTTTCCCCCAGACCAAGCATTCTCATTTTGTTTACCAACCTCTTGTGCGGCACGGTATCAAACGCTTTGGAAAAATCGAGATATACCACGTCCAATGACTCACCGTGGTCCAGCCTATAGCTTACCTCTTCATAAAAACTGATTAGATTGGTTTGACAGGAGCGATTTCTCATAAACCCATGCTGATATGGAGTTAAACAGTTATTCTCATTGAGATAATCCAGAATAACATCCCTCAGAAACCCTTCAAATATTTTACCAACAATAGAGGTTAGACTTACTGGCCTATAATTTCCAGGTTCACTTTTAGAGCCCTTTTTGAATATTGGCACCACATTTGCTATGCGCCAGTCCTGCGGAACAGATCCTGTCGCTATAGAGTCCCTAAAAATAAGAAATAATGGTTTATCTATTACATTACTTAGTTCCCTTAGTACTCGTGGGTGTATGCCATCCGGACCCGGAGATTTATCTATTTTAATCTTATTTAGCCGATTTCGCACCTCTTCTTGGGTTAGATTGGTGACCCTTAATATAGGGTTTTCATTGTTTCTTGGGATTTCACCTAGCATTTCATTTTCCACCGTGAATACCGTAGAGAAGAAGGTGTTTAATATGTTAGCTTTTTCCTCGTCATCTACAACCATTCTTTCCTCACTATTTTTTAAGGGACCTACATTTTCAGTTTTTATTCTTTTACTATTGATATAGTTGAAGAACAGTTTGGGATTAGTTTTACTCTCCTTAGCAATGTGCTTCTCTGTTTCCTTTTTGGCAGCTTTAATTAGTTTTTTAGATAAAGTATTTTTCTCCCTATAGTTTTTTAGAGCTTCAATGGTGCCATCCTGCTTTAGTAGGGCAAATGCTTTCTTTTTACTGTTAATTGCCTGTCTTACTTCTTTGTTTAGCCACATTGGGTTTTTCCTATTTCTAGTCCTTTTATTCCCACAAGGTATAAACCGCTTACACTGCCTATTTAGGATGTTCTTAAACATTTCCCATTTATTATCTGTATTCTTATTTCTGAGGATATTGTCCCAGTCTACCAGATTAAGGGCATCTCTAAGCTGGTCAAACTTTGCCTTCCTAAAGTTCAGTGTTTTTGTGACTCCCTGACAAGTCCCCCTAGTGAAAGACAGGTGAAACTGTACAATATTGTGGTCGCTATTTCCTAGATGCCCAACCACCTGCAGATTTGTTATTCTGTCAGGTCTATTAGATAGTATTAGGTCTAAAAGTGCTGCTCCTCTGGTTGGATTCTGCACCAATTGTGAAAGATAATTTTTCTTGGTTATTAGCAGAAACCTGTTGCCTTTATGGGTTTCACAGGTTTCACTTTCCCAGTTAATATCCGGGTAGTTAAAGTCCCCCATAACCAGGACCTCATTATGGGTTGCAGCTTCATCTATCTGCTTTAGAAGTAGACTTTCCATGGTTTCTGTTATATTTGGGGGCTTGTAACAGACCCCAATGAGAATTTTGTTACCATTTTTCCCTCCATGAATTTCAACCCATATGGACTCGACATCCTCATTTCCTTCGCTAATATCCTCCCTTAAAGTGGACTTTAGACAAGACTTTACATAGAGACAAACCCCTCCTCCTCTCCGATTTTTACGATCCTTTCTAAACAGACTGTAACCCTGTAAGTTAACTGCCCAGTCATAGCTTTCATCTAACCATGTCTCGCTTATTCCCACTATGTCAAAGTTACCTGTAGATATTTCTGCTTCTAGTTCTTCCATCTTGTTTGTCAGGCTTCTGGCGTTTGCGAGCATGCAGTTTAGAGGATTTTGTTTTGTTCCAATCTCCTCGCTGTGGATTGTTTTAGAAATGTTCTTACCTCCCTTCTGAGTATGTTTTCCTGGGTCTTCTTTGTTCAAGTCTAATGTTTTTCTTCCCGTCCCCTCTTTCGTATTTTAAATTGTATTATACAAATGTTGATTATTAACAGTACAAATATTGTATATAGATTATAGCAAATGTGCACATCTAATTACTGAAGACATTTACATAACAATAAATAATGGTATTGAAAGCAAAACAATAAAGTAGAATCACTTTTCTGTTATGACTTTGAAAATATTATGTTTTTTTTTTCTACAGTGTAGTTTGCAATATGGGTGACTTTCACAACAGGAGCACAAACCAATTTAAAGTCCAAGCATCAAGCAATTTGAGATCCACTAGCTCCACGCAGTAATATAATTATTCCCTCTGAGGCTCTTAATTGTCTTCATCACACCATGATTTCTGCACAAATTAAACATGCATTTTAGCTATATATAACTTCCTTTGCAGTTAATATCCTAGAAACAGATTTCAAGGAGAACATATTTGCAATTAATCAACCATGTCCCACGTTTATCATTACCATATACATTTATTTATTATTTATATTATTATTTATAAAATTATGTTATTAATCTAAATAAGATACAAAGAATAAAGAAAATATGGCATACCATATTTTATGCAGATTAATAATCAAATATGTTTTAATTTACGTTTCATGCTTTCTAATTTTCTAATCACTACATTACAGCACAATAGTATGCAATTTATTTATAATAACTTTAAATAAATGTAATCCATAAAGGATATGTAACATACAACAGTCTGCTGTATTGTTTGTTTGAAGCACAAATAGCTTCGGAACAAAAATGCTACAATAACTCCCACTTACTTAGGGATAATGACATGCCACAACTATGATCCTAACGTAATTTCCAGGATAGATACATTTTTTGCAACTCATGCAATAACTAAGTGGTTCTGATTATTATTTCTAAATGGTTAAATAGCAGGATGGTTTTGAAATATTGCCTTCCAGCTGGCAAATAGCTCTCCTCCCTATTATTGTTAAAATACAATGATCAGCCATATCTTGTGACAGTGGCATCTACCAAGTGGTGGGATCTATTTTGCAGTAAATGAACAACCATTTCTTAATATTTTAAGTTAGAAAAACAGATCTGAGCAACTTAGTCAAGGCCAAAATTGTGAAGGCCCCAAAAAAAGCAGCTTAGTGGGATTTCTCAATATGAAGTGGTTATTACTTTTCAAGAAGTTAATTAAGAAATTACCACTGTATTACGTGTGGGTTTTGGATCTCAAGGCTCAATGATTGACGTATCCTCTCTTATTTCCACACAAAAGCTATTACTTCACTGCTGAAAAATTAATTATAGCTAATATGAAATTATTTCAGAATACACAGTGCATTACAGTTTCTTGGGTTTGGTTATACAAACAAGAGTAGATCAGTGGGAGTAACAATATTAACTGTTGTGAATTCTGTGGCCAAGCTCCCTCCTGTGGTCGTGAGTGATACTGCGGCTGGTTCTGTCTATGAGCTTCCTTTGGTGGATGAGAGTGGTACTGCGGCTTCTGAGTTTCCTTCCTCAGGTGATGAGGTTAAGTCGATAGGTGCTGCTCTATTTAACTCCACCTGGTGCTTTGATCCTGACCTTGCTTCCTCCTGGATCGTTCCTGTGGCCTGTCTATCCTGCATAAGCTAAGTTCTGCTTGTGTTATTTTTGTTTGCTATATTTTCTGTCCGACCGTTAGTCGGTGCGGAGGGTCTTTTTGCCCCTCTGCGTGGTTGTTTGTAGGTTTTTGTGTTGACCGCAAAGCTATCTTTCCTATCCTCGGTCCTCACTTTGCTAAATCTATTTCATCTCTGTGTTTGTATTTCATCTTTTCTCACAGTCATTATATGTGGGGGGCTGCCTTTTCCTTTGGGGAAATTCTCTGAGGCAAGGTAGGCTTATTTTTCTATCTTCAGGGCTAGTTAGTTTCTCAGGCTGTGCCGAGTTGCATAGGGAGCGTTAGGCGCAATCCACGGCTACCTCTAGTGTGGTGTGATAGGATTAGGGATTGCGGTCAGCAGAGTTTCCACGTCTCAGAGCTCGTCCTATGTTTTTGGTAAATGTCAGGTCACTTTGTGTGCTCTGAACTTCAAGGTCCATTGTGGTTCTGAATTACCTGTTCACAACAATTAACCTCAGCTTACCTTTAAAGGTACCAGAAGCTATGCATATGTAAACTGTGGAAATAGACTATGGAGTAAAGGAAGAAGGTGGGTTCATTCTATGAATCACATTTTCTCTTTTCATCAATCGACATACAGAAGATTAGATCAAGTGAATCAACAACTGCCAAAATGTAAATAAAAATAAATATATTAGTGCTCCAAAAAGTAATAGAGTGAATTTGTAGGAAAGCAGCAAAGCAGATATAAAGAACTATGTGAAAATCTTTGAATAGAGCTTACAAAAAGTTAATAAAAATATGTTGCACCAAACACTTGCTGTTATGAATGAATTTGGATCTTGACATTTCTTGTGCCTCTTTGGTGTAGATTCCAAAGCTTCCATTGCATAGCTTTTATCTATAAATTGTTTCTCCAGGAATCGGGCCTCCAACACATAATCTGCAATTTCGCTGAATATGGGTGAATTGTCTTTTTGGTATACACAGCAGCCATCATGGAAGGTGACAGCTTGTAGTTAGTATAAAGCTATTAGAGTCAGCCTCTTTCCGGAAGCTTTTGGAGACTAATTGATTCTGATCTACTAATATTGTGAGGTCTCCAAAGTTTATATTTGCTTAGCTGATGGTAGGAGTAAAGAATAACAAATAATCATTATGGTTTAGTTTAAAAAAAAAAATCAGCCAAGGTTTCTCAGGAATCCTCCCAGATGGAAGTGACAACATCAAAATAGTGATTACATACCACCAATCCCTTAGGTAATTGTCAATGGATGTATATCACTGATTCTTTCCAGCTGCCTGCGTATAGGTTGGGGTAACTGGGAGCAAATTTGGTCCCAATTGCTGTCCCCCAAGTTTGAAGATAAAATTTCTTAACGTATATGAAATAATACAGCTGCATCTCTTCTCGAACCCACGGACACAGCTATCCTACCAACGATATTTGTCCATGCACGATCTGCTGACAACGCTTCTTAAAGGTAGAGTAGCAAAGTTGACTTACTGCTAATGTAATGCTAAATCACCAATGAAGAGAAGATAACTACCTATACCAACAGTTGCTTAGTGAAAGTCGCTAACACCACTTTCAATTTGCCCCTGACAAGGAATACAGTGACAGCTCGCACCGTGGCTGCAAACAACTAAACTAAGATTTTTGCAAAAAGTTATTTATTGTTAAATTGTCATTTATTTCCTATACTATCAGCTTGATTTTGGCAAGAAAAACACTAAGATTGTTCATCCAGCTTTGTGTATACTGGTTATTTACATACGGCACATGTGTTTGTTTCAAAGTATATATACACATGGCTCTATTTGATTGAGTGTTTAGGGCAACAGATTTTTATTAACTTCTTTAAATTGCTAAAATGTGTTTAACTTTTGCTGTTGTAGAGATTATATTTGGCATGAACATATCAATTACCAACATTTGTTATTGTCTTATTGAGGCTCATCTAGTCTACTGCACTTGAAATATAATAGTTTCACTAATACATTTTTTAAAGAAATTAGAGATCCAAATTCTTTCAATTTTCAAGTAGGACCAATTTGACTTATCAATATCACATATGTTCCAACCATTACATTTTACTAGCCTATTTAATAATTGGGAAAAAATGACAAGAGAATTTTAGCTCAACTCTGATATTGTGCATATGTTTCATGCTCTCGCATATTGTATTATTACAATAAACATTGGAAATTTTTTTATATTGTTGATTTTAACTAACTGGACCCTAAAACCTCAAAAATGTTGGCAGAGGGGTCAGCATTGTACTTAAAGTACAATTACACTTTCACACAACTTTTAACAATATGCTGTTGGGTGCATACATGAGAAGCAACATTACTTCTCACCATTGTTTCTCTTATTATTTAGCAGTTTTGTACTTTTTATGGTCAGTTCACAAGAATGCATCAGTTTCTCTTTGTGTACTATGCTTCTTTTTTGCTTGAGCTTCTCCAATTCTCCACTCTACATTGTTTTCAACAGGCATCAAATGAAATTTGATCTCTCACTGTAGACAGAACTGTGGACTAGTGATGAGCGAATGTGTTAAAAAAACGATCGCCAAACACAAAATTGGCACGAACATAGCACATTCGGATTCGTGATCAGAAGCAAGAGTGAAATTTTATAAAATCGGGAAAAAATAAGAAACATTTGGTAAAAAGTGCCAGAAAGTCTTTGCATTGCCAAAGTATTTTCAGCACTTTGGCTATGTTAATGGTGGTATATGATTAGCGGGTGGCACATGTTTGATGAGGTTAGGGGGTCGGCAGAGCTCAAAAGAGCGGCGTGGTTGTATTTCTTTTCTTTTTTTATCTTTATGTGTGCACATTGAAGCTAGCCAATCAGGGCACGGAAAACATCCACAATGTCCTGACACAACTGCTTGGGTCATTGGCTGCTGAAATCACATGTCACATGTCCCTCTACATATAAAGAGCGGACATCTTGTTTTAGCACCATTTTGACAATGTAACAGTGCAGAGAGGCTGCTCCTGTCACTGGGACTGTTTACTGATGGAAACAACCGCCTAGCTAGCTAAAATCTAAGTCAGATAGTTTAGATAGCTAGTGCCCTATGTGGCTGTGAAGTCAACCTATCAGCAGATTTTTTTGTGCCATTACTGAGTTCCATAGACAAAGACAGCAGGGCACATTTTATACAAGTGTGTTGTGCATTGCTTATATTGTACTCCTTGCATGAGTAGACCTTTCTAAATCTTATTTTTACAGTTGCTAAATATGATACAGCAATTAATATGTCACCTTGTCATTTAGTGGTGTGGTGACATTGTTTATTGATTTGAGCTATTGTCCAGGAAAACATAATTTTTTGGCAGTTGCTACCATGATTCAGGATGCCATTTCTCATCTTATTATTTAGTGGTGGTGAAATTCAACTGCCTGCATAGCTCATGCAGATTGAAAAAAATGTTCTGTTGCTAAACGTAATACAGCTCGCAATATCCCACGTTGTAATTTTGTGGTGGTGACATTAAGCTGTCTGCAGAGCTCATGCACATTAAAAAATATTCTATTCTGTTGCTAAACATGATACAGCCCGCCATATCCTATGTTGTAACTTTGTGACGGTGAAATTGTTCTGTGTGAAGAGCTGTTGCACAGTAAAAAAAATAGTTTTGGCAGTTGCTAACATGATTCAGCATGCCATATATCATCTTGCCATTTAGTGGCAATGAAATTCAACTGTCTGCATAGCTCATGCAGATTAAAAAAACAAAACATTTTTCTCTTGCTAAACATAATACAGCCCGCTATATCCCACGTTGTCACTTTGTAGCAGTGAAATTAAGATGTCTGCAGACCTCATACACATAAAAAGGATAAAATTTATGTTGCTAAACATGATACAGCCTGCCACATCCCACCTTGTCATTTAGTGGTGGTGAAAGTGTTGTGTTTACAGAGATGTAGCACATAATTTTTTTTAATTTTTTTTACAAACCTGATACAGCAGGCTAGATCCGAGTTTAAAATTGTTTGTAACATATCTTCTAGGTTATACAGGCCTCATCCACATTAAAAACAAACTTTTTCAATTACTAATATCATACAGTAGGGTAGTATATATATAATATGTCTTTGAAATTGTTTGGAGCATCTAGCCTGTTATACAAGACTCATCCACAGCAAAAAAAAAAATATCTTTGGTTACTACCGTCATATAGTAGGTTCATTCTCAATTGCTTGGAGCATCTAGCCTATGTTATACAAATGTCACGGGGAGCCTAGGGAGGCTAAGGCTGGTTATCCCTCAGACTAGGGGAAACCCTGTCTGTCCCTCTCCCAGAATTTACACTAAAGGTGTGCTTGTCTGGGCCACCAGGCCTGGCCCTGACTCCTGTTTCAGCCCTTTGCTGAAACCACCACCCGCCACCCAATTAAAAGACCACACACCAACCCCCACAGAAAGCACAGACAGGGAAAACTTAAAACACACCACGCCTGTTATGAAAGGCAATTCAGTACCACAATGGACATAGCGGTCAGAGCACATACAGTGATCTGACAATAACCCAAAATCATAGAACGAGCTCTGAGACGTGGGAACTCTGCAGACCGCAATCCCTAATCCTCTCCAAACAACACTAGAGGCAGCCGTGGATTGCGCCTAACTCTGCCTATGCAACTCGGCACAGCCTGAGAAACTAACTAGCCTGAAGATAGAAAATAAGCCTACCTTGCCTCAGAGAAATACCCCAAAGGAAAAGGCAGCCCCCCACATATAATGACTGTGAGTTAAGATGAAAAGACAAACGTAGAGATGAAATAGATTCAGCAAAGTGAGGCCCGACTTTCTTAACAGAGCGAGGACAGAAAAGGTAACTTTGCGGTCTACACAAAACCCTAAAGAAAACAACACAAAGGGGGCAAAAAGACCCTCCGTACCGAACTAACGGCACGGAGGTACACCCTTTGCGTCCCAGAGCTTCCAGCAACAAATTAGACAAGCTGGACAGAAAAAATAGCAAACAAATAGCAAAGAAGAACTTAGCTATGCAGAGCAGCAGGCCACAGGAATGATCCAGGGAAAAGCAAGTCCAACACTGGAACATTGACAGGAAGCCAGGATCAAAGCATTAGGTGGAGTTAAGTAGAGAAGCACCTAACGACCTCACCAGATCACCTGAGGGAGGAAACTCAGAAGCCGCAGTACCACTTCCCTCCACCAACAGAAGCTCACAGAGAGAATCAGCCGAAGTACCACTTGTGCCACAGGAGGGAGCTTTGCCACAGAATTCACAACAGTACCCCCCCTTGAGGAGGGGTCACCGAACCCTCACCAGAGCCCCCAGGCCGACCAGGATGAGCCACATGAAAGGCACGAACAAGATCGGGAGCATGGACATCAGAGGCAAAAACCCAGGAATTATCTTCCTGAGCATAACCCTTCCATTTAACCAGATACTGGAGTTTCCGTCTAGAAACACGAGAATCCAAAATCTTCTCCACAATATACTCCAATTCCCCCTCCACCAAAACCGGGGCAGGAGGATCAACAGATAGAACCATAGGTGCCACGTATCTCCGTAACAATGACCTATGGAATACTTTATGTATAGAAAAAGAATCTGGAAGGGTTAGACGAAAAGACACAGGATTAAGAACCTCAGAAATCCTATACGGACCAATGAAACGAGGCTTAAACTTAGGAGAGGAAACCTTCATAGGAATATGACGAGAAGATAACCAAACCAGATCCCCAACACGAAGTCGGGGAACCACACGGCGTCTGCGATTAGCGAAACGTTGAGCCTTCTCCTGGGACAAGGTCAAATTGTCCACTGCATGAGTCGAAATCTGCTGCAACCTGTCCACCACAGTATCCACACCAGGACAGTCCGAAGACTCAACCTGTCCTGAAGAGAAACGAGGATGGAACCCAGAATTGCAGAAAAATGGCGAAACCAAGGTAGCCGAGCTGGCCCGATTATTAAGGGTGAACTCAGCCAAAGGCAAAAAGGACACCCAGTCATCCTGATCGGCAGAAACAAAGCATCTCAGATGTTTCCAAGGTCTGATTGGTTCGTTCGGACTGGCCATTAGTCTGAGGATGGAAAGCCGAGGAAAAAGACAAGTCAATGCCCATCCTACCACAAAAGGCTCGCCAAAACCTTGAAACAAACTGGGAACCTCTGTCAGAAACGATATTCTCTGGAATGCCATGTAAACGAACCACATGCTGGAAGAACAATGGCACCAAATCAGAGGAGGAAGGCAATTTAGACAAGGGTACCAAATGGACCATCTTAGAAAAGCGATCACAGACCACCCAAATGACTGACATCTTTTGAGAAACGGGAAGATCAGAAATAAAATCCATAGAGATATGTGTCCAAGGCCTCTTCGGGACCGGCAAGGGCAAAAGCAACCCACTGGCACGAGAACAGCAGGGCTTAGCCCGAGCACAAATCCCACAGGACTGCACAAAAGTACACACATCCCGCGACAGAGACGGCCACCAAAAGGATCTAGCCACCAACTCTCTGGTACCAAAGATTCCAGGATGACCAGCCAACACCGAACAATGAACCTCAGAAATAACTTTATTGGTCCACTTATCAGGGACAAACAGTCTCTCCGCTGGACAGCGATCAGGTTTATTAGCCTGAAATTTTTGCAGCACCCGCCGCAAATCAGGGGAGATGGCAGACACAATTACTCCTTCCTTGAGGATACCCGCCGGCTCAGACAAACCCGGAGAGTCGGGCACAAAACTCCTAGACAGAGCATCCGCCTTCACATTTTTAGAGCCCGGAAGGTACGAAATCACAAAGTCAAAGCGGGCAAAAAACAGTGACCAACGAGCCTGTCTAGGATTCAACCGCTTAGCAGACTCAAGATAAGTCAAGTTCTTATGATCCCACCACGCGATGCTTAGCTCCTTCAAGCCAATGACGCCACTCCTCGAATGCCCACTTCATGGCCATCAACTCTCGGTTGCCCACATCATAATTTCGCTCAGCAGGCGAAAACTTCCTGGAAAAAAAAGCGCATGGTTTCATCACTGAGCAATCAGAACCTCTCTGCGACAAAACAGCCCCTGCTCCAATCTCAGAAGCATCAACCTCGACCTGGAACGGAAGAGAAACATCTGGTTGACACAACACAGGGGCAGAAGAAAAACGACGCTTCAACTCTTGAAAAGCTTCCACAGCAGCAGAAGACCAATTGACCAAATCAGCACCCTTCTTGGTCAAATCGGTCAATGGTTTGGCAATACTAGAAAAATTGCAGATGAAGCGACGATAAAAATTAGCAAAGCCCAGGAACTTTTGCAGACTTTTCAGAGATGTCGGCTGAGTCCAATCATGGATGGCTTGGACCTTAACAGGATCCATCTCGATAGTAGAAGGGGAAAAGATGAACCCCAAAAATGAAACCTTCTGCACACCAAAGAGACACTTTGAACCCTTCACAAACAAAGAATTAGCACGCAGGACCTGAAAAACTGTTCTGACCTGCTTCACATGAGACTCCCAATCATGCAAGAAGATCAAAATGTCATCCAAGTACACAATCAGGAATTTATCCAGGTACTCTCTGAAGATGTCATGCATAAAGGACTGAAACACTGATGGAGCATTGGCAAGTCCGAATGGCATCACTAGATACTCAAAATGACCCTCGGGCGTATTAAATGCAGTTTTCCATTCATCTCCTCGCCTGATTCGCACCAGATTATATGCACCACGAAGATCTATCTTGGTGAACCAACTAGCCCCCTTAATCCGAGCAAACAAATCAGATAACAATGGCAAGGGGTACTGAAATTTAACCGTGATCTTATTTAGAAGGCGGTAATCTATACAAGGTCTCAGCGAACCATCCTTCTTGGCTACAAAAAAGAACCCTGCTCCTAATGGTGACGATGACGGGCGAATATGCCCCTTCTCCAGGGATTCCTTCACATAACTGCGCATAGCGGCGTGCTCAGGCACGGATAAATTAAACAGTCGACCTTTTGGGAATTTTGTTGTGAATTCTGTGGCAGAGCTCCCTCCTGTGGCACAAGTGGTACTTCGGCTGATTCTCTCTGTGAGCTTCTGTTGGTGGAGGGAAGTGGTACTGCGGCTTCTGAGTTTCCTCCCTCAGGTGATCTGGTGAGGTCGTTAGGTGCTTCTCTACTTAACTCCACCTAATGCTTTGATCCTGGCTTCCTGTCAATGTTCAAGTGTTGGACTTGCTTTTCCCTGGATCATTCCTGTGGCCTGCTGCTCTGCATAGCTAAGTTCTTCTTTGCTATTTGTTTGCTATTTTTTCTGTCCAGCTTGTCTAATTTGTTGCTGGAAGCTCTGGGACGCAAAGGGTGTACCTCCGTGCCGTTAGTTCGGTACGGAGGGTCTTTTTGCCCCCTTTGCATGGTTTTCTTTAGGGTTTTGTGTAGACCGCAAAGTTGCCTTTTCTATCCTCGCTCTGTTAAGAAAGTCGGGCCTCACTTTGCTGAATCTATTTCATCTCTACGTTTGTCTTTTCATCTTAACTCACAGTCATTATATGTGGGGGGCTGCCTTTTCCTTTGGGGTATTTCTCTGAGGCAAGGTAGGCTTATTTTCTGTCTTCAGGCTAGTTAGTTTCTCAGGCTGTGCCGAGTTGCATAGGCAGAGTTAGGCGCAATCCACGGCTGCCTCTAGTGTTGTTTGGAGAGGATTAGGGATTGCGGTCTGCAGAGTTCCCACGTCTCAGAGCTCGTTCTATGATTTTGGGTTATTGTCAGATCACTTTATGTGCTCTGACCGCTATGTCCATTGTGGTACTGAATTGCCTTTCATAACAGAATTTACTACCAGGAATCAAATTGATAGCACAATCACAATCCCTATGCGGAGGTAGGGCATCGGACTTAGGCTCATCAAATACATCCCGGTAATCAGACAAGAACTCTGGAACCTCAGAAGGGGTGGATGACGAAATTGACAGAAATGGAACATCACCATGTACCCCCTGACAACGCCAGCTGGACACCGACATGGATTTCCAATCTAATACTGGATTATGGGCTTGTAGCCATGGCAACCCCAACACGACCACATCATGCAGATTATGCAACACCAGAAAGCGAATAACCTCCTGATGTGCAGGAGCCATGCACATGGTCAGCTGGGTCCAGTATTGAGGCTTATTCTTGGCCAAAGGCGTGGCATCAATTCCTCTCAATGGAATAGGACACTGCAAGGGCTCTAAGAGAAACCCACAACGTTTAGCATACTCCAAGTCCATCAAATTCAGGGCAGCGCCTGAATCCACAAATGCCATGACAGAATACGATGACAAAGAGCAGATCAAGGTAACAGACAGAAGACATTTTGACTGTACCGTACCAATGGTGGCAGACCTTGCGAACCGCTTAGTGCGCTTAGGACAATCAGAGATAGCATGAGTGGAATCACCACAGTAGAAACACAGCCCATTCAGACGTCTGTGTTCTTGCCGTTCAACTCTGGTCAAAGTCCTATCGCACTGCATAGGCTCAGGTTTAAGCTCAGGTAATACCGCCAAATGGTGCACAGATTTACGCTCACGCAAGCGTCGACCGATCTGAATGGCCAAAGACATAGACTCATTCAAACCAGCAGGCATAGGAAATCCCACCATGACATCCTTAAGGGCTTCAGAGAGACCCTTTCTGAACATAGCTGCCAGCGCAGATTCATTCCATTGAGTGAGCACGGACCACTTTCTAAATTTCTGACAATATACCTCTATCTCATCCTGACCCTGACAAAGAGCCAGCAAATTTTTCTCTGCCTGATCCACTGAATTAGGTTCATCGTACAGCAATCCGAGCGCCAGGAAAAACGCATCGATATTACTCAATGCAGGATCTCCTGGCGCAAGAGAAAATGCCCAGTCCTAAGGGTCGCCGCGCAAAAAACAAATAACAATCAAAACCTGTTGAACTGGATCACCAGAGGAGCGAGGTTTCAAGGCCAGAAATAATTTACAATTATTTTTGAAACTCAGAAACTTAGTTCTATCTCCAAAAAACAAATCAGGAATAGGAATTCTTGGTTCTAACATAGATTTCTGATCAATAGTGTCTTGAATCTTTTGTACTCTTGCCGAGAGCTGATCCACAGATGAAGACAGACTTCTAATGTCCATCGCTACACCTGTGTACTGAACCACCCAAATGTCTAGGGGAAAAAAAAGGCAAAACACAGTGCAAAGAAAAAAAAATGGTCTCAGAACTTCTTTTTTCCCTCTATTGAGAATCATTAGTACTTTTGGCTTCCTGTACTGTTATGAAAGGCAATTCAGTACCACAATGGACATAGCGGTCAGAGCACATACAGTGATCTGACAATAACCCAAAATCATAGAACGAGCTCTGAGACGTGGGAACTCTGCAGACCGCAATCCCTAATCCTCTCCAAACAACACTAGAGGCAGCCGTGGATTGCGCCTAACTCTGCCTATGCAACTCGGCACAGCCTGAGAAACTAACTAGCCTGAAGATAGAAAATAAGCCTACCTTGCCTCAGAGAAATACCCCAAAGGAAAAGGCAGACCCCCACATGTAATGACTGTGAGTTAAGATGAAAAGACAAACGTAGAGATGAAATAGATTCAGCAAAGTGAGGCCCGACTTTCTTAACAGAGCGAGGACAGAAAAGGTAACTTTGCGGTCTACACAAAACCCTAAAGAAAACCACGCAAAGGGGGCAAAAAGACCCTCCATACCGAACTAACGGCACAGAGGTACACCCTTTGCGTCCCAGAGCTTCCAGCAAAAAATTAGACAAGCTGGACAGAAAAAATAGCAAACAAATAGCAAAGAAGAACTTAGCTATGCAGAGCAGCAGGCCACAGGAATGATCCAGGGAAAAGCAAGTCCAACACTGGAACATTGACAGGAAGCCAGGATCAAAACATTAGGTGGAGTTAAGTAGAGAAGCACCTAACGACCTCACCAGATCACCTGAGGGAGGAAACTCAGAAGCCGTAGTACCACTTCCCTCCACCAACAGAAGCTCACAGAGAGAATCAGCCGAAGTACCACTTGTGACCACAGGAGGGAGCTTTGCCACAGAATTCACAACACACGCCGCAGACACACAGGAAAACACAATAATGTGCACAGGGCAAAACAAATACAAATATAGGAAGGAGAAATATAACAAAGGATCATACACCACCAGATCTGATATTACTTCTCCAAGACCACCACTCCAGACCAGAATCACTAGGCATGAGGCACAAGCTATAATCGGCGACGCCCAAAGTCCAGCACGACTATTTAAAGGCCGTGGGTGTGACCCAGCCTCCAACCCGAGTACCAGCTAGATTAACCCTGGGCAACCTGGATCAATTCTAGCCAGTGCCACTGAGTGTATAGTGGATATATGTGGAATTACCGCGTGTGTCGGACGCCCTGGTGTGAATAGCATCCGACATGACAGTACCCCGCCTTCTACGAGGGACCCCAGTGCCGTCACGACTTATAGGACCTGGCTTGTCCAGATGGTGGCGGTGAAACATACTGATCAGCCGGTCCGCATGTATGTCCGAGTCTGGTACCCAAAACCTCTCCTCCGGCCCATAACCACGCCAGTGTACCAGGTACTGTAATGTGTGGCGCACTACTCGAGAGTCAACCACCTTGGAGACTTCAAACTCCAAACTGCCATCCAACAAGACTGGAGGTGGCATCGGCGCCGCGTCCACAGACCCACCACCTTTTTTTAATAAAGATCTGTGGAACACGTTGTGTATCTTATATACCATAGGGAGATCCAATCGGTAGGCTACCAGGTTAATGATGGCGGCGACCCTAAATGGACCAATAAACCTTCGACTCAATTTCAGGGATGTATTTTGAGTTTTATGTTTTTTGTGGACAACCACACCCAGTCACCCACACTCAGGTCTGGACCTGGCACATGTCTACTGTCAGCCACTCGTTTGTACCTTGCACCCACGCTCAGCAAGCGCTGTTTCACTCTCCTCCAGACGGATGACGGTTGTTCTCCTAGCTGGTCCTCCTCCGGGACAGCAGAGCCCCCCTGACGCAGAGTACAAAATTGTGGATGGTGCCCATAAACACAAAAGAACAGGGACTCCCCAGACGATTCCTGGCGGTGATTATTTATAGCAAACTCAGCCAAAGGAAGGAACGTCGACCACTCCTCCTGGTTGTCAGAAACAAAGCAGTGTAAGTACTGCTCCAAATTCTGGTTCATACGCTCGGTCAGACCATTTGACTGAAGATGAAACGCCGAAGAGTGCGACAACTTGATCCCCAGCTTTGAGCAAAATGCTTTCCAAAATTTATAAAATAAATACCTGAGCCAGAGTCTTTGCGTTAGGCAACGAAGGCAAGGACACAAAGTGCGACTTCTTTGAGAACCGATCAACAACCACCAGGATGACTATGTTCCCAGCTGAGGAGGGCAAGTCTGTGATAAAATCCATGGAGATCTCCATCCATGGCCTACTGGGTACCCCGAGAGGATGTAGTGTGCCAGCAGGACGGGAGCGGGGCATCTTAGCCTTAGTGCACGTGGTGAATGCTGACACGTATGAGACCACGTCCTGTCGGATTTTGGGCCACCAAAACTGACACGACACCAACTCCAAGGTACCCCTAACCCCTGGGTGGCCAGCCAGGACAGCATCATAATGCTCACCCAACACCTTTAGGCGAAGATGGAGCGGTACAAATGATTTGTTAATGGGAAGCTCTGGTGGTACCTCCTCCTGAGCCTCGGCAATCTCAGCCTCCAACTCGGTCGTGAGAGCCGAGACCACTACACCCTTTTGAAGGATGGGTACCAGATCTTCCCGAGGTTCTCCCCCCGGAAAACACCTGGACAAGGCATCCGCCTTAGTATTCTTAGACCCAGGTCGGTAAGTAACAAAAAAGTTGAATCGCGTGAAAAACAATGCCCAGCTTGCCTGCCTGGGGGACAGACGCTTGGCTGACTCCAAATAAAGCAGATTTTCATGGTCGGTGATAACTATAACCTGGTGGACCGACCCCTCCAAGAAGTGTTGCCATTCCTCAAAAGCCAACTTGATAGCCAACAACTCCCTGTTGCCGATATCGTAGTTACATTCGGCGGGCGACAGCTTCTTGGAGAAGTAGGCGTATGGACGCAACTCACCCAAGGATGAACCTTGTGACAGCACCACCCCCACTCCAACCTCAGATGCATCGACTTCCATGGTAAATGGTTTCGATATGTCCGGTTGCACCAGAATGGGGGCCGAAGCAAAACTGCTCTTCAGGAACTCGAATGCGCGCACAGCAGCCTCAGACCAGGCCGAAAAATTGGTACCTTTTTTTGTCATGTCAGTGAGCAGTTTAGCAATGGTAGAAAATGTTTTAATAAACTTTCTATAATAGTTAGAAAACCCAAGGAACCGCTGGAGCGCTTTTAGGTTATCAGGCCGTTCTCAACGCAGCACCGCTTGCACCTTAACGGTGTCCATTTTAAACCCTGAAGCGGACACAATATAACCCAAGAAAGGCAACTCCTGAACCGTAAATACAAATTTCTCAAGTTTTGCATAGAGCTTATTCTCTCTGAGTAGCTGTAACACCTGCCTAACATGCTCTAAATGAGTATCACGATCGCATGAATAAATTAGAATGTCATCTAGGTACACAATAACGAATTTCCCCAGGACATGAGAGAACACATCATTTATGAAATGTTGAAATACAGCAGGCGCGTTTGTCAACCCAAATGGCATCACCAGATTTTCAAAATGACCCTCAGGAGTATTAAAAGCCGTCTTCCACTCATCCCCTTGATGGAATCTTATGAGGTTGTACGCCCCCCTGAGGTCAAGCTTGGAGAACCACTTAGCACCAGCCACCTGGTTGAACAAATCAGGTATCAGTGGCATCGGGTATGGATCACAAACCGTAATCTGGTTTAACTCACTGAAATCCAGACACAGGCGTAATCTGCCATCTTTCTTCTTAATGAAGAAGAACCCCGCTGCCACAGACGAGGATGAAGGCCTGATGTTCCCTTTGCTCAGACTCTCAGCAATGTAGCCTTTTAGGGCTTGCCTCTCAGGACCAGAAATGTTAAACATCCTTGCTTTCGGCAATTTGGCCCCTGGTTTCAACCTAATAGTACAGTCATAGGGTCGATGTGGTGGAAATTCTGAGCAACCCTTCTCAGAGAACACATCCGCGAAATCCAGCAGTGACTCAAGAATGCTGGGAGTCACAGCGGACACACATGTGGCCAGGCAATTCTCCTGGCAGAATCCACTCCACTGGATTATGTCCTGGGTATTCCAGTCAATCACCCGGTTGTGCATAGACAACCATAGAAAACCCAGAACCATTTGTGCAGGAAGATTACTGAGCACCCTACATGTAACCTGCTCAAAATGTAGGACCCCAATGTGGAGTTTAACCTCAGCCACAAACTCAGTAATCTCCCCCTGTGGGAGAGGAGCGGCATTGATGGTGACCACCCGGATAGGATGAGGTAGTTTTTCGATTCTGAAACCGGCTGTGTGTGCAAACTCCTCATCAATGAGATTAGTGGCGGAACCACTATCCACAAAAACAGTGATTGGCAGCTCTCTGCCAGCGATCATAACTTTGGCAGGGAGCATACATTGAGAGACCACCATGGAGGATATGCATAAGCTCAGATTGGCCTCCTCCATACCCTCTGAGCTTAGTAGTTTTCTGCCGTTGCGCTTTTCTTAGATAGCAGAGGACAAGCATTTGCATAATGACCATTTTTACCACAGCAAAAACAGGCTCCCTGCTTCCTGAGCAAAGGGGCTCGATGCTTATCATGTGACATCCCTGTGATTTGCATAGGCTCCGTGGGCTCACCTGCAGCAACCTCACGTGCACCTACGCCCTCCCCCATAGGCGGTGTCTCTTGCGCCCCCTGACGCAAATGGCGATCAATGCGGACAACAAGACTCATAGCAGACTCTAGAGAAGCAGGAGTCTCATACATCAGGAGGGCTTGTTTAACCCTTCCCAAAACCCTATGAACAAACTGACTCCGCAGCGCGGGGTCATTCCATTGTGTGTCCACCGCCCAGTGGCCAAATTCAGAGTAGTAATCCTCCGCCATTCGCTCCCCCTGGCGGACAGTGTGTATTTTAGATTCTGCTAGAGCCATTCTGTCAGGATCATCATATATGAGCCCAAGAGCAGAAAAAAAAATCTCCACTGAGTTAAATGCAGCTGAATCAGATGGTAATGAAAATGCCCATGCTTTGGGGTCCCCGCTCAGTAATGACAACACCAGGCCCACACGCTGAGCCTCATTATCTGAGGAGATTGGGCGCATATAAAAGTATAATTTGCAAGCTTCATGAAAAATAACAAATTTACTGCGTTCCCCAGCAAACCTTTCAGGTAAAGGGATCTTTGGCTCTGCAACTCTTCCTGCAGTTTCAACTTGCACATTAGATACTACTAGGCCCTGTTGCTGAACTGCCCCCTTCAAGTCAGTGACCTGTAAGGACAGCGCCTCCAACTGGCGGGTTATGGAAGTCATGGGATCCATGGAATACAAAATTTGGGCCGATTATAATGTCACAGAGAGCCTAGGGAGGCTAAGGCTGGTTACCCGAGCCCCTGTGATATCTCTCAAACTAGGGGAAACCCTGTCTGTCCCTCTCCCAGAATTTACACTAAAGGTGTGCTTGTCTGGGCCACCAGGCCTGGCCCTGACTCCTGTTTCGGCCCTATGCTGAAACCACCACCCGCCACCCAGTGAAGGGACCACACACCAATCCCCACAGAAAGCACAGACAGGGAAAACTTAAAACGCACCACGCCGCAGACACAAAGGAAAACGCAATAATGTGCACAGGGCAAAACAAATACAAATATAGGAAGGAGAAATATAACAAAGGCTCATACACCACCAGATACGATATTACTTCTCCAAGACCACCACTCCAGACTGGAATCACTAGGCATGAGGCACAAGCTTTAATCGGCGATGCCCAAAGTCCAGCATGACTATTTAAAGGCCGTGGGCGTGACCCAGCCTCCAACCTGAGTACCAGCTAGAATAAACCTGGGCAACCTGGATCAAGTCTAGCCAGCGCCACTGAGCGTATAGTGGATGTATGTGGAATTACCGCTGTCTGTCAGATGCCCTGGTGTGAATAGCGTCTGACATGACAACAGGCCTCATCCAAAGCCAAAAAAAATATCTTTGGTTGCTACTGTCATACAGTAGGGGAGATCTCACTTTGAAATAGTTTGGAGCATCTCATCTATGTTATGCAGGCCTCATCCAAAGCCAAAAAAACAATATCTTCGGTTACTGCCGTCATACTGTAGGGTAGATCTCGCTTTGAAATTTTATACAGGCTTCATCCCCACCACAAAAAAATTCTTCTGTTACTAAAAATCTACAGGAGGGGAGATCTTTGAAATAGTTTAGAGCATCTAGTCTTTGCTATATAGGCCTCATCCACACAAAAAAAACATGTATTCTGTTACTAACGTCATTCAGTAGGGTAGATATCACTTTGAAATTGTTTGGAGCATCTAGTTTGTTATACAGGCCCCATCCACACACAAAAAAAAAATATTCTGTTAATAACATCATACAGTAAAGTAGATCTCATTTTAAAATTGTTTGGAGCATCCTGTCTATTTTATACAGGCCTCATCCACATACCAAAAATTCTTCTGTTACTAATGTTCAACAGTAGGGGAGATCTCACTATGAAATTGGAGCATCTAGTCTATGTTATACATGCATCATCCACACAACAAAAATTTCTTCTGCTACTAATGTAGGGGAGACACTAACTTTGAAATTGTTTGGATCATCTAGTCTATGTTATAAAGACCTCATTCACGCAACAAAAAAGTATCTTCTGTTACTAACATCGTACAGTGGGGTAGATCCCACTTTGAAGTTGTTTGGACCATCTTGTCTGTCATAGAGGCCTCACTCACACAACAAAATATTTATTCTGTTATTAACATCATACAGTAGGGTAGATCTCACTTTGAAATTGTTTGGAACATCTAGTCTATTTTATACAGACCTTATCCACACCAAAAATTAAAAATTCTTCTGTTACTAACATCATACAGTAGGAGAGATTTAAATCTAAAATTGTTTGGAGCATATCATCTTTGTCATACAGTCCTCATCCACACTCAAAAATTCTTTTTTCTGTGACTAACTCCATTCATCATGCCTTCGCTCACCTTGTCATTTATTGCCTCTGAAATTCAACTTTGTGAAGAGCTGGTGCAGAGTCAAAAATCAAATTTTTTGTTGCTTATAATATCCTCCTACCACACTATCTGAGCAACATGACTGACAAAAAGCAAGGTCGTGGTGGAACAGGGATTAGGCTTGGTATTCAAGGTGTATGTGGGGTAGGTGGTAATGTTTGCAAAAGCACTAGTGAACCAACAATGTCCCGTCCTATACAAAGACAACTGACAAATTCTGTTACTGGATGGGCTACTCCACTATCTTTCTTTGGAAGACGCACAGCAATATGCCTTGTTGATGAGACCCAGAAAGAGCATGTACTCAAGTGGATGTCAAGAGCAGCTTCAAGTGGCCTCTCCTCCTCTTCCTCCACCTCAACATAACACCCAGTACAGTTCAGTGAGGTGGCATCTCAATTACCCTAACTACCCACCGTGTCACAACTCTCCAACCGCCCAACTGACTGTAGGGAACCACACAAGGGTGAGTTTGCAGAGCTGTTCACACATTCTATGCTTTGGGCATTAGAAGTGTACTTAGAAGCCTCACAGAGTCAAGAGAAAGAAATCATCTGCACTGCACCGATGTCCAAAAATGTTTTCACATTGGATCTGGGAAAGGACAAAGTAGGGTCCAGGCAAAATCCTGACCCTTGTCACCAGACGTTAACCCCCAATGGGGTGTGATCCTGATGAGACTCAGATATCTGAGGCTCACGTGGACTGTACTGTGCTGTCAGGGCCGGAAGAGGAGGAGGGTTACTATCAGGGCAGGAATGTGATAACACAGAGGATGATGATGAGGTGACAGATCCTAATTAGCATGAATACAGAGGCACATAGCTGAGTAGATCTTCTGTGGAGTTGGAGGAGGAAGAAGATGAGGAGGTTACATTGCACCGTACGGCGCAGACAAGTAGTGATGCAACCATGATAAGCAATGCATTATCAGCCACAACTGTGGCTGTGACCAGCAGCATTTGTGGGTCTGCAGCTTGCAAGGGCTGCAAGGGTTGCCTAGCCTGGGACTTTTTTGACAACACAAGGGATTGAGCCAGCTCACACAATCTGCCAATGTTGCAAAAAAACTGAGTTGAGGAAAACATTGCATGAACCCATTATCTACCAATGTCCTTTTTTGGGATGCCTAATCTTTAGCTTCTAGCAAATAAGATTTTACAATTTTTATAATTAGGTCCAATTTTTTGTGTTGTGTTTGTAAAATGAATGTTTTCAAAATAGGAAATCATGTCATTGTCATTTTTAAATGAATATTGGGACGCCCTTTTCTGAAAAATCCATACTTTTAAAAATTTTAATATGGCAGGTAATGGGTTAATTTCACTACTATATGAATGAACTATCACATGCACAATCAATATGTGTTACTCTGGGAATCTCACTGCACCAAAAGGCGAACTAGCAGACCTCAACAACCATCAGCCGCCTCATCAATCACATCTGCTGCTTCTTCCTCCTCGACTGCTACTATGCCAAGTGTTGTGATGCTGGTCTCTGATCGCACATCCTCAGAATCTTTTCCCACTCCAGTCAGTCTGAGTGAGAGCTGTCAGCTGTAATGGAAGCTGACATGCCTTCTGCTTTTGGCCGATCTGAGAAAACTAGCACACCACAACTTTATCAATCCAACGTAATTTCTTTGCATGCACCTCCCTCAAGGTCCAGCAGTTTGTACGGTTCACCGGTCTACACCATCTATCAGCACAGCAGCCAGCCAACGGTCTCGCAGTTTGTGGTAATGTAAAAAATTGTTTCCTCTTACCATAACAATGTTAAGGGGTTGAACTCCATTATCTCCAATCTGATGGCCACGGAAATATTGCCTATCTGCCTGGTAGATACAGATGGTTTATGAAAGCTGGCGAGCTTTTGTCAGGAGATGAAGAGGATACTCGTCCCCTCTCTGTTGCTCATGATTGGCGGGAGGGGACGGAGGAAACAAGCATCAGTGTTACCCAGCCACCAACACAGCATGGGCTTGGACCAAATGAAAGAGCCCGGCAAATGAGTGCCTTCTTGCTGCACTATCTGCAACATGATCTCCGTATAGTTGTGATTGAAAATAGTATTGACTACTGGGCTACCACTCTGTTATATCCATGTTATAAGACAAAATTTTGACAGACACTTCCCACCCTGTAAAAGGACCCGAGTATGCCAGAGTATCGATAAATGCTTTTACAAAACCTTAAGAAAGGCTTTCCCCAAGACAGCAGTGAGGCACACAGTGTGCATCATTCAACCTCTGGCACGTCAATTCAGCAATGCCAAAACATTAGCAGAAGCAGCAGCAGTAGTGTAAGTGGCAGAAGCAATTTCTGTGAGTCCTTTGACACATTTTTAATAGTGATGAGCGAACCTGCTCGCCACTACTCGTTACTCGCCCGAGTATCACTATGCTCGGTGTACTCGGCAAGCAGTGAGCATTTCCTTGATTATTCGGCAGCAACTGTTGTCTCCACCCACCATTTTTGGCAGACTTTAGAGACCCAATCATGTTGCAGCGATTGTCTGCCAGGCCATGAAACACCGCAGCCATCTTTGTTGGGGTCATGCAGTGATTGGCTTGGCCGCACAGCATCATCCCGAGTATAAGAGACCTGGCGCCGCCCTGCTCGCCGCTTTCTATTCCTGTTTCAGCGAGAGTAGGGAGAGCTGCTGATGAGATAGGGTCAGAATCGTGGTTTTTAGAGTTAGTGTAGGTCTGCAACTCTTAAATCCATAACTCCTCAGAAACCAAAAGTCCTTTTTAGGGCTAATTCTTGGGTCCCGATATTGCAGCGCTAGGTAGGCATGGCACGGCATATCCACATCAGTGCAAGGCCTGCAGGCACTGTATGTGAATCCATTGCTCCCACTGCATCCTTCCCAAAGCTCCAAAAGTGCCTGCTGCTGCTGCAGCTTTTTCACTATATACCTACTTTTTTTTTGCCAAAAATTCACCCCCCCAAAAAAAAAAAATAAAAAATAAAGTCTGTTTGGCCAGACTGAGGGGGCTGTTGAAAAATCATAGTTTGTCAGGCATACGTAGCATAGTTGTGTGTTCTACCCTTGTGCCACTATTTTTTGGGTGTTTGAAATTCCCCGAAAAAGGCCTCGTATATCTCTGTGCTCCAAGTTTTTGCATTGTAGGCTGGTGTACTTATTTTTGGGCTGTCTGATACTCAAATTCTATACAGCACTTTTTAGCGTAAAAAAAATTCTAAGGCCACAGATTTGCCATTGTGGTATTTCCGTGACAGCCGTCATATATCTGCGTGCTCCAACTTTGGTAATTGTAGGCCGGAGGACCATTTTTTTTGCTCTGTGTTACTGAAATTATATACAGCACTATTTAGCATACAATAATATAAACAGGCCACATATTTACCTGTGTGGTTTTTCCATGAGAGCCCTCATATATCTGTGTGCTCCAAGTTTGGTCATTGTAGGCCGCAGGACCCCTTTTTTTGCTGTGTGTTACTGAAATTATATACAGCACTATTTAGCATACAATAATATAAACAGGCCACATATTTGCCAGTGTAGTGTTTCTGTGACAGCCCTCATATATCTGTGTGCTCCAAGTTTGGTCATTGTAGGCCGGAGGACCCCTATTTTGCTGTGTGTTACTGAAACTATGTACAGCACTATTTAGCATACAATAATATAAACAGGCCACAGATTTATCAGTGTGGTATTTCTGTGAGAGCACTCATATATCTCTGCTCCAAGTTTGGTCATTGTAGGCCGGAAGACCCTTTTTTTGCTGTGTGTTACTGAAATTATATACAGCACTATTTAGCATACAATAATATAAACAGCCCACAAATTTGCCAGTGTGGTATTTCCGTGAGAGCCCTCATATATCTCTGTGCTCCAACTTTGGTCATTGTAGGTTGGAGGACAACTTTTTTTGCTGTATGTTACTGAAATTATATACAGCACTATTTAGCATACAATATTATAAACAGGCCACATATTTGCCAGTGTGGTATTTTCGTGAGAGCCCTCATATATCTGTGTGCTCCAAGTTTGGTCATTGTAGGCCGGAGGGCCCCTTTTTTTGCTGTGTGTTACTGAAATTATGTACAGCACTATTTAGCATCTACTATATAATTGTCTAAGGGTCAGTTCCGTCTGTCTGTCTGTCCTTCTGTCACAGTTATTCATTCGCTGATTGGTCTCGCCAGCTGCCTGTCATGGCTGCCACGACCAATCAGCGACGGGCACAGTCCGGAAGAAAATGGCCGCTCCTTACTCCCTGCAGTCAGTGCCTGTCGCCCGCATACTCCCCTCCGGTCACCGCTAAAACAGGGTTAATGCTGGTGGTAACGGACCGCGCTATGATGTGGGTAACACACTCCGTTACCGCCCCTATTAACACCAGTGTGTCCCCAACTTTTCACTATTGACGCTGCCTATGCAGCATCAATAGTAAAAAATGTAATGTTAAAAATAATTTAAAAAAAATAAACCCGCTATACTCACCCTCCGTTGTCCGCTGAGCCGCTCCCGCCGGCCACCATCTTCCGCTGCATTTTCCGTTGGCAAAGATGGTATGGCAGAAGGACCTGCCATGACGTCATGGTCATGTGACCGCGATGTCATCACAGGCCCTGCGTGCCTGCGCTAAAAAGACCTGCCATGACATCACGGTAATGATATCCCCAAACAGGCCATTTGCAGCACCTGCCATGCCTGCATCAGCAGGGGTAGCAAAACAACCAGCCTGACCACCACCAGCATGATCAGGCACAAGCAAGCAAAGTACCCGACTTTGTGGGCCGAACCCCAGGCTCCAGGACCACTGCCTGCTGGTCACACCACTACTTCTTCCACTGTTTGGTGTAGAAGCCAATCCCCAGTACACATGCATATGAAGATGCCTCTAGCCTTGCACCTGTTGTTGCCCACAGTCAAGCAGCACCATCAGCAAGCCAGTCTATGTTCTTGTCCCAGCACAACGTTCAGTTGTCTATAATCCAGTCTTTGGAATGCAAGCGGAAATACCCCACCAACCCCCCACAGGCTACAGTCCTCAATTCTAATATTTCTCTTCTGCTTGCGCTAGAAATGCTGCTTTTTAGGCTTGCTGAGATGGAAGCTTTCCTCAACCTGATGGCAGCGGCCATCCCAAGGTACTCGGTCCCCAGTCACCACTATTTCTCCATGTGTGCTGTATGGGCTTTACACCAGCATGTGTCCCACAACATTACACGTGCCCTCAACAATGCTGTTACAGCGAAAGTCCACATAGCCACGGACACGTGGCCATGTGCTTGTGGGCAGGGATGGTACATCTCAATGACGGCACACTTAGTTAACATAGTGGAAGCCGGGACCCAGTCAGACCTTGGGATGGAACACATCCTCCCTAAGCAGAGGATTGATGGCCATACGTCAATCAGAGTTGCCCCCACAGTCTACAACTCCTGAAAAACCTCCTCCTCCTCTTCATCCTCCATCTATGAAATCAACACATCAGTCAGAAGCTGGAAGCACTGCAGCACTGCCTCAGCCAAGCGGCAACAGACTGTGCTGAAGCTAATTGGCATAGGTGACAAACCGCACAATGCAGAGGAGTTGTGGACAGCGCTGAAAGAGCAGTCAGATGTTTGGATGACACCACTGAACCTACAGCCAGGCATGGTCATGTGTGACAATGGCCGTAACCTGGTGGCGGCTCTGAGGAAAGGTGAGCTCACATACGTACCTTGATTGGCCCATGTGCTTAACCTCCTGGTTCAACATTTTCTGAAAAGCTACCCGGTACTGCTGGATCTGCTAGTGAAAGTACACCATCTGTCTGCCAGTCAGCTACAGGTTCAGCTGCCCTTGCCGTGCTTCAGCAGCGTTTTCAGCTTCAAGCTCACCGACTGTTGTGTGATGTCCACACGTGCTGGAACTCTATGCTGCATATGTTGGAAAGGATTTGTGAGCAGATAAGGACCATTGTTGACTACCAACATCAACAAGGCCATCAAATTTCAGGTCAGAGTCCACACATAAGACCTCAGGAATCGACATAGATGTCAGACAAATGTAACATCCTCCAAAACTTTGAGGACTGCACCAAGATAGTGAGCGGAGATGACGCCATAATTAGCGTCACCATCTTGCTTCTCAGCATTCTGAAAAGCTCTCTGCTTACAATCAAAGAGGATGCATTTCAGGCAGAGCACGAGGACATGGAGCAAGGAAACATACAGGGGGATTACACTCAGCCCAGCCTCATGTCTTCTCAACGTGGATTGTTAGGCAATGAGGAGGAGGAGGAGGAGGAGGAAGAACAGGAGCTACTTTCATGCGCTATAGATGGTACGACAAACACATCTGTATTAGCTTCTGTTCAACGGGGATGACAGGGAGGAGGAGGATGAGGATGAGGAAAAGGAGGACAGCATGGTCAGTCGTCCTGTTGGAGAGGACACAGAAATCTTCCCAGCTAGCAGTCTGGCATACATGGCTGACTTTATGTTGTGCTGCATTTCACATGACCCTCGGATTATCAAAATTTTGGGTGACACTCATTACTGGTAGGTGATGACACTTCTAGACCCACGCTACAAGGGGAACTTTCAATCTCTTCCGTCTGAGGCAGAGAAGTGTACTAAAATGTTGCAGTACCAGAGTACTCTTGTAGCAGAATTACTTAGAAAATTTCCATGTGAGAACGCTGGCAGCAGACGTCAGAGTTTGTTGTACAACCAAGGAGTCCAAGCGAGAGAGAAAGAAGTACAATCCAGCCCAGGCAGGGGAACAATGGCCAAGTTCTGGGACAGTTTTCTCAGACCCTCCCATCGTGGTGGCACAGAGGCAAGGGCTGCTGTCACATGAACTGCAATGTTTGGGAAGATGGTGAGGGAGTACCTTGCAGATCGTACAAACGTCCTCCTTGATTCCTCTGTGCCTTTTAATTATTGGGTATCCAAACTGGACATGTGGCATGAATTGGCTCTCTACGTCTTGGAGGTCCTGGCATGCCCTGCTGCTAGCATTCTGTCAGAGAGGGGTTTTAGTGCCGCTGGTGGAATTATAACAGATAAGCGCATCCGCCTGTCAACTGAAAATGCTGACAGGCTGACTCTTATAAAAATGAACAAGGCCTGGATTGGGAAAGACTTCTGTACACCATCAAGTGAAAACAGCGAAACATAACCTCAAATACATTCTCTCTTTTGGGGAGGTGTATTTTCATGCACCGCTTCACAGCCACACATGGGTATACGCTTCCACATTTGGTCTGTTTGTTGCTATCCTCGTCCTTATCCTCATCATCCAGAACCACTAGGTGACCAGAGTGAACGTGCTCTGTACTCTTATAGGCCGGTGATTTTTGGGCACGGGGGCTGTGAAGGCACTATTTTATTTTGTAAAAACAGGACCCCACATTGAGGAATTGGGCATTACATTACATTGGGCTTACTTCTTAAGTCTGCCTTCTGCAATGTGTCCTTTAACTGCCACTAGATGACCAGGGTGCACGTGCTCTGTACTGTTATAGGCTGGTAAATTTTGGGAAAGTGGACTGTGAATGCACTATATGCTTAAGTCCAAAAAGGACAACACATTGGGGAATTGGGCATGATATTTCTTTGGGCCTACTTCTTAACTCGGTCTCCTGCAATCTGTCCTGTATCTGCCACTAGATCACCAGTGTCAACGTGCTCTGTACGGTGCATTTTGGCCAAGAGGGCTGTCATGCCACTATTTTATTTAAAAATAAGGATTTTACATTGGGGAATTGGGCATGACATTTCTTTGGGCGTACTTCCTAACTCGGTCTCCTGCAATCTGTCCTGTTCCTGCCAGTAGATCACCAGGGTGAATGTGGTCTGTACAGTGCATTTAGGGCTAGGGGGCTGTGATGGCACTATTTTAATCAGTCAAAAAAGGACCCCACATTGGGAAATTGGGTATGGCATTCCATTGGGCCTACTTCTTAACTCTGTCTCCTGCAATGTTAATGCCACTAGATCACCAGGGTGAACCTGGTCTGTACTGTTACAAGCAAGTGAATTTTGGGCAAGTGGGCTGTGATGGCACTATATTTTTAAGTCCAAAAAGGACAACACATTGGGGAATTGGGCATGACATTACTTTGGACCTTCTTCTTAACTCGGTCTCCTGCAATCTGTCTTGTTCCTTCCAGTAGATCACCAGGGTGAACGTGCTTTGTACTGTTATAGGCCGATGATGTTTGGTCAAGGGGCGCTGTGATGGCACTAGTCTATTTTTACAAAAAGGTACCCCACATTAACATAGTAACATAGTAACATAGTTAGTAAGGCCGAAAAAAGACATTTGTCCATCCAGTTCAGCCTATATTCCATCATTATAAATCCTCAGATCTACGTCCTTCTACAGAACCTAATAATTGTATGATACAATATTGTTCTGCTCCAGGAAGACATCCATGCCTCTCTTGAACCCCTTGACTGAGTCCGCCATCACCACCTCCTCAGGCAAGCAATTCCAGATTCTTACCGCCCTAACAGTAAAGAATCCTCTTCTATGTTGGTGGAAAAACCTTCTCTCCTCCAGACACAAAGAATGCCCTCTTGTGCCCGTCACCTTCCTTGGTATAAACAGATCCTCAGCGAGATATTTGTATTGTCCCCTTATATACTTATACATGGTTATTAGATCGCCCCTCAGTCGTCTTTTTTCTAGACTAAATAATCCTAATTTCGCTAATCTATCTGGGTATTGTAGTTCTCCCATCCCCTTTATTAATTTTGTTGCCCTCCTTTGTACTCTCTCTAGTTCCATTATATCCTTCCTGAGCACCGGTGCCCAAAACTGGACACAGTACTCCATGTGCGGTCTAACTAGGGATTTGTACAGAGGCAGTATAATGCTCTCATCATGTGTATCCAGACCTCTCTTAATGCACCGCATGATCCTGTTTGCCTTGGCAGCTGCTGCCTGGCACTGGCTGCTCCAGGTAAGTTTATCATTAACTAGGATCCCCAAGTCCTTCTCCCTGTCAGATTTACCCAGTGGTTTCCCGTTCAGTGTGTAATGGTGATATTGATTCCTTCTTCCCATATGTATAACCTTACATTTAGCATTGTTAAATCTCATCTGCCACCTTTCAGCCCAAGTTTCCAACTTATCCAGATCCATCTGTAGCAGAATACTATCTTCTCTTGTATTAACTGCTTTACATAGTTTTGTATCATCTGCAAATATCAATATTTTACTGTGTAAACCTTCTACCAGATTATTAATGAATATGTTGAAGAGAACAGGTCCCAATACCGACCCCTGCGGTACCCCACTGGTCACAGCGACCCAGTTAGAGACTATACCATTTATAACCACCCTCTGCTTTCTATCACTAAGCCAGTTACTAACCCATTTGCACACATTTTCCCCCAGACCAAGCATTCTCATTTTGTGTACCAACCTCTTGTGCGGCACGGTATCAAACACTTTGGAAAAATCGAGATATACCACGTCCAATGACTCACCGTGGTCCAGCCTATAGCTTACCTCTTCATAAAAACTGATTAGATTGGTTTGACAGGAGCAATTTCTCATAAACCCATGCTGATATGGAGTTAAACAGTTATTCTCATTGAGATAATCCAGAATAACATCCTTCAGAAACCCTTCAAATATTTTACCAACAATAGAGGTTAGACTTACTGGCCTATAATTTCCAGGTTCACTTTTAGAGCCCTTTTTGAATATTGGCACCACATTTGCTATGCGCCAGTCCTGCGGAACAGACCCCGTCGCTATAGAGTCCCTAAAAATAAGAAATAATGGTTTATCCTTTACATTACTTAGTTCTCTTAGTACTCGTGGGTGTATGCCATCCGGACCCGGAGTGTTGTGAATTCTGTGGTCAGGCTCCCTCCTGTGGTCATTAGTGGTACTTCGTCTGGTTCTATGAGCTTCCTCTGGTGGAGGTGAGTGGGGCTGCGGCTTCTGAGTTTCCTTCCTCAGGTGACGAGGTTAAGTCGTTAGGTGCTGCTCTATTTAACTCCACCTAGTTCTTTGTTCCTGGCCTCCAGTCAATGTTCCAGTATTGGTCTTGCTTTCTCCTGGATCGTTCTTGCGGCCTGTCTGCCCTGCATAAGCTAAGTTTTGCTTGTGTTACTTTTGTTTGCTATATTTTCTGTCCAGCTTGCTATATTGGTTTTTCTTGCTTGCTGGAAGCTCTGAGACGCAGAGGGAGCACCTCCGTACCGTTAGTCGGTGCGGAGGGTGTTTTTGCCCCTCTGCATGGTTGTTTGTAGGTTTTTGTGTTGACCGCAAAGCTATCTTTCCTATCCTCGGTCTATTCAGTAAGTCGGGCCTCACTTTGCTAAAACCTATTTCATCTCTGTGTTTGTATTTTCATCTTTACTCACAGTCATTATATGTGGGGGGCTGCCTTTTCCTTTGGGGAATTTCTCTTAGGCAAGGTAGGCTTATTTTTCTATCTTCAGGGCTAGCTGGTTTCTCCGGCTGTGCCCGAGGCGCCTAGGTCTTGTCAGGAGCGCTCCACGGCTACCTCTAGTGTGGTGTGATAGGATTAGGGATTGCGGTCAGCAGAGTTCCCACGTCTCAGAGCTCGTCCTATGTTAGTAACTATCAGGTCACTTTGTGTGCTCTTAACCACTAGGTCCATTGTGGTTCTGAATCACCTGTTCATAACAGTACTGGAGGCCCAAAGTACTAATGCTTCTCAATAGAGGGAAAAGAGAAGTTCTGAGACCATTTTTTTTTCTCTGTACTGTGTTTTGTCTTTCTTTTCCCCTAGACATTTGGGTGGTTCAGGACACAGGTGTAGTGATGGACATTAAAGATTTGTTTTCTTGTGTGGATCATCTCACTGCAAGAGTACAAAATATTCAAGACTTTGTGGTTCAGAAATCTATGTTAGAGCCAAGAATTCCTATTCCTGATTTGTTTTCTGGAGATAGAGCTAAGTTTCTGAGTTTTAAGAATAATTGTAAACTGTTTCTGGCTTTGAAACCCCGCTCCTCTGGTGACCCAGTTCAACAAGTAAAGATCATTATTTCTTTATTACGTGGCGATCCTCAAGACTGGGCATTTTCCCTTGCGCCAGGCGATCCTGCATTATGTAATATTGATGCGTTTTTTCTGGCGCTCGGATTGCTGTATGAAGAACCTAATTCAGTGGATCAGGCAGAGAAAAATTTGCTGGCTCTGTCTCAGCGTCAGGATGAGGTAGAGATATATTGTCAGAAGTTTAGGAAGTGGTCTGTGCTCACTCAATGGAATGAATGTGCGCTGGCAGCAATTTTCAGAAAAGGTCTCTCTGAAGCCCTTAAGGATGTGATGGTGGGATTTCCTATGCTTGCTGGTCTGATTGAGTCTATGTCTTTGGCCATTCAGATCGGTAGACGCTTGCGTGAGCGTAAAACTGTGCACCATTTGGCGGTATTATCTGAGCATGGACCTGAGCCTATGCAGTGCGATAGGACTTTGACCAGAGCTGAACGGCAAGAACACAGACGTCAGAATGGGCTGTGTTTTTACTGTGGTGATTCCACTCATGCTATCTCCGATTGTCCTAAGCGCACTAAGCGGTTCGCTAGGTCTGCCACCATTGGTACGGTACAGTCGAAATTTCTTTTGTCCGTTACTTTGATCTGCTCTTTGTCATCCTATTCTGTCATGGCATTTCTGGATTCAGGCGCTGCCCTGAATTTGATGGACTTGGAGTATGCTAGGCGCTGTGGGTTTTTCTTGGAGCCCTTGCAGTATCCTATTCCATTTAGAGGAATTGATGCTACGCCTTTGGCCAAGAATAAGCCTCAGTACTGGACCCAGCTGACCATGTGCATGGCTCCTGCGCATCAGGAGGATATTCACTTTTTGGTGTTGCATAATCTGCATGATGTGGTCGTGTTGAGGTTGCCATGGCTACAAGTCCATAACCCAGTATTGGATTGGAAATCAATGTCTGTGTCCAGCTGGGGTTGTCAGGGGGTACATGGTGATGTTCCTTTTCTGTCTATTTCATCATCCACCCCTTCTGAGGTCCCAGAGTTCTTGTCGGATTACCGGGATGTATTTGATGAGCCCAAGTCCAGTGCCCTACCTCCGCATAGGGATTGTGATTGTGCTATCGATTTGATTCCTGGTAGTAAATTTCCTAAAGGTCGACTGTTTAATTTGTCTGTGCCTGAACACGCCGCTATGCGGAGTTACGTAAAGGAATCCTTGGAGAAGGGTCATATTCGCCCGTCGTTGTCGCCATTGGGAGCAGGGTTCTTTTTTGTGGCCAAGAAGGATGGTTCGCTGAGACCTTGTATTGATTACCGCCTTCTAAATAAAATCACGGTCAAATTTCAGTACCCCTTGCCGCTGCTGTCTGATTTGTTTGCTCATATTAAGGGGGCTAGTTGGTTCACCAAGATAGATATTCGTGGTGCGTATAATCTTGTGCGTATTAAACAGGGCGATGAATGGAAAACAGCATTTAATACGCCCGAGGGCCATTTTGAGTACCTGGTTATGCCATTCGGGCTTTCTAATGCTCCATCAGTGTTTCAGTCCTTTATGCATGACATCTTCCGAGAGTACCTGGATAAATTCCTGATTGTATAATTGGATGATATTTTGGTCTTCTCGGATGATTGGGAGTCTCACGTGAAGCAGGTCAGAATGGTGTTCCAGGTTCTGCGTGCGAATTCTTTGTTTGTGAAGGGGTCAAAGTGTCTCTTTGGTGTTCAGAAGGTTTCATTTTTGGGGTTCATTTTTTCCCCTTCTACTATCGAGATGGACCCTGTTAAAGTTCAGGCCATTTATGATTGGACTCAGCCGACATCTCTGAAGAGTCTACAAAAGTTCCTGGGCTTTGCTAATTTTTATCGTCGCTTCATCAATAATTTTTCTAGTATTGCTAAACCGTTGACTGATTTGACCAAGAAGGGTGCTGATGTGGTCAATTGGTCTTCTGCTGCTGTGGAAGCTTTTCAAGAGTTGAAGCGTCGTTTTTCTTCCGCCCCTGTGTTGTGCCAACCAGATGTTTCGCTCCCCTTCCAGGTCGAGGTTGATGCTTCTGAGATTGGAGCAGGGGCTGTTTTGTCGCAAAGAAGTTCTGATGGCTCGGTGATGAAACCGTGCGCCTTCTTTTCCAGGAAGTTTTTGCCTGCTGAGCGTAATTATGATGTTGGCAATCAAGAGTTGCTGGCCATGAAGTGGGCATTCGAGGAGTGGCGTCATTGGCTTGAAGGTGCTAAGCATCGCGTGGTGGTCTTGACTGATCACAAGAACTTGACTTATCTCGAGTCTGCCAAACGGTTGAATCCTAGACAGGCTCGTTGGTCGCTGTTTTTCTCCCGTTTTGACTTTGTGGTTTCGTACCTTCCGGGCTCTAAAAATGTGAAGGCAGATGCCCTGTCTAGGAGTTTTGTGCCCGACTCTCCGGGTTTGTCTGAGCCGGCGGTTGTTCTCAAAGAGGGGGTAATTTTGTCTGCCATCTCCCCTGATTTGCGGCGGGTGCTGCAAAAATTTCAGGCTAATAGACCTGACCGTTGCCCAGCGGAGAAACTGTTTGTCCCTGATAAATGGACGAGTAGAATTATCTCTGAGGTTCATTGTTCGGTGTTGGCTGGTCATCCTGGAATCTTTGGTACCAGAGATTTGGTGGCTAGATCCTTTTGGTGGCCGTCTCTCTCGCGGGATGTGCGTTCGTTTGTGCAGTCCTGTGGGATTTGTGCTCGGGCTAAGCCCTGCTGTTCTCGTGCCAGTGGGTTGCTTTTGCCCTTGCCAGTCCCGAAGAGGCCCTGGACACATATCTCTATGGATTTTATTTCGGATCTCCCCGTCTCTCAAAAAATGTTGGTCATTTGGGTTGTTTGTGATCGCTTCTCTAAGATGGTCCATTTGGTACCCTTGTCTAAGTTGCCTTCCTCCTCTGATTTGGTGCCATTGTTCTTCCAGCATGTGGTCCGTTTACATGGCATTCCGGAGAACATCGTTTCTGACAGAGGTTCCCAGTTTGTTTCGAGGTTTTGGCGAGCCTTTTGTGCTAGGATGGGCATTGATTTGTCTTTTTCCCCGGCTTTCCATCCTCAGACAAATGGCCAGACTGAACGAACCAATCAGACCTTGGAAACATATCTGAGATGTTTTGTTTCTGCCGATCAGGATGATTGGGTGTCCTTTTTGCCTTTGGCTGAGTTCGCCCTTAATAATCGGGCCAGCTCGGCTACTTTGGTTTCGCCGTTTTTCTGCAATTCTGGTTTCCATCCTCGTTTCTCTTCAGGGCAGGTTGAGTCTTCTGACTGTCCTGGTGTGGATACTGTGGTGGATAGGTTGCAGCAGATTTGGACTCATGTGGTGGACAATTTGACAATGTCTCAGGAGAAGGCTCAACGTTTCGCTAACCGCAGGCGCTGTGTGGGTCCCCGACTTCGTGTTGGGGATTTGGTTTGGTTGTCATCTCGTTATATTCCTATGAAAGTTTCCTCTCCTAAGTTTAAGCCTCGTTTCATTGGTCCGTATAGGATTTCTGAGGTTCTTAATCCTGTGTCTTTTCGTTTGACCCTTCCAGCTTCTTTTTCCATCCATAACGTATTCCATAGGTCATTGTTGCGGAGATACGTGGCACCTGTGGTTCCATCCGTTGATCCTCCTGCCCCGGTTTTGGTTGAGGGGGAGTTGGAGTATATAGTGGAGAAGATTTTGGATTCTCGTATTTCGAGACGGAAAATCCAGTACCTGGTTAAGTGGAAGGGTTATGGTCAGGAAGATAATTCCTGGGTCTTTGCCTCTGATGTTCATGCTGCCGATCTGGTTCGTGCCTTTCATTTGGCTCATCCTGGTCGGCCTGGGGGCTGTGGTGAGGGTTCGGTGACCCCTCCTCAAGGGGGGGGTACTGTTGTGAATTCTGTGGTCAGGCTCCCTCCTGTGGTCATGAGTGGTACTTTGTCTGGTTCTGTCTATGAGCTTCCTCTGGTGGAGGTGAGTGGGGCTGCGGCTTCTGAGTTTCCTTCCTCAGGTGACGAGGTTAAGTCGTTAGGTGCTGCTCTATTTAACTCCACCTAGTTCTTTGTTCCTGGCCTCCAGTCAATGTTCCAGTATTGGTCTTGCTTTCTCCTGGATCGTTCTTGTGGCCTGTCTGCCCTGCATAAGCTAAGTTTTGCTTGTGTTACTTTTGTTTGCTATATTTTCTGTCCAGCTTGCTATATTGGTTTTTCTTGCTTGCTGGAAGCTCTGAGACGCAGAGGGAGCACCTCCGTACCGTTAGTCGGTGCGGAGGGTTTTTTTGCCCCTCTGCGTGGTTGTTTGTAGGTTTTTGTGTTGACCACAAAGCTATCTTTCCTATCCTCGGTCTATTCAGTAAGTCGGGCCTCACTTTGCTAAAACCTATTTCATCTCTGTGTTTGTATTTTCATCTTTACTCACAGTCATTATATGTGGGGGGCTGCCTTTTCCTTTTGGGGAATTTCTCTGAGGCAAGGTAGGCTTATTTTTCTATCTTCAGGGCTAGCTAGTTTCTCAGGCTGTGCCCGAGGCTCCTAGGTCTGGTCAGGAGCGCTCCACGGCTTCCTCTAGTGTGGTGTGATAGGATTAGGGATTGCGGTCAGCAGAGTTCCCACGTCTCAGAGCTCGTCCTATGTTAGTAACTATCAGGTCACTTTGTGTGCTCTTAACCACTAGGTCCATTGTGGTTCTGAATCACCTGTTCATAACACCGGAGATTTATCTATTTTAATCTTATTTAGCCGGTTTCGCACCTCTTCTTGCGTTAGATTTGTGACCCTTAATATAGGGTTTTCATTGTTTCTTGGGATTTCACCTAGCATTTCATTTTCCACCGTGAATACCGTGGAGAAGAAGGTGTTTAATATGTTAGCTTTTTCCTCGTCATCTACAACCATTCTTTCCTCACTATTTTTTAAGGGGCCTACATTTTCAGTTTTTATTCTTTTACTATTGATATAGTTGAAGAACAGTTTGGGATTAGTTTTACTCTCCTTAGCAATGTGCTTCTCTGTTTCCTTTTTGGCAGCTTTAATTAGTTTTTTAGATAAAGTATTTTTCTCTCTATAGTTTTTTAGAGCTTCAATGGTGCCATCCTGCTTTAGTAGTGCAAATGCTTTCTTTTTACTGTTAATTGCCTGTCTTAATTGCCACATCCTTGTTGGCAAACACTTCATAACATTTGTGTACCTAAAAGAGCCCACTTGTAAAGCTCCTTTTTGTGTTGCCTGGTTGCTAATATTGGACACAATACACTTCATAGAAATTTGATAAAGTAATGCTGTTACTTTGCCTCAGCAGTTCATTAAAAATATAGCTTTGTCTACTATATTAGTTTCTCTCCTTGCGAGCCTTAACTTTGTCTGCCTCAAATGTACAAATGGAGAATATACAAATGGTGATTTGTAAACAAAATTGAAATACTGTATACTTAATGCATTCAGACAATCACATAGCTGCATTTCTTATAAAACATTTAGAGATGTGACAGACAATGCTTATAGTGACACAATCTTGATAAATGTTTGTTTTTTCACTTCACAAACAGTTCTAATCCTCTATATGTTTGCTGTTTGTAATTGTAAAACATTAAGGTTTACTGAAACTATGCCAGTGGTGGTTTGATCTAAATCCTTGTGGCTTTTATTTTGTAGGGTTTTATGGCCCCTCGTCTGATGACTCCATGATATCTCAGCTTCATCCAACCTTGAAAAGTGGCCACTTGAAGGTGTGGGTGAAACTAGAGTTACTACATAGTGTTATTCACTATATAAAACCAGCAAAACATGACTAAGACAGATGCCAAAACTAGGGTACCTGTACATGTACAGTGTGCTGATACCTGCATAATTGGGGATGCCCATGAAGTGTTGGTAATCTCCCAGGGGTTCTCTGTCTTAGTGTTGCTTCTCTGATATTCCAGATGGATGATGTTTAAAAGCATCTTGGTGATGATCCAAGTATACTGTATGTAGTTAATCTTCATATATACGTAATCACTATATTTATTTAATCCTTATATGCACTTGCTAACCTGTGTATGTTAACACATACAAAAGTATATGCACTCACACTATTCATTCATACTATTCCTTGAATTTTATAGTTTGCAATAAAATTGCCTTGCATTGCAAGTATTAGCCTTTTTAAAGCCGTATCTGAACCTTAGTGTTAAAAATATGTCAAATAAAATTGCCAAATTCTCATGTAAATAATTGTGCAAAGAAGGAACCATCATACCATTAAAAAATATGAGTGAATTTTCCTGGGCCCATCCAGTATGTGGGTTCCAAGGCCCAATGGGGTGCATGTGACTGACTATGCAGCAGTTCTGGCATTGCTGCCAATGTGTAAAACAAAGGAGTACGGGAGTACAAAATGCATATTGTGAAGTGGATTTTAATGGGCCCATCCGATATGTGGGTTCCAAGGCCTAATGGGGTGCATATGACTATGCAGCAGGGCTCGCCTTCCTGCCAATGTATAAAACAAATGACTATGGAGCACAAAATGCATATTGTGAAGTGGATTTTCATGGGCCCATCCAGTATTTGGGGTCCAAGGCCTAATGGACTGCAGATGACTATGCAGCAGGGCTCGCCTTCCTGCCAATGTATAAAACAAATGACTATGGAGCACAAAATGCATATTGTGATGTGGATTTTCATGGGCCCATACAGCATGTGGGTTCCAAGGCGTAAAGGGGGCAGGCCTTGCATTCAATGCAACATTTTTTAAGGAGGTCCTCCTGGACATCTTATGAAAAGGGTATTGTGGAGCGTCATAATTTTTGGCAGCCCATCCACTCACAGCATAGGCTACAACAGCTTAGGAGACCCGCTGTTTCATAATGGCCCTTTAAGAAGATTAATGCTGCCTGATATACCAGTAAAAATAGGCTCTGCGACTTTAAGAGTCCACATGAGACAAGATGGGTCTGCTTATGTGTCACACACCACATGGCCAGCTATGGTTGTTAAATGTTACAATGACATTTCCCAGTGAATGCATTTGTAGTGGTTGAAAGCAATATTAAAGTTGAAAAACGTTTCAAAAACGCTGTGTCTGAACTAAGCCTAAGTGGGAGAGGAAATTTTCAGTCTGGGGTTAAATATTTGGCCTTACATGCAAGTCATTAACCTGCAAAAGATGTACCTTGACATATTCCCAAGCAAAAACCATTTTGGTTTCGTGTTAATGTGCTTTTTTGGCACCTGGAAAAATGGCATGAATCTCAGAAAAAAATGATTAAAGCTGTTAACTAGGAGTCAGGAATGCTTCCAGGGGTGATCCCCATGATGTCCCTGTGTCATTTGATTAGGGTTTCCATCATTTTCAGACGTTTTTAGACCTCAAAAAGGACCCGGGGGGGATCGCGGTAAAAATACTCGGGTTTCCCATAGACTTACATTGGGCTCGTTATTCTGGCCAAGTACCCGCGTTATCCAATTTGCTCGACCCGAGCAACGACCACCTGATCATTTTAGTGCTCGCCCATCACTAATTTTTAATACAAGCTCGTGCCCCAGCACAAATGAGTGAAAGTCTGACACGTGGTGAACAAATGGAGAAGATGGTGCAGGAGCATCTAAAACTGAATTTCAATATCATCAGGGAGAGTTTGGACCCTTTGATATTTTGGTCTTAAAAAATGAATGAGTTGCTTGAGCTCGCCTCTCACACCTTGGAAAGTTTATGATGCTCGGCAGCCAGTTTTCTCTCAAAACGTGTTTTCAACGCTGCTGGTGGTGACCTGATGGATAAGCGTAGCTGACTGTCCTCTGAAAGTGTAGATCGCCTAACTTTCATGAAGATGAACAAGCCATGGATATCCAAGGACTTTTGCACCCAAATCGCAGGCACTACAGAGTAGGCGATTTTGAAGTTTTTTAGTGTGCTGCATTGATCTTGCGTAATTGCAGTAGAGAACGAAAGCTAGCACTCGACAACTGTGAGTCACGGTGCTAGTGAACGGGGTATCAAAGTCTCATAAATCGTAGAATAAAGTAATCACTGCACTCGTATATTGAAAGTTGCTTGAAAAAGTGTAAAGTTTTATTCACAAGTGAAAGTTCATGCTGAAGCGATAGGCCTATCGCCTATCGCTTCAGCATGAACTTTCACTTGTGAATAAAACTTTACACTTTTTCAAGCAACTTTCAATATATGAGTGCAGTGATTACTTTAGTCTTGCGTAATTGCAGTCTGTTATATCTTTAGTGTGGCTTCTGTGCCTGCTATTGCTACTCCTGGTGCTGAAGATGTTAACAAAAATTTGTGGAAATGTGGACAGTCATAATTGGTCTCCATCTGCTGGGTTGGCTGTAGTGAAAGACTTGTCAATCCATATTATACTATTTCTATTCTTGTGAAATTGATGCCACTTTGGTGGTGTCTGCCACTAAGTGAACACTCCTGATTTGGTCTCTCCATCTGCTGGGATGGCTGGAGTGGAAGATGTGTCGATCCCTACTATACTATATTTACTGTGGTGAAATTGATGCCACCTTGGTGGTGTCTGCCAGTAATTTTTGGAAATGTGAACACTCCTGTTTGGGTGTCCATCTGCTGTATTGGCTGTAGTGGAAGATGTGCTGTTCCCTATTTTACTATTTCCACTGTGGTGAAATTGATACCACTTTGGTGGTGACTGCCACCAGGACTGCCACTAGAAATTTTGGGGCCCCATACTTGCAAAATTTTCGGGGCCCCCTTGAAACTCCACCCAGGCTCCACCCCAGCCCCGCCTCCAGGCTCCACCCCACGAACTGTCCACAGTCCCACCGCTTTCTCTTGGAAAATCTCCACTTCTCACCTATCACACATTGACAGTTCCCATCACCAGATCACACATATAGCCGGCAGCTTTTGTTTTGGCCAAAAGATTTTTTAAGCCGCCACCATAACACGGTAGACACTTTTGGCCGGGCCCTACTCTACTGTAACCTACTAAATATTTGTTAAAATATGCAATACAATTTAGGTATATTTTTATTTATTTTTCAATTTTTAAAATGACCTATAATACTACATACAAGGAACAAATACCACCGCACTATGACCAGATGACATATTACCACCACAGTGATCGAATAATATAAAATACAAGGAACAAATACCGCTACACCATGACCAGACCGCATATAACCACAAATGACTGAATACTACAATACTGATCAGTAATAAAAAAAAAACCACAATACTATCACCATCAGTGCCATTATACACAGGAGATCTGTAATTAGTAAGCAGTGTCTGAGTACAGGTAATACAGTGATCACCGGTGACATTATACACAGGAGCTCTGTATATAATGTATAGGTAATACAGTGATCACTGGTGACATTGTACACAGGACCTCTGTATATAGTATACAGTGTATAGTGTCAGTGTATAGGTAACACTGACTCACCAGTGAGGTCTCTAGGTGAAGTCCTTCATCTTTCATCCAGCACAGACCGCCATCACTTCATCCAGCCAGGACTCGTCTCTGCAGGAAATAAAACAGTTATCTCGAGTTCCGCTTGTAGAACACATTACTTAATTTTCCCAACTTCTACATTACACCACATGAAGAAGGCAACATAGTATCACTCTACACAGTAACAGGACCTCCCCCCCATTTAAAACAGTATACTCAAAAAATAAAATAAATACATCACTGCAATAATAATATCCCTTAATTAGCCCCTATGGTAATATTCGCCATCCTAGACCCCGTGTGTCTCATTCCAGGCTCCAGCCATATGTTCTCCCATCCTGCCCTCATGGGTATCCATTCTTCCCCATATGATCTCCCCATCCTGCCCCATCTGTCTCCATCGTATCCATCCTGCCCCATCTGTCTCCAATCTTGCCCCATCTGTCTCCATTCTGCCCCATCTGTGTCCAGCACTCTGCCCCATCTGTGTCCAATCCTGCCCCATCTGTGTCCAGCACTCTGCCCAGTCTGTGTGCAATCCTGCCCCATCTGTGTCCAGCACTCTGCCCCATCTGTTTCCAATCCTGCCTCATCTCTGTCCAGCACTCTGCCCCATCTCTGTCCAGCACTCTGCCCCATCTCTGTCCAGCACTCTGCCCCATCTCTGTCCAGCACTCTGCCCCATCTCTGTCCAGCACTCTGCCCCATCTCTGTCCAGCACTCTGCCCCATCTCTGTCCAGCACTCTGCCCCATCTCTGTCCAGCACTCTGCCCCATCTCTGTCCAGCACTCTGCCCCATCTCTGTTCAGCACTCTGCCCCATCTCTGTTCAGCACTCTGCCCCATCTCTGTCCAGCACTCTGCCCCATCTCTGTCCAGCACTCTGCCCCATCTCTGTCCAGCACTCTGCCCCATCTCTGTCCAGCACTCTGCCCCATCTCTGTCCAGCACTCTGCCCCATCTCTGTCCAGCACTCTGCCCCATCTCTGTCCAGCACTCTGCCCCATCAGTGTCCAGCACTCTGCCCCATCTCTGTCCAGCACTCTGCCCCATCTCTGTCCAGCACTCTGCCCCATCTCTGTCCAGCACTCTGCCCCATCTCTGTCCAGCACTCTGCCCCATCTCTGTTCAGCACTCTGCCCCATCTCTGTTCAGCACTCTGCCCCATCTCTGTCCAGCACTCTGCCCCATCTCTGTTCAGCACTCTGCCCCATCTCTGTCCAGCACTCTGCCCCATCTCTGTTCAGCACTCTGCCCCATCTCTGTTCAGCACTCTGCCCCATCTCTGTCCAGCACTCTGCCCCCCCATGTCCAGCTTTACTGCCCCCGGCCCCCACCCTGTGTCCAGCTTTACTGCCCCCCGGCCCCCACCCTGTGTCCAGCTTTACTGCCCCCCGGCCCCCACCCTGTGTCCAGCTTTACTGCCCCCCGGCCCCCACCCTGTGTCCAGCTTTACTGCCCCCCGGCCCCCACCCTGTGTCCAGCTTTACTGCCCCCCGGCCCCCACCCTGTGTCCAGCTTTACTGCCCCCCGGCCCCCACCCTGTGTCCAGCTTTACTGCCCCCCGGCCCCCACCCTGTGTCCAGCCTTACTGCCCCCCGGCCCCACCCTGTGTCCAGCTTTACTGCCCCCCGGCCCCCACCCTGTGTCCAGCTTTACTGCCCCCCGGCCCCCACCATGTGTCCAGCTTTACTGCCCCCCGGCCCCCACCCTGTGTCCAGCTTTACTGCCCCCGGGCCCCCACCCTGTGTCCAGCTTTACTGCCCCCCGGCCCCCACCCTGTGTCCAGCTTTACTGCCCCCCGGCCCCCACAGTGTGTCCAGCTTTACTGCCCCCCGGCCCCCACCCTGTGTCCAGCTTTACTGCCCCCGGGCCCCCACCCTGTTTCCAGCTTTACTCTCTCCCGGCCCCCACCCTGTGTCCAGCTTTACTGCCCCCCGGCCCCCACCCTGTGTCCAGCTTTACTGCCCCCCGGCCCCCACCCTGTGTCCAGCTTTACTGCCCCCGGGCCCCCACCCTGTGTCCAGCTTTACTCTCCCCCGGCCCTCACACTGTGTCCAGCTTTACTGCCCCCCGGCCCCCACCCTGTGTCCAGCTTTACTGCCCCCCGGCCCCCACCCTGTGTCCAGCTTTACTGCCCCCCGGCCCCCACCCTGTGTCCAGCTTTACTGCCCCCCGGCCCCACCCTGTGTCCAGCTTTTCTGCCCCCCGGCCCCCACCCTGTGTCCAGCTTTACTGCCCCCGGCCCCCACCCTGTGTCCAGCTTTACTGCCCCCCGGCCCCCACCCTGTGTCCAGCTTTACTGCCCCCGGGCCCCCACCCTGTGTCCAGCTTTACTGCCCCCCGGCCCCCACCCTGTGTCCAGCTTTACTGCCCCCCGGCCCCCACCCTGTGTCCAGCTTTACTGCCCCCCGGCCCCCACCCTGTGTCCAGCTTTACTGCCCCCGGGCCCCCACCCTGTGTCCAGCTTTACTCTCCCCCGGCCCCCACCCTGTGTCCAGCTTTACTGCCCCCCGGCCCCCACCCTGTGTCCAGCTTTACTGCCCCCCGGCCCCCAGCCTGTGTCCAGCTTTACTGCCCCCCGGCCCCCACCCTGTGTCCAGCTTTACTGCCCCTGGGCCCCCACCCTGTGTCCAGCTTTACTGCCCCCCGGCCCCCACCCTGTGTCCAGCTTTACTGCCCCCGGGCCCCCACCCTGTGTCCAGCTTTACTGCCCCCGGGCCCCCACCCTGTGTCCAGCTTTACTGCCCCCGGGCCCCCACCCTGTGTCCAGCTTTACTGCCCCCGGGCCCCCCCCCCGCTCTCAAAAAATAAAAAAAGTTCTACTTACCTGCCGCGCTCCTCTCTCCACGCAGCTGCACCGTGCACTCGCCGGCGACTGACAATGACGTCAGACGCCGGCGACCTGCACGCTGCGGCTGGCGGCTGTTAACTATTGATGTGCGGGCGCGGGCCCGCACGTCAATAGCGTACAGCTGTAGCGCCGGCCGCCGCTAAGGGCCCGGTTCAGCCTGCGGCTGCCGGTAGGGGCCTGGTGAGCAGGTAAGAGGGGGCCCGATGCGGGCCCCCTCTGCTCACCGGGCCCCATACGCCAGTCACGGCTGTAATGCCCTGATGGCGGCCCTGACTGCCACTAACAGTTTGAAATGTGAACACTCCTGATTGGGTTTCTCCATCTGCTGTGTTGGCTGGAGTGGAAGATGTGTCAGTCCGTATAAAACTATTTCTAGTCTTGTGAAATTGTTGCCACTTCGATGATTTCAGGCCCTCATTTTTTGAAATTTGAAGACTCCTGCTTGGGTGTCCATCTGCTGGGTTGGCTGTAGTGGACTATGGGTCATTCCCTGTTATACTCTTTCTATTGTGGTGAAATTGATGCCACTTTGTTGGTGCCTGCAACTTTTTTTTGAAAATGTGAATACTCCTGGTTGGGTATTCTTTATGTGTGTTGCCTGTAGCAGTAGGCCTCCTAGACCAGCAGACCTCCACCCCCTTTGAGTCAACTACCCGTGTTACTATTGTTAAATTTTTCTGACAATAATAGTCTACGGCTATAGTCTACCGCTTGGTCTCAACAACGGAGAATCCTCACAGCATGCTTTGTACACATAGGTAATTCATAAATAGGAGCAATCTGGGCTACCGCCTAGGTACACAGCATTTTTTTAACGCTTTCAGTATAAGGCTGCCATCACACTAGCAGTATTTGGTCAGTATTTTACATCAGTATTTGTAAGCCAAAACCAGGAGTGGAACAATTAGAGGAAAAGTATAATAGAAACATATGCACCACTTCTGCATTTATCACCCACTCCTGGTTTTGTCTTATAAATACTGATGTAAAATACTGACCAAATATTGCTAGTGTGATGGCAGCCTAAGGCTGGGATTACATTCTTTGTGTTCTATACTGATCAAGGGTTTCCGTGTGAATTCCATAATTCATGCAACCCCCCCGTCGTAACGACTTACTATAATTAGGCAGATTGAGTCATTTTGGACTCTGTTTGGTGTATGTTCCATCATTTTAGGAATGCACAGTACTTTGGATATTCACATTTGTGTGCTAAAAAGACACCCAAAATAATGTGGCACCACGGTAACTGAGACAAGTAAGATCCCAAAGTGACTCCATCTTCCAAATTATAGGAAATTAATATAAATGTGAAGCAAACCTTAATCCAAATTTTGGGGAAGCAAAATGAATAAATAAACAGCAGCAGAATAATAGCTTTTATTTTTCTGGTGTTTTTCGTGCGGTATAAGTGATGACTTATTTATATATTATATTATATTTTATATTTTATTTTTTGTGGGATGAGTTGGGGATTTTTTGCCACCATTTTGAGGTACATAGCAATGTTTGAACATTTTTTATTCAGATTTTTCAGATGGAGAATTAATTAAAACCAGCAATTAAGCTAATATTTTTAGATTTGTTTTGCGTTGTTAACCATGTGGTAAAAATGATAACATGGATTTATTCTTTGTATCAGTATTAGTGTTGAGCGATACCGTCCGATATTTGAAAGTATCGGTATCGGATGGTATCGGCCGATATCCGAAAAATATCGGATATCGCCGATACCGATATACGATACCAATACAAGTCAATGGGACACAAATATCGGAAGGTATCCTGTAATGGATCCCAGGGTCTGAAGGAGAGGAAACTCTCCTTCAGGCCCTGGGATCCATATTCATGTGTAAAATAAAGAATAAAAATAAAAAATATTGATATACTTACCCTCTGACGCGCCCTGGTCGTCACCGCTGCAACCGCCTTGCTTTCGTTCCGAAGAATGAGCGCGTAAAGGGGCTTCGATGACGTCGCGGCTTGTGATTGGTCGCTGAGCGGTCATGTGACCGCTCACGAGACCGATCACAAGCCGCGACGTCATCGAAGGCCCTTTACGCGCTCATTCTTCGGAACGAATGCAAGGCGGTTGCAGCGGTGACGACCAGGGCGCGTCAGAGGGTAAGTATATCAATATTTTTTATTTTTATTCTGTATTTTACACATTAATCTTAATCCCGATAATGATTCCCGATATCACAAAAATATCGGAACTCGGTATTCGAATTCCGATACCGCAAATATCGGCCGATACCCGATACTTGCGGTATCGGAATGCTCAAAACTAATCAGTATGATTATAGCGATTCCAGATTTATTTCGTTTTTTATGCTTTGCTACCTTTACATGCTATAACCAATATTTTACAATATTCAATTTTTTTGCATTGTCATTTTCTGAGAGCTGTAACTTTTTTTTTTTTTTTGCCAAAAGAGCCACATCAGGGCTTAATTTTTTCTTGCTGATGTTGCTTTTTAATTTATGATATTTTTTATATATGGACTTTTGATCGCTTTTTATTCAATTTTTGTGTGTCAATATGATGAAAAAGCTACATTTTTATTATTTTTATTTTTTATAGTGTTGTTGTCGTATGGAATAATTATGACAGTATGATAGTTTGTGTCATTCCAGACACAGTGATACCAACTATTTGCACATTTTTGTTTTTGTTTCTGTTTTTTTTTGTTTTGTTTTTTTAGAAGACAGCTATGTTTTTAGTGATGGAACAGCTTTTTAAGATTTTTGTATACTTTTTTTTTTTTTTTTTTACATTTTGTATATTTTATTTCACTTTTTTTAACTTAATCACTTTGTCACATTGTGGGGCATGAACATTTTCACACCGTACCATGAGGTCATCAAATGGCCTAGGGACAAAATGGCACCTATCGTCAACTGCGATTACAATCCCGGAGGGGTAATAGTATTAAAGGGATGTTTTGATTCCCATTTAACCTCTTGTCGCTAATGTGATTGACAGTGGAAGCTAATGGGTTAACCTCAATTGGTTAAAAAATATCCAGTTCCAATGCAGCCAAGTGTCAGATACAGTATACACCTGTCACCTGTGGTATTTTCATCTGCTGGGGGTGCTATAAGTGTGTGCCTCAGGCCCATTTAAATTGGTGCAGAGGTGTAAAGCCCCTTAACAGTCAATGAGAAAAGGTGTATCAGGGGTCATTAAGCACATAATTAACTGATTTGTCACTGGCATCTCCTGCATAGGAGCCAACACTGTGACAATATTTGAAATTTTCCACTCTGCCTGTGTCTGCATCCCCTTCATAGGAGCCAATGCTGCGATTACACTTGAACAGTCCCTTCTTTTACAGAGTTTCTGTGTTCATGCATAGATTATATAGAAAACACAAAAAAGCACAGTAAAACCAAAAACACTCTGCTGCAAAAAAATCACAGTGGACAGCAAGTGCTAGTAAAAAGATGGAAAAAACAGGGTATTTGGTTGATACGTTTGATACATTAGATAGGGATTACATGCATTAGTTAGGACTGCTCTGATATGGGTATACCTTGACGTTTGGCAGAGAGGCTTAATATACATTTTTTGCAAAAAACATATCAACCAAATACCCAGTTTTTTCCATCTTTTTACTAGCACTTGCTGTCCACTGTGATTTTTTTGCAACAGAGTGATTTTGGTTTTACTGTGCTTTTTTGTGTTTTCAAGTCTCTTGGTGGTGTGAACATGTCTCTACTGGCTTGTTCACTGTGCACGCAGCTCATGTGTTCTGGTTTTAAATAGATAATACAGGAAGATTCAAATGTTACCAAAGTGGAAACGGCAGAAAGTACTGAAGAAAATACAATTTCTTTAATTGAGCATTGAATTTAGAGAGTCAGATACACTGACTGGTTCACTTCTATGATAGGCCTCAAAAACTCTCTCACACTGCCAGCGGTGATGTCAGTATGGTTACCATAGTTCACAAGGCCGGCTTACACAGAGGTTACCTTGAGAACTGCCACCTGTGACCTGCAGTAACCTTAGTTACATCACAGCTTGTGACTGTAGCTATGTCCTCTCGCTTCTGTCAGTGTGTTCCGTCTACCATGGTGATCAGTCATGTTACTGATAGGGATGGGTAGACCTGTGGATGTTATGGTCTGTCGAGTTTGGCTGAACTTAAAAAAAAAGTTTAGTTTGGGTATCAGAACGCTACCACAACATGATTCAAATTAATGGAGGCCCGAACATCCGAAGGTTCCCACTCTGTCATCTGTGTGACAGCGTGAGAAACACCAGCTCTGACCAGTAGGGTTGAGCGAAACGGGTCGAAATTGTTCAAAAGTCGCCGACTTTTGGCAAGGTCGGGTTTCATGAAACCCGACCCGACCCCAGTGGGGGGTCGGCCATGAAGTCGGCGATCTTTTGAATCTGGAATCGGAATTCCGATCCCGATTCCCGATATGTTTAAGATATCGGGAATTGGTATCGGAATTCAGATTAAAGTGTAAAATATAGAATTAAAATAAAAAATATTGCAATACTTACCCTCTGACGCGCCCTGGTACTAACCGGCAGCCTTCCTCCTTCGAATCCGCGCTTCTAGGACCTTGCCGTGACGTCGCGGTGACGTCGCGGCTTGTGATTGGCCGCGCGGCCGCCCATGTGACCGCTCGCGCGGCCAATCACAAGCCGCGACGTCACCCGCGACGTCACCGAAGGTCCTGGAAGGGCTGATTCTTAGGAAGGAAGGCTGTCGGAAGGAAGCAGGGCGCTTCCGAGGGTGAGTATATACCTAATAGGAATATACTCACCCTCGGAAGCGCCCTGCTTCCTTCCGACAGCCTTCCTTCCTAAGAATCAGCCCTTCCAGGACCTTCGGTGACGTCGCGGGTGACGTCGCGGCTTGTGATTGGCCGCGCGAGCGGTCACATGGGCGGCCGCGCGGCCAATCACAAGCCGCGACGTCACCGCGACGTCACGGCAAGGTCCTAGAAGCGCGGATTCGAAGGAGGAAGGCTGCCGGTTAGTACCAGGGCGCGTCAGAGGGTAAGTATTGCAATATTTTTTATTTTAATTCTATATTTTACACTTAAATATGGATCCCAGGGCCTGAAGGAGAGTTTCCGCTCCTTCAGACTCTGGGAACCATGGAAACCCAATGCACTGCATTGGGTTTCGAGTTTCGGCCGACCCCGACCCCGACTTTTTTATAGGATCGGCCGATTTCACTCGACCCGACTTTTCCAAAAGTCGGGTTTCGTGAAACCCGACCCGATCCTATAAAAGTGAAGGTCGCTCAACCCTACTGACCAGCAGTAACCTTAGGGTACTGTCACACGTATAGTGTGACAGTACCCTAAGGTTACTGCTGGTCAGTAGGGTTGAGCGACCTTCACTTTATAGATTTACCTACGATCACGACCAGCGATATGACCTGGCCGTGATTGTAGGTAAATCGTAGTGTGGTCGCTGGGGAGCTGTCACACAGACAGCTCTCCAGCGACCAACGATGCCGAGGTCCCCGGGTAACCAGGGTAAACATCGGGTAACTAAGCGCAGGACCGCGCTTAGTTACCCGATGTTTACCCTGGTTACAAGCGTTAAACTAAAAAAAAAAAAACAGCACATACTTACATTCTGGCGTCCGTCAGGTCCCTTGCAGTCTGCTTCCCGCATTGTGACTGCCGGCCGTAAAGTGAAAGTGAAAGCACAGCCGCTGTGCTCTGCTTTCACTTTACGGCCGGCAGTCACAGTGCGGGAAGCAGAGACGGCAAGGGACCTGACGGACACCAGATGTAAGTATGTGCTGTTTGTTTTTTTTTAGTTTAACGCTTGTAACCAGGGTAAACATCGGGTAACTAAGCGCGGTCCTGCGCTTAGTTACCCAATGTTTACCCTGGTTACAAGCGAACGCATCGCTGGATCGCATCGCTAGATCGCTAGATCGGTGTCACACACACCGATCTAGCGATGACAGCGGGAGATCCAGCGATGAAAGAAAGTTCCATACGATCTGCTACGACGTACGATTCTCAGCAGTATCCCTGATCGCTGCTGCGTGTCAGACACAGCGATATCGTAACGATATCGCTGGAACGTCACGAATCGTACCGTCGTAGCGATCGAAATGTTATAGTGTGACGGTACCCTTACTTAAGTCAATGCCTTTCATAGCCACTGGTTATCACAGTTCCCATGCTTTCCCATAAAGGACAGTGTGTGAGCCTGCAGCCATGAATGACGGTGACAAGGTTACCGCCAATCAGGCTCTGTCTGATGACTACTACTGTCATCAATGTCTCCTGCTCTTACTGATAGCAGCCAGAGCAGGTAATACTGATGAGAGTATTCATCAGCCGATGACTGTGCATAGTGGTAGCTTTACTGCTATCCACAGGCACCAGATACAAAGAAGAAGATAGACATGGATTACACTGGTCAACACAATTTTTCTGGCAAAAGGTTTTAAAACATATTTTAAGTCAATTTTGGCTGCTGATTATGAATATGAACTCCGTTTTTGGCCATCACATCAGGATTTCGAGATATTTTCAATTTTTGAAGAAAATTACTCCTAATGTTTTATGATAAAAACACAGGATTTTCGGTACTACAAACAAAGATTACAAAGTCTTTGTACAGCAAATCAAATATACTTACAGAATTAAACTACAAAATATAAAAACACATATATATGGCACACAGATGAATGACAAATGGCAGTTATTTGAACTTTCTTTTCTTGGCTGATCTGTGATGTACAGCTTCTGGGTTGTGTCTCATCAAGCTCCAGCAATAGTCAGCAATCATATGTGAGTCCCACCGGCATTGATACCGCTCTTCCATTGTTTTAATGTCCTGATGAAAATGCTCCCCTTGTTCCTCGCTCACATCCCCAAGGTTCTCTGGAAAAAAGTCCAAATGGCTGTGTAAATAGTGAATCTTCATACTCATTCTACATCCAAGATTTCGCAGACTCATTAGTAGCTCTTCCACAATCTCTTCATAGTTGTCTGCTTTCTTATTCCCTAGAAAATTCTGCACCACATTACAAAATGCATTCCAAGCTCTTTCTTCTGTCTCATTCATTGATGTGATAAAATTTGGGTCTCTCATAAGTGTTCTTATTTGAGGTACATCAAACATTCCAGCCTTTTTCTTCTCTTCACTAAGACCAGGAAAAGTTGAACATATATAGTTAAAGCATTCTCCACTGTGATTGAGAGCTTTGATGAACTGCTTCATCAATCCAAGTTTATGTGTAAGGAAGGAAAGACAAGGTCCTTCCTATCCACTAGAGGATCATGGATGACATTCTTATCGCCAGATGCCAAACTATGTCGCTGAGGCCATTCAGTTTTCACCCAATGCTCTGCTGTAGCTCTACTGTCCCAGTAGCACAGAAAACAAGGGTGTTATCATAACAAATGGGAATTATGCATGTTCAAAGAAAACAAAGATATTCTCACATTTATTGGGAGACTAAATGAAAACTTAATTTACCTTAGCGAACCGTATAAACTGGCACTTTTCATACACTAGTTATATTTATATTCCAAAGACATACTGATAGGGAATTTAGATTGTGAGCCCCATCGGGGACAGTGATGATAATGTGTGCAAAAAATGTAAAGCGCTGCGGAATATGTTAGCGCTATATAAAAATAAAGATTATTATTATTATTATTTATCATGGAATTAATGAAAATGGGCTATATACCTATAGCACAAAAACGTGATGTGATAGAGAAATTATAAGATCAGATTTGAATTCAGCACCCTCAAATTAGTCTAAAACTGATCTTAACGTCCATGCCAGAATTTTTTTTTTTGTAGACCAGTGTTATTCATGGGATCATTTTATTATTAAATGGGTGTACAAGGGGTCTAGAGGGGGAGTGGGGAGTCATTATTCAAATATTTTTTTTCTGTATGTTTGTTTATTTATTTTTAATTCTGGGTTAGTAATGGGAATGTCTAACTGACATCTCTCCATTACTAACCCCAAAAAGAATTATCCCAATTGCCACAGTGCCAGGGCAATCGGGAAGAGCAGAGGCTAAACTCCTGAATTTGCACTTCAAATATGATGCACCATTGTGGGGCAGCTGCAGTCTGATATTTGTAGGTTGGGAATGGCTCAATATCCATGGGCATAACCAGTCTTTTAATATCAGTTTGCAGCTGTCTGTTTTCCATTTGTTGGTTATGAAAAATAGGGTTGACCCCAAGCTCTTTTTTCTTTTATTTATTTATTTTTAATAAACAAATAAATAAATGAAAAATACTAATACATTTTATTATTTTTATTATTATTTTTACAATTTATTTATATAGCACCATTGACTTCATAGTGCTGTATATGAGATGGGGTTACATACAAAATAAAAAAATATCACTTACATTAGACAAAATCTGCCCTTGGGGCTTAAATTCTACATGCTCCAATGGTGCTGAGGTGGAAGTGTAGACATTGCAGGTTGTAAGATTTATTGAAGAGATGGGTTTTCAGGTTCTGTCTGAAGGATTTTAATATGGTGGATAATTGCACGTGGTGGGGCACAGAATTCCAAAAGATGGGGATTTTTGGGAGTAGTATTGGGGTAACTGACTGAGGAATGACTAAGTGTGCAGGAGAGATGGAGGATTTAGAAGGATCGGAAATTATGTGAGGTAATATATTGGGAGATTAGTTCGGAGAAAGGTTACGGGTGGCTTTGTACGTCAGTGTTACTAGTTTGAGCTGGGTATGCTGAGAAATTGGGAGCTGGTGAAAAGGGGGGAAGAAGGAGAGTAGTGAGGAGAGATATTAAGGCCGGCGTCACATTAGGCGTAAGTAAATACGGTCCATTTTTTACGGCCGTAATACGCAGTAATTGTCCCAAAACACTGTTCCGTACTCAATGCCAGGATGCGATTTTTATGCACAAATGTATCTGTGTGTCATCTGTATGGCATCCGCATGGCTTCCGTACGGCGATTTTTTCTCGCAGGTTTGCAAAATGGACATATCATGGATCCATCGGCTCAAATATTCTTAAAAACATATACAGTGGGGCAAAAAAGTATTTAGTCAGTCAGCAATAGTGCAAGTTCCACCACTTAAAAAGATGAGAGGCGTCTGTAATTTACATCATAGGTAGACCTCAACTATGGGAGACAAACTGAGAAAAAAAAATCCAGAAAATCACATTGTCTGTTTTTTTAACATTTTATTTGCATATAATGGTGGAAAATAAGTATTTGGTCAGAAACAAAATTTCATCTCAATACTTTGTAATATATCCTTTGTTGGCAATGACAGAGGTCAAACGTTTTCTGTAAGTCTTCACAAGGTTGCCACACACTGTTGTTGGTATGTTGGCCCATTCCTCCATGCAGATCTCCTCTAGAGCAGTGATGTTTTTGGCTTTTCGCTTGGCAACACGGACTTTCAACTCCCTCCAAAGGTTTTCTATAGGGTTGAGATCTGGAGACTGGCTAGGCCACTCCAGGACCTTGAAATGCTTCTTACGAAGCCACTCCTTCGTTGCCCTGGCGGTGTGCTTTGGATCATTGTCATGTTGAAAGGCCCAGCCACGTTTCATCTTCAATGCCCTTGCTGATGGAAGGAGGTTTGCACTCAAAATCTCACAATACATGGCCCCATTCATTCTTTCATGTACCCGGATCAGTCGTCCTGGCCCCTTTGCAGAGAAACAGCCCCAAAGCATGATGTTTCCACCACCATGCTTTACAGTAGGTATGGTGTTTGATGGATGCAACTCAGTATTATTTTTCCTCCAAACACGACAAGTTGTGTTATTACCAAACAGTTCCAGTTTGGTTTCATCAGACCATAGGACATTCTCCCAAAACTCCTCTGGATCATCCAAATGCTCTCTAGCAAACTTCAGACGGGCCCGGACATGTACTGGCTTAAGCAGTGGGACACGTCTGGCACTGCAGGATCTGAGTCCATGGTGGCGTAGTGTGTTACTTATGGTAGGCCTTGTTACATTGGTCCCAGCTCTCTGCAGTTCATTCACTAGGTCCCCCCGCGTGGTTCTGGGATTTTTGCTCACCGTTCTTGTGATCATTCTGACCCCACGGGGTGGGATTTTGCGTGGAGCCCCAGATCGAGGGAGATTATCAGTGGTCTTGTATGTCTTCCATTTTCTAATTATTGCTACCACTGTTGATTTCTTCACTCCAAGCTGGTTGGCTATTGCAGATTCAGTCTTCCCAGCCTGGTGCAGGGCTACAATTTTGTTTCTGGTGTCCTTTGACAGCTCTTTGGTCTTCACCATAGTGGAGTTTGGAGTCAGACTGTTTGAGGGTGTGCACAGGTGTCTTTTTATACTGATAACAAGTTTAAACAGGTGCCATTACTACAGGTAATGAGTGGAGGAAAGAGGAGACTCTTAAAGAAGAAGTTACAGGTCTGTGAGAGACAGAAATCTTGATTGTTTGTTTCTGACCAAATACTTATTTTCCACCATAATATGCAAAAAAATGATAAAAAAACAGACAATGTGATTTTCTGGATTTTTTTCTCTCAGTTTGTCTCCCATAGTTGAGGTCTACCTATGATGTAAATTACAGACGCCTCTCATCTTTTTAAATGGTGGAACTTGCACTATTGACTGACTAAATACTTTTTTGCCCCACTGTATACACTCTATATATATATATATATATATATATATATATATATATATATATATAGATAGATAAAAAAGATCACAGCAGCACATGTACATGAATCGGCCATGTGAAAACACAGACAAATATACATTTCTCAAAAATATTTTTTCATAAAAAAATTTTCAAAAATTTTTTTTTTCATAAAAATATTTGTCTGTGTTTTCACATGGCCGATTCATGTACATGTGCTGCTGTGATCTTTTTTATCTATGTGTTGCAGTTTGCAGCTTGCACGTGTTCACATTGGGAGTGCTGATTTGTTTTTTTTCCAATATATATATATATATATATATATATATACATATATATATATACAGTTAGGTCCATATATATTTGGACAGAGACAACATTTTTCTAATTTTGGGTATAGACATTACCACAATGAATTTTAAACAAAACAATTCAGATGCAGTTGAAGTTCAGACTTTCAGCTTTCATTTGAGGGTATCCACATTAAAATTGGATGAAGGGTTTAGGAGTTTCAGCTCCTTAACATGTGCCACCCTGTTTTTAAAGGGACCAAAAGTAATTGGACAATTGACTGCAAGGCTATTTCATGGACAGGTGTGGGCAATCCCTTCGTTATGTCATTCCCAATTAAGCAGATAAAAGGCCTGGAGTTGATTTGAGGTGTGGTGCTTGCATTTGGAAGGTTTCGCTGTGAAGTAAACATGCGGTCAAAGGAGCTCTCCATGCATGTGAAACAAGCCATTCTTAAGCTGTGAAAACAGAAAAAAAACCATCCGAGAAATTGCTACAATATTAGGAGTGGCAAAATCTACAGTTTGGTACATCCTGAGAATAAAGAAAGCACTGGTGAACTCTTCAATGCAAAAAGACCTGGGCTCCCACGGAAGACAACAGTGGTGGATGATCGCAGAATAATCTCCATGGTGAAGAGAAACCCCTTCTCAACAGCCAACCAAGTGAACAACACTCTCCAGGAGGTAGGCGTATCAATATCCATATCTACCATAAAGAGAAGACTGCATGAAAGTAAATACAGAGGGTTCACTGCACGGTGCAAGCCACTCATAAGCATCAAGGTTAAAAAGGCTAGACTGGACTTTACTAAAAAGCATCTAAAAAAGCCAGCACAGTTTTGGAAGAACATTCTTTGGACAGATGAAACCAAGATCAACCTCTACCAGAATGATGGAAAGAGAAAAGTATGGCAAAGGCTTGGTACAGCTCATGATGCAAAGCATACCACATCATCTGTAAAACACGGCGGAGGCAGTGTGATGGCTTGGGCATGCATGGCTGCCAGTGGCACTGGGTCACTAGAGTTTATTGATGATGTGACACAGGACAGAAGCAGCCGAATGAATTCTGAGGTATTCAGAGACATAGTGTGTGCTCAGATCCAGCCAAATGCAGCCAAACTGATTGGTCATCGTTTCATACTACAGATGGACAATGACCCAAAACATAAAGCCAAAGCAACGCAGGAGTTTATTAAAGCAAAGAAGTGGAATATTCTTGAATGGCCAAGTCAGTCACCTGATCTCAACTCAATTTAGCATGCATTTCACTTGTTAAAGATTAAACTTCAGACAGAAAGGCCCACAAACAAACAGCAACTGACAACCACCGCAGAGAAGACCTGGCAGAGCATCAAAAAGGAGGAAACACAGCGTTTGGTGATGTCCATGAGTTCAAGACTTCAGGCAGTCATTGCCAACAAAGGGTTTTCAACCAAGCACTAAAAATGAACATTTTCTTTATAATTATTGAATCTGTCCAATTACTTTTGGTCCCTTAAAAAACAGGGTGGCACATGTTAAGGAGATGAAACTCCTAAACCCTTTATCCAATATTAATGTGGATACCCTCAAATGAAAGCTGAAAGTCTGAACTTCAATTGCATCGGAATTGTTTTGTTTAAAATTCATTGTGGTAATATCTATAACCAAAATTTGAAAAATGTTGTCTCTGTCCAAATATATATGGACCTAACTGTATATATATATGTCAGTGAGACACATATATATTTATTTATAATTAATTCAGCGCTAGATAGCAGAAACGCCGGTAATTCAATTGTTGGCTTTTCCTATCTCCTTCACAAACCCGACAGGATATGAGACATAGTTTACATACAGTAAACCATCTCATGTTCCTTCTTTTATTACATATTCCTTTTTAGTAATGTAAGAAGTGTCTTTGTGTCAAATTTGGGGTCTCTAGCTTTTAAATTAAAGGGTTAAATCCAGGAAAAAATAGGCGTGGGCTCCCACGCAATTTCTCCGCCACAGTGGGAAAGCCAGTGACAGATATTAATAGCCTAGAGAGGGACCATGGTTATTGCCCCCCCCCCCGACTAAAAATATCTGCCCCCAGCCACCCCAGAAAAGGCACATCTGTAAGATGCGCCTATTCTGGCATTTAGCCTCTCTCTTCCCACTCCTGTGTAGCGGTGGGATATGGGGTAATAAAGGGTTAATGCCACCTTGCTATTGTAAGGTGACATTAAGCCAGGTTAATAATGGAGAGGCGTCAATTATGACACCTCTCCATTATTAATCCAATAGTACGAAATGGTTAATAAAACACACACATTATTAAAAAGTATTTTAATGAAATTAAGACACATGGTGTTTTAATATTTTATTATACTCTTAATCCACCTGAAGACCCTTGTCACCTGAAACAAAGTTAAAAAAAGCAAACAACAATATTTCATACCTTCTGTCGTTACAGTCTTGTCCCATACTGTAAATCCGTCTGAAGGAGTTAAATCATTTTACACCCAGGAGCTCTGCTAATGCAGCTGTGCTCCTGACTGTAAAACTTGGTGAATGAATGGAATGCAGGGGAATGTACTGTAGTTACCTCGAGTCGCGGTGATGCGCCCTCTGCTGGACGAACTCATATGAACTCGAGCGTTGGAAAATATTCTGAAAAGTTCCCAGGCTCGAGTTCATATTATTAACTTGGCTTAATGTCACCTTACAATAACAATGTGACATTAACCATTCATAACTCCATATCCCACCGCTACACGGGAGTGGGAAGAGAGAGAGGCTAAGTGCCAGAATAGGCGCATCTTACAAATGTGCCTTTTCTGGGGTGGCTGGGGGCAGATGTTTTTAGCCTGGGGAGCCAATAACCATGGTCCCTCTCTAGGCTATTAATATCTGCCCTCAGTCACTAGCTTTCCCACTCTGGCGGAGAAAATTGCGCGGGAGCCCACGCCAATTTTTTCCGGGATTTAACTCTTTAATTTAATAGCTAGAGACCCCAAATTTGACACAAAGACACTTCTTACTTCGCCAATTTCACCTGTCAGAAGTGTAGACTAGTGGCCCTTTTAGAAGAAAAGGTGCGGGGTCTGGAAGAAAGAATAGCAACTTTGAAACTCATCAAAGAGAATGAAGACTTTCTAGACAGAACAGAAGCATCTCTACTGGTCACAGAAGGTGCAAAAAGTGTCAGAGAACCTCCAAAAGCAGATGAGTGGAAGCATGTGACCAAAAGAAGCAAGAAGACCATGGAGAAATCACCAACCACACAACTGAAGAACCGATATCAAATCTTTGTAGAGGATGAAGATGGCACACCTAAGAATGAAGCAATACCAGCAAGCAAAAAAGAAAAGGGCACACAGCAACAAGTGACAGCAAAAAGTACAGCCAAGAAGCAACGAAGAGTGGTGGTGGTGGGAGACTCACTACTGAGAGGCACCGAAGCAGCCATCTGCAGACCGGACATAACTGCAAGAGAAGTATGCTGCCTTCCAGGTGCGATGATCAAGGATGTGACCGATAGGATACCAAAGCTCTTCAGCTCCAAGGACGTCCACCCATTTCTTCTGATACATGTTGGCACCAATGACACGGCAAGGAAGGACCTACCGACAATCTGCAAGGACTTTGAAGAGTTGGGGAAGAAAGTAAAGGAACTGGATGCACAGGTAGTTTTTTCTTCTATCCTTCCAGTAGACGGGCATGGCACCAGGAGATGGAACAGGATCCTTGATGCAAACAACTGGCTAAGACGATGGTGCAGACAACAAGGATTTGGATTCCTGGACCACGGTGTGAATTACTGGTATGATGGACTCCTCGCCAGAGACGGACTACACCTCAACAAACCTGGGAAACACACATTCGCCAGAAGACTCGCTACACTCATCAGGAGGGCGTTAAACTAGAAGAAGAGGGGACGGGAAGAAAAACATTAGACTCGAACAAAGACGACCCAGGAAAACATACTCAGAAGGGAGGTAAGAACATTTCTAAAACAATCCACAGTGAGGAGATTGGAACAAAACAAAATCCTCTAAACTGCATGCTCGCAAACGCCAGAAGCCTGACAAACAAGATGGAAGAACTAGAAGCAGAAATATCTACAGGTAACTTTGACATAGTGGGAATAACCGAGACATGGTTAGATGAAAGCTATGACTGGGCAGTTAACTTACAGGGTTACAGTCTGTTTAGAAAGGATCGTAAAAATCGGAGAGGAGGAGGGGTTTGTCTCTATGTAAAGTCTTGTCTAAAGTCCACTTTAAGGGAGGATATTAGCGAAGGGAATGAGGATGTCGAGTCCATATGGGTTGAAATTCATGGAGGGAAAAATGGTAACAAAATTCTCATTGGGGTCTGTTACAAACCCCCAAATATAACAGAAAGCATGGAAAGTCTACTTCTAAAGCAGATAGATGAAGCTGCAACCCATAATGAGGTCCTGGTTATGGGGGACTTTAACTACCCGGATATTAACTGGGAAACAGAAACCTGTGAAACCCATAAAGGCAACAGGTTTCTGCTAATAACCAAGAAAAATTATCTTTCACAATTGGTGCAGAATCCAACCAGAGGAGCAGCACTTTTAGACCTAATACTATCTAATAGACCTGACAGAATAACAAATCTGCAGGTGGTTGGGCATTTAGGAAATAGCGACCACAATATTGTGCAGTTTCACCTGTCTTTCACTAGGGGGACTTGTCAGGGAGTCACAAAAACATTGAACTTTAGGAAGGCAAAGTTTGAACAGCTTAGAGATGCCCTTAATCTGGTAGACTGGGACAATATCCTCAGAAATGAGAATACAGATAATAAATGGGAAATGTTTAAGAACATCCTAAATAGGCAGTGTAAGCGGTTTATACCTTGTGGGAATAAAAGGACTAGAAATAGGAAAAACCCAATGTGGCTAAACAAAGAAGTAAGACAGGCAATTAACAGTAAAAAGAAAGCATTTGCACTACTAAAGCAGGATGGCACCATTGAAGCTCTAAAAAACTATAGGGAGAAAAATACTTTATCTAAAAAACTAATTAAAGCTGCCAAAAAGGAAACAGAGAAGCACATTGCTAAGGAGAGTAAAACTAATCCCAAACTGTTCTTCAACTATATCAATAGTAAAAGAATAAAAACTGAAAATGTAGGCCCCTTAAAAAATAGTGAGGAAAGAATGGTTGTAGATGACGAGGAAAAAGCTAACATATTAAACACCTTCTTCTCCACGGTATTCACGGTGGAAAATGAAATGCTAGGTGAAATCCCAAGAAACAATGAAAACCCTATATTAAGGGTCACCAATCTAACCCAAGAAGAGGTGCGAAACCGGCTAAATAAGATTAAAATAGATAAATCTCCGGGTCCGGATGGCATACACCCACGAGTACTAAGAGAACTAAGTAATGTAATAGATAAACCATTATTTCTTATTTTTAGGGACTCTATAGCGACAGGGTCTGTTCCGCAGGACTGGCGCATAGCAAATGTGGTGCCAATATTCAAAAAGGGCTCTAAAAGTGAACCTGGAAATTATAGGCCAGTAAGTCTAACCTCTATTGTTGGTAAAATATTTGAAGGGTTTCTGAGGGATGTTATTCTGGATTATCTCAATGAGAATAACTGTTTAACTCCATATCAGCATGGGTTTATGAGAAATCGCTCCTGTCAAACCAATCTAATCAGTTTTTATGAAGAGGTAAGCTATAGGCTGGACCACGGTGAGTCATTGGACGTGGTATATCTCGATTTTTCCAAAGCGTTTGATACCGTGCCGCACAAGAGGTTGGTACACAAAATGAGAATGCTTGGTCTGGGGGAAAATGTGTGTAAATGGGTTAGTAACTGGCTTAGTGATAGAAAGCAGAGGGTGGTTATAAATGGTATAGTCTCTAACTGGGTCGCTGTGACCAGTGGGGTACCGCAGGGGTCAGTATTGGGACCTGTTCTCTTCAACATATTCATTAATGATCTGGTAGAAGGTTTACACAGTAAAATATCGATATTTGCAGATGATACAAAACTATGTAAAGCAGTTAATACAAGAGAAGATAGTATTCTGCTACAGATGGATCTGGATAAGTTGGAAACTTGGGCTGAAAGGTGGCAGATGAGGTTTAACAATGATAAATGTAAGGTTATACACATGGGAAGAGGGAATCAATATCACCATTACACACTGAACGGGAAACCACTGGGTAAATCTGACAGGGAGAAGGACTTGGGGATCCTAGTTAATGATAAACTTACCTGGAGCAGCCAGTGCCAGGCAGCAGCTGCCAAGGCAAACAGGATCATGGGGTGCATTAAAAGAGGTCTGGATACACATGATGAGAGCATTATACTGCCTCTGTACAAATCCCTAGTTAGACCGCACATGGAGTACTGTGTCCAGTTTTGGGCACCGGTGCTCAGGAAGGATATAATGGAACTAGAGAGAGTACAAAGGAGGGCAACAAAATTAATAAAGGGGATGGGAGAACTACAATACCCAGATAGATTAGCGAAATTAGGATTATTTAGTCTAGAAAAAAGACGACTGAGGGGCGATCTAATAACCATGTATAAGTATATAAGGGGACAATACAAATATCTCGCTGAGGATCTGTTTATACCAAGGAAGGTGACGGGCACAAGGGGGCATTCTTTGCGTCTGGAGGAGAGAAGGTTTTTCCACCAACATAGAAGAGGATTCTTTACTGTTAGGGCAGTGAGAATCTGGAATTGCTTGCCTGAGGAGGTGGTGATGGCGAACTCAGTCGAGGGGTTCAAGAGAGGCCTGGATGTCTTCCTGGAGCAGAACAATATTGTATCATACAATTATTAGGTTCTGTAGAAGGACGTAGATCTGGGTATTTATTATGATGGAATATAGGCTGAACTGGATGGACAAATGTCTTTTTTCGGCCTTACTAACTATGTTACTATGTTACTATGTTACATTACTAAAGAGGAATATGTAATAAAAGAAGGGATATGAGATGGTTTACTGTATGTAAACCATGTCTCATATCCTGTCGGGTTGGTGAAGGAGATATGAAAAGCAGACAATTGAATTACCGGCTTTTCTGCTATCTAGTTCTGAATTAAATATAAATATATATATATATATATATATATATATATATATATACAGTTAGGTCCATATATATTTGGACAGAGACAACATTTTTCTAATTTTGGTTATAGACATTAGCATAATGACTTTTATACTAAACAATTCAGATGCAGTTGAAGTTCAGACTTTCAGCTTTCATTTGAGGGTATCCACATTAAAATTGGATGAAGGGTTTAGGAGTTTCAGCTCCTTAACCTGTGCCACCCTGTTTCTAAAGGGACCAAAAGTAATTGGACAGTTGACTCCAAGGCTATTTCATGGACAGGTGTGGGCAATCCCTTCGTTATGTCATTCTCAATTAAGCAGATAAAGGCCTGGAGTTGATTTGAGGTGTGGTGCTTGTATTTGGAAGGTTTTGCTGTGAAGTAAACATGAGGTGAAAGGAGCTCTCCATGCAGGTGAAACAAGTCATCCTTAAGCTGTGAAAACAGAAAAAACCCATCCGAGATATTGCTGCAATATTAGTAGTGGCAAAATCTACAGTTTGGTACATCCTGAGAAAGAAAGAAACCACTGGTGAACTCATCAATGCAAAATGACCTGGGCGCCCACGGAGGACAACAGTGGTGGATGATCGCAGAATAATATCCAAGGTGAAGATAAAGTCCTTCACAACAGCCAACCAAGTGAACAACACCCTCCAGGAGGTCAGCGTATCAATATCCAAATCTACCATAAAGAGAAGACTGCATGAAAGTAAATACAGAGGGTTAACTGCACGGTGTAAGCCACTCATAAGCATCAAGAATAAAAAGCCTAGACTGGACTTTGCTGAAAAACATCTAAAAAAGGCATCACAGTTCTGGAAGAACATTCTTTGGACAGATGAAACCAAGATCAACCTCTACCAGAATGATGGAAAGAGAAAAGTATGGTGAAGGCGTGGTACAGCTCATGATCCGAAGCATACCACATCATCTGTAAAACACGGCGGAGGCAGTGTGATGGCTTGGGCATGCATGGCTGCCAGTGGCACTGGGTCACTAGTGTTTATTGATGATGTGACACAGGACAGAAGCAGCCGAATGAATTCTGAGGTATTCAGAGCCATACTGTGTGCTCAGATCCAGCCAAATGCAGCCAAACTGATTGGTCGTCGTTTCATACTACAGATAGACAATGACCCAAAACATAAAGCCAAAGCAGCCCAGGAGTTTACTAAAGCAAAGAAGTGGAATATTCTTGAATGGCCAAGTCAGTCACCTGATCTCAACCCAATTGAGCATGTCTTTCACTTGTTAAAGACTAAACTTCAGACAGAAAGGCCCACAAACAAATAGCAACTGAAAGCCACCGCAGTGAAGGCCTGGCAGAACATCAAAAAGGAGGAAACGCAGCGTTTGGTGATGTCCATGAGTTCAAGACTTCAGGCAGTCATTGCCAACACAGGGTTTTCAACCAAGTACTAAAAATGAACATTTTATTTAAAATTATTGAATCTGTCCAATTACTTTTGGTCCCTTTAAAAACAGGGTGGCACATGTTAAGGAGCTGAAACTCCAAAACCCTTCATCCATTTTTAATGTGGATACCCTCAAATGAAATCTGAAAGTCTGAACTTTACCTGCATCTGAATTGTTTTGTTTAAAATTAATTGTGGTAATGTCTATAACCAAAATTAGAAAAATGTTGTCTCTGTCCAAATATATGTGGACCTAACTGTATATATACAGTGGGGCAAAAAAGTATTTAGTCAGTCAGCAATAGTACAAGTTCCACCACTTAAAAAGATGAGAGGCGTCTGTAATTTACATCATAGGTAGACCTCTAGTATGGGAGACAAACTGAGAAAAAAAAATCCAGAAAATCACATTGTCTGTTTTTTTAACAATTTATTTGCATATTATGGTGGAAAATAAGTATTTGGTCAGAAACAAACAATCAAGATTTCTGGCTCTCACAGACCTGTAACTTCTTCTTTAAGAGTCTCCTCTTTCCTCCACTCATTACCTGTAGTAATGGCACCTGTTTAAACTTGTTATCAGTATAAAAAGACACCTGTGCACACCCTCAAACAGTCTGACTCCAAACTCCACTATGGTGAAGACCAAAGAGCTGTCAAAGGACACCAGAAACAAAATTGTAGCCCTGCACCAGGCTGGGAAGACTGAATCTGCAATAGCCAACCAGCTTGGAGTGAAGAAATCAACAGTGGTAGCAATAATTAGAAAATGGAAGACATACAAGACCACTGATAATCTCCCTCGATCTGGGGCTCCACGCAAAATCCCACCCCGTGGGGTCAGAATGATCACAAGAACGGTGAGCAAAAATCCCAGAACCACGCGGGGGGACCTAGTGAATGAACTGCAGAGAGCTGGGACCAATGTAACAAGGCCTACCATAAGTAACACACTACGCCACCATGGACTCAGATCCTGCAGTGCCAGACGTGTCCCACTGCTTAAGCCAGTACATGTCCGGGCCCGTCTGAAGTTTGCTAGAGAGCATTTGGATGATCCAGAGGAGTTTTGGGAGAATGTCCTATGGTCTGATGAAACCAAACTGGAACTGTTTGGTAATAACACAACTTGTCGTGTTTGGAGGAAAAATAATACTGAGTTGCATCCATCAAACACCATACCTACTGTAAAGCATGGTGGTGGAAACATCATGCTTTGGGGCTGTTTCTCTGCAAAGGGGCCAGGACGACTGATCCGGGTACATGAAAGAATGAATGGGGCCATGTATTGTGAGATTTTGAGTGCAAACCTCCTTCCATCAGCAAGGGCATTGAAGATGAAACGTGGCTGGGCCTTTCAACATGACAATGATCCAAAGCACACCGCCAGGGCAACGAAGGAGTGGCTTCGTAAGAAGCATTTCAAGGTCCTGGAGTGGCCTAGCCAGTCTCCAGATCTCAACCCTATAGAAAACCTTTGGAGGGAGTTGAAAGTCCGTGTTGCCAAGCGAAAAGCCAAAAACATCACTGCTCTAGAGGAGATCTGCATGGAGGAATGGGCCAACATACCAACAACAGTGTGTGGCAACCTTGTGAAGACTTACAGAAAACGTTTGACCTCTGTCATTGCCAACAAAGGATATATTACAAAGTATTGAGATGAAATTTTGTTTCTGACCAAATACTTATTTTCCACCATAATATGCAAATAAAATGTTAAAAAAACAGACAATGTGATTTTCTGGATTTTTTTTTCTCAGTTTGTCTCCCATAGTTGAGGTCTACCTATGATGTAAATTACAGACGCCTCTCATCATTTTAAGTGGTGGAACTTGCACTATTGCTGACTGACTAAATACTTTTTTGCCCCACTGTATGTGTGTCTCACTGACATATATATATATATATATATATATATATATATATACCTATACTATGTGTACACATTTATTCTACCTATTCTATTCTATTCTATTCTGTCAGTGTGATTTTACTGTACACCGCACTGAATTGCCGGCTTTTCTATAGAACACCGCTGCGTATTTCTTGCAAGTTACACACATGGTCCATGTGTAATCTGTAATTTTCTCGCCCCCATAGACTTTCATTGGCGTAGTTTTTGCGCAATACGCTGACAAACGCAGCATGCTGCGATTTTCTATGCCCGTAACATACTGTATATTGCGGATGCGTAATATACTACAGATAGGTGCTGCCCCATAAAGAATCATTGAGCCGTGTGCAATGCGTATTTTCTGGACGTATTTTCTATGCTCATATGTCCGTAAAACTCGCTAGTGTGATGCCGGCCTAGCTAGTCGACCAGCAGAGTTAAGGATGGACTGGATAGGTGCAAGTGTTAGAAGGTAAGTCACAAAGTAGGTTGTTGCAGTAATTGAGGCAGGAGATGATTAGGGTGTATACAAGCATTTTATTAGATTGAGGGTTGAGGAAATGGTGGATTCTGGAAAAATTTTTGAGCCAGAGGCGACAGAAGGTGGCGAGAGCTTGGATGTGTGGTTTAAAGGACAGGGCAGAGTCAAGAGTTACTCTGAAGCACTGGATTTCCGGTATAGAGGAAAGTGTAATGTCAGTTATTGTGATAGATAGATCAGGTAGGGACAGAGATATGTCCACATTGAGCTTGCGGAATTGAGAGGAAAAGAAAAAGGCTATGGCTGATAGACACTCTTGGATTCTGGATAGCAGAGAGGTGACATCTGTGCCAGAGAGGTAGATCTGAGTGTCATAAGCATATATCTGGCACTGGAAGCCATAGGACTTTATGAGTTGTCCAAGGCCAAACATATAGATGGAGAAGAGTAGGGGTCCAAGAACAGAGCCTTGAGGGACACCAACAGAGAGAGGGCGAGATGAGGAGGTAGTGTGGGAGTAGAAAATGCTAAATGTGCAGTTGGTAAGATATGAGAAGATCCAGGACAGGGCAAGGTCTTAGGCTAGGTTCCCATTGCGTTAATGGGACAGCGGTAACGGACAGCGTTGCACGGCGAAATTAATGCCGTGCAACGCGTCCGTTAGCTCACCCATTGGCAGCAATGTTAACACGCATCGCTAGCGCGTGCCATTTTCGGTACGTGCTAGTGATGTGCCGTTCTTTTGTGACACACCTTGGACGCTGCGTGCAGCCTCCGAGGCGCGCCCGAGGTCCGTTCCCCTCTCTCACAGATCGGGGATCTGCGCTAGCGGAGACGTTAAACGCGACCCCAAAAAATACATTGCATTAGCGCAATCCGCTAGCGCTATGCGCTAAACAGATTGCCCTAACGCAATGGGAACCTAGCCTTAGAAGCCAGTGGAAGAGAGGATCTGTATTAGGAGGCAGTGGTCAATTGTGTTAAAAGCAGAGGACAGGTCTAGATGGCGGAGTATAGTTAGCCTTGTCTGTTAGCTTTGGAGACCAAAACACTGGCACTTAGCCTCAGCTCTTCCCTATTGCACTGGTGTGGTGGCAATTGGGGTAATAGGATTGTGGGGTTGATGTCTGCTGTTCTGATTCCACTGACATCTAGCCCACTGGTTAGTAATGGAGAGGCGTCTATCAGACACTTCTATTACAAACCCAGTAAGTAAAAAGAGAAGAAAACACACTGAAAAAAACTTTATTGGAAAAAAACACCACCCAACAATTTCCGTTTTACCCTGTTTATTAAAAAAATTGCAAAAAATATAATAATTCACAAGATTCACTGTAATCAATAATATGGAGGTTCCACAATGATCACATTGTTCATGATCCAGTCTATGGAGCTACAGTCAGAGAACGAGCTCCATAGACTGGAGCAGCAGCCACTGTCTGGTTTGACTGTAACACAGACTCCATCAGGGGGTTTTGGTGAAGGAAGAGAAGTCGCTCCTGCTGCACAGCAGCAAAGTGCAGGCTGCACTACACCAACAGGTGGCGATAGAGAGGGGTCAAAACGAGCCAAGTCAGCAACGGTCATTAAGCGTAATGTTTACAGAGGAAAACAGAACTCGTGGTCAAATACAATCAGAGGGTCAGAACAAGACTTGAGCAGAGGTATCAGAGACGTGAGACAGAGAACGAAATCAAAGTAAGGCCAATAGGTCCGCTTCTGTCGAGCGTGTGATAACAAAAACGGGAGACAGGAGACGAAGTCAGAGTTCAAGCCGAGCCATACATGGAGGGGAATACACACCAGAGTAACACTAAGTCAGCTACAGGGGACAGGTCAGACCCAGGTATGGGAAGTCAGAGGCAAAAGATACACTGGGGTATCACGGATCAGCAGCTCAAGCCAAAGCCCAAAACTATCACTCACAAGAGCTGCCAGCAAGAGCACCACTAAGTAGCCACCCCCAAACCAAAGAGAGGTAAAAATAGTAAATCCCGCCATGACCAGGCCGAAGGCGGAGAAGGAGAAAGCAAACTCCGACCCGGATCATGACAGTACCCTCCTCTCAAGGGTGGCCACTGGACCCCCAGGTTTCCCAGGATAGCGCGTGTGAAAGGCCCGTACCAATCGTTCCGCATGAACTGACTGCGCTGGAACCCAGGACTGATCCTCAGGACCATAACCCCTCCAATGAATAAGGTACTGGAGGGAACGATGGACCATGCAGGAATTCACAATCTTTTCCACCTCAAATTCATTCTGGCCTTCCACTAACACCAGTGGTGGAGGAGAAGGAGACACCCCTGAGGAAGAACCCAAAGGTTTCAAAAGAGCATTATGGAACACGTTAGGATTCTGGAAAGACGAAGGAAGACATAAATGGAATTAAACTGGGTTGTCCTCCTCCATAATTTTGAAAGGGCCAATGAATTTGGACCCCAACTTAGCTGATGGAATCTTGAGCTTTATATTCCAGGTAGACAACCATACCTTCATGGGCAGGCTGGGCCGAGTTTCAGAGGGGCATTTGCCCCTTGGGCTGGATACTAAGCAGCTTATTAAGGCCGCCTGGGGGCACGCCTTGTTATATCTGTGCAGGCCGCATCATAGTGATGCAGACACAGATCCCTGGGTGCGGCCGTCTGCTGAAGTGGAGGGAGCAAGGCTGCATCTTCTTCTGGCCTGAGAGGAGCTAGAGGGCGGATCAGACAGGAGACCTGCTGGTGAGTACTGTAGAGCTTCAGCTCTCTGTGCGGTGACCAAGTGGACGTTGATAAGTCCAGGGCCTGCCTGTGTAGAGTCAGCGGCCGCTCTCCTGATGATCACTGAGATTTATTGCAGGAGAGTGAAATTTCAGGCTCACTCTGTCAGTGACAGGTTATTAGCTCCATGGTCACCAGATCTGCAGGAAAGTTCAATCTGCTGCTATACATCTTCATCCCTATATCTCAGAGTGACCAGAGACACAATACAGAATCCTGCACTGGACTGATCCAGCCTCAGCCTGGTACACAGAATAAGGGTATGCTTCCATGGGGCGTATTTGCTGCTGATTGGATGCCGCGTACAGTCGCAGCGTCCAACCGCAGCAGCCACATTTTACAGGATGGTGGAAGGGATTTCATGAAATCGCATCTCCACTATTCGTTCAAAGACGCAGGTGGCAGCCTGTTTATACACACGTGCAGATCATCTTTATAGACAGCAGGATATCTATTTATCTTGCGGACACGCTCAGTACAGAATGCAGTGATTCCACATGCGTTCAATGATCACATGCAGAATCACCGTGTGTACAAAAGCCAGCAGCGGTTTGGAATGAGCGTGTATACGCTGCGTCCAAAATGCTTGCAATATGCCACATGGAAATGTGACGCCCCAGGGTCCTGGTCGTCACAGTAATGTCGCTTTCCTCATGGGGAGAGTGATGTTACGTTTGGAGGCAAGAAAGGATAATTGTCTCCAGGCACCACAAACATGCAACACATTCATACTCCAGGCCACCAGGGGGAGCTTTTGATCCTATTAACTAGGTGACTCCCCATATATATATATATATATATATATATATATATATATATATATATATATAAAACTGGTAGTCTGTAGGGAAAGTGAGAGAAAGTTCCAGACAGCTGTCTGAGGAGGATAGAGGGTTCACGGAGCTGTGCATGCCCTAAGAGCTGCAGCTCCCAGCAAAGAGACAAATAGGAAGCCGAATACGTTGCAGTGAGCATGCAGGAAAGCAAAGCACGGGAGAGGAGACCAGAGGGGGACCAGCCCCGAGCAGGCTGCCTCCTTCTGAGGCGCAGATAACCGGTAGCCAGAACACCGAGGTAGTACGGACCTCTACGCCTTACTTCAGAGACCTGCAGGACAGCTAATTGCACGTTACCTGTCCGCACCTACACCCAGGAGGCACGGTGACACCCCACAGAGCCGGATTATCTAAGAGACCCTATAAACAGGCTCAAGTCACCAGTCATATGGGTTTTGTCCTATCCTATACGGGGGACAGAGAGAGAGAAAGACACCACATCTGTGAGGACCTTACGAAAGGCTTAGCAGTAAGGGACTACACCACTACAGCGCAAGGGAAGGCTACTGATTTCCACCTGGACAAGGTGACTCTGGACTTGCTTCCAAACCTGCTGGACCCCACCTGCCCTGTGATCTGGTGCTCAGGACTGTGGCTGCTGAAACCAACAGTAAACAAGGTAAATAGATTGCAATCCTGTGTCCTTGTTCTTCACTGCACCTCTCACAATTCTACTATCTACATACTGGGGATATACTTCACCTGTGGGAAGGTATACCATCTAGCTGCCATAACATCACCCCAGCGGACCCCTTAAAGCAGCGTCGGTCACCCTGACCAAATACCATAGGTGGCATCATGAACATAAACTCTATGCCCTTTAAAGACCTTTCCCTTTTACATGGGTGCCCTGGGCCACAGACCAAGTCACAGCCACCGTGACATCCCCCTGTGAACACCGGACCCGGTACCGAGCACCCCACGGCCCTGGTGGGCGACTCAGAAACATACCCTAATACACACATCAGCAGTTATACCGTGTACACACCCTCATATATCTGTATATACATACAACAATGTGTATACTGTATAACAGTATCAAATGCCAGTTATATGTTATCTTGTAAGTGTTAGGGCCTATGCACATGCTGCAGATTGTCGCAGATTTTTCTGCACAGATTTGTCACAAAACTTAAAGGGTTTTCTGAGCCAGCAAGTGACTGAGAATCCTAATGTCCCGTGCAAACATTCCTTATATTTTTTCCTTGCAGATTTGGTACAGATTTAAATCTGCAGTATGTCAATTTTATCAGAGGTCTTGCTGCTGATTTCACTCAAACTACAGTAATAAGTGGGGAAATATTTTCAATAAAAATGCATGTAAAAACACATCAAAAACTACTATATGCAGCATTTTTCCTGCTAAGAAAGAAAGAAATCGGGCTAAAATTTCTGCACAAAATACTATGCACATAACCTTTGAGTATGTGCACAAACTAAGTAACATTTCTTCACCATTTCGGCCTTTCTTGGCAGGAAAAACACAGCTACAAAACTGGTAAATTTTTTCCTACATTTTTGACTGATTTGAGTGAAGTCAGTGGTGAAAAATGCAAGAAAAAAATGCACAGAGAATTGACATGCTGCAGATTATTCTCTGCACCAAATCTGAAAGGGTAAGTTCACACTAGATGTTTTTTTTTCTGCAGCAAAACCTGATCTCTTGGCAGGAAAGAAGCTGCAGAAAAAAGCACGTTTTCCGCTGCATTTTTATGAGGTTTTTGCTGCAGTTTTGTCATGCTAGATTTGTCTCTTGTGCATGCTGATAACGTTTAGTGTTGAAAAAAAAGTCCTATCCTATAAAATCAGATTATGGCACAAAAATCACAGCAAAACCTGATTCCTGAGTTTTTGGTATGTTTTGTCAGCGTTTTTTCACCACCCGTTCATTTCAGTGGGTGAACAAATGGTGAAAGAAGTGACATGCTCCATTGTGCAAAAAAAACATGGAAAGCACAAAGTACTGATGACAAAAAAAACCCATGTGTGTGCATGAGATATCTGAAATCTCATAGACTTTGCTGGTACTGTAAAACGCTGCAGAAAATGTGCATAAAAAAGCATCAAAATACGTTGCAAAAAAGCCTAGTGTGAGCTTAGCCTAAGTCAAAAATACTCAACATCTGCAGGACACTTCAGGTTTCTCATTCACTTTGCTGGCATCAGGTTTTGCTTCAGGTTTTGTTAACAAATCCACTCAGAAAAAAACATGGCAAATACGCGCAAGTGTGAACATGGCCTTATACTTTGTGTACAGACATGAGATGTTATACAGTACACACATTCTCATGTATAAGTATCTATATACATACACATGTGTATGCTGTATAACATCTGATGTTTGTATAACAGTGTTTCACATGCAAGTAATATATTATCCTGTATTTGTTATACTATGTGTACAGACATCAGAAGTTCTATAGCAGGTGACAATGTATGTGATGGTAATACCTGATGTCTGTACTCCTAGTATAATATATACCAGTCACATACTATCCTGTATGTGACATTTGATGTTTGTAGACATATCACACACCAGTCACATATCCTGTATGCTGTATGTAATATACTATGTGCACAAATATCTGATGTTATATACTGGATATTTGACTGGTGTAATATCTGATATCTGTAGTCATTGTATAATATACACCAGTCACATACTATCGCTGTGGCTGAGTTCCAGATATGCAGAAGGGAGATGGGAGAAAGTTCCACAAAGTCAACTATCACTGCAGCCCTCCACCAGTTGGGCCTTTATGGCAGAGTGGCCCGATGGAAGCCTCTCCTCAGTGCAAGACATATGAAAGCCCACATAGAGTTTGCTAAAAAAAACATGAAGTACTCCCAGACTATGAGAAATAAGCTTCTCTGGTCTAATGAGACGAATATAGACCTTTTTGGTGATAATTCTAAGTGGTATATGAGGAGAAAACCAGGGACACTTCATCACCTGGCCAATACAACCCCAACAGTGAAACATGGTTGTGGCTGCATCATGCTATGCGGTGTTTTTCAGCTACAGGGACAGCATGACTGGTTGTCATTGACGGAAGCATGAATGCGGCCAAGTACAGAGATATCCTGGATGAAAACCTCTTCCAGCGTGCTCTGGACCTCCGACTTGGCCGAAGGTTCACCTTCCAACAAGACAATGACCCTAAGCACACAGCTAAAATAACAAAGTAATGGCTTCAGAACAACTGTGACCATTCTTGACTGGCACAGCAAGAGCCCTGACCTAAACCCAATAAAGCATCTTTGGAGAGATCTGAAAATGGCTGTCCACCAACGTTCGCCATCCAACCTGACAGAACTGGAGAGGATCTGCAAGGAAGAATAGCAGAGGATCCCCAAATCCAGGTGTGAAAAACTTGTTGTATCATTCCCAAGAAGACTCATGGCTGTACTAGCTCAAAAGGGTGCTTCTACTCAATACTTAGCAAAGGGTCTGAATACTTATGACCATGTGATATTTCGGTTTTTATTTAATAAATTTGAAAAAAATTCTACATACATACTACATACACACATACATACAACATACACACATATATACTACATACATACAACATACATACTACATACATACTAGATACAATATATTCATACATTACATTCAATACATACATATAGACATACAGTACATATAACATGGAGTACATACTCACCATCACTTGTCATTTTGATCCCGGAAGCCAGTGTCATCTGTAAAAAAGATTAAAATAACAAACAACCAATATACTCCCTGATCCGCAAAAATCCACGAGTGTCCCACAACGATCTCCCGTGGAGAACGGCAGCATCAGCTGATGCAACCGCTCTCCAGTGGCTCCAGGAACACAATAATGGGAGGAAGGTATCCTTCCGCACTGTATTCCTCCGCCGCTGTAAAAAAATAGTCCCTAGTCTCACGTTTGGCATTGCTGTGTGAGAAATTTTCCCACGCAGCAATTGCCATAAAGTGAGACTTTGAACTATAGTAACCTCAGTGATGCACTGCAGGAGCCATTGTCTCCTGTCAGTGTGTCACTGAGGGTCCTATAGAGCAGTGACATCACCCGATGTCATTGTTCTATAGGGGAGATCGTCATGGGACCCTCGTTATTAATTGGACTATGGCGGACAGGTAGTATACGGTTTATTATTTTACGTTTTTTGCAGGCGCTGAAGTATGGTAAGTAAGGTTAAATGAAGAATATTAAAATACTTTTTTCCTAATGTGTGTGTGTTTTATTAACCCTTTATTACTATTGGATTAATAATGGGTAGCCGTCTTATTGATGCCTCTCCTTTATTATCCCGGCTTAATGTCACCTTACAATAGCAAGGTGACATTAACCCCTTATTACCCCATATCCCACCGCTACACGAGAGTGGGAAGAGAGGGGCTAAGTGCCAGAATTGGCGCATCTTACAGATGCGCCATTTCTGGGGCGGCTGCGGACTGGTATTTGTAGCCGGGGGGGCCAATATCCTTTGCCCCTCTCTAGGCTATGAATATCAGCCCGCAGCTGTCTGCGTAGCCTTTCTGGCTATAAAATATGGCGGGACCCCACGTCATTTTTTTGGGGGTCCCCCTATTTTAATAGCCATTAAAGGGTATGCAGACAGCTGTGGGCTGATATTCATAGCAGGCTACAAATATTGGCCCCCGGCCATCGGCTTTCCCCCTCTGGCGCAGAAAATTGTGCCAAACACGACGGATCCGTTGCACGATGGACGCCACGTGTGGTCATCCGTCGCGATCCATCGCTAATACAAGTCTATGGGTAAAAAACGCTTCCTGCGAGCACACTTGCAGGATCCATTTTTCCCAAAATGACGGATTGCAATGGATTGCTAAAAACGAAGTGTGAAAGTAGCCTTAGAAACATCGGCCTTTCTATTATATATCTATGGATGTATCTATCTATAGATATATTTATAGATAGATATATCTATAGATACATAGATGTATCTATCCATAGCGCCAGTGTGGTCATATTTGTATGCAGTCAGGGACCCGGCTGAAATAAGCCCCTAGAATGCTGGCACCTCCGGCGAGGAGTTTCGTGTGTGTGTATTCAGGGACCCGGCTGAAATAAGCCCCTAGAATGCTGGCATCTCCGGCGAGGAGTTTCATGTTTGCATTTGACTGCATGACCACCATCTGCTCTACTAAGTAGCTGTGTTCCTCTGTGAGCCAAACAGGGCACAGCGTTATCTTTGCTAACAGACTCTGTGAAGTAACAGAGTCTGTTTATATTGCTTTCCTGCACGGTGGATCCCAGGTTGTGAACGCACCAACTTCTTCTAATAAATATATATTCAGTGCATTCCGCCAACCCTAACAGTATGTATGTAGTATGTATGCAGTATGTATGCAGTATGTAGTATGTATGTAGTATGTATGTATGTAGTATGTATGTAGTATGCAGTATGTATGTAGTATGTAGGTATGTAGTATGGTGTATGTATGTAGTATGTATGCACTATGTATGTATGTATGTAGTATGTAGTATGTATGCAGTATGGTGTATGTATGTAGTATGTATGTAGTATGCAGTATGTATGTAGTATGTATGTAGTATGCAGTATGTATGTAGTATGAAGGTATGAAGTATGTATGCAGTATGGTGTATGTAAGTAGTATGTATGTAGCATTTTTTTTTACATTCAACACATTAGCTGGATGATGGGACTACTACTGTCCCATCATTGGCTAATGTGTCAATCACTGTCACTGTAGCAGGCATCATCCAATGCGACTTGCAGTCCCATCGGACGATGCCTGTACATATGCACAGACCCCCGGCAGCCCGCACAGAGCCCCGGCAGCCCGCACAGAGCCCCGGCAGCCTGTATAGAGCCCCGGCAGGCCCGCACAGACCCCTGACAGCCCGCACAGATCCCCGGCAGGCCCATAGAGACCCCTGGCAGCCTGCACAGACCCCTGGCAGCCCACACAGAGACCCCGTAGGCCCGCACAGACCCCCGGCAGCCGGCACAGACCCCCGGCAGCCTGCACAGAACCCTGGCAGGCTCGCACAGACCCCCAGCAGACACGCACAGACCCCCGGCAGCCCACACAGACCCCCGGCAGGCCATGGGCGCAGACCACAATCTTTTTTTTAACAAAAAAGAACCCAGCTGCCACAAGGGACACAGTGGGGCAAATGTGCCCTTTACGAAGGCTCTCGGAGATGTAATCTTTCATGGCAGATCTCTCAGGACCAGATAGATTGGATAAATGGGCTTTTGGCAATTTAGCATCAGAAACCAGGTCTATAGTACAATCAAATGGGTGGTGTGGTGGTAAAGCCTCAACCTCTTTTTCCAAGAACACATCCTCATTGTCCTTCAGGTACTCCAGAATACCCTCCAGACTGATGGATGACACAGACATAGAAATAAGGCAACATTTAGAACAATTAGGTCTCTACTCTTCAATATCCTGGGACCCCCAGTCAATAACCGGGTTATGTAGTTGCAACCATGGAAAACCTAACACCAGTCCGGCAGGAAGATTGTCCTGGACAAAGCATGACATATGCTCCTGGTGTAAGGCCCCCACCTGGAGGATAAAATCCTCAGTGATGAAATTAACCCCATTCTTAGTGAGAGGTGAAGAGTCGATAGCCACAATTTTAATGGGAGTCTCCAACCTAACTATCCCTAACTTACAGGTGGCCACCAATTTAGAGTCAATGAGGTTCATGGAGGACCCGCAAAAGCCAAAGTAGCAGTTACACAGTTCATAATAGCAAGTTTCACTTTCAACAATATCTTTGAAAATGAAGAAAAAGGTACCTGAAAGTCTGGGTGAGCTCCACGACAATCACCCAGACTCAGTCGCTTGTTAGTCAGTGAGCAGGAAGAGCAGTCCATTTTCTAATGTCCGGGATCTCTGCAGTAAAAACAGAGTTTACCAACTCATCTACGTCTCCTCTCCTTTTCTTTGAGAGTAATGGCTCCCACTTCAATGGGCTCAACTGGTGACAAAGACTCCGGCTTAGCAGGAAGGAATGGAGCCTCCCATGGCATGTCTCCTCTCTCCCGTAACCTCCGATCCATGTGAACAGCTAGAGTCATGGCCTTTTCCAGGGCGCTGGGGGGAGGATGAAGAGCCAAAGTGTCCTTTAAACGTTCAGACAATCCCCTCTGGAACTGACACCACCTAAGAGTCGAGTCGTTCCAGGACACCTCTGAAGACCACCACCAGAACTCTGAACAGTACCACTCGGCTGAGAGCTTACCCTGAATGCCCCATAATAGTGTCCTCTGCCAGTCTTACACAGTCCAGTTTGCCATATATCAGTAACAGAGCATCAAAGAATCTATTCACAGACATTCTTTCAGGGGCGGTTGGAGGTTAGGAAAAAGCCCACGACTGCGGACCCTCCCTAAGTAAAGATATAACTATCCCCATCCGCTGACACTCATCCCCTGAAGATCGGGGTCTAAGAGAAAATAATAGTTTGCAACTCTCCTTGAACATGTGGAATTTTTCCTTCTCACAAGAGAAGGTGTCAGGTAGTTTAACAGAGTGTTCATGAGAGTGCAGAGAAACATCAGTCATCTCACCTGATTTACTAACAGAGGAAGAGGAAGCACCCTGGACTATCTTAAGTGCTTCTGCATGCTCCCTCTGCACCTGCTTCTGAGAGGCAGCCAAGGTCCTGTGCTCCACGGATAATGCCTGCATCATCTGTGTCAGGTTAGTTATTTGATCCACCATGGAATGCAGTAGATCCATGACCAGAGAGAAAAGAAAAAAGTGCAATCACTCATTTAAATGTTTGGGTCAGTGGTAATGTAACACAGACTCCACCAGATGGAAGCACAGTGCAGGCTGCACTGCACCAGCATGTGGCAATAGAGAGGGGTCCAAACAAGACAAGTCAGTAACGGTCAGTAACCGTAATGTTTAAAGAGGAAAATGGAACTCATGGTCAAATACAAGCTGAGGGTCAGAACAAGACGTGAGCAGAGGTATCAGAGAGTTGAGACAGAGAACGAAATCAGAGTTAGGACAGTAGGTCAGCACAGGTCGTGCATATGGTAATAAAAACGGGAGACAGGAGACAAAGTCAGAGTTCTAGCCGAGCCATACATGGAGGGGAATACACACCAGAGTAACACTAAGTCAGCTACAGGGGACAGGTCAAACAGGTACGGGAGGTCAGAGGCAAAAGGAACAATGGGGTATCACGGATCAGCAGCTCAAGCCAAAGCCCAAAACTATCACTGACACAAGCTGCCAGCAAAAGCACCAAGAAATAGCCACCCCTAAACCAAAGAGAGGCAAAAATAGTTAACCCCGCCGTGACCAGGCCGGAGGAGGAGAAGCAGAAAGCAAACTCCGACCCGGATCATGACAGTAGCCTTCTCTCAAAGAGGGCCACCGGACCCCCAGGTGTCCCAGGATAGCGCGTGTGAAAGGCCTGGACCAATCGATCTGCATGGACCAAATGCGCAGGAACTGGAGGGAACAATGAATAAGCAACTGGAGGGAACAATGGACCATGCAGGAGTCCACAATCTGTTCCACCTCAAATTCATTCTGGACTTCCACCATCAACGGTGGTGGAGGAGAAGGAGACTTCCCTGAGGAAGAACCCAACAGTTTCAAGAGAGCATTATGGAACACGTTAGGAATCCGGAAAGATGGAGGAAGACGTAAATGGAAGGAAACCAGGTTGATCACCTCCATAATTTTGTAAGGGCCAATGAATTTAGGCCCCAACTTAGTTGAAGGAATCTGAGGCTGAAATAGTTAACCCCACCATGCCCAGGCCAGAGGAGGAGAAGCTGAAAGCAAACTCCGACCCAGATCATGACACTGACTATGTGCAACATCAGACCCAGGTCCTATGAACTAAGTTAACCTCAGTAAGGTTATCTCAGTTCACAGGGGCCAGTTTTTACAAGGGCAGCACCTCTGTTGACTAAGGTAACCCTCCTGACATCACCTCAGTTCACAACGGCCTAGTCTCATGGGGGCACCATGAGTGCAGGACTAATAGATGCTGAAGTGCCAGACTTGTGATCGCTCATTAGTCCGAGTGTCTGATGTCATCAGACATTACAAAGCTGACATCAACCCCATAATCCCATTACTCTGATTGCAACAGCACAAGGGCAATCGGGAAGAGCCAAGGTTACAGCCTTTCAACAAGCTTTGTTCAGGCTGCTGATCCTGAACAGTAAAACGGACTTCCATGAGAAGTCCTTGTTCAAATTCCATGCATGAACACTAGGTGTCCAGCATGGACCTCAAACTTTACTGTTTGGGTTCGGCCATCACCAGTTACTGATGTCACTGCTCACCACAGTAGTAGAGTCAAGAATCATCGTGGGACCTCCTTATTATGGACTTGTGGTGGACCATTGACAATAGCTTTTACAGTTAAAGGTCTTTTCTATGTGTGTGTTTTTATTACATTTGACCACGGGGTTAGTAGTTGGTTTGTCTCATAGGGGCCTCTTCATTACTAACCCCTGGGCTTGACGTCAGCATAGCTGACATTAACCCCCAAACTATTACCAATCGTCAATTCACCAGGGTAATTGTGAAGAACCGAGGCAAAGCACCAGAATTGGCACATTTAATGGGTGAGACATTTTTGAGGTGGCTGAGGGCTGGTGTTATTAGAATGAGAGGGGAGCAATATTTATGGTCCTTCCTAGACTACTAAGATCAGCCCGCAGCAGTCTGTTTATTCTTTGCTGGTTATTAAAAATAAGGAAAATCCTACTGCATTTTTTCCATTTATTTATTTAATGCAAGCTATTCATAGATGGCAGTGCTGACTATAGCTGTCATCAGCATGTCCTGGTCTCGCTGATTGCAGGGAGACCAGGTGAGGATGGTGACAGTTATAGTATTAGTTAGCACTATTCCCAGATTGTGGTTCTGACTGCAACTGTCATTAGTGTGACCTGTTTTGCTTATAATAGCAGACCAAGCAAGGGTGATGTTTGTTGTACTCGAAAACCAACATCTTGGAAAATTTCTAACTGTACTGCTTTTCCCACCATTCCATAACGTGTCACACAGATGTCACATAGATGACATCTGAGTGTGCACATGTGCGGCACACATTTCTTACGTGCTCATGTGAAAAACCTGACATGTGCGCATCACCATTGAATACAAGGGATGTGCATGTGTCCATATTTGTGCTGCTGAAAAAATGGACTGCATACAGACCAAAAAAACATATACGTAAAGGGGATCTTACACAACGTAATTACAACTGGAGAGAAGCTTACTGCTCAAATGTTGGAATCGCTTCCAGCACCTACATAGTAGACACAGAGTGGATGGTAGTGGGCCTTATGGAGACTGGGCATAACATCAGCTGTAAAATTACAACTAGACTCTGGACAGGGAAACACTAATCAGGGTGTAACCAGCTCCTCCAGAATCAGGAGTGAGGCTGGTGACATACCAACATTTGGTAACTAGGCAAAAGTGCAGAATACTGATAGTGAGTATATTATAAACTGTCAACATTCTGCAGCCTAGATCCAAATGCAAATTATAGAAAAAGCCCAGACAACCCCTTTAATATTCACATATATTTTTCTTAACAGCACATTATCTCCACTTAACATGATGTTGGAGTTGCAGCACTAACAAATGTGATCTCATATTATGCATTGAAAGTTTCCCTTTTTAAAATAATAACAATAGTTGTCCATTATATAATGCTAACATACTCAGCAGCACTTCAAAATTCTAAGGAGGAGAGATGGTCTTACTTACAATCTAGAAGGAAATAGGGGTGCCACAAATGTTAATAAAGTGCCTGCATTGTTTACGCCAGCCATATTTTAATATAAAACAGAGTATTCTTGTAAATATTAGTGAATTGGTCATTAGCTGGTATATGCATATTTACCCATTAAAGGTACCTTCACACTGAGTGACTTTAGAACGATAACAATAGCAATCCGTGATGTTGCAGCGTCCTGGATAGCGATATCGTTGTGTTTGACACGCAGCAGCGATCTGGATCCTGCTGTGACATCGCTGGTTGGAGCTAGAAGGCCAGAACTTTATTTCGTCGCTGGATCACCCGCTGACATCGCTGTATCGGTGTGTGTGACGCCGATCCAGCGATGTGTTCACTTGTAACCAGGGTAAACATCGGGTTACTAAGCGCAGGGCCGCGCTTAGTAACCCCATATTTACCCTGGATACCTAAAAAAAAAAACAACCACTACATACTTACATTCCGATGTCTGTCGCGTCCCTCGCAGTCAGTCAGCTTCCCACACTGACTGTGAGCGCCGGCCGCAAAGTACAGCGGTGACGTCACCGCTGTGTTCTGCTTTACGGCCGGCTGGCGCTCACAGTCAATGCGGGAAGTTGACTACGAGGGACGCGACAGACACCGGAATGTAAGTATGTAGTGTTTTTTTTTTTTAGGTAACCAGGGTAAATATCGGGTTACTAAGCGCGGCCCTGCGCTTAGTAACCCGATGTTTATCCTGGTTACCCGGGGACCTCAGCATCGTTGGTCGCTGGAGAGCTGTCTGTGTGACAGCTCTCCAGCGACCACACAGCGACGCTGCAGCGATCGACATCATTGTCTATATCGCTGCATCGTCGCTTAATGTGACAGTACCCTTAGAATGCTACTAAATGCATGTAGTGTGTGTTAAACAGCATTTAAGAAGGGAAAACTGATTGGTGATAAGATATATGGGTCTGTCTATAATGATGTGTCTAGAGTACACATAAAACTGTGTACACAAGGAATTAACCTGATTAATGCATTTCAGAAAGCTAGTGTAGATTGAGAAAAAACTTGGAGATAGGAGAGGGTAGTTCGAGCTGTCATGCAGCTGCAGTGCAGTACAGCGCAACCTCCACCAGGGGGAGCCTGGTAGGGAAGCCAGACTGCACACACAGAGCAACTGAACAGACGCCACCTAGTGGCGAGAGCGAGCTCAGGAAAACCAAGTCAGAGCACAACAGTACAAAATGATTTAGGCAGAATGGATAGTAAGGATATAGCAAGGGATCAGTAAACCATGATGGCCAAAATACGGTACAATAGGGACAAACTAAAACAGAGTAAAAAAGCCAAGCCAAGAGAGCAGAACATAGTAACATAGTAACATAGTTAGTAAGGCCGAAAAAAGACATTTGTCCATCCAGTTCAGCCTATATTCCATCATAATAAATACCCAGATCTACGTCCTTCTACAGAACCTAATAATTGTATGATACAATATTGTTCTGCTCCAGGAAGACATCCAGGCCTCTCTTGAACCCCTCGACTGAGTTCGCCATCACCACCTCCTCAGGCAAGCAATTCCAGATTCTCACTGCCCTAACAGTAAAGAATCCTCTTCTATGTTGGTGGAAAAACCTTCTCTCCTCCAGACGCAAAGAATGCCCCCTTGTGCCCGTCACCTTCCTTGGTATAAACAGATCCTCAGCGAGATATTTGTATTGTCCCCTTATATACTTATACATGGTTATTAGATCGCCCCTCAGTCGTCTTTTTTCTAGACTAAATAATCCTAATTTCGCTAATCTATCTGGGTATTGTAGTTCTCCCATCCCCTTTATTAATTTTGTTGCCCTCCTTTGTACTCTCTCTAGTTCCATTATATCCTTCCTGAGCACCGGTGCCCAAAACTGGACACAGTACTCCAGTTTCCCCAGTACTCCTGCTCCCCCAGAACCAGGGAGTCAAGCAGATATACAGACAAACAAAGAGACACAGGGAAAGGGCAGGCAGGGGGAGATAACAGACACAGGACAAGTCAGGGTTCACAGTAGGACAAATCAAGGGCTTCCAGAGTCAGGTTCGCACGCCAAAGACAGAGCTATAGCTGACACCGCCCTCAGGATACCTGGAAGCTAAATAGCAAACCCGAGCCCAGAATGAGGCAGAGGAAAGTTAACCCTTGACATGATCCACCCAGAGAAAGATCAGACAAGACTAAACTCCGGAATGGATCATGACAGTACCCTTCTCTCAAGGGGGGCCACCGGACCCCCAGGTTTTCCAGGATAACATGCATGAAATTCTCGGACCAGTCGATTAGCATGGACAGATCGTGCCGGTACCCAAGATGGATCCTCAGGACCATAATCCCTCCAATGGACCAAGTACTGAATAGAACTACGGACCATGTGAGAATCTACAATCTGTTCCACTTCATGGCCCAGCAGAGGATGGTAAAAATGACTTAAGAAGGGACTTATGAAACACATTGGGAATCTGAAGCGACGGAGGAAGTCATAAACGAAATGCAACTGGATTGATCACCTCAATGATCTCGTAAGGACCAATATACCTGGGACCTAGCTTAGCCGAAGGAACCTTGAGACAAATGTTCCTGGTAGACAGCCACACTTTACCTCCTACCAGTAATATAGGTCCCACCGACCGTCGCTTATCCGCAAAAGGTTTATGTTTGCCCTGAGCCTCTCCGATGTTCTTCTGGACCCCCCTCCACACCTCCCCCAAACGTTGCACTGCTGTATCAGCCCCTGGACATCCTGAATCTAGCCTAGAAAATGATCCACCCAGAGAAAGAGCAGACAAGACTAAACTCCGGAACGGATCATGACTAGTGTTGAGCGATACCTTCCGATATTTGAAAGTATCAGTATCGCATGGTATCGGCCGATACCGGCAAAATATCGGATCTTGCCGATACCGATACCCGATACCAATGCAAGTCAATGGGACACAAATATCGGAAGGTATCCTGGATGGTTCCCAGGGTCTGAAGGAGAGGAAACTCTCCTTCAGGCCCTGGGATCCATATTAATGGAAAAAATAAAGAATAAAAATAATAAATATGGATATACTCACCCCTCCGAAGGACCCTGGCTGTCACCACTGAGAGCGTCTGCCTCCATTCCCGAGAATTGCAAAGAGTGAAGGACCTTTGATGATGTCGACCACTCACGTGACCGCTCACATGACCGTGACGTCATCGAAGGTCCTTCACTCTCTGCAACTCTCAGGAACGGAGGCAGACGCTCGCAGCGGTGACAGCCAGGGTTCGTCGGAGGGGTGAGTATATCCATATTTATTATTTTTATTCTTTATTTTTTACATTAATATGGATCCCAGGGTCAGAAGGAGAGTTTCCTCTCCTCCAGACCCTGGGAACTATACGCACCGCACACGCCGATTCCGATTTCTGATATCACAAAAATATCGGAACTCGATATCGGAATTCCGATACAGCAAATATCGGCCGATACCCGATACTTGCAGTATCGGAATGCTCAACACTAATCATGACACGAGCTATGGATATTGTTAGTATGGGTAAAGTGAGAGATAGAGGTTATTGAGGAGATGTAGGGCAATAAAGCACATTTTGTAGGTGAGTTTTATTTTCAATAGGATAGGCAACCAGTGTAATGACTGGCACAGATTTTTTTCTTCTAGCATGTTTTTTTTCTCCTGGGAAAGCATGTATTTTGAAAGCGAGAGAGACCGAATTAACACCAAGAAGTATAATACAGCCCTACTTGTTTGAAGTGTGATTTTAGAATAAAAAAATGATGTTCCTAAGGTGCTGTAACTGCAGTATATTACAGAACAATCAATTCACAGTCACACAATTGACTGTATATAGATACAGCACTACCGTGTATCACTTAAATCTTTGGATTATTATTCAGTCAAAAAATACCACTCCTATTTTCATATGTTGTTCAGCCCTGCAATATTTCATCACAATCAGATTAGGCCCTTTTCTATCCCTAATTAGAATGAACTGTGCAATCTTACTTTCTATCCTTACCCTGTGCAACCATAAAATGGCTTGTCTTAGCTGGCCCCACTGTTTTATACTGGCTGTGACAAACCCCTTCTGGTTTTCCCGCAAAGCTGCACAAATGTCATTAGCCTGCTTGCTGATGCTTGAGCAGTGTGCGAAATGACACTGTACTATTTATTATGAATCTCACAAATTGAATTTCAAAGTGTTTGAATTTGCGGTGACCTGGGATTTTCAGGAAATTCAATTCGAAGTTGATCCGTTACAGATCAATCAGCTTATCACCACTCTTGGATTTCTTCCTTCTTAATGTTAAATCTCTTATTAAATGAGTTGTACCAAATATATACAGTAAGTTATCCCCTATATATTGATCCCTGAAGGTCCAACCATTGGGACCTACTGTACATGGACCAAGCTTGTCTTCCTCTGCTACATTATCTATTTGATTGACAGAGTAAAGATGCACATGCTCAACCTCTGCCACATTGAACATCAGTAGGGTTTCAACCGGTTTGACTCCTACTGATCAATAAGTTATCACATATCCAATAAATAGGGGATAATGTGTATACTTGCTACAACCCCCTTCAGTTTTATATAATTTTGGAAATCCTTTCAACAATTAAATTAGAACTGTTAGTGGTAAAAAAGTTGCAGGGGGGATCAATGTAGTTAAAGAGATACAGTTTGCAATGATAAAGAGCAAACTAATCAATTTTTTAAACCCCTTAATATTGTTTGTTTTTTTCATTTTTGTTTTTTCTTTCCCTTCTTCCAAGAGATGAAACTTTTTTATTTTTCCATCAACATAGACATATGAGAGTTGTTCTTTTGAATGACACAATTTATTTTAACAAATAGTGTACTGGGAAATGGGAAAAATTCCAAGTGCGATGAAATTGCAAAAAAGTGCAAGTCTGCAATTGTTTTTTAGTTTTTTTTATTTGCTATGTTCACTATACAGTAAAACGGATGTGGAAATATGATTCTCCAGGTCAGTATCATGTGCTGATACCAAGCATGTATAGTTTTTTTATTTAAGTGGTGAAAAAAAATTCGGACATTAGAGGGAAAATTTGCTTTTCTCACCATTTTCCGAGACCCGTAATATTTTTATTTTTTGGGACATGGGGTTGGGTGAGAGCTCATTTTTTGCACCCTAAGTTCATGTTTTTATTGATACAATTTTGGGATAGATGCCATGTTTTTATCACCTGTTATTGCATTTTGTTGTAAAGCTTTACCCCTGAGGTATGTTGTATGTGGAATTTCCTTAAAGAGGGGATCGCACTGACCTTGAAATGAATTGAATAAACTACCGTCTAATTTCATTATCCTTTGGAACTTCATTATTAAGGCAGTGCGGATTTAACCCACACCTCCTACACAGTTTATCATGTCATACAGCCGTTGAACGGCTTGTGGATCTACAGCAGCCAATATCTCTACACACTCTCCATTCAACAAAATCAGGTGAGCAATTCTAAGAAAGCTCTCTTGGTTATCTGTAGGATAAGACCCTATTTTGCGCTTTGTGTCTCCACTTTTTGCCCTACAGTTAAGGTACCGTCACACTAGATGATATCGCTAGCGATCCATGACGTTGCAGCGTCCTGGCTAGCGATATCGTCCAGTGTGACAGGCAGCAGCGATCAGGCCACTGCTGTGATATCCCTGGTCGGGGAAGAAAGTCCAGAACTTTGTTTCGTCGCTGGATCTCCCGCTGACATCGCTGAATCGGCGTGTGTGACGCCGATTCAGCGATGTCTTCGCTGGTAACCAGGGTAAACATCGGGTTACTAAGCGCAGGGCCGCGCTTAGTAACCCGATGTTTACCCTGGTTACCATCGTTAAAGTAAAAAAAAACAAACACTACATACTTACCTACCGCTGTCTGTCCCCGGCGCTGTGCTTCTCTGCTCTGGCTGTGAGCGCCGGGCAGCCGGAAAGCAGAGCGGTGACGTCACCTCTCTGCTTTCCGGCCGCTGTGCTCACAGCCAGAGCAGAGCAGCACAGCGCCGTGGACAGACAGCGGTAGGTAAGTATGTAGTGTTTGTTTTTTTTGCTTTAACGATGGTAACCAGGGTAAACATCGGGTTACTAAGCGCGGCCGTGCGCTTAGTAACCCGATGTTTACCCTGGTTACCGGCATCGTTGGTCGCTGGAGAGCTGTCTGTGTGACAGCTCTCCAGCGACCAAACAGCGACGCTGCAGCGATCCGGATCGTTGTCGGTATCGCTGCAGCGTCGCTAAGTGTGACGGTACCTTTACCCTAAGGAAGACACATATTCAGTGTCGATATGCGTGGGGTATCCTTCCCCCCAAACTGCACTTAGCACTTTAGCTCCATATGGTGAGCTCTAGTTACCGTGTCGTCATTTATTGGACACATGGGCTGGCTCTGTATCTGGTAACAACTTTGCTATTCTCATAAGGGCACCTTCCTTTTAAAGGTCTTTTTATAATTTTCTTACCCTTTAAAAATTGATTTCTATATTAGGGCTGGCAGCATACCGACTATCTTCTTAGAGTTCACCTATTGTGCTACAGCATAGACTTATATGTCTTTTGCAATTATCTGTTTATCTATTCTAATGCATTAAGATATTGACTATGTCAAATGTTATTCTCTGATTATGCTGTTTCATGATTGTGCTATGTGAGTTTTGTCTGGGGGTGACCACAATTGGTTAAGGTACTTTTTTTGCTCATTGGCATTTTTAATTGTTTTTATTCTGTGGTACATGTTTTGCTGTTTTTGGTACCTAATTAAATAAATTATTGTTGTTCAGGTGATCCCTGTATTTATGGACATTCTTTTGCTCTCTTTTGTGCCTCATCTCTATGACTAGCATGAACATGTGTTACTTTTCACAATAAGGGTTCTAACTATAGGGTGAAGGAAAGAGGTAGATAGGATAATCTATTCTGGTCCTGTTTGTTAAAAAATTCTTTGGAAAATTTTGCATCAATTCCCTGGGTTGCTTAAAAATATTCCTTTCCAAGAATTTGCTATGGGAATGACAACTTCACCATGTTAAATGCTTTAACTGCATCACATCACAGGATGGAGTATACTTCTCTGCCTACTCTTAACCCCTTAGTGACAGAGCCAATTTGGTACTTAATGACCGAGCCAATTTTTACAATTCTGACCACTGTCAATTTATCAGGTTATAACTCTGGAACGCTTCAACGGATCCCGCTGATTCTGAGATTGTTTTTTCATGACATATGGTACTTCATGTTAGTGGTAACATTTCTTCGATATTGCTTGCGATTATTTATGAAAAAAACGGAAATATGGCGAAAATTTTTAAAATTTTGCAATTTTCAAACTTTGTATTTTTATGCCCTTAAATCAGAGAGATATGTCACGAAAAATAGTTAATTAATAACACTTCCCACATGTCTACTTTACATCAGTACAATTTTGGAACCAAAATTTTTTTTTGTTAGGGAGTTATAAGGGTTAAAGTTGACTAGCAATTTCTCATTTTTACAACACCATTTTTTTTTAGGGACCACATCACATTTGAAGTCATTTTGAGGGGTCTATATGATAGAAAATACCCAAGTGTGACACCATTCTAAAAACTACACCCCTCAAGGTTCTCAAAACCACATTCAAGAAGTTTATTAACCCTTTACGTGCTTCACAGGAACTGAAACAATGTGGAAGGAAAAAATGAACATTTAACTTTTTTTTGCAAACATCTTAATTCAGAACCATTTTTTTTTATTTTCACATGTGTAAAAACAGAAATGTAACCATAAATTTTGTTATGCAATTTATCCTGAATACGCCAATACCCCATATGTGGGGGTAAACCATTTTTGGGCGCACTGCAGAACTTGGAAGTGAAGGAGCCCCGTTTGACTTTTTCAATGCAGAATTGGCTGGAATTGAGATTGGACGCCATGTCACGTTTGTAGAGCCCCTGATGTGCCTAAACAGTGGAAACCCCCAACAAGTGACACCATTTTGGAAACTAGACCCCTTACGGAACTTATCTAGATGTGCGGTGAGCACTTTGAATCCCCAAGTGCTTCACGGAAGTTTATAACGTAGAGCCGTGAAAATAAAAAATCGCTTTTGTTTACACAAAAATGATCTTTTCGCCCACAAATTCTTATTTTCACAAGGGTAACAGGAGAAATTAGACCACAAAAGTTGTTGTGCGATTTCTCCTGAATACGTCAATACCCCATATGTGAGGGTAAACCACTGTTTGGGCGCACCGCAGAGCTTGGAAGGGAAGGAGTGCCGTTTTACTTTTTCAATGTAGAATTGTCTGGAATTGAGATCGGACGCCATGTTGCGTTTGCAGAGCCCCTGGTGTGCCTAAACAGTGGAAACCCCCCACAAGTGACACCATTTTGGAAACTAGACCCCTTAAGGAACTTATCTAGATGTGTGGTGAGCACTTTGAACCCCCATGTGCTTCACAGACGTTTATAACGTAGAGCCGTGAAATAAAAATCACATTTTTTCTACAAAAATTATCTTTTTGCCCCCAAATTTTATTTTCACAAGGGTAACAGGAGAAATTAGACCACAAAAGTTGTTGTGCAATTTCTCCTGAGTACGTCGATACCCAATATGTGGGGGAAAACCACTGTTTGGGCGCACCGCAGAGCTTGGAAGAGAAGGAGTGCCGTTTTACTTTTTCAATGTAGAATTGTCTGGAATTGAGATCGGACGCCATGTTGCGTTTGGAGAGCCCCTGGTGTGCCTAAACAGTAGAAATCCCCCACAAGTGAACCCATTTTGGAAACTAGACCCCCCATGGAACTTATCTAGATGTGTGGTGAGAACTTTGAATGCCCAAGTGCTTCACAGAAGTTTAGAATGCAGAGTCGTGAAAATAAAAAATATTTTTTTTTGCCACAAAAAAGATTTTTTAGCTCCCAAGTTTTTATTTTCACAAGGGTAACAAGAGAAATTGGACCCCAAAAGTTGTTGTCCAATTTGCCCTGAGTATGCTGGTACCCCATATGTGGGGGTAAACCACTGTTTGGGTGCATGGCAGAGCTCGGAAGGAAGGAGCGCCGTTTTGGAATGCAGACTTTGATAGAATGGTCTGCGGGCGTTATGTTGCGTTTGCAGAGCCCCTGATGTACCTAACCAGTAGAAACCCTCCACAAGTGACCCCATTTTGGAAACTAGACCCCCCAAGGAACTTATCTAGATGTGTGGTGAGAACTTTGAATGCCCAAGTGCTTCACAGAAGTTTAGAATGCAGAGTCGTGAAAATAAAAAATATTTTTTTTTCCACAAAAAAGATATTGTAGCCCCCAAGTTTTTATTTTCACAAGGGTAACAGGAGAAATTGGACTGCAATAGTTGTTGTCCAATTTATCCCGAGTACACTGATGTGCCATATGTGGGGGTAAACCACTGTTTGGGCGCACGGCAGAGCTTGGAAGGGAGGGAGCACCATTTGACTTTTTGAGCGCAAAATTGGTCGTGTTTGAAGACCCCCTGATGTACCTAAACAGTGGAAACCCCCCAATTCTAGCTCCAACCCTAACCCCAACACACCCCTAACCCTAATCCCAACCTGATCCATAATCCTAATCACTAACCCTAACGATAATCACAACCCTTACCCCAAAACAACCCTAATGTCAACCCTAACCATAACCCTAATCAAAACCCTAAATCCAACACACACCTAATCCTAATCTCAACCCTAACCTCAAACCTAACCCTAATCCCAATACACCTCTAATCACAACCCTAACCTTAACCCTAATCCCAAACCTAACCCTAATCCCAAGCGTAACTCTAATGCTAACCCAAACCCTAATACCAACTCTAATCCAAACCCTAACCCTAATCCCAACTCTTACCCTAAACTTAGCCCCAACCCTAGCCCTAACTTTAGCCCCAACCCTAACCCTAGCCCTAAGGCTACTTTCACACTTGCATCGTTTGGCATCCGTCGCAATCCGTCGTTTTGGACAAGAAACGGATCCTGCAAATGTTCCCGCAGGATGTGATTTTTGCCCATAGACTTGTATTGCCGACGGATCGTGACGGATGGCCACACGTCGCATCCGTCGTGCACTGGATCAGTGTTTTGGCGTACCGTCAGCACAAAAAAAGTTCAATGTAACTTTATTTGTACGTCGCATCCGCCATTTCTGACCACGCATGCGTGGCCGTAACTCCGCCCCCTCCTTCCCAGGACATAGATTGGGCAGCGGATGCGTTGAAAAACTACATCCGCTGCCCAAGTTGTGCACAATTTTCACAACGTGCGTCGGTATGTCGGGCCGATGCATTGCGACGGCCCTGTACCGACGTTAGTGTGAAAGAAGCCTAACCCTAAATTTAGCACCAACCCTAACCCTAAATTTAGCCCCAACCCTAACCCTAAATTTAGCCCCAACCCTAACCCTAAATTTAGCTCTAACCCTAACCCTAAATTTAGCCCCAACCCTAACCCTAAATTTAGCCCTAACCCTAGCCCTAACCCTAGCCCTAACCCTAACCCTAGCCCTAGCCATAACCCTAGCCCTAACCCTAGCCCTAACCCTAGCCCTAACCCTAACCCTAGCCGTAGCCCTAACCCTAGCCCTAACCCTAGCCCTAACCCTAGCCCTAACCCTAACCCTAGCCCTAACCCTAGCCCTAGCCCTAGCCCTAACCCTAGCCCTAACCCTAGCCCTAGCCCTAACCCTAACCCTAGCCCTAGCCCTAACCCTAGCCCTAACCCTAACCCTAGCCCTAACCCTAACCCTAGCCCTAACCCTAGCCCTAACCCTAGCCCTAACCCTAATTTTAGCCCCAACTGCTCTTCTCCTGCCGGCCGGCAGATGGAGACAGATGGCGGGCGCTCTGCGCATGCGCCCGCCATTTTCTTTTGCCCAGAAGATGCCGGTGGCCAGGAGGAGCAGCAGGAGGACCCAGGGACACCGGTAAGTATAATAGGGTCCCCGAATCCCCCTATTTCTCTGTCCTCTGATGTGCGATCACATCAGAGGACAGAGAATTACACTTTGCTTTTTTTATTTTTTTTTGCGGTCGCCGGTAATCAGTTAATTACCGGCGATCGCAAAACAGGGGTTGGTAAAATCGACCCCGATCATGCTCTTTGGGGTCTCGGTTACCCCCGGCAGCCGAGACCCCAAAGATTCTCCCGGTGCTGACCGGCGGGCATTTTGAAGATGGCGGCGCCCACCGGGAGCCACGAGGAGCACCGGGGGAGATAGGTGAGTATCGGGGGGCTATCTGGGACCCCCTTTCTCTGTCCTCTGATGTGCGATCACATGGGAGGACAGAGAAATTAAAAAGAGATTGCGTTTTTCTTTTTGCGATCGCCGGTAAATGGTTAGTTACCGGCGATCGCAAATGCGGGGTCAGTAAAAAACCTCCCGAATCATGTTCTCTGGGGTCTCGGCTACCCCCAGCAGCCGAGACCTTGGAGAAAATCCGACTCTGGGGGGCGCTATTCACTTTTTCCACAGCACCGTTAATTAACGGCGCTGTGGTTTAAGTACCCTTAGCGGCCGCCGTTAAAAGGCGTATCGGCGGTCGCTAAGGGGTTAATACCTACTTCTAATTTCCAAGTAGGTATCTTTATTGTTAATGCAATAATCAATCATGAATGAAAATTAGTTACAATGAATCAGATAATAGATGATCATAGCAGGGCCCTATAAAGAAAATATAGCTGACTGTATCCCATCTAGCCTTTTTTATATTAATTATGCTTATTTAACCCCTTATCCACATTGGGAATAATAGTACACTGATGTTGGTATCCCTCCCTTTGATGTGGGCTCCGGTGGTGAGCCCACATCTTTCCTGGGACATGTCAGCTGTTTTGAACAGCTGACATGTGCTTGCAATAGCAGCGGGTGGAATCGCGATCCACCCGGGAATATTAAGTAGTTAAATGCTGCTGTCAACTCTGATAAAGGCATTTAAATGGCGCTTCTGGCAATCGCGCCGGAAATACACCCACTGGTATCTTGCGTCACGTGATCGCGGGTCACCAGTATGTCAGCATGTCAACCCGAGGTCTCATGGAGACCTCTATAGTTGTCAGTGCCGGCTGCTGTGAGTGCCACCCAGTGGGTGGCACTCATAGCAAGTCAGCAATTTTACTACATAGAGGCGATCTGACCATCGCCTCTATGTAGCAGTCGATTGGGCTATGGCAGTTTCTAGTCTCCCATGGAAACTATTGAGGTAAAAATAAAAATAAAAAGTTTTAAAAATATAAAAAATATAAAAGTTCAAATCCCCCCTTTGGGTCTTTAATCTGAAGGTGGTGTTGCATAATTTTTCAGATTTTTTATGCTATTTACCTTCTTTTGTATCCATTATGACAAGATCAGCTATACAAATAAACATATTTTTACTGTCTTGTAAAAAAAAAGTTGAATGCATATCAAATTGTATTTAATATAAAAGTGTAGAAACTTTTTTAGAGTGATTTTATCTGATAGATAAGCATTTATTTAATACTTGCCTCTTTTGTAATCAAAATGATTAGAACACTAATTAAAAATCATTTAATTTACCTTATATATTAAAATGAAGTATGACATGAACTCAAGCTAACATTATCATAGACAACAGTGTTCTGCAATTTACCACAGCACATAAGAAATTACTTTGAAGTGTAAATCATGTAATACTTTCCATTATTAATTAAAATATTGTTTTTTGCAACAACAAAAAGAACAAAAATCAGAAACTGGATTTCTATGGTAGGATAAACTGATGGTAGAAAAAAGAATTATTATTAATCCTGTACTTATTACAATGTGTTCTTCCAATTTTGTTCATTACTTACCATAATCATTAAAGTTCAATACTAACACAATTGCTGCCAGTGTAACCATATAAGAATAATAATTGCAGATTTATTGTAAAGTTGTTTGCACCTAAAAATCTATTTCATAAAAATGAATCTAGGGTTGCTTTGGCAAAAAGGATGTGGATTTTTGCAAGCGCCATTCAGATAAATTAAACTGTGGCAGTAGCTTCTACAAGAAATCTGCAGTATGTGGCGATAGCTTGAATGTTCCTAGGATGTATACTTTGATGTAGAAACTGATTTTTTATTTTTCTATTTATTTTTATTTCTTAGCTGTGAGCGGAGACATCTCACTAAATACATTCATCCCAAAATGGTTGCTGTGCTGCATTCCCTGTCTTGGGTTTAATAAGGACTATTATAGTCTGTGTTATACAAAGTAATGTGCTATACTATGGGATAGCACGGCTATACTATAGGATGTAATAACTGTAAGGCTACGTTCACATTAGCGACGCAGCGGCGACGCGCCCCTATGTTTAACATAGGGGACCCGTGCGTTTTTTGGGTGGCGTTTTTCGACACGTGCGTCGTTTCCGACGCTAGCGTCGGACGCAAGAAAATGCAACAAGTTGCATTTTTCGTGCGTCCGATTTTCATCAAAAAACGACGCACGCGTCGCAAAACGCAGCGTTTTTGCGCGCGTTTTGCGCGTGTTTTTTGTGCGTCGTGCGTTGCGTCGCCGACGCACCGGCGCGCAACGCTAATGTGAACGTAGCCTAAGGCATTATTATTCACAACCCGTTGTGATGGTTTGTTGTTATTGTTAACATCATCGCGAGTTTCACTTTTACTGTCAGCTTTGTCCCATGCCTGAGCTTGGGATAACTCAATTTCCCTCTCACATCTTGTTGCTGCTCTTATTCCTACCTTTATTTTCCCTTCACTTCACCCTGCTGCATGTAACATTGACCTTTAGGATACCAAAGAGCCCAAAGGCAACGAATATGTACAAGTTGTTGATAATCCTTTATCCACTGTTGCATTATTGTTAATATTTTTTCTCCATAAATTTGAGGATAACAAATATATTTGTTGCTGTCACAGTTTTACTGACAACTTATGTCGACTCTTCAAGGGGCTTAAGTAGGCAAAACACATCCCTCATCAGCCTACAATGGAAGATTTTAAAGTATACTAAACTCCAGCTTGCCTGCTGCAATATACAATATATCACCACTTTTTGATGCCCAAATTACTGCAAATCATAAGGCGTTCAGGAAGGTTGTTCTGTTTCTTCAAAGCTTAGAGGGCATATTTCTCCAAGTAAGAATGCTTCAAGCAGTTGTTTGGTAAGGGATAGACATTAAGACAACTTTAAAAAAAAAAACCCACATTTGAGCTGCATGTACATTATGTTGCTTTTATCCGTAGGGCTTACATAGTCAGAGGAAAACCAGCCCTTGTTTAATTTTTGAAGAGTCCGGCTGTCTGCGTTTTATATTGACTTCCATGTGCGCCTATCCATTATGAATGCACTCGCCAAACTAAAAACCCGCTCAGACAACACACTTGCAGCAGGGCATGGCAGCACCTCTTGACAAAGTGTGCAGCTTGGACAACCAATAGTTAAAGGGCACTGAAGAATCAGAAAGGACACTGGTATGGTCACTTAAGTAGTCCTTCACAATCTTGGTCAACTTCTCCATCCTCATCATAGTTGCACCCATAGATAGACCTTGCTGATGTAACGGTCCCCTGAAATTTCCCAGTTGGGGACATTCCTCCCCGACTTGCGCCTGATGTGTGGCCCTCGCCTTTAATCCTTGTGGTTGAAAAGAGCTGGTACCTCTGCATTGTCTGAGGGTAATCTTTTTAGAAATTCTTCCACAATGGCCCTCTGGCATGCATGCATGACATGTCTGCCTACAACATAAGAGAAGCACATTTCTCCTTGTACTGTGGGTCTAGAAAGGTGGAGAGCCAGTATTTCATGTTGGACAAAATGTGTTTCACGTGAGGTCTTGGGAAAAACATCTGGACATGAGCTCTGCTATATTTTGCAGACTACAAAGAGTCAAACGTTCAGTGTCCTCACCTGGAAGAACAGTAACCATCATCTCTTCCTCACAACACATAAACTCCTCCTCCGCAGGCCATCCATGCTGGACAGGCATGAAGCTGGGGTTAGGAGTCCCCTCACAGAGCAAAAAATCCTGTTGCTCTTCCTCCTCCTCTTACTCCTCCTTTTTCTTGTCATCACCCAATGTGGCCTGAGAATATTGTGTGAGGCTGGGCTGTGTGCTATCAGCCACTGTAAAATCTTGCTCCATAGCCACCTGCTTGGCATTCAAAACTATCTCTTTGAAACTCTGCACCAACCGTTTTAATAGACAGAGCAGTCGGATGGTTACGATGACAATAGCGTCATGAGTGCTAACCATCCTGGTGCAGTACTCTAAGTTTTGAAGAACCTCACATATGTCAGTGATCCACATCCACTCCTTACTTTTTATGTGTAGGGGCTGAGTGATACTCTGACAGGCACTGAGAAGCTGGAATTCAGACACTGCCCTCTGCTGCTCACTAAGCCTTGCTAACATATCAAAGGTCGATTTCAAGTGTGTGGACAGGTCACAAATCAGTCGGTGATTAGCAAATTAAAGCACTACTGCAGCGAAGTTAGGCTGGCGAAAGCCTGAGATGACTTTCAGAAATGTACATTGACACGGTGCACCTTTGCAGGTAGGTACAACAAGTCAGGGTATGTTTGTAAAAACCACGGTAAAACTAAGCTGAGCATGTGGGCAAGGCATGGAACGTGTACCAGCTTGCCGAGCTCTAAAGCCGCCACCAAGTTCCGCCCATTATCACACATAACCAGACCTAGTTGGAGGTTTAGCGGGGAGAGCCACTGATTGGTTTGGTCTTTTATCCCTTTTAACAGCTTGGCTGCGTTTTGAGCTTTATTACCGAAACAGATGAATAGAATGCTGCCACTTTGCCAAGGCAGTGCTGCAAACTTCCCAGGTGGGAAGTGATCAGAAGGGTAGTCACTCTGAGGATGAGGAGGTGGAGAGACATTAATTGGAATATGAGGAGACTGAAACCTTGATGGAAGTGGGGCCTGCTATTCTTGGTGTGGGTAGGATGTGTGATATCCCAGCATCAGACTCTACCAGGTTAACCCAGTGTGTCATCAGAGAAATGTAGCATCCCTGTCCACAATTACTTGTCCACATGTATGTGATTAGGATGAGCTTGCCTGTGTCTGCATTGGCCAGAGCATGGCTGATGTTATGCAGCACGTGCTTATGTAACGCGGGAACGGCACACCCGGAAAATTAGTGGAAAGACTCAGTTCTCACAAGTGGAAATGGTAATATTTCCAGGGCTGGCAATCTGGCAATGTGGGTGGTTAGCATTTGGGCCCTTTTATTTCTGTTTTCTGTTAAATGTCTGGGGCAGGGACAACTGAAAGCTGTGCTGGGACAACGAATTGGACATGGTTGCTGATTGTTGTGTCTGTGCAACTGCAAGTTTTGGGCAGGAGGCTTCAGCACCTGCTTCATGGACAGCAGATTAGGAAGGCAATAACACAGTGGTTTCACCATCAGGCACAGATTTTGTACCAAGCTGTTCTACCCACCCACTGGGGTGCATGGCTGCCATGTGCTATTGCATGCTGGTGGTGATCAGGTTGGCAGTGTTCTCTTCTTAGCTTGGTTAGGCAGACACTGCAAATTACAGTTGTTATGTCTGAAGGAAATTTTGAAAAATCTGCCATACAGGGGAACAACGCACCGTTGGCCTCTTATCTAGCCGAATTGGAGGGGGGCTCTGTGAAACAGTTTACCGAGATCTCCCTCTGGTCAAATCACTACCTCTTCTTGCCTGTTTTCGTGCTACTGATCCATCCCTGTCTGCAATGCTGTGCTTGCTAGGTATGCCACCATGCCAGGTTGGATAAGTGGCCTCATCATCGACAATGTCATCTTCCAATTCTTCAATTTGTTCCTCCTTCTAAGTTATGATTTTAGGCTGACCTAATGGCAACTGTGCATCATAACTATCCTCCACTTCTTCAGAAATTAATTGACCTTCCCCAACTTGGCTTTCTCCTGGCCATGGGTGCTCAAATGTTTGGGCATCACTGCACTCCACATCCTGATGACCCTCTTTAATGGTGTATGTTGAGAGGCCTTACAAATTACAAGGGAACATTAACAGTTCCTCAGAGTGGCCATCGTTGGGGTCATATGTCTCCTGGGACTCTTGATGGTGGGAGGAAGGAGGACCATGTTGAGGATTCAGAGGCCCAGTCTCTTGGCTACTGAGACTAGACTGTGTGGAATATTTCATGGTGCTGCTTGTCAACACACTGGAGCATTTTTCTGCCATCCAACCAGCAACATCCTTGCTCTTGTCTGACTTCGACAGTGGTGTAGTGCGCTGACCAAATTTTGACAGAAAGGTAGTGTAGCATGTTAATGTTCTCACTGTTGCCTGTTATAAGAAATGATGTTGCAGTAATTTAGTTTGGCCACCAGAGGTCACCATGGAGTAACAGAAACAAAGCACTGGAAACAGGATATTGTAAACTGTAGCTTTCATGAGGTAAATAGAGAGAAGGAGCCTGCCTGAGAAACTCAGAAGAAACCGGAGCCTGAAGTGATCCAAATTGAACAGTGTGATACATAGGGAGTGGCTCCCGAGAGTAAACTTAGATGTGTGACCAGTCACCGAATGTTTAGTTAGTTAGGGAGACTTAGATAGAAGTCGTAGCATATTCAAGAAAACTCCAGTTACTGAGACTACCCATGGACTGACAAGAAAGTAAATGCCATAGAAGAGCTATGTGAAATACCACTGGGACTGATGTGAATCTTCACCTGCATTTGTATCAGAGGAGTTGGTGACCTAGAATGCTGATTAAATCCCGTGGCCAGATGTCAGAGTAACAAGTCCAGTTGTTTACTGTTGAGTATATTCTGTCAGGGCGTCCGCTCTGAGTGCTCGCAAGGAGGACAGTGCACTGTGTACATATTGCGTGCGTTTAAGTGATTTGTCATGTAAATATATCTATAATATAACGCTGGGAGCGTCACTCTGTCCGAAGCCTTTATAGACTGAGCAGGCGCAAGCGCCGGCGCAGTCTATGCCTCACAGAGTGATGCTCCCGGGAGATCGCGGTATGCGTTCACACTGAACGCACACCGCGATCTCCAACAGAGAAGCAGGGACCGCCAGGAGGGTGAGTATCGGCCATATTCACCTGTCCTGCGTTCCACCGCTGAGCGCCGCCATCTTCCCGGTCTTCGGCCTGTGACCTTCAGTTCAGAGGGCACGATGACGCGCTAAATGCGCGCCGGCGCCGCCCTCTGACTGAACAGTCACAGCCAGGAGACCGGGAAGATGGCGGCGCGCAGCGCTGGAACGGGACAGACAGGTGAGTATAGGAAGTGCTGGGGGGCCTGAGCTGGCGGCGATACCGGCACCTGACCCTCACAACGCGCCGGTGTCCCCGCCTGCTCAGGCCCCCGGATGGGTGCAGCACATGACAGGATGGGGACGCAGGATGGTTGCAGCACATACCAGGATGGGGACGCAGGATGGGGACGCAGGATGGTTGCAGCACATACCAGGATGGGGACGCAGGATGGGGACGCAGGATGGTTGCAGCACATACCAGGATGGGGACGCAGGATGGGGACGCAGGATGGTTGCAGCACATACCAGGATGCGGACGCAGGATGGTTGCAGCACATACCAGGATGGGGACGCAGGATGGGGACGCAGGATGGTTGCAGCACATACCAGGATGGGGACGCAGGATGGGGACGCAGGATGGTTGCAGCACATACCAGGATGGGGACGCAGGATGGAGACGCAGGATGGTTGCAGCACATACCAGGATGGGGACGCAGGATGGGGACGCAGGATGGTTGCAGCACATACCAGGATGGGGACGCAGGATGGGGACGCAGGATGGTTGCAGCACATACCAGGATGGGGACGCAGGATGGTTGCAGCACATACCAGGATGGGGACGCTGGATGGAGACGCAGGATGGTTGCAGCACATACCAGGATGGGGAGGCAGGATGGGGACGCAGGATGGTTGCAGCACATACCAGGATGGGGATGCAGGATGGTTGCAGCACATACCAGGATGGGGATGCAGGATGGGGACGCAGGATGGTTGCAGCACATACCAGGATGGGGACGCAGGATGGGGACGCAGGATGGTTGCAGCACATACCAGGATGGGGACGCAGGATGGGTGCAGCACATACCAGGATGGGGACGCAGGATGGGTGCAGCACATGACAGGATGGGGACGCAGGATGGGTGCAGCACATAACAGGATGGGGACGCAGGATGGGTGCAGCACATACCAGGATGGGGACGCAGGATGGGTGCAGCACATGACAGGATGGGGACGCAGGATGGGTGCAGCACATGACAGGATGTGGGCGCAGGATGGGTGCAGCACAAGACAGGATGGGGCGCAGGATGGGTGCAGCACATGACAGGATGGGGACGCAGGATGGGTGCAGCACATGACAGGATGGGGATGCAGGATGGGTGCAGCACATACCAGGATGGGGACGCAGGATGGGTGCAGCACATGACAGGATGGGGACGCAGGATGGGTGCAGCACATGACAGGATGGGGACGCAGGATGGGTGCAGCACATGACAGGATGGGGACGCAGGATGGGTGCAGCACATGACAGGATGGGGACGCAGGATGGGTGCAGCACATGACAGGATGGGGGCGCAGGATGGGTGCAGCACATGACAGGATGGGGACGCAGGATGGAGCAGCACATGACAGGATGGGGACGCAGGATCGGTGCAGCCCATGACAGGATGGGACGCAGGATGGGTGCAGCACATGACAGGATGGGGACGCAGCATGGGGACGCAGGATGGGTGCAGCACATACCAGGATGGGGACGCAGGATGGGTGCAGCACATGACAGGATGGGGACGCAGGATGGGTGCAGCACATGACAGGATGGGGACGCAGGATGGGTGCAGCACATGACAGGATGGGGACGCAGGATGGGTGCAGCACATGACAGGATGGGGGCGCAGGATGGGTGCAGCACATGACAGGATGGGGACGCAGGATGGAGCAGCACATGACAGGATGGGGACGCAGGATCGGTGCAGCCCATGACAGGATGGGGACACAGGATGGGTGCAGCACATGACAGGATGGGGACGCAGGATGGGTGCAGCACATGACAGGATGGGGGCGCAGGATGGGTGCAGCACATGACAGGATGGGGGCGCAGGATGGGTGCAGCACATGACAGGATGGGGACGCAGGATGGGTGCAGCACATGACAGGATGGGGACGCAGGATGCATGCAGCACATGACAGGATGGGGGCGCAGGTTGGGTGCAGCACATGACAGGATGGGGACGCAGGATGGAGCAGCACATACCAGGATGGAGACCATATACCAATATAAATGCTCGCCACCCGGGCGTAGAATGGGTTCAATAGCTAGTATATATATTTCAAGGGGAAAACAGGGTACCCGGAATCTATTGTATTTAAGGCGGGAGGCGTGTGTAAGATTATATACCTGAGAGGACCACGTATCACGGTCAAGTTAGAACCCCGTATAGGCCCTGTACCAGATAAGGGAAGGAGTGGCATAGTCTAAAGGTAGTCTTTGTCCTGTCCATGAAGCTGGCACTTGGGATCTCTCAGGCTGCATAATTTGCATTGTGTGGTTTGTGGCTGTTGTGGCCCATATTCTGTTGAGAAGTAAAATCCTGTTATCTGTTTCACAAGTTATAAAGAGAAGCTGGTTTTGTATCAAATCGTGATCAGAGTCATTCATAGTAGCGCCGCATCTCATTCTGAAACAACGATCAGCGTACCGGTCATTACAGTAGAACAAGATAAACTCATCTTCTGATCTGTCACACAGCCTTGATGGGCACCACCACATCCACGCCCACATCCACTGCTAGATAAATATACACCATTTATTTAATAGCAGAGTAATTTTTTAAAATCACCTTTATAACAGACGACAACAGCAGACTCAGGAAAATTACTGGTAAATAGTAGTGATGATCGAGCACTAAAACGCTCAGGTGCTTGTTGCTCGGGTCGAGCAAATTGGAATACTCGGGTACTCGACCCAAGCAATGAGCCCAATGTAAGTCTATGGGAAACCTGAGCATTTTTACCGTGATCCCCCGGGGGTCCTTTTAAGGTATAAAATCATCTGAAAATGATGGAAACACTGTTCAAATGACATGGGAACATCATGGGGATCTCTCCTGGAAGCATTTCTGACTTTAAGGTCACAGCTGTAAGCAATGTTGTCAGAGTTTCACGCCATTTTTACAGGTGCACCAAAAAACATACAAAAACTAAACCAAAATGTATTTTTTGGGGAAATATGTTAAGGTACATCCTTTCCAGAGTAATGACTTGTGTAAAAGGCAAAATAATTAACTCCAGACCATAAATGTTACTCTATCACTTGGGCTATGTTCACATGCAGCGTTTTTTATGCATTTTTCAACTTTTACATTGCTTTCAAGCAATACAAATGCATTCACTGGAAAATGTCATTGTAACAGTTAACAACCTTAGCTGGCCATGTCGTGTGTAGCACATAAGGAGACACATCTTGTTTCATTTAGGAAAGAGGGACTCAGTCTTAAAGTCTCAAAGCCTATTTTTAGAGGGGCATCAGGCGGCATTAATATTCTTAAAGGGTCATTATTAAACAGTGGGTCTCCTATGCTGTTATTGCCTATGAAGTGAGTGGCTGGGCTGCCAACAATTACAATGCACCCCAATACCCCTTTCACGAGAGGTACAGGAGGGCTTCCTGAAAAAATGTTGCATTGAATGCAAGGCCTGCCCTGCTATCAAGTTATTTGCACCCCAATAAGCCTTTGAACCCAGATACTGGATGGCAACAGGAAAAGCCACTTCGTATTCTTCATTTGGTCCTGCCATACTGTTTTCTTATGTATTACCTGCAAGGCCTGCCCTGCTATCAAGTCATATGTACCCCTATAAGCCTTTAAACCCAGGTGCTGGATGGCCACAAGAAAAACTATTGTACATTCTTCAGTCAGTCCTGCCATACTGTTTTCTTATGTATTACCTGCAAGGCCTGCCCTACTATCAAGTCATATGCACCCCAATAAGCCTTTGAACCCAGGTACTGGATGGCCACAGGAAAACCCATTTCACATTCTTCAGTTGTTCCTGCCATACTGTTTTTTTATGTATTACCTGCAAGGCTTGCCCTGCTATCAAGTCATATGCACCCCAATAAGCCTATGAACTACTGGTACTGGATGGCCACAGGAAAAGCCACTTCACATTCTTCAGTTGGTCCTGCCATACTGTTTTCTTATGTATTACCTGCAAGGCCTGCCCAGCTATCAAGTCATATGCACCCCAATAAGCCTTTAAACCACTGGTACAGGATGGCCACAGGAAAAGCTACTTCACATTCTCCAGTTGGTCCTGCCTTACTGTTTTCTTATGTATTACCTGCAAGGCCTGCCCTGCTATCAAGTCATATGTACCCCTATAAGCCTTTAAACCCAGGTGCTGGATGGCCACAGGAAAAGCTATTGTACATTCTTCAGTCAGTCCTGCCATACTGTTTTCTTATGTATTACCTGCAAGGCCTGCCCTACTATCAAGTCATATGCACCCCAATAAGCCTTTGAACCCAGGTACTGGATGGTCACAGGAAAACCCATTTCACATTCTTCAGTTGTTCCTGCCATACTGTTTTCTTACGTATTACCTGCAAGGCCTGCCCTGCTATCAAGTCATATGCACCCCAATAAGCCTATGAACTACTGGCACTGGATGGCCACAGGAAAAGCCACTTCACATTCTTCAGTTGGTCCTGCCATTCTGTTTTCTTATGTATTACCTGCAAGGCCTGCCCTGCTATCAAGTCAAATGCACCCCAATAAGCCTTTGAACTCAGGTACTGGATGGCCACAGGAAAACGCATTTTTACATTATTCAGTTGGTCCTGCCATACTGTTTTCTTATGTATTACCTGCAAGGCCTGCCCAGCTATCAAGTCATATGCACCCCAATAAGCCTTTAAACCACTGGTACAGGATGGCCACAGGAAAAGCTACTTCACATTCTCCAGTTGGTCCTGCCATACTGTTTTCTTATGTATTACCTGCAAGGCCTACCCTGCTATCAAGTCAAATGCACCCCAATAAGCCTTTGAACCCAGGTACTGGATGGCTGCAGGAAAACCCACTTCACATTCTTCAGTTGGTCCTGCTATACTGTTTCCTTATGCATTGAATGCAAGTTTTGCCTTGACCCAAATTTCCACGTACCCCAATCCCCCTTGGAAGAAATATGGAGGAGGGCCTCATAAAAACTGTCCCATTACAAAGGAGCGGGTCTCCTAGACATGTAATGCCCATACACTAAGTAGCACAGAAAACGTGAACCCTGGTGATCTAGTGGTGGAATATGATGTGGAGGAAGGCCTCATTAAAAACTAGGCCAAATTTAAAGGATCGGGTCTCCTTGACTTGCAATGCCCATATACTAAGTGTATGGGCTGACAAAACCTTTCCCCATGGGGGATACATTTTAAAAAAATATATTTTTGGGGATCATAGATGCCCTTGGCCAAAAATTGAATGGCTGTAGCAGCACAGAACACATTCACCATGGTGTTCTAGTGGTGGAGAATGATGATATGTGGAGGAAGTCATTATTAAAAACTAGGCCCATTGGTAAGGAGCATGTCTCCTAGACTTGTAATGCCCATACACTAAGTGCATGGGGTGACAAACATTTCCTCATGGGGGTACATTTTTATAAAATATTTTATGGGCATCGTAGACACCCTTGCCAAAAATTGGACTGGCTGTAACAGCAAAGAACATGTTAACCCTTGTGATGTAGTGGCGGAGAATGATGAGACATTGATGAAGGCCTCATTAAAAAGTAGTTTTCTTACGTTATTAGAAATTGGTTCGGCACTGTCCAACGCAGGATATGATATTATTTTTGTATTTATTTCCATCTGTACACTCTTGTGGGTACATATCATGCCACTTTTAGTTTTTGTTATAATAGTTTTTTGTTATTTGTGCTATTTTTCATAACTCATATATCTACAGTATGGCGGGTCCATCTCTCAGTGCCCTTTTATTTAATGTTGGGTGATTCTGTTGTCACCACTGTCTCCTTGCCCTACACTAATAAAGCAATTTCAATTTTATCTTTGACAAAAGGTTATCGTTTGGATTTATTCCACCCCCTTGTGTGTATGTTGTTTTGATAACCGGTCACATTTTGAATCCATGGCAAATATTTATTCTGGGTATTAATTTTCTTTATGTCTTATCATTTATTCACATTTCTCCCAGATGTTGTACTTTATATATTTTTTGCCTTTGGTTACCCCTATTCTTTCTCATTAAAAAGTAGGCCCAATGTAAAGGAGCGGGTCTCCTAGACTTGTAATGCCCATACACTACGTGCATGGGCTGACAAACATTTCCCCATGGGGAGTTAATTTTAAAAAAAATATTCATGTTCATCATAAACACCTTGCAAAACTGTAAAGTGGCTTCCTACACAGTTGCTGCTCAGAAGGTGCAGTTTTTTAGTAAATATATGGTGGAGGAATCATTAGATGAAGTAATCAGGAAAAGGGGCATGGTGATGACAGGAATGGGAACGTTCATGATTAATAACAGTGGTGGCTATGGGAGGTATGAGATCCAGGATACAGCCTACAATGATTAGTCGTTTAGCCACCACCAATTACCAGAATGAGTTTCATTCCTGTCAGAAGATCAGTGTAACAGATGCGCGTGTTGGACTCGGCCTAAAAAATTCCTGTCAAAAATATGTTGCCAAAGATGCACGTGTCTGTCTGGCTGGGTTCACATTGCGCTAGGTGTGTCCGTCTAACGGACTCGTTTTTAAGTAGTAAAAACGCAATGTAACGCACATACTAACGCGCCCATAGGCTTGCATTGTCTGACGCATCGTGACGCATCCCTAAATTGGTATGCGTTTGTCACATAACGTTTTTTTTCTGACGGACCTTCAACGAGGCTTGCAGCGTTTTCGGGTCCGGCCAAGATAACGCACTACTAACGGAAGCGTTCATTCTGCCATAGAAGGCTATGGCAAACGCAGTCAGACGCAAATCATGAAAAATTTCCAAATAGGACCACACGTTTTAATAGCGTTTGAGGGTGGTCACATGTGGTCATGTGACAGGAAATGTGATTTCGGCCATTAAAGGAGGAATATCCCACTCACATCTCCTGCACGTGACAGAGTGTTTTGCCGTAGCTCTTATAAAATGTAAGTACATTTCTATATATTATATATCTCTGTATACATCATGGGAGTCTGTAATGTCCGTCGGATGTGTGTGTACTAAACATGTATTGCTTTGTTGCACACAGATGTCGGATACAGATGTCAGCAGCAGCAGCAGCGTGTCTGCGATTTTTTCTTCTGAGTCGGTAGGCTTGCACTTTAAAAAACCATGTTGTGTGAAACTCCATTGTATTGAGCTAGGCATAACAATCCTGTTTATTGTTTTATTGTGAATAGGAGTCTTCTGAGCCCGAGGCTGCTAGACCTCCCCCAAAAAAACACGCAAAAACAACAAAGGTACATAGCACACATGTTGAATTTTTCAGGCATAAATTTATTGATCCAATGAATGTTAACATTATTTAATGTTAAAATATTTTTTTTTACATTTTACATACACAATAGGTTGTGGCACAAGGAGGACAAAAAATAAAAAAGGTCCCTAGACGTCTGTCGTCGCCACAACTGCCAGTGGTAAATATAAAACTAGAAATATTCTATCCAATATTTACCAACAATCTATCTATTCACTTTCTATCTACTATATCTATAAACTATCTATCAACTATCTATCGCTCCATCTATTTGTCTATCTATATCTATGTATCTATCTATCAATATCTATGTATCTATCTATCTATCTATATCTATCTATCTATATCTATGTATCTATCTATATATCTATCTATCTATCAATATCTATGTATCTATCTATCTATATCTATCTATCTATCTATATCTATGTATCTATCTATCTATATATCTATCTATCAATATCTATCTATCTATCTATCAATCTATATCTATCTATCTATGTATCTATCTATCTATCTATCTATCTACTATCTATCTATCTATCTATATATCTATATATTGCTATATCTATGTATCTATCTATCTCTGTATATATGAATATGGCCATCCAGTGAAATTGACACTATCAACATAACGTTTTGTGTTTACATAGTCCAAGTCAGCGACAAAAAAAAAAAGGATTGTCGTTGACGAAGAGCCATTGACTATCCACAATGAGACACTTATTAACCTTGTGGAAGCCAACCCCTCCATATGGGACCAGAGCGACAGCTCCCACCATGACATCGTGAAGAACCGGAAGTTGTGGGATCAAATAATCTGTCACTTTGATCCCCGATACATGGAGAAGTCGACAACCTCAAAGAAAAAAATTGGTAAATATTGGTGACGTAACATCGGAAAATGTTTAAAAAAAAAAAAATTTCTATCCTATCAACCTATCCACTTGTTGTCTGCTATCTATCTCTCAATTATCAACTATCTGTACACTATATATCTATCTATCTATACACTATTTCTACACTATTTCTTATCTAACAACTATCTATCTACTATTTATATATCAACTATCGTAGCAAACTATGAACAATTTTTCCTATATCTTAAAACAATCTATCTACTATTTTTATTTATTTTTATTTTTTAAAATTTAAAGCCGATGCTGTCCATGCCCGTTGGAAGTCCATCCGCGATCGCTTTGTCCGTGACTACCGGAACAGTCAGAATGCACCAAGCGGATCAAGTGGCAAACGGGTGACACCGTATGTGCATTATGACCAACTACTCTTTCTTCAGAAAACAGTGTCTCAGCGCTCGTAAGTACAAGAAGGTCTGTGTGCGAGACTAAATTGTTTAAAGGAAAATAATTAATTTTTGTTTTTGGGTTACAGCACGATATGCAGTACCGCTGCTCCTAGACCAGCAGAGGAACTTGAGCCTTCTTCAGTGGAACCAACGCAACCTGAAGATGTGTCTGGCATCAGCGAGCCACGATCTGCGGATAGAAGCACTGTTGCTGCAGGTGTGAGTGCCCGGTTGCAATCACAGCGTGGACGCAAGCGAGCATCTCAAAAAGATGAAGCTGATGCAATTATCGTGGATGGACTCCAACGGATAGAGGACATGTGTCGCAGTGAGCTCAAAGACCTGAGGCGGGAAATTACCGAGCTGCAAGCCCGCGAGTCTGTATACTCTGCTAATGAGTGGAAGCTACTTTTCTTATCCTATGTGCCTGTAGCACAAAATATCCCGGCACATAGAAACCTTATGTTTCGACAAAGACTTAACGAGCTTGTAGAGGAATTTGTGGGCACCGAGGAACCCGCTCCATCGGGAAGAAGAAGACTGGACATGCCGCCCTACAACCCTCAATATAGAGGCCGGGGTGAAACGAGCGTGGAACCTCAAAGACAATGTAGCAGTCCATCATATAGTTGGGCAGACAATACTCCCGTGCAGTACCAAAGTCTTTAGTACAGTTCACTGTCCACAGCCAGGTGCAATTACCGCGTTGCAATTTTTTTTTTGGGGGGGGGTTTTGTTGTTAATTTCTATTTTCCTTTTTTTTTCATCCCTATGGGATATCATATGTTACACCTGTGTACCAACAGTTTGTTGGAAAAATACAAAAACATTTAGTAAACTGTTTCAAAGTTCAGATTCTTGTATGACTTTAACTTTAACTTTTTACACAACATAAGGTAACTTTTTACACGACATCAGGTTAAACAACATAACTTTTTACACTACGTAACTTTTTACACGACATCAGGTTAAACAACATAACTTTTTACACTACGTAACTTTTTACACGACATCAGGAAGACTTTAAATTATTTTCACACGTGTCTGTCTTGCCATGGAACCTGGCCTTCATGTGTGAAGTAGTGTGCAAATTGATCACGAATCCTCATTATTTGTGATGCAGAACGAACTGTAGTCGATTCAATGCTACTGAGGTTCGACTCACAATCATTGGGGTCTACCAACTGGGGTTCATGTCTCGCCACAAAATTGTGCAGACAGATGCACGCCTTCACAACACGGTCCACATTGTCTGGTTGCAGTTGCATGCAGGTTAGTAAAATCCGCCATTTTAATGTCAAAATCCCAAAGGCACACTCCACATAACGTCTAGCCCGGCTCAAGCGATAATTAAAAAGGCGCCTGCTGGAGTCTAAACTACGGCTTGAGTAGGGCTTGAGGAGATTTTGTCCTAGTTGGAAGGCCTCATCACCAACTAAAACATAGGGCAAACTTGGGCCTTCGGTCCCCGGAAGAGGTCGTGATGACGGTATGTTTAAACTTTGGCTGTACAAACATTGGCCCATGTTGGAGTCTCTGAATACTCTGGAATCGTTAGTCCGGCCATAAGCTCCAATATCCACAGCAACAAAACGGTACCTGGCATCCGCAATCGCCATCAATACTATAGAAAAGTATTTCTTATAGTTATAGTAGAGGGAACCACTATGCGCAGGTTTCTGAATCCGAATGTGCTTTCCGTCCACGGCACCAATACAATTGGGGAAATTAGCCACATCCTCAAACTGTTGGGAAATCGCTAGCCACATTTCTGATGTTGGTGTTGGTAGCACAAGTGGTTGCAAGTTGTTCCAAATGGCATCACAAGTTTCCCGAACCAGTTGACAAATTGTTGACTTCCCAAGTCGAAACTGGTAATGCAGTGACGCAAAAGTTTCTCCGGTAGCCAGATATCTGTTGACATTCAAAAACAAACAAAAAAAAAAATTAGGATTTTAATGATCATCTAAAGGCTAGTTTACAATATAATATACAATTGCAAAATGAACATTAGGCCACACGATACCGAGATCTAGTCTTTGTCAATAGAATGATAAAAAAAATGTATAATTACCTCACAGTCACTACTAAACGTTGCTCCGCACTGATGCTTTCACGAAAAGTGCTGCGATGATGATGTATCTCATCCTTCACATGTGAGAGCAGAACATCAAAGGTCTCAATGGACATCCGTAGATAGCGTTGGAATTTGAAGGGATGATCCCGAAGCTGCACATACAGGGTGTGAAAGGCACCATATGTACTCTGCAAGAAATTCACTTCGTGGATCCAATATCTCCTTTGCGAACTACGCTTTCTCTGCCGAAGTCGCAACCGCATCAAGCGAAATCTGACGAGCTCAGACACAAATATCTTGCTAGCAGAAGTTCACTCAATGCTTTCAAAATGGAGAATGAGTCTGTGCCCACACCCGACAATGACAAAAGGGAAAAAAAAAAAAAGAACAACTTTATTGACAGTGACAAACGCAGACAAACGGATACTTCGTAAACGGACATCAAAATGAAAAAACGCGATCACATGTGTTAACGCTAGCGTTACCGTGACGACGAATTTCACATATTTTTGCTCCGTTTCTGTACATGCGTTTAACGCATCCGTTTAACGCCATGTACTTGATGCAATGTGAACCTAAAAATTCCAACATGTTCATGAGATGCTGAATTAGATAAAGCGGATCGGGGTTGGAGGAACACCAAACCAACTGATGGATGCTTGTGAAAAACTAAGTTTAAGATTGCCTTGTGCAGGCATGTACTACGGAGGACAGAGAATGAACTTCAATCCAATATTGCAGCCAGCATGCAGCCGGCGGGTAAGAAAAGGGTTAATCAAACACCCGAAAACCCCGCCCCTATTGCTGAAGATTGTTCCCTCCAAATTCAGGTGACAGAGTCCCTTTAAATACTACGTCCTTGTGAAGAAATGCCAGAAGAAATTCAGAAGTGCGCGCATCTGGAGGTGGAAGTGAAGTCCTTGATCATGATCTCCTCGTGTGTGCTTAGTGCGCATGTCACAATCTGCATGTGACGTAGGTGAAGCGCATCACTGGAACGCATAACGAAACAGTGTCAGGGCGTGCTATAAGTGCGCATGTCACAATCGGCATGTGACGCAGATGGAGAGCATAGCTGGAACACATATCGGAGCTGTGTCAGGACGTGCTATAAGTGAGCATGTCCGGTCGGCATACTGCAGGAATGAACTGTAGAGTGCATATCCAGTGGTATGTTGAAGTGGGGATAGAAGAAAAAATCTTGGTATAGATGAAACAAGCTGATCTGGATCCCGGTGTAAATAAACAACGTGATTGGGACCATAGAGATAGTGGCAGCTAAAATTAAGAAAACAGTTATCAATAAAGGAATAATTGTGAATAATTATGGAAATGCGAGCAGGGCCCTTACTCCTCTTGGTATCTATTTTGAACTGTAATTTCTATTATGCTGTAATGTCTATTGTCTGTACAAGTCCCCTCTATAATTTGTAAAGCGCTGCGGAATATGTTGGCGCTATATAAATAAAATTATTATTATTATTATTATTATTATTATTATAAAATAGGGTAAAAAATAAAATAAAAAATAAAATAATTTTAAAGGGGGGAAGGGAAAAATGAATATTAAAATAAAATAAATGGTAAAAAATGAAAAATGGACTGAGGAACAAAAAATAAAGCAACTAGGTTGATGGCTATAAACAATAAAGAATTAGAAAAATTAGGAAAAAACAGAAAAATAATAAATTGGAAAAAAAAAAAAAAAAAAAGGAAAAATAAATAAATAAAACAATAAAAAAAATAAAATAAAATATAAAATGAAAAAAAAACAACAACATGAACAAATAGAAAAAACTCCATACCCTTCTGGTGAGTTGATCAATTATGCGATTGAGGAAACTGTAAGAGCAGGAATGCAATTAAAGAATACATAGATAAAATTTAAGATCTATCTAATATATAATTGCCTAGAATACTACTTCCTGCAATTTGTGCCAACTTCCGTGGCTTTGTCCGGATCTAATGTCCGGAGCTAATGTCCGGAGCTAATGTCCGGAGATAAGTGACGTCAACAGTGTCCAGTGTCTGATTGGTTGCCCCCTGCTGCGAGCGACCAATCAGAAACGTGCCGTACTGTGACACACTCCGCCCGCCATTTTGGTGTGATTTTTGAATTTTTACCTCACAGCAAGTTTCTACTGCGTGGAGGCGGGCCCAGTGACGTTGCTCTTCAAGCTCCTGCCGAATTTCGTCAAAAAAATGATAATACCATTTACCAAAACTATATATATTTAGTTGTGAAGTGGTTCAGTGACATTTTCACACCAATTTTGAACTTTTGTTTGGTGTTTTCTCCATATACTGCCTATTATTTTTGTTCTTTCTTACTATTATTTATTAATTGTATTATTCTTACATTTGAATAAATAAAGTATATATGGATTCTAGACTCCCGATTCTTTAGTATCGGGCTGCCATCTAGTAAATTCATAATATCGTATTCTCTATTCAGTCCCTTCGGTTCCATACTTTGTAGATAGTGTATCCAAAAAGCTTCCCTTAATTTAAGTCGTCTGACCTGGTTACCTCCTCATCTATTAGAATGAACCTGCTCCAGCACTAGAAATCTTAGTTGTGCAATTGTTTGGCCTGCAGAGTGAAAATGGTGTGGAATGGGAAGGTACTTCATCCCACACCGTATATCGGACTTGTGCTGAGAGATGCAGTCTTTAACCGCCTGTGTGGTTTCACCCACATAAACTTGGCCACAGGAACATTTAATTGCATAGACCACATATTTAGACTCACAAGTAAAAAAATCTTGTATTGGGATGTCGGCCCCTGTAGATGGATGGGAAATTTTGTGGCCCTTTAAGACATTGGCACATTGTGCACTCTGTAAACAGGGGAAAGTACATTTCCTCTGTGTTTGGAGAAATACCTGTCAGGCTATTTTTTGTGTAGATCCAATATCAGCTCTTACCAATTTATTCCTCAGATTGCTGGGTTTTCTGAAACAAGGTAAAAAAGGTGCCCTAAATTCTGGTATATCTGGATAGCTTGTCTGTAACAGTGGCCAATGTTTGCGAATCTTCTGATGTAGTCTATAGGCAAAAGGCTGAAAAGTATGCACAAATGGTATTCTATGTAAAGTGTTCCTATTATGAATTGAGCTAGACCTAAGGCGGCAGTCTTGTTTCCATTTTGCCAAGTTGTGCTATGCACATATCTTTGTCACTAACGATTTTCTTTACTCTGTGAAATAGGAATTGATTTTTTGGTTGCCATTGGATGGCAACTTTGATACAACAGTAAACTGTTCCGATCCATAGTTTTTGTATATAGATCATGGCTAAGTTTATGTTACGCTGCATTTCCCGTCACCATCGCGTTATCAAAATTTTGGGTGACAGGCAATACTGATTGTTGACACTTCTAGACCCACGCTACAAGGAGAACCTTATATCTCTTATTCCAGAGGCAGACAAGTGTACTACGATGTTGGAGGACAATAGGGCCCTTCTTCCTGAATTATTAAAACAATTCCCATCTGAAAATGCTGGCAGAAGAGGCAACAGTTCGTTGGCCAAGCAAGGAGTAGCGGTGAGAGACACAACTCCAATCCAGCAGAGGCAGTGGAACACTGGCAAAGTTCGGGGACAGTTTTCTCAGACCCTCCCATTGCCCTGGCCCTGAGGCGTGGGGGATTCTCACAATGAGTGCAAAGTTTGGGAAAATGCTGAGGGAGTACTTTGCTGACCGTACCAACGTCCTCTGTCATTCATCTGTGTCCAGAGGCGTAGCTAGGGTTTCAACTTAGGGGGGGTGAAACATCTGAGTGGGCCCCTAACCAGCTAACCTTGATTACACTTACTATTGCACTCTAATTGTGAATATAGTGGAACCTCAGAATATGACCGCTCTGTTATTGAAAATAAACCTATAGATAAAAACGAACATTGATTTTACAGCCATATTGTGACAATATGCCACTTTGATGGTCGCAATACTCTGAGTGCCCCTATAACAGTACAGTAATTCTTAAGTGCCCACTTTACATTTAATAATGTCCCCTAAGTTCCCTCATGTACTGCTCCATTATACACAGCATGGTGAGCTCAGAGCTTCCATATACACAGTATAAAGCCCCCACAGCTCCCCTATACACAGTATGATGATTCTATAACTCCCCTATACACCGTATGATGTTCTCACTGCTCCCCTTTAGGCTGCCGTCACACTAGCAGTATTTGGTCAGTATTTTACAACAGTATTTGTAAGCCAAAACCAGGAGTGGAACAATCAGAGGAAAAGTATAATAGAAACATATGCACCACTTCTGGATTTATCACCCACTCCTGGTTTTGGCTTACAAATACTGATGTAAAATACTGACCAAATACTGCTAGTGTGAAGGCAACCTTACACAGTATAATGCTGACAGAGCTCCACTATAGAAAGTATAATGCCCCCCCAGAACTCCCCTATATACAGTGTAATGGGCCAACGGCTCCCATATGCACAATATGCCCTCAGAGTTCCCTATACACAGTATGGTGGGTCCACAGCTCCCTTATACACAGTATGGTGGGTCCACAGCTTCCTTATACACAGTATGATGGGGGCACAGCTTCCTTATACACAGTATGATGGGGCCACAGCTCCCTTATAAACAGTATGATGGGCCCGCAGCTCCCTTATCACAGTATGATGTCTCTCACAGTTCTCCTGTACAGAGTATGATGGGCCACAGCTTCCTTATACACAGTATGATGGGGCACAGCTTCCTTATACACAGTATGATGGGGCCACAGCTTCCTTATACACAGTATGATGGGGGCACAGCTTCCTTATACACAGTATGATTGGGCCACAGCTCCCCCATACACCGTATGATGGGCCCGCAGCTCCCTTATACACAGTATGATGGGGCCACAGCTTCCTTATACACAGTATGATGGGGGCACAGCTTCCTTATACACAGTATGATGGGGGCACAGCTCTCTTATACACAGTATGATTGGGCCACAGCTCCCCCATACACCGTATGATGGGCCCGCAGCTCCCTTATACACAGTATGATGGGGCCACAGCTTCCTTATACACAGTATGATGGGGGCACAGCTTCCTTATACACAGTATGATGGGGGCACAGCTCCCTTATACACAGTATGATTGGGCCACAGCTCCCCCATACACCGTATGATGAGCCCGCAGCTCCCTTATACACAGTATGATGGGGCCACAGCTTCCTTATACACAGTATGATGGGGGCACAGCTTCCTTATACACAGTATGATGGGGGCACAGCTCCCTTATACACAGTATGATTGGGCCACAGCTCCCCCATACACCGTATGATGGGCCCGCAGCTCCCTTATACACAGTATGATGGGCCCGCAGCTCCCTTATACACAGTATGATGGGCCCGCAGCTTCCTTATACACAGTATGATGGGGCCAGGCACAGCTCCCTTATACACAGTATGATGGGGCCCGGCACAGCTCCCTTATACACAGTATGATGGGGCCAGGCACAGCTTCCATATACACAGTATGATGGGCCCGCAGCTCCCTTATACACAGTATGATGGGCCCACAGCTCCCTGTCATGATTTGGCAGTCTGCAGTCACATAAAGTGACTGCAGACATTTATTCCAAACCTTTATCAAATTTATAGTAATAAATTGTTTATTATTAAATTATTAAAGCACCACTCTAGGAGGGCTTTTTTTCCACCGCTGGAGTGGTGTTTGAAGCGCAAGTCCCCGGTCATTTACTCATCCTCTGGCATATTCACTATTTTGTGGCACTGCTGCAATGCCGCGGCTCAAACTTGTGAGCGCAGCTTCTGACAGGCCAGAAGGTAGAAGCTATGTCACAAGCGCTCAGTGTAAGACTATGAAGCAATGTAAACACGTTGCGGATTTTTCCACACCGTTTTTGCAAAATCCACAGGTAAAACGTGCTGCGTTTTACCTGTGGATTTACCGTGGATTTCCTGCGTTTTTGTGAGGATTTCGCCTGCGTTTTTACACCTGTGGATTCCTATACAGGAGCAGGTGTAAAACGCTGCAGAATCCGCACAAAGAATTGACATGCTACTGAAAATACAAATCAGCGTTTCCACGCTGTATTTTCTGCACCATGTGCACTGTGGATTTGGTTTTCCATACGTTTACATGGTACTGTACAACACATGGAAAACTGCTGCGGATCCGCAGCCAAATCCGCAACGTGTGCACAGACCCTGAGAGTGAGAAAGAGGCCAGAACGAGGCTCCCACAGACTCACATGGATTAGTGACCTCTGCGCTGCTCCATGAAACACTGGGCCACAGCTCCCCCATACACCGTATGATGGGCCCGCAGCTCCCTTATACACAGTATGATGGGGCCACAGCTTCCTTATACACAGTATGATGGGGGCACAGCTTCCTTATACACAGTATGATGGGGGCACAGCTCCCTTATACACAGTATGATTGGGCCACAGCTCCCCATACACCGTATGATGGGCCCGCAGCTCCCTTATACACAGTATGATGGGGCCACAGCTTCCTTATACACAGTATGATGGGGGCACAGCTTCCTTATACACAGTATGATGGGGGCACAGCTCCCTTATACACAGTATGATTGGGCCACAGCTCCCCCATACACCGTATGATGGGCCCGCAGCTCCCTTATACACAGTATGATGGGCCCGCAGCTCCCTTATACACAGTATGATGGGCCCGCAGCTCCCTTATACACAGTATGATGGGGCCAGGCACAGCTCCCTTATACACAGTATGATGGGGCCCGGCACAGCTCCCTTATACACAGTATGATGGGGCCAGGCACAGCTTCCATATACACAGTATGATGGGCCCGCAGCTCCCTTATACACAGTATGATGGGCCCACAGCTCCCTGTCATGATTTGGCAGTCTGCAGTCACATAAAGTGACTGCAGACATTTATTCCAAACCTTTATCAAATTTATAGTAATAAATTGTTTATTATTAAATTATTAAAGCACCACTCTAGGAGGGCTTTTTTTCCACCGCTGGAGTGGTGTTTGAAGCGCAAGTCCCCGGTCATTTACTCATCCTCTGGCATATTCACTATTTTGTGGCACTGCTGCAATGCCGCGGCTCAAACTTGTGAGCGCAGCTTCTGACAGGCCAGAAGGTAGAAGCTATGTCACAAGCGCTCAGTGTAAGACTATGAAGCAATGTAAACACGTTGCGGATTTTTCCACACCGTTTTTGCAAAATCCACAGGTAAAACGTGCTGCGTTTTACCTGTGGATTTACCGTGGATTTCCTGCGTTTTTGTGAGGATTTCGCCTGCGTTTTTACACCTATGGATTCCTATACAGGAGCAGGTGTAAAACGCTGCAGAATCCGCATAAAGAATTGACATGCTACTGAAAATACAAATCAGCGTTTCCACGCTGTATTTTCTGCACCATGTGCACTGTGGATTTGGTTTTCCATACGTTTACATGGTACTGTACAACACATGGAAAACTGCTGCGGATCCGCAGCCAAATCCGCAACGTGTGCACAGACCCTGAGAGTGAGAAAGAGGCCAGAACGAGGCTCCCACAGACTCACATGGATTAGTGACCTCTGCGCTGCTCCATGAAACACTGGAACAGCGGACAGGTCACAAACTGCAGGAGATGGAGCCGAGCAGAGACTAAAACAGATGAAAACGCCAGAAGGTGAGTATGAGACAGAGGGCAGGGGACTTAGATTTTCAGCACCGCTCCAGCAGTGAAATAAAAAAAAAATGCTGGAGTGGTGCTGTAAATGTGATGCAGCTCTTGATTACTGTATGGGGCTTCGTATACTAATACTCATAAAAGACCCAGGTGGCTCTTATCAAAAGCCCCCCACCCCCATCTCCAGCCTCCCCAGACAGCAAATATTACGTGATGGAGTACGTACATATAATATCATAACAAAACATTATAATATTCAGCCCCCAGTGCCACGTTCCCACTCCCCCACTTCAGCCCCAATGCCCCCATCAACTTACATCCACCCCCTCAGTGCCCTGTCCCACCTCACCCATCTTCAGCCCCCACAACACCCCCATGGTCTCACATTTACCCCTCAGTGCCCTGTCTCCCCTCATCCACAACACCCCCATGGTCTCACATTTACCCCTCAGTGCCCTGTCTCCCCTCATCCACAACACCCCCATGGTCTCACATTTACCCCTCAGTGCCCTGTCTCCCCTCCTCCACAACACCCCCATGGTCTCACATTTACCCCTCAGTGCCCTGTCTCCTCTCATCCACAACACCCTCATGGTCTCACATTTACCCCTCAGTGCCCTGTCTCCCCTCATCCACAACACCCCCATGGTCTCACATTTACCCCTCAGTGCCCTGTCTCTCCTCCTCCACAACACCCCCATGGTCTCACATTTACCCCTCAGTGCCCTGTCTCCCCTCATCCACAACACCCCCATGGTCTCACATTTACCCCTCAGTGCCCTGTCTCCCCTCCTCCACAACACCCCCATGGTCTCACATTTACCCCTCAGTGCCCTGTCTCCCCTCATCCACAACACCCCTATGGTCTCACATTTACCCCTCAGTGCCCTGTCTCCCCTCCTCCACAACACCCCCATGGTCTCACAATTACCCCTCAGTGCCCTGTCTCCCCTCCTCCACAACACCCCCATGGTCTCACATTTACCCCTCAGTGCCCTGTCTCCCCTCATCCACAACACCCCCATGGTCTCACATTTACCCCTCAGTGCCCTGTCTCCCCTCCTCCACAACACCCCCATGGTCTCACAATTACCCCTCAGTGCCCTGTCTCCCCTCATCCACAACACCCCCATGGTCTCACATTTACCCCTCAGTGCCCTGTCTCCCCTCCTCCACAACACCCCCATGGTCTCACATTTACCCCTCAGTGCCCTGTCTCCCCTCCTCCACAACACCCCCATGGTCTCACATTTACCCCTCATAGCCCTGTCTCCCCTCATCCACAACACCCCCATGGTCTCACATTTACCCCTCAGTGCCCTGTCTCCCCTCATCCACAACACCCCCATGGTCTCATATTTACCCCTCAGTGCCCGGTCTCCCCTCCTCCACAACACCCCCATGGTCTCACATTTACCCCTCAGTGCCCTGTCTCCCCTCCTCCACAACACCCCCATGGTCTCACATTTACCCCTCAGTGCCCTGTCTCCCCTCATCCACAACACCCCCATGGTCTCACATTTACCCCTCAGTGCCGTGTCTCCCCTCCTCCACAATACCCCCATCATCTCACATTCACCCCCTCAGTACCCTATCCCCCCTCACCCACTTTCAGCCCCCACAATACCCCCATGGTCTCACATTCACATCACAGTGACATACCTGAATTTAATAAACCTAACATGTTCCATCCCCAGCACTTACTGATAATTATTGCAGGCAGGACCAGGAAGTGTCTAGGTGAAATGGGGTGTGGGCACTAGAACCCAGCGAGCCTGAGCCAATCCCAGCGTGCACTGCACAGAGTGAAGAAAACTGGGGAAAAGTTCATGATCAGGTCAGACACAGGCGAAACCATTCACTGCAGGGGGGAGACTGCAGCCGGCCACTGTGCTAGTAGCCAGCTTGCAGAGTCTCCGTCAGCATAGGAGCAGAGCAGTATAATGTCTGCTCCTATCTATGTTCTGCCTGGACACAGAAGTGGCCCTGCCCTGGCTCCCGGTGGGCCCCTTCAGGTGACTGGGCCCGGGGTGATGGCCCCCTCTGCCCCCCCAGTAGCTACGCTACTGTCTGTGTCCTTTAATTATTGTTTTGCAAAGCTGAACACTGATCATGAACTGTCTCTCTCTACTGCGCACCTGCACTGTACTCACAGTAATAGAGCCCACGGTGCCTCACTCTCTGGCGGTCACTAGGCACATGGCTCCTCACTTTCTGGCAGTACCTCTTTTATTGGCAGGAGCAAACGGGAACAGTCCTTTGCGGCGCCAGTGCTCTAAGGATGGAGCACACTGCTCAGCCTCACATGCTCTGCTTGTCCACTCCAAAAATCTCTGCTGTCATACCCACTTTCTCTTAAGCTGGCCCCCCTGCCTCTAGGTCACCGGCTCTGTCTGTTGCAGTTTGTCACCAGCGGTTCATGTGCATAGTGCACTGCCCCCTTGCTGATCACATGCTGACAGCTGGGGACTCACTCCTGCTTTGCATTTTTTTCACTTAGATTCTGGCTAGGTTTCCTGTCTAAACGTGCCCCCTCTTCCTGGGTAATGGGGCCTATTCATTCCCCTATTCCTTACCCTGGGAAACAGGGGATACAGCCTTGACAGTTCTAGACCCAGCGCAACACAGGTGCCAACAGCCCAGTTATCCTGAGTCCGTACATATCTGACCAATCAGTTCTTTAATGCAAGCATCATAGACGGCATGTTCTTCTAATTTTCAAAATAACATTGTACATTACATCTAGAACAGTTTCACTTTGAAAGACTTTGTGGCTCATATCAATCCACAAGATGACACTAGTCACATACTTCAAAATTTTGGTGGAAAATCAATTCCCCACAGATTGTGTATGTTCTGACTTATATTACATAGTTTGGGTGATAATTATTCCTCCCTATTTGCTTCACAATATATTCATCTTTTTCTTCAAGGCTTCAGAATATAATGTTGTAAAAGTGAAAACAAGTTGGTGAAGTGTGTATTAACTCAAATGGGAAAGTAATGGTCATCTTTACTATTTCTCCATTCTGTGTGTGGCTAACCACCTCATTGATCTTATTGAGTTTCTTTGCAAGAAAACAACAGCTCCATCAATACCTCGGGCTGTTACTATTAATTCATCATGCTGGTAAAGTAGAGGTGAGATTAGGGATCTAGATAACGTCTGTGGACTGTAGACAACATGAAACTGTGACAAGACCCACTGGGGGTCTAGCTACCAATTTGACATATTTTGTGCACAGCTGAACAGAGTTCTCAGAAAAATAAGATTTTGATTCAATAACATGTTGGATGGATTGTCTAGTGGAAACACCCATATAGTATTATTATGATTTATTTATATAGCGCCATTTATTCCATGGTGCTGTACATGAGATGGGGATACGTACAAAGTATTAGATATCGTTTACGGTAAAAAAAAATTACTATGACAGATTGGTACAGAAGGGAGAGGACCCTATCCTTGCAGACTTACATTCTATAGGATAATGGGGAAGAGACAGAAGGTCAGGGGTGCGGCGGCTCGGGTGGTGGTGAGGCGGCCACTCCAGTGGTGGTGTAGAAGACACATCTACGATCATCAATTGACAGCTCTTGAAATACAGCCGAAATGTCAAAATATCTAGCTTCTGTTACAGAAAATTCAGGGCGCTCCTTTTTTACCTCCTCATCCAATCAGTTCAGTATTAGTAGGTAATGGATTGTCAGAATACGGACCAGGAACAGCAGGCTTCAGTAGTTGCGAGTCCTGGCCACGTGCTCTTGCTCTGGCTCTTCCTGTCATAATTTAATCTAGAAAATTTTGCCTTTGTAATCCAGAGACAGAGTACAACACCGCTCAAGCATTCACACTCTGCTCCTCAGACTTTCTATGTGCCTCTAGGTAGAAGATGATGATGGTGGTAGTAGTAGTTGGAGCATTTAAGAGAGTCATGAAGCAGCCATAACAACTTGAAACAAAAGAATTTTTACCGAGATACCACACTGTTCGATATGTGGCCTGTATTTTTTAATTTTTCAAATTAAAATAGTGTACCAAACTAGGGTAACAGACAGCAAATACAGCAGAATGTAGGCCTGAATTTCCACAATTTGTAGGCCACAAATACATCAGAGGTCTGACAGCGATACCACACTGCCAAATATGTGGCCTGTATTTTTTTCTTTTTCAGTGCTGTATATAACTAGAGTAACAGTCATCAAAAACAGTGGAAAATGGGCCTAAAATGCCCAAACTTGGAGTACGCAGATATATGAGGCCTGTCACTGAAATACCACACTGCCAAATATGCGTAAAAACGAAAAAATTGGAGCAAACAACCACAAAATATATATACAAAATAATAAATTTTATTCAATTATATTATATAAGATAAGTAATACAAAACAATATTCAGAACAGAGCAACAGACAGGGTTAAAGGTGCACCATAAGTGATGGCACCCCCAGGACATGAACATGTAACGCTATTTTATATGGTCCAAACAAGGATCCAATTCAAATAAAGTGCCTAGTGCATATAATCTCAAATATAGCTCAAACAGTCACATAGATTTCAGGTTACAAAACCCCACCATATCAGACAGCCAAATGGCTAATATAATCTGCATAATAAGGGAGACCCGAGACCATTCGCAGATCTTACCCATGCTCCTGTCCATAGGGATACCCCTATGGAACAAAGTGGAACAAGGCTATCAGACATAACTATGCAACTTATGCCTACGATTTTTCCACCACAGATAAAACAGGCTTCAGCCTGACATAACTGTATAAAAATATTTTTGGTTTTTGGAGAATTAAAACAAAAAAAAAGTGGAAAAAGGCTAGCTGACAGAACTATGAAACTTATGACTGCAAAGCTACAATTTTTCAAACACAGATACACCAGGCCACAGCATGACATAACAGACTGCATAAAATATATTTTTTGGGGGGGTGAATTTTTGAAAATAAAAAAAGGAGAACAAGGCTAGCACACAGAACTATGATACGTATGCCTGCAAAAATACGATTTTTCCACCACCGATACACCAGGCTGCAGCCACAGATAACAGACTGTATAATTCTTTTTTCTTTTGTATGTGAAATTTGGCAAAACATTTTAAATGAGTACAACAAGGCTAGCAGACAGAACTATGCAACTTATGCCTATGAAGCTACGATTTTTCCACCACAGATACAACAGGCCTCAGCCTGACATAATAGATTGTATAATTTTTTTTGGGGGGGTTGGATAATATTTAAAATAAAAAAAGAGTGGAACAAGGCTAGCACACATAACTATGATACGTACAGTACAGACCAAATGTTTGGACACATCTTCTTAATTAAAGATTTTTCTGTATTTTCATGACTATGAAAATTGTACATTCACACTGAAGGCATCAAAACTATGAATTAACACATGTGGAATTATATACTTAACAAAAAAGTGTGAAGCAACTGAAATTATGTCTTATATTCTAGGTTCTTCAAAGTAGCCACCTTTTGCTTTGGTGACTGCTTTGCACACCCTGACGAAGTAATTTAGTTCCGAAACGCGCGTCGGGTGTGTGCGTGTACTCAGGACGGCGCGGTGCCCTAAGGCCCTGGGATCCATATTCATGTGTAAAATAAAGAATAAAAATAAAAAATATTGATATACTCACCCTCGGACGCCCCCTGGTTGTAACCGCTGCAACCGCCATGCTTCCCTTCCTAAGAATGAGCGCGTGAAGGACCTTCGATGATGTCGCGGCTTGTGATTGGTCGCGGGACCGCTCATGTGACCGCTCACGCGACCAATCACAAGCCGCGACGTCATCGCAGGTCCTTCACGCGCTCATTCTTTAGGAAGGGAAGCATGGCGGTTGCAGCGGTTACAACCAGGGCGCGTCTGAGGGTGAGTATATCAATATTTTTTATTTTTATTCTTTATTTTACACATGATTCTTCTTCCCAATACCGATTCCCGATATCATAAAAATATCGGAACTCGGTATGGGAATTTCGATACCGCAAATATCTGCGGATACCCGATACTTGCGGTATCGGAATGCTCAACACTAAATGCTAAATAATAAATTAATAAAGGTATATAATTGATCCAGTCTGGTCTTTCTGGTGCATCCTTTGGTTTGGTGATTGGTTTTGACAATTGAAAATAGCAGAGATCTGCAGCATGTACTTGCAATGATGATAAAACCCAGATGCTTTACTTTCACTCTCCCTACTATTAAATCTCTCCCTATGCTATCTCCACCTAACAAAGAACTAATTTTCACAATTTTCATCTAGTAAAGTGGCTTTTGGAATGAATAGCTCTCCCTATACTCTGCTATCAGTCTCCCTACTCTCTCCTCACAATGTTTCCAGCTGCAATGTGTGCAACATGGCACCAACAGCCATTAAATATTCCCTATGGTGCAACAAATTTGCACACACAATTTCACTGCCACAAAAATATAAAGTGGGGTATGGAGGCCTGTATCATGTTTAGCAACAGAATTTTTTTCTTTAATGTGCATGAGCTTTGCAGACAGCTTCATTTCACCATCACAAAATTACAACGTGGGATATGGCTGACTGTATCACGTTTAGCAACAGAAAGTTTTTTAAATATGCAATTCTGCATGAGCTATGCAGACAGTTTAATTTCACTGCCACTAAATGACATTCCAATATATGGCGTGCTGAATCACGCTCTTCATACAGAACAATTTCACCTCCACAAAATTACAATGTGCGACATGTCGGGCTATATCACATTTAGTAGCAGATTTTTTTTTAATGTGCATGAGGTCTGCAGACAGCTTAATTTCACCGCCACAAAATTAGAACTTGGAATATGGCGGACTGTGTCACGTTTAGCAACAGAAATTTAATGTTCATGAGTAGACATAAGCAAATATCATCTGCTCTCTTCTTATTTGGCAAGCTATAGTGCTTACCGAAGAAGTTGCAGCAGGAACCTGGATACCTGGAGCGCTACCGCTAGTCAGGTGTCTGGTGCAGCAGCTGCATGTGTCGCGACTGTGTGACAGTCACAACACATCCAAGGAGAGCCCAACAAGCAGGCTCTTCATGCATGTGTTGTGAATGTTCCACAGCCATGACATATGCAGCTGCGGCACAGGACACCTGATAATCGAGAGTGCTCCAGGTAACATAGTAACATAGTAACATAGTTAGTAAGGCCGAAAAAAGACATTTGTCCATCCAGTTCAGCCTATATTCCATCATAATAAATCCCCAGATCTACGTCCTTCTACAGAACCTAATAATTGTATGATACAATATTGTTCTGCTCCAGGAAGACATCCAGGCCTCTCTTGAACCCCTCGACTGAGTTCGCCATCACCACCTCCTCAGGCAAGCAATTCCAGATTCTCACTGCCCTAACAGTAAAGAATCCTCTTCTATGTTGGTGGAAAAACCTTCTCTCCTCCAGACGCAAAGAATGCCCCCTTGTGCCCGTCACCTTCCTTGGTATAAACAGATCCTCAGCGAGATATTTGTATTGTCCCCTTATATACTTATACATGGTTATTAGATCGCCCCTCAGTCGTCTTTTTTCTAGACTAAATAATCCTAATTTCGCTAATCTATCTGGGTATTGTAGTTCTCCGATCCCCTTTATTAATTTTGTTGCCCTCCTTTGTACTCTCTCTAGTTCCATTATATCCTTCCTGAGCACCGGTGCCCAAAACTGGACACAGTACTCCATGTGCGGTCTAACTAGGGATTTGTACAGAGGCAGTATAATGCTCTCATCATGTGTATCCAGACCTCTTTTAATGCACCCCATGATCCTGTTTGCCTTGGCAGCTGCTGCCTGGCACTGGCTGCTCCAGGTAAGTTTATCATTAACTAGGATCCCCAAGTCCTTCTCCCTGTCAGATTTACCCAGTGGTTTCCCGTTCAGTGTGTAATGGTGATATTGATTCCCTCTTCCCATGTGTATAACCTTACATTTATCATTGTTAAACCTCATCTGCCACCTTTCAGCCCAAGTTTCCAACTTATCCAGATCCATCTGTAGCAGAATACTATCTTCTCTTGTATTAACTGCTTTACATAGTTTTGTATCATCTGCAAATATCGATATTTTACTGTGTAAACCTTCTACCAGATCATTAATGAATATGTTGAAGAGAACAGGTCCCAATACTGACCCCTGCGGTACCCCACTGGTCACAGCGACCCAGTTAGAGACTATACCATTTATAACCACCCTCTGCTTTCTATCACTAAGCCAGTTACTAACCCATTTACACACATTTTCCCCCAGACCAAGCATTCTCATTTTGTGTACCAACCTCTTGTGCGGCACGGTATCAAACGCTTTGGAAAAATCGAGATATACCACGTCCAATGACTCACCGTGGTCCAGTCTATAGCTTACCTCTTCATAAAAACTGATTAGATTGGTTTGACAGGAGCGATTTCTCATAAACCCATGCTGATATGGAGTTAAACAGTTATTCTCATTGAGATAATCCATAATAACATCCCTCAGAAACCCTTCAAATATTTTACCAACAATAGAGGTTAGACTTACTGGCCTATAATTTCCAGGTTCACTTTTAGAGCCCTTTTTGAATATTGGCACCACATTTGCTATGCGCCAGTCCTGCGGAACAGACCCTGTTGCTATAGAGTCACTAAAAATAAGAAATAATGGTTTATCTATTACATTACTTAGTTCTCTTAGTACTCGTGGGTGTATGCCATCCGGACCCGGAGATTTATCTATTTTAATCTTATTTAGCCGGTTTCGCACCTCTTCTTGGGTTAGATTGGTGACCCTTAATATAGGGTTTTCATTGTTTCTTGGGATTTCACCTAGCATTTCATTTTCCACCGTGAATACCGTGGAGAAGAAGGTGTTTAATATGTTAGCTTTTTCCTCGTCATCTACAACCATTCTTTCCTCACTATTTTTTAAGGGGCCTACATTTTCAGTTTTTATTCTTTTACTATTGATATAGTTGAAGAACAGTTTGGGATTAGTTTTACTCTCCTTAGCAATGTGCTTCTCTGTTTCCTTTTTGGCAGCTTTAATTAGTTTTTTAGATAAAGTATTTTTCTCCCTATAGTTTTTTAGAGCTTGAATAGTGCCATCCTGCTTTAGTAGTGCAAATGCTTTCTTTTTACTGTTAATTGCCTGTCTTACTTCTTTGTTTAGCCACATTGGGTTTTTCCTATTTCTAGTCCTTTTATTCCCACAAGGTATAAACCGCTTACACTGCCTATTTAGGATGTTCTTAAACATTTCCCATTTATTATCTGTATTCTCATTTCTGAGGATATTGTCCCAGTCTACCAGATTAAGGGCATCTCTAAGCTGTTCAAACTTTGCCTTCCTAAAGTTCAATGTTTTTGTGACTCCCTGACAAGTCCCCCTAGTGAAAGACAGGTGAAACTGCACAATATTGTGGTCGCTATTTCCTAAATGCCCAACCACCTGCAGATTTGTTATTCTGTCAGGTCTATTAGATAGTATTAGGTCTAAAAGTGCTGCTCCTCTGGTTGGATTCTGCACCAATTGTGAAAGATAATTTTTCTTGGTTATTAGCAGAAACCTGTTGCCTTTATGGGTTTCACAGGTTTCTGTTTCCCAGTTAATATCCGGATAGTTAAAGGTATTCGGATTCACCCTGCAACTTTTTCGGTAATCACTATAGCTTGCTGAATAAGGAGGGAGCCGATGATGTTTGCTCATCTCTATTCATGAGCTCTGCAGATTTCAGTTTTATTTCACCCCCACAAAATTATAACGTTGGATATTGCGGGCTGTAACATGTTTAGCAATAGAAAGGTTTTATTTTTTTTTTAATTTGCATGGGCTATGCAGACAGTGGAATTTTACCTCTACTAAATAACAAGGTGAGATATGGCATGCTGAATCACGGTAGAAACTGACAAAAAATATATATTTTTTCTTGGCAAACAGCTCAAATCATAGAACAATGTCACCACACACTAAATGACAGGGTGATATATGCCTTTCTGTATCACATTTAGCAAGTGAAAAGTTAAGATAACATTTAGTAAGGTCTACTCTTGCATGGAGCACAATAGAAGCAGTTCCACAACACACTTGTATGAAATATGCTCTGCTGTCTTTGTCTGTGGACCTCAGTAATAGCACACAAAAAAAATCTGCTGCAAGGTCGATTTCACTGGCACACCGGAAACTAGCTAGCTAAAAGATCTGACTAATAAACAACCATCTAGCTAACTAGATAAAATCTAGCAGCAGACAGTCCCAGCATCAGGAGCAGCTTCTGCGCTGTTAGTGTGAAAATGATGCTAAAACAAGATGTGCGCTTTTTATATTGAGATGGACTAGTGATATCAGCTGCCAATGACACAAGCTGCTGTGTCAGGACATTGTAGATGTTTCCTGTGCCCTAAATGGCTAGCTGCAATGTGCACACAAAGTTAGAACTTTTTTTAACAGTTTACAAGCACGCCACTCCTCTAAGCTCTCCCCACCCCCTACCCTCATCAAACACGTGTCCCATGCTCATCGTAAACCGCCATTATCAAAAAGTGCTGAAAATGCTTTAGTGTCAACGCAAACATTTTCCCGCACTTTTTGCCTAATGTTTCCGATTCTTTTCGCTTTCATAAAATTTTGCTCATGTTTCTGATCACGAATCCGAATGTGCCATATTCGTGTTAATTTCATGTTTGGCGATCGTTTTTCGAACAAATTCACTCATCACTACCACATTATAGATTAATAAATGAAAAATAAAACAGAGAAAAAGGGAAATACAAAAAGCGTAAAAATAAGCTATCAACACAATGCAGTTAAATATTATTTTTATTTCATTTTATATCTCATTTTATATTTGTTAGGTATATTCCTTTTTAATGATCAGTGTTGCTTTCATCTATTGTATTTATTTTTAATCTAACCTTGCATTAAGCAATATGGAACACTTAAGTATATATAAAAATATATATAAAAATGTAATCTAAACTAAGTAATTTATTTTATGATGTATCCCCAGAATTATGGAACCCCATGAATAGATACAATTATTATTGACACATTTCTTGGTTGTAAAATCCCAGGCTTCAGTGATGAATAGTTTAGACACTGCTGGTTCAATGAATAATATTGGAATTCATGGGCCATACAAGAAGGAGATATTAATGCTTTATTTCAAAGTAAGGTTTAATGTCTTTGTGAAACTGTAAAGGATTGACCTTCACGTCAAATCTTGTGGTTCTAAAAATGATAGCATTAAAGAACTGTCAGTCTTAAATTGCATTAGGTGCTTGAGATACGATCTAAAATATTTATAAATTTAAACCTGTGAACAAAGAGGTTTTTATTTTAATATTTTTTTTTAAACAACTAGATGCTTAAATATTTCCCTGTGAAAAAATTAAATATATATTGCTTTTTAAATGTAATAAAAAATAATGAAAAAAATATTTTCATTTTAGATGAATTAGGGTACAATATATCATGATTTAAGCATTAATTACAAATATAGTTACTAACACATTATTATTGTAAATACTACTGTTACTATATTAAAAGTAAGAGCAACAACAATAATGTATTCATATCAAATTATATTTCATATATTTGGCAATTACATATTATTGACAAAAATATGACAATGATTGCACATTATATTTGGATTTTTCATAATCCACAATTTAATTAACTTATTTTATCTTAAAAAAATAATCAATTTTTGTCATACAATCTGTTTCTCCTTGTCTCTCAACCTGTGGTTTAAAAATGAGATTGCAAGACCATATTTTATTCTGTTTTCAAATGTCTTCAATTTGTTTTAATTAATCATAGTTTGAACCTAGGTGCATAGGTTTTATAATCAATATTTATATGTACTATGAATATATATTCCTACATCTGCTAAACTTTTAAAAGGAAGCATAGAAGCCTATACATCATCTACTCTTACAAGACAGGCATGACAGTATTAAGATGCACATTCAGGATAACACTCTTTCTGCTTTGAACACTGTCAAGAGCAAAGAGCTTTACAGACTTAAAATAAATCTTGATACTAATCCATTGAATTTCTGACAACATGAGCCCAAGGTTTCTATGCACTTAGCTGAGTAGAGTAGAAGAGTGTGTGCATTATTTATGCCCACTAATGGTGTTGCAATGCTTTTTTTGCGAGGCAGTGACAGTGCAATCTGCTGCTGTGGACAAAGCGGTATATTTTATTGGATCTGAATTTCTGATGGAGTAGCCTATTAATACCAGTTTAACTTAAATAAATACTGAACTGTGTCTAGTGTTTTTTTCATTATTTGACACTACCTATGTGATGGAAATAGCAAATAAAAATGTATAACTTTGAAAATTTCCTATGTTTCATGTGCAAAATTTACAAAGGGAATTGATTTTTTATCCATTGTCATGAAAGTTCAAGTTTTAAAATATAGAAATTTGCAATATTCTTAAATAAAAGTCGAAGGTAAGTGTAAGGAATGGATATTGGTAAAAAGCTTTAACCCCTTAGCGACCGCCGATACGCCTTTTAACGGCGGCCGCTAAGGGTACTTAAACCACAGCGCCGTTAATTAACGGCGCTGTGGAAAAAGTCCATAGCGCCCCCCAGAGGCCGATTTTCTCCGGGGTCTCGGCTGCCGAGGGTAGCCGAGACCCCAGAGAACATGATTCGGGGGGTTTTTAACCCACCCCGCATTTGCGATCGCCGGTAATTAACCGTTTACCGGCGATCGCAAAAAAAATAAAAAATAAAAAAAAAGCGATCTCTTTTTAATTTCTCTGTCCTCCGATGTGATCACACATCGGAGGACAGAGAAAAGGGGTCCCAGGAGGCCCCCCAATACTCACCTAGCTCCCCCGATGCTCCTCGTGTCTCCCGGTGGGCGCCGCCATCTTCAAAATGGCGGGCGCATGCGCAGTGCGCCCGCCGGCCGGCACCGGGAGAATCTTTGGGGTCTCGGCGGCCGGGGGTAGCCGAGACCCCAAAGAGCATGATCGGGGTCGGTATTACCGACCCCTGTTTTGCGATCGCCGGTAATTAACTGTTTACCGGCGACCGCAAAAAAAAAAAAAAAAGTAAAGTGTAATTCTCTGTCCTCTGATGTGATCGCACATCAGAGGACAGAGAAATAGGGGGATTCGGGGACCCTAGCATACTCACCTAGGTCCCTGGATCCTCTTGCTGCTCCTCCTGGCCGCCGGCAGCAGAACATGGCGGACGCATGCCCAGTGCGCCCGTCATCTGTCTCCATCTGCCGGCCGGCAGGAGAACAGCAGTTGGGGCTAAAATTAGGGGTAGGGTTAGGGGTAGGGTTAGGGGTAGGGTTAGGGGTAGGGTTAGGGTTAGGGGTAGGGTTAAGGTTAGGGGTAGGGTTAGGGTTAGGGGTAGGGTTAGGTTAGGGTTAGGGGTAGGGTTAGGTTAGGGGTAGGGTTAGGGGTAGGGTTAGGGTTAGGTTAGGGGTAGGGTTAGGGGTAGGGTTAGGTTAGGGGTAGGGTTAGGGGTAGGGTTAGGTTAGGGTTAGGGGTAGGGCTAGGGGTAGGGTTAGGGTTAGGTTAGGGTTAGGTTAGGGGTAGGGTTAGGGGTAGGGTTAGGGGCAGGGTTAGGGTTAGGTTAGGGGTAGGGTTAGGGGTAGGGTTAGGTTAGGGGTAGGGTTAGGGGTAGGGTTAGGTTAGGGTTAGGGGTAGGGTTAGGGGTAGGGTTAGGGGTAGGGTTAGGTTAGGGTTAGGTTAGGGGTAGGGTTAGGGGTAGGGTTAGGGTTAGGTTAGGGGTAGGGTTAGGTTAGGGGTAGGGTTAGGGGTAGGGTTAGGTTAGGGTTAGGGGTAGGGTTAGGGGTAGGGGTAGGGTTAGGTTAGGGTTAGGTTAGGGGTAGGGTTAGGGGTAGGGTTAGGGGTAGGGTTAGGTTAGGGGTAGGGTTAGGTTAGGGGTAGGGCTAGGGTTGGGGCTAAATTTAGGGTTAGGGTTGGGGCTAAATTTAGGGTTAGGGTTGGGGCTAAACTTAGGGTTAGGCTTCTTTCACACTTACGTCGGTACGGGGCCGTCGCAATGCGTCGGCCCGACATACCGACGCACGTTGTGAAAATTGTGCACAACGTGGGCAGCAGCTGTAGTTTTTCAACACATCCGCTGCCCAATCTATGTCCTGGGGAGGAGGGGGCGGAGTTACGGCCACGCATGCGCGGTCAGAAATGGCGGATGCGACGTACAAAAAAACGTTTCATTGAAGGTTTTTTTGTGCCGACGCTCCGCCAAAACACAACTGATCCAGTGCACGACGGACGCGACGTGTGGCCATCCGTCACGATCCGTCGGCAATACAAGTCTATGGGCAAAAAACGCATCCTGCGGGCACATTTGCAGGATCCGTTTCTTGTCCAAAACGACGGATTGCGACGGAATGCCAAACAACGCAAGTGTGAAAGTAGCCCTAGGGCTAGGGTTAGGGTTGGGGCTAAAGTTAGGGCTAGGGTTGGGGCTAAAGTTAGGGTTAGAGCTGGGATTAGGGTTAGGGTTTGGATTAGGGTTCGTATTAGGGTTAGGGTTGGCATTAGGGTTACGCTTGGGATTAGGGTTAGGTTTGGGATTAGGGTTAAGGTTAGGGTTGTGATTAGGGGTGTATTGGGATTAGGGTTAGGTTTGAGGTTAGGGTTGAGATTAGGATTAGGGGTGTGTTGGATTTAGGGTTTTGATTAGGGTTATGGTTAGGGTTGACATTAGGGTGGTTTTGGGGTAAGGGTTGTGATTATGGTTAGGGTTAGTGATTAGGATTATGGATGAGGTTGGGATTAGGGTTAGGGGTGTGTTGGGGTTAGGGTTGGAGCTAGAATTGGGGGGTTTCCACTGTTTAGGTACATCAGGGGGTCTCCAAACACGACAGCCAATTTTGCGCTCAAAAAGTCAAATGGTGCAATCTGCTGCTGTGGACAAAGCGGTATATTTTATTGGATCTGAATTTCTGATGGAGTAGCCTATTAATACCAGTTTAACTTAAATAAATACTGAACTGTGTCTAGTGTTTTTTTCATTATTTGACACTACCTATGTGATGGAAATAGCAAATAAAAATGTATAACTTTGAAAATTTCCTATGTTTCATGTGCAAAATTTACAAAGGGAATTGATTTTTTATCCATTGTCATGAAAGTTCAAGTTTTAAAATATAGAAATTTGCAATATTCTTAAATAAAAGTCGAAGGTAAGTGTAAGGAATGGATATTGGTAAAAAGCTTTAACCCCTTAGCGACCGCCGATACGCCTTTTAACGGCGGCCGCTAAGGGTACTTAAACCACAGCGCCGTTAATTAACGGCGCTGTGGAAAAAGTCCATAGCGCCCCCCAGAGGCCGATTTTCTCCGGGGTCTCGGCTGCCGAGGGTAGCCGAGACCCCAGAGAACATGATTCGGGGGGTTTTTAACCCACCCCGCATTTGCGATCGCCGGTAATTAACCGTTTACCGGCGATCGCAAAAAAAATAAAAAATAAAAAAAAAGCGATCTCTTTTTAATTTCTCTGTCCTCCGATGTGATCACACATCGGAGGACAGAGAAAAGGGGTCCCAGGAGGCCCCCCAATACTCACCTAGCTCCCCCGATGCTCCTCGTGTCTCCCGGTGGGCGCCGCCATCTTCAAAATGGCGGGCGCATGCGCAGTGCGCCCGCCGGCCGGCACCGGGAGAATCTTTGGGGTCTCGGCGGCCGGGGGTAGCCGAGACCCCAAAGAGCATGATCGGGGTCGGTATTACCGACCCCTGTTTTGCGATCGCCGGTAATTAACTGTTTACCGGCGACCGCAAAAAAAAAAAAAAAAGTAAAGTGTAATTCTCTGTCCTCTGATGTGATCGCACATCAGAGGACAGAGAAATAGGGGGATTCGGGGACCCTAGCATACTCACCTAGGTCCCTGGATCCTCTTGCTGCTCCTCCTGGCCGCCGGCAGCAGAACATGGCGGACGCATGCCCAGTGCGCCCGTCATCTGTCTCCATCTGCCGGCCGGCAGGAGAACAGCAGTTGGGGCTAAAATTAGGGGTAGGGTTAGGGGTAGGGTTAGGGGTAGGGTTAGGGGTAGGGTTAGGGTTAGGGGTAGGGTTAAGGTTAGGGGTAGGGTTAGGGTTAGGGGTAGGGTTAGGTTAGGGTTAGGGGTAGGGTTAGGTTAGGGGTAGGGTTAGGGGTAGGGTTAGGGTTAGGTTAGGGGTAGGGTTAGGGGTAGGGTTAGGTTAGGGGTAGGGTTAGGGGTAGGGTTAGGTTAGGGTTAGGGGTAGGGTTAGGGGTAGGGTTAGGGGTAGGGCTAGGGGTAGGGTTAGGGTTAGGTTAGGGTTAGGTTAGGGGTAGGGTTAGGGGTAGGGTTAGGGGCAGGGTTAGGGTTAGGTTAGGGGTAGGGTTAGGGGTAGGGTTAGGTTAGGGGTAGGGTTAGGGGTAGGGTTAGGTTAGGGTTAGGGGTAGGGTTAGGGGTAGGGTTAGGGGTAGGGTTAGGTTAGGGTTAGGTTAGGGGTAGGGTTAGGGGTAGGGTTAGGGTTAGGTTAGGGGTAGGGTTAGGTTAGGGGTAGGGTTAGGGGTAGGGTTAGGTTAGGGTTAGGGGTAGGGTTAGGGGTAGGGGTAGGGTTAGGTTAGGGTTAGGTTAGGGGTAGGGTTAGGGGTAGGGTTAGGGGTAGGGTTAGGTTAGGGGTAGGGTTAGGTTAGGGGTAGGGCTAGGGTTGGGGCTAAATTTAGGGTTAGGGTTGGGGCTAAATTTAGGGTTAGGGTTGGGGCTAAACTTAGGGTTAGGCTTCTTTCACACTTACGTCGGTACGGGGCCGTCGCAATGCGTCGGCCCGACATACCGACGCACGTTGTGAAAATTGTGCACAACGTGGGCAGCAGCTGTAGTTTTTCAACACATCCGCTGCCCAATCTATGTCCTGGGGAGGAGGGGGCGGAGTTACGGCCACGCATGCGCGGTCAGAAATGGCGGATGCGACGTACAAAAAAACGTTTCATTGAAGGTTTTTTTGTGCCGACGCTCCGCCAAAACACAACTGATCCAGTGCACGACGGACGCGACGTGTGGCCATCCGTCACGATCCGTCGGCAATACAAGTCTATGGGCAAAAAACGCATCCTGCGGGCACATTTGCAGGATCCGTTTCTTGTCCAAAACGACGGATTGCGACGGAATGCCAAACAACGCAAGTGTGAAAGTAGCCCTAGGGCTAGGGTTAGGGTTGGGGCTAAAGTTAGGGCTAGGGTTGGGGCTAAAGTTAGGGTTAGAGCTGGGATTAGGGTTAGGGTTTGGATTAGGGTTCGTATTAGGGTTAGGGTTGGCATTAGGGTTACGCTTGGGATTAGGGTTAGGTTTGGGATTAGGGTTAAGGTTAGGGTTGTGATTAGGGGTGTATTGGGATTAGGGTTAGGTTTGAGGTTAGGGTTGAGATTAGGATTAGGGGTGTGTTGGATTTAGGGTTTTGATTAGGGTTATGGTTAGGGTTGACATTAGGGTGGTTTTGGGGTAAGGGTTGTGATTATGGTTAGGGTTAGTGATTAGGATTATGGATGAGGTTGGGATTAGGGTTAGGGGTGTGTTGGGGTTAGGGTTGGAGCTAGAATTGGGGGGTTTCCACTGTTTAGGTACATCAGGGGGTCTCCAAACACGACAGCCAATTTTGCGCTCAAAAAGTCAAATGGTGCTCCCTCCCTTCTGAGCTCTGCCGTGCGCCCAAACAGTGGGTTACCCCCACATATGGGGCAGCAGCGTACTCGGGATAAATTGTACAACAACTTTTGGGGTCCAATTTCTCTTGTTACCCTTGTGAAAATAAAAACTTGGGGGCTACAAAATCTTTTTTGTGAAAAAAAAATATTTTTTATTTTCACGACTCTGCATTCTAAACTTCTGTGAAGCACTTGGGCATTCAAAGTTCTCACCACACATCTAGATAAGTTCCTTGGGGGGTCTAGTTTCCAAAATGGGGTCACTTGTGGGGGGTTACTACAGTTTAGGTACATCAGGGGCTCTGCAATCGCAACATAATGCCCACAGACCATTCTATCAAAGTCTGCATTCCAAAAAGGCGCTCCTTCCCTTCCGAGCTCTGCCGTGCGCCCAAACAGTGGTTTACCGCCACATATGGCACATCAGCGTACTCGGGATAAATTGGACAACAACTATTGCAGTCCAATTTCTCCTGTTACCCTTGTGAAAATAAAAACTTGGGGGCTACAATATCTTTTTTGTGGAAAAAAAAATATTTTTTATTTTCACGACTCTGCATTCTAAACTTCTGTGAAGCACTTGGGCATTCAAAGTTCTCACCACACATCTAGATAAGTTCCTTGGGGGGTCTAGTTTCCAAAATTGGGTCACTTGTGGAGGGTTTCTACTGGTTAGGTACATCAGGGGCTCTGCAAACGCAACATAATACCCGCAGACCATTCTATCAAAGTCTGCATTCCAAAACGGCGCTCCTTCCTTCCGAGCTCTGCCGTGCGCCCAAACAGTGGTTTACCCCCACATATGGGGTACCAGCATACTCAGGACAAATTGGACAACAACTTTTGGGGTCCAGTTTCTCTTGTTACCCTCGTGAAATTAAAAATTTGGTGGCTAAAAAATCTTTTTTGTGGAAAAAAAAAATATTTTTTATTTTCACGGCTCTGCATTATAAACTTCTGTGAAGCACTTGGGCATTCAAGGTTCTCACCACACATCTAGATAAGTTCCATGGGGGGTCTAGTTTCCAAAATGGGGTCAATTGTGGGGGATTTCTACTGTTTAGGCACATCAGGGGCTCTCCAAACGCGACATGGCGTCCGATCTCAATTCCAGCCAATTCTACATTGAAAAAGTAAAACGGCACTCTTTCTCTTCCAAGCTCTGCGGTGCGCCCAAACAGTGGTTTACCCCCACATATTGGGTATCGACGTACTCAGGAGAAATTGCACAATAACTTTTGTGGTCTAATTTCTCCTGTTACCCTTGTGAAAATAAAAATTTGTGGGCAAAAAGATCATTTTTGTAGAAAAAATGCAATTTTTTTTTTTCACGGCTCTACGTTATAAACTTCTGTGAAGCACATGGGGGTTCAAAGTGCTCGCCACACATCTAGATAAGTTCCATAAGGGGTCTAGTTTCCAAAATGGTGTCACTTGTGGGGGGTTTCCACTGTTTAGGCACATCAGGGGCTCTCCAAACGCGACATGGCGTCCAATCTCAATTCCAGCCAATTCTACATTGAAAAAGTAAAACGGCACTCCTTCTCTTCCAAGCTCTGCGGTGCGCCCTAACAGTTGTTTACCCCCACATATTGGGTATCAGCGTACTCAGGAGAAATTGCACAACAACTTTTGTGGTCTAATTTCTCCTGTTACCCTTGTGAAAATAAGAATTTGTGGGCAAAAAGATCATTTTTGTGTAAACAAAAGCGATTTTTTATTTTCACGGCTCTACGTTATAAACTTCTGTGAAGCACTTGGGGGTTCAAAGTGCTCACCACACATCTAGATAAGTTCCTTAAGGGGTCTAGTTTCCAAAATGGTGTCACTTGTGGGGAGTTTCCACTGTTTAGGTACATCAGGGGCTCTCTAAATGTGACATGGTGTCCGATCTCAATTCCAGCCAATTCTGCATTGAAAAAGTCAAACGGCGCTCCTTCACTTCTAAGTTCTGCGGTGCGCCCTAACAGTGGTTTACCCCCACATATGGGGTATTGGCGTATTCAGGAGAAATTGCATAACAAAATTTATGGTTACATTTCTGTTTTTACACTTGTGAAAATAAAAAAAATGGTTCTGAATTAAGATGTTTGCAAAAAAAAGTTAAATGTTCATTTTTTCCTTCCACATTGTTTCAGTTCCTGTGAAGCACGTGAAGGGTTAATTAACTTCTTGAATGTGGTTTTGAGAACCTTGAGGGGTGTAGTTTTTAGAATGGTGTCACACTTCATTATTTTCTATCATATAGACCCCTCAAAATGACTTCAAATGTGATGTGGTCCCTAAAAAAAAATGGTGTTGTAAAAATGAGAAATTGCTGGTCAACTTTTAACCCTTATAACTCCCTAACAAAAAAAAATTTTGTTTCCAAAATTGTGCTGATGTAAAGTAGACATGTGGGAAATGTTATTTATTAACTATTTTTTATGACATATCTCTCTGATTTAAGGGCATAAAAATACAAAGTTTGAAAACTGCAAAATTTTAAACATTTTCGCCATATTTCCGTTTTTTTCATAAATAATCGCAAGTAATATCGAAGAAATGTTACCACTAACATGAAGTACAATATGTCACGAAAAAACAATCTCAGAATCAGCGGGATCCGTTGAAGCGTTCCAGAGTTATAACCTCATAAAGTGACAGTGGTCAGAATTGCAAAAATTGGCCTGGTCATTAAGTACCAAATTGGCTCTGTCACTAAGGGGTTAAAGTTGGTATGTATTTGGTTGCAGAAATATGAGCTGACTCAAAGTTTTGATTTTACTAATTTGATATGTGACTGAAATGGAAATGCGGGAGCCTAAGGACTGGGTCACACTAGCGTAGAATAAGAATAAGTGCTATGTGAGAAAACATCCCATAGCACTTGGACCACTGTAAATCTATGGGGCAGCTCCCATCACCGGTTTTTTTCTCGGGCGTATTCAGTGTGGGAGTGAAATCGCAGCATGTTGCGATTGTACATGTATATCCCCCGAGTCGCCAATGCTAGTCTATGGGTGCAAGAAAAAAATCGGACACCACACGGACCATCAGTGTAGCTTGCAAGAAATATGCACTCATTTTCCTCATTTCAGCCCATTGAGCCATAGAATTCACAGGGAAAAGCAGTGAGAAATGTAAAGCCATACTCATATCATACAGATGTTATACGGATAAATAGGTGCAAGAAAATCGCATCATTGCATTGCAAACGCATTACACATGGATAGTGTTGAGCGATACCGTCCGATACTTGAAAGTATCGGTATCGGATAGTATCGGCCGATACCCGAAAAATATCGGATATCGCCGATACCGATATCCGATACCAATACAAGTCAATGGGACATCAAGTATCGGAAGGTATTCTCATGGTTCCCAGGGTCTGAAGGAGAGGAAACTCTCCTTCAGGCCCTGGGATCCATAGGGATGTGTAAAATAAAGAATTAAAATAAAAAATATTGATATGCTCACCTCTCCGGCGGCCCCTGGACATCACGCTGCTAACCGGGAGGCTTCTTTGTTTAAAATGCGCGCCTTTAGGACCTGCGAATGACGTCCCGGCTTCTGATTGGTCGCGTGCCGCCCATGTGACCGGCACGCGACCAATCAGAAGCCGTGACGTCATTCGCAGGTCCTCAATTCCTAGAATTAGGAGTTTTTGTGAATGAGAATGACGTCGCGGCTTCTGATTGGTCGCGTGCCGGTCACATGGGCGACACGCGACCAATCAGAAGCCGCGACGTCATTCTCATTCACTAAACTCCTAATTCTAGGAATTGAGGACCTGCGAATGACGTCACGGCTTCTGATTGGTCGCGTGCCGGTCACATGGGCGGCACGCGACCAATCAGAAGCCGGGACGTCATTCGCAGGTCCTAAAGGCGCGCATTTTAAACAAAGAAGCCTCCCGGTTAGCAGCGTGATGTCCAGGGGCCGCCGGAGAGGTGAGCATATCAAAATTTTTTATTTTAATTCTTTATTTTACACATCCCTTTTGATCCGATACCGATACCCGATATCACAAAAGTATCGGATCTCGGTATCGGAATTCCGATACCGCAAGTATCGGCCGATACCCGATACTTGCGGTATCGGAATGCTCAACACTACACATGGATGACCATACGGAGAACACTTGTGCGACTCTCAGCAGAGAGAATCAGACCAATTTTCCATATGGTAAGTGTGACCCCAACCTAAGAGGGATAAAGCAGTTGTGATATGTTTACCTATAGGTTCATAGAAATAAGGGGTAAGTGATATATCTCACAGTGTCTGCTTAATTGGCTATTTTCCTGTATAAATTAGTATGTTTGTTATGCCTAATGGTGGTGCATTTATCAGGTCTACCTAGGAAGCGGCTTAGGTAACGTTCACACTAGCGTTATGCTAGTGTGCGTCGGGCGATGCAGCGGCGACGCACGCGTCATGCGCCCCTATATTTAACATGGGGGACGCATGCGTTTTTGTTTGTTGCGTTGTGCGACGCATGCGTCTTTTTTGCCGCAAGCGTCGGACCAAGAAAACGCAACAAGTTGCATTTTTCTTGCGTCCGATTTTCGGCAAAAAATGACGCATGCGTCGCAAAACGCAGCGTTTTTGCGTGTGTTTTGCCGCGTTTTTGCGTGCGTTGCGTCTCCGACGCAGCGGCGCACAACGCTAGTGTGAACGTAGCCTCAGTTAGGCGCCTACCAGCTGTCCACTGAAGCTCGTGATTCTGGAGACAGACTGAACTGCAGGTAGCTGCCAGGTACCACCCCTAGGCAGATACTTGTACTGTAGCTGTTCTTTGACATGAATTAGGGCTATGTTCAGTAATACTGGTTTAGGATACTGGATCAGGGACTAGCCGAACATTGACTGGGGAAGTATGTTCAGGCACTGGCCACACTGGGACCAGAGGAATTCGGACTCAGGACTGGCAGCACCAGGACCAGAGGACTAGTTCAGGTGATGGCCGCACCAGAAACAGGGGATTTCGGGAAAGGGACTGACTACATCGGAATCGGGGAACAATATTCAGGCACTGGTTGCACCGAGACAAGGGATTTTAGTTCAGGACACTGGCCACACCGGGACCAGCAAACCTCACAACTGCACTAGTAGAAGACTACACTACCTAATGATTAAACTCATTGCTTGGCCACTTCCTAAGGGAGAGGACGTATATTATACAAGATGATGTCAAGCAATTGGCTGGAGCCAACTTGCAGGTGAACATCTTACAATTAATGCCTCTCAGCAACTGCCTGACTAATAATAATAATAATCTTTATTTATATAGTGCCAACATATTCCGCTGCACTTTACAGTTAAACAGTTTCAAACACAACAGTCATAGGTAACAGCGTTAACAGTAATATAATGATTAAAGCAAAATAAAACAGCACTACTCACGAGAGCTTACAATCTACAATGAGGTGGGGAAGATACAAATTACAGGTGTGTATTTACAATGATGTATTTACAGTGAAGGTCCAGCCATCTTCAGGGGGTGGGGGATAGGTGGAGATAGTGAATGGGCTACACATGCACACTTACACATAAAATTAATTTGATTAGGGAACATGATAGGCTGCTCTGAACAAATGTGTTTTGTGGGAGCGCCTAAAACTGTGCAAGTTGTTGTTGGTCATAATTTCTTGAGGTAGAGCATTCCAGAGGATTGGTGCAATGTGGAAGAAGTCTTGGAGTCAGGAGTGGGAGGTACAGATTAATGCAGAGGTTAGTCAAAAGTCGTTCACACACATGTTCCAGTGTTTGGTGCCTGTGTGGTTCCAGTGGAAGGTCCTGGAGAGCCTGTGTGTTGGGAGGTCCTGGGAGTAGGACCAGATCCCTGAAAAGCACACTGAACAACCTGTGTTGGATTTCCTGGGAGTAGGAGTCCTGAAGAGCACGTGGTGGGGCTTTGGACCTGGTGGCCTGGGGTGTTGGACAGAGGTCCTAAATAGCACCTGGACAGGTCACATTCTGGTGTGTTGGATTTCCTGGGAGTAGGAGTCCTGAAGAGCACATGGTTGGGCTTTGGACTTGCTAGTAGCCTGGGGTGTTGGACAGACGTCCTGAATAGCACCTGGACAGGTCATGTGCCTGGGGTATTGGACTGACGTCCTGAATAGCACCTGGACATGTTATGCCTGGGGTGTTGGACAAGGTCCTGAATTTTACCTGGACAGGTCATATGTCTGGGGTGTTGGACGAGGTCCTGAGCAGCACCTGGACAGGTCACGTGTGCGGTTCATGTGAGGAGGAGATGCCAGTGTGTTGGATTTCCTGGGAGTAGGAATCCTGAATAGTGCACTGGGCAACCTGTGTTGGAAGACCTGGGAGGAGGCTTCCTGAAGAGCACATGCTGGGGTGTTGGGAGGTTCTGGGAGTAGTACCGGATCTCTGAATAGCACACAGTGACTGTGGTTCTGGATGGTCTATGTTGGGGAAGCTACCGTCCTTCGGTGGGTCTGGACTGACTAAGATATGCCGCCCAGGCAAGTTGGTGATCCCTGTAAGGCAGCTTTCCTGGAGGAGTGGACTGACAAGGAGTCAGCAGGTAGAGCAGGAACTCCAGTCAGGTACCTATACAGACTGTTGTTGCTTGTGATGTTCCATGAACTGTGTGGTCTCCCATGGCGACTGAACGGAGTGAGGTTCGGCGTGTTTAGAGACTGCGACCCAGTGTCATATGCGCTGTATGTGACTTGGGACATTGGTGAAGTGTACGGCGTACAGACAGCCATGGTAACTGAGTGAAGTGAGAGGTCCAGCATGTTTAGTGTCCTTGAGTCAAAGCCGTAAATGAAGTGTGAAGACAAAGCTGCAAGTTAATATCACCAGTTGGTGCCTATTGTGTTCTATGGAATGTATAATATGAACTGTGCATAACCCGGTTTATGACAATTTAATATACACTTAGTGAGAGCAATATGGTGTTCGAATGCGGGCAACAATCCAGAAAGCACGTGTGGAGTTAATTGCTGTGGCTCGGTGGGGCCACGAAGATTGCATCTAGCTTGTAACTCGGCGGGTTTACGAAGGTGACAAGTGTCTTGCTGTGGAACGGCGGGTCCACGAAGGTGACAAGCAGCTTGCTGTGGGTCGGCGGGTCCAAGAAGTTTGCGGTGGAGCCATGCAGAGCCTTGTGGAGCGTAGCTGCAGTTGCAGCAAGAGGTTCCGCGGCAGGTGGAGCTGCAGTGGCAGTGGCTTGTGGTCAGCAGCCGGAGGTGCCGGTTATATGTGACTGCAGCGGGAGCTGTGGCAGTACCAGCAGGAGCTGGTGAAGTGACATATAAAAAAAATTTCTTTCCTCTCAGGTCGTGCAGACTCTTAAAGGGCCAGTATAAGCCCAGAGACATAGTGGTTACTGTGCGAACTGGGGCCTGAGTGATGTGGGGGAGTCCACGGGGTGCACCCCAGGGAACGAGTGGTGTCCCTAAAAGGGGCAGTGAATCAAACAGAGATGGTTGCCCAAAAAGTGGGCGGAGTCCCAAAAAGGGGTGGTGACCTAAACGGCGATGGAGGCCCAAAAAGGGGTAGAGCCAAAAAAAAGGGGCGGCGATCAGTGATGAGGCATGACTGTGTCCTTTTTGGCTGGATGGAGAGCATGTGCAGGGGTTGTTAGACTCGGAGAGGGAAGCGTCTTTTCTGAGGACAATCCTAAAAGATCTGTGTCACCTGAGACTAAGGCGAAAGTGGGTGGCTGTTGTGAATTCCGCTCTTGGGCTCCCTCCGGTGGTTGTAAGTGGCACTTTTGTGAGTTCTGCTCTTGGGCTCCCTCTTGTGGTTTCAACTGGTATGGCTGCTCCTTGGAGTTAGCTGTCTTCAGCTGCCTCCACTTATCTTCTCTTCTGCTCGGCTATTTAGGCCTGGCTCTTTCCTTCAGCCAGTGCCACTTGTAAATGGTTCCTGGTTGCATTCACATCTCTTTGGATTTCCCTGTTATCCTGACCAGTTCAGCAAAGCTAAGTTTTTGCTTGCTCTTTTCTGTCCATAGATTGTGGACTTATCCGTTCTGTGCTTTCTATGTTTGTCCAGCTTACCAGTATGAATTAATTTTGTCTTGCTGGAAGCTCTGGGAATCGGATTTACCCTCCACACCTTTAGTCAGGAGTGGAGATTTTTTGTAAACTCTGCGTGGATTTTTTTGTAGTGTTTTATACTGAACGCACAGTATTCCATCTGTCCTATCTATTTAGCTAGACTGGCCTCCTGTGCTCATCCTGGTTTCATTCTGTGTATGTCTTTTCCCTCTCCACTCACAGTCATTATTTGTGGGGGGCTAATCTATCCTTTGGGGATTTTCTCTGAGGCAAGATAGCTTTCCTGCTTCTATCTTTAGGGGTAGTTAGCTCTTAGGCTGTGACGAGGTGCATAGGGAGAGTTAGGAGCATCCCATGGCTACTTCTAGTGTTGTGTTGAGCTTAGGGACTGCGGTCAGTACAGTTACCACTTCCTTCAGAGCTCGTTCCATGTTGCTCCTAGACCACCGAATCATAACAGTACAAGTTGTTGTGAATTCTGTGGCTGAGTTCACTTCTGTGGTCACAAGTGGTATTGCAGTCTCTGGGCTTCCTCCCTCAGGTGTTTTGGTGAGCTCGTTGGCTGCCTTGCTATTTAGCTCCACCTGAGTCTGTTTTCCTTGCTCCTTGTCAATGTTCCAGTGTTGGATCTGAGCTACTGCATCTTTCCTTGGGCCTGCTGCTCTGCTAGATAAGTGCTTCTAGTTTGTTTTCTGTTTTTTCTGTCCAGCTTGCTATTAACTTTTGCTGGAAGCTCTGAGAAGCAAAGGGGTGCACCGCCGTGCTGTTAGTTCGGCACGGTGGGTCTTTTTGCCCCTTTGCGTGGTTTTCGTTTTAGGGTTTTTTGTAGACTGCATAGTTCTCTTTGCTATCCTCGCTCTGTCTAGAATATCGGGCCTCACTTTGCTGAATCTATTTCATTCCTACGTTTGTCTTTTCATCTTGCTAACAGTCATTATATGTGGGGGCTGCCTATTCCTTTGGGGTATTTCTCTGAGGTAAGTCAGGCTTGTATTTCTATCTTCAGGCTAGTCGGCTCCTCAGGCAGTGCCGAGTTGCATAGGTAGTGGATAGGCGCAATCCACTGCTGCTTACAGTTGTGTGAGGATAGATCAGGTACTGCAGTCTACAGAGATTCCACGTCTCAGAGCTCGTCCTATTGTTTTGGGTTATTGCCAGATCTCTGTATGTGCGCTGATTACTGCACGCTGTGTTGCCTGATTGCCAGCCATAACAGTACAAGGAGACGTTCAATGATTTCCAATAGAGGGAAAAAAGAAATCCTGACATCATTTTTTTTTCTTAGCTCTGTCTTCAGTCTTTTTTTTCCCCTAGACATTAGAGTGCTTCAGGACACAGCTGTGGACATGGATATTCAGGCTCTGTGCTCCTCAATGGATAATCTCGTTGTAAATGTACAAAAGATTCAAGATACTATTGATCAGAAATCGATGCTAGAACCAAGAATTCCGATTCCTGATTTGTTTTTTGGTGACAGAACTAAGTTCCTGAGCTTCAGAAATAATTGTAAGCTATTTTTGGCCTTGAAACCTCATTCTTCTGGTAATCCTATTCAACAGGTTTTGATTATTATTTCTTTTTTGCGCCGCGACCCACAGGACTGGGCGTTTTCTCTTGCACCAGGAGATTCTGCATTGAGTAATGTTGATGCATTTTTCCAGGCGCTGGGATTGCTTTACGATGAGCCTAATTCAGTGGATCAAGCTGAGAAAAATCTGCTGGCTTTATGCCAGGGTCAGGATGATGTAGAAGTATATTGTCAGAAATTTAGAAAATGGTCAGTACTCACTCTGTGGAATGAATCTGCACTAGCGGCTTTGTTCAGAAAGGGTCTCTCTGAAGCTCTTAAGGATGTAATGGTGGGATTTCCTATGCCTGCTGGTTTGAATGAGTCTATGTCCTTGGCCATTCAGATCGGTCGTCGCTTGCGCGAGCGTAAATCTGTGCACCATCTGGCGGTATTGTCTGAGAGTAAGCCTGAGCCTATGCAGTGCGACAGGACTATGACTAAAGTAGAACGGCACGAACACAGACGTCTGAACAGACTGTGTTTCTATTGTGGTGATTCTACTCATGCTATTTCTAATTGTCCTAAACGCACTAGGCGGTTCGATAGCTCTGCCGTTATTGGTACTGTACAGTCCAAATTCCTTTTGTCCATTACCTTAATGTGCTCTTTGTCATCATATTCTGTCATGGCGTTTGTGGATTCAGGCGCTGCCCTGAATCTGATGGATTTGGATTATGCTAAACGTTGTGGATTTTTCTTGGAGCCTTTGCGGTGTCCTATTCCGTTGAGAGGAATTGATGCTACACCTTTGGCCAAGAATAAGCCTCAGTACTGGGCCCAGCTGACCATGTGCATGGCTCCTGCACATCAGGAAGTTATTCGCTTTTTGGTACTGCATAATTTGCATGATGTGGTCGTGTTGGGGTTGCCATGGCTACAAACCCATAATCCAGTATTGGATTGGAACTCTATGTCGGTAACCAGCTGGGGTTGTCAGGGAGTACATGGTGATGTTCCATTTTTGTCTATTTCGTCATCCATTCCTTCTGACATCCCAGAGTTCTTGTCGGACTTTCAGGATGTATTTGAAGAGTCCAAGTCTGATGCCCTACCTCCGCATAGGAATTGTGATTGTGCTATCGATTTGATTCCTGGTAGTAAATTCCCTAAGGGTCGTTTATTTAATTTGTCCGTACCTGAACACACCGCTATGCGCAGTTATGTGAAGGAGTCCCTGGAGAAGGGACATATTCGCCCATCGTCGTCACCATTGGGAGCAGGGTTCTTTTTTGTAGCCAAGAAGGATGGTTCGCTAAGACCGTGTATTGATTACCGCCTTCTTAATAAGATCACTGTTAAGTTTCAGTATCCCTTGCCATTGATTTCTGACTTGTTTGCTCGGATTAAGGGGGCTAGTTGGTTTACTAAGATTGATCTTCGTGGTGCGTATAATCTGGTGAGAATCAGGCAGGGAGATGAATGGAAAACGGCATTTAATACGCCCGAGGGTCATTTTGAGTATCTGGTGATGCCGTTCGGACTTGCCAATGCTCCATCTGTTTTTCAGTCTTTTATGCATGACATTTTCCGTGAGTATCTGGATAAATTCTTGATTGTTTACTTGGATGACATTTTGATCTTCTCAGATGATTGGGAGTCTCATGTGAAGCAAGTCAGAATGGTTTTCCAGGTACTGCGTGCTAATTCCTTGTTCGTGAAGGGATCAAAGTGTCTCTTCGGTGTGCAGAAAGTTTCATTTTTGGGGTTCATCTTTTCCCCTTCTACTATCGAGATGGATCCGGTTAAGGTTCAGGCCATCCAGGATTGGACTCAGCCGACATCTCTAAAAAGTTTGCAGAAATTCCTGGGCTTTGCTAATTTTTATCGTCGCTTCATCTGTAATTTTTCTAGCATTGCCAGACCATTGACCGATTTGACCAAGAAGGGTGCTGATTTGGTTAATTGGTCTTCTGCTGCCGTGGAAGCTTTTCAGGAGTTGAAGCGTCGTTTTTGCTGTGCCCCTGTGTTGTGTCAACCTGATGTTTCTCTTCCGTTCCAGGTCGAGGTTGATGCTTCTGAGATTGGTGCAGGGGCGGTTTTGTCACAGAGAGGTTCTGGTTGCTCAGTGTTCAAACCATGTGCTTTCTTTTCCAGGAAATTTTCTGCTGCTGAGCGTAATTATGATGTGGGCAACCGAGAGTTGCTGGCCATGAAGTGGGCATTCGAGGAGTGGCGTCATTGGCTTGAGGGTGCTAAGCATCGCGTGGTGGTTTTGACTGATCATAAGAACCTTACTTATCTTGAGTCTGCCAAGCGCTTGAATCCTAGACAGGCCCGTTGGTCGTTATTTTTTGCTCGTTTTGATTTTGTGATTTCATACCTTCCGGGCTCTAAAAATGTGAAGGCGGATGCTCTGTCTAGGAGTTTTGTGCCCGACTCTCCGGGGTTATCTGAGCCGGCGAGTATCCTCAAGGAAGGAGTCATTGTGTCTGCCATCTCCCCTGATTTGCGGAGAGTGTTGCAGAAATTTCAGGCTAATAAACCTGATCGTTGTCCGGCCGAGAAACTGTTCGTCCCTGATAGGTGGACTAGTAAAGTTATCTCTGAACTTCATTGTTCGGTGCTGGCCGGTCATCCAGGAATCTTTGGTACCAGGGAGTTGGTTGCTAGATCCTTCTGGTGGCCATCTCTGTCACGGGATGTGCGTGCTTTTGTGCAGTCCTGTGGAATTTGTGCTAGGGCTAAGCCCTGCTGTTCACGTGCCAGTGGGTTGCTTTTGCCCTTGCCGGTCCCGAAGAGGCCTTGGACACATATTTCGATGGATTTCATTTCTGACCTTCCCGTTTCTCAAAAAATGTCTGTCATTTGGGTGGTCTGTGATCGCTTTTCTAAAATGGTCCATCTGGTGCCCTTGGTTAAATTGCCTTCCTCCTCTGATTTGGTGCCTTTGTTCTTCCAGCATGTGGTTCGTTTACATGGCATTCCTGAGAATATTGTTTCTGACAGAGGTTCCCAGTTTGTCTCGAGGTTCTGGCGAGCCTTTTGTGGTAGGATGGGCATTGACCTATCTTTTTCCTCGGCCTTCCATCCTCAGACTAATGGCCAGACCGAACGAACCAATCAGACCTTGGAAACATATCTGAGATGTTTTGTTTCCGCTGACCAGGATGATTGGGTGTCATTTTTGCCGTTGGCTGAGTTCGCCCTTAATAATCGGGCCAGCTCGGCTACCTTGGTCTCTCCATTTTTCTGCAATTCTGGGTTCCATCCTCGTTTCTCTTCAGGACAGGTTGAGTCTTCGGACTGTCCTGGTGTGGATTATGTGGTGGACAGGTTGCAGCAGATCTGGACTCAGGTAGTGGACAATTTGACCTTGTCCCAGGAGAAGGCTCAGCTTTTCGCTAATCGCAGACGCCGTGTGGGACCCCGACTTCGTGTTGGGGATCTGGTTTGGTTATCTTCTCGTCATATACCTATGAAGGTTTCCTCTCCTAAATTTAAACCTCGTTTTATTGGTCCGTATAGGATTTCTGAGATTCTCAATCCGGTGTCTTTTCGTCTGACCCTCCCAGACTCCTTTTCCATACATAATGTATTCCATAGGTCGTTGTTGAGGAGATACGTGGCACCTATGGTTCCATCTGTGGAGCCTCCTGCCCCTGTTTTGGTGGAGGGGGAATTGGAGTATATTGTGGAGAAGATTTTGGATTCTCGTGTCTCTAGACGGAAACTCCAGTATCTGGTCAAATGGAAGGGTTATGCTCAGGAAGATAATTCCTGGGTTTTTGCCTCTGATGTCCATGCCCCAGATCTTGTTCGTGCCTTTCATGTGGTTCATCCTGGTCGGCCTGGGGGTTCTGGTGAGGGTTCGGTGACCCCTCCTCAAGGGGGGGGTACTGTTGTGAATTCTGTGGCTGAGTTCACTTCTGTGGTCACAAGTGGTATTGCAGTCTCTGGGCTTCCTCCCTCAGGTGTTTTGGTGAGCTCGTTGGCTGCCTTGCTATTTAGCTCCACCTGAGTCTGTTTTCCTTGCTCCTTGTCAATGTTCCAGTGTTGGATCTGAGCTACTGCATCTTTCCTTGGGCCTGCTGCTCTGCTAGATAAGTGCTTCTAGTTTGTTTTCTGTTTTTTCTGTCCAGCTTGCTATTAACTTTTGCTGGAAGCTCTGAGAAGCAAAGGGGTGCACCGCCGTGCTGTTAGTTCGGCACGGTGGGTCTTTTTGCCCCTTTGCGTGGTTTTCGTTTTAGGGTTTTTTGTAGACTGCATAGTTCTCTTTGCTATCCTCGCTCTGTCTAGAATATCGGGCCTCACTTTGCTGAATCTATTTCATTCCTACGTTTGTCTTTTCATCTTGCTAACAGTCATTATATGTGGGGGCTGCCTATTCCTTTGGGGTATTTCTCTGAGGTAAGTCAGGCTTGTATTTCTATCTTCAGGCTAGTCGGCTCCTCAGGCAGTGCCGAGTTGCATAGGTAGTGGATAGGCGCAATCCACTGCTGCTTACAGTTGTGTGAGGATAGATCAGGTACTGCAGTCTACAGAGATTCCACGTCTCAGAGCTCGTCCTATTGTTTTGGGTTATTGCCAGATCTCTGTATGTGCGCTGATTACTGCACGCTGTGTTGCCTGATTGCCAGCCATAACAACAAGTGGCCAAAAATGAATTAAATGCATCTCAAAAGAAGGAAAAGAAAGTTCTGAACCATATTCTTTTCTGTGCTCTGGTTTGTCTTTTTTTTCCTCTTGATATCTGGGTAGTTCAGGATATATGCTTTGGCATGGATGTTCAGGGTTTGTTTTCTCGTGTGGATCAACTTGCTGCAAGAGTACAGAGTATCCAGGACTATGTTGTCCAGACTCCGGCTTTAGAGCCTAGAATTCCTACTTCTGATTTGTTTTTTGGGGACAGATCCAAGTTTTTGAACTTTAAAAATAACTGCAAATTGTTTTTTGCTTTGAAACCCCGTTCTTCTGGTGATCCCATGCAGCAAGTAAAAATCATCATATCCTTGCTGCGTGGTGACCCTCAAGACTGGGCTTTTTCTCTTGAAACAGGAGATCCGGCATTATTAAATGTAGATGCATTTTTTCAAGCGCTCGGATTATTGTATGACGAACCTAATTCTGTGGATCATGCAGAAAAAACCCTGTTGGCCTTGTGTCAAGGTCAGGAAGTGGCAGAGTTATACTGCCAGAAATTTAGAAAATGGTCTGTGCTCACTAAATGGAATGAAGAGGCTCTGGCTGCTATTTTCAGAAAAGGTCTTCCTGAAGCCCTTAAAGATGTTATGGTGGGCTTTCCTATGCCTGCCGGTTTGAGCGAATCTATGTCTCTAGCCATTCAGATTGATCGGCGTCTGCGTGAGCACAAAGCTGTGCACCATATGGCAGTATCCTCTGAGCAGAGTCCTGAACCTATGCAATGTGATAGGATTTTGACTAGAACAGAACGGCAGGAATTCAGACGTCAGAATAGGCTGTGTTTTTACTGTGGTGATTCTGCTCATGTTATCTCTGATTGCCCTAAGCGTACTAAGAGAGTCGCTAGGTCTGTTACCATTAGTACTATACAGCCTAAATTTCTCTTATCTGTGACCCTGATTTGCTCATTGTTGTCCTTTTCTGTCATGGCATTTGTGGATTCAGGCGCTGCCCTGAACTTAATGGACTTAGAATTCGCCAGGCGCTGGGGTTTTTCCTTGCAGCCTTTGCAGAGCCCTATTCCTTTGAGGGGTATTGATGCTACACCCTTGGCCAAGGATAAACCTCAGTACTGGACACAGATGACTATGCACATGGCTCCAGCACATCAGGAAGATTGCCGTTTTCTGGTGTTGCATAACCTGCATGATGTTGTTGTACTGAGTTTTCCATGGTTACAGGAACATAATCCGGTGCTGGATTGGAAAACTATGTCGGTGACTAGTTGGGGTTGTCAAGGGGTACATAGTGACGTTCCTCTGATGTCAATTTCCTCTTCCCTTTCTTCTGAGGTCCCTGAGTTTTTGTCGGATTTCCAGGATGTATTTGATGAGCCCAAGTCCAGTTCCCTTCCTCCGCACAGGGACTGTGATTGTGCTATTAACTTGATTCCTGGTTGCAAGTTCCCTAAGGGCCGACTTTTCAATCTGTCTGTGCCAGAGCATGCCGCCATGCGGAGTTACGTTAAGGAGTCTTTGGAGAAGGGGCATATTCGGCCCTCTTCGTCACCATTGGGAGCGGGTTTCTTTTTTGTTGCTAAGAAGGATGGCTCCTTGAGACCCTGTATTGATTATCGTCTTCTTAATAAGATCACGGTCAAATTCCAATACCCCTTGCCTTTGCTTACTGATTTGTTTGCTCAGATTAAGGGGGCTAGTTGGTTTACTAAGATTGACCTCCGAGGGGCATATAATCTTGTTCGTATTAAACAGGGTGACGAATGGAAAACTGCATTTAATACGCCCGAAGGCCATTTTGAATACCTTGTGATGCCATTTGGGCTCTCTAATGCTCCATCTGTGTTCCAGTCTTTCATGCATGATATTTTCCTCAATTATCTTGATAAATTCATGGTCGTATATTTGGATGATATTTTGATTTTTTTCGATGATTGGGAGTCTCATGTGAAGCAGGTCAGGATGGTGTTCCAGATCCTTCGTGATAATGCTTTGTTTGTGAAGGGGTCTAAGTGCCTATTCGGAGTTCAGAAGGTCTCTTTTTTGGGTTTTATTTTTTCTCCATCGTCTATAGAAATGGATCCTGTTAAGGTCCAAGCTATTCATGACTGGATCCAACCCACATCTGTGAAGGGCCTTCAAAAATTTTTGGGCTTTGTTAATTTCTATCGCCGTTTCATTGCCAACTTTTCCAGTGTGGTTAAGCCCCTTACTGATTTGACGAAGAAAGGCGCTGATGTGACGAATTGGTCCTCTGAGGCTGTTGAGGCCTTTCAGGAGCTTAAACGCCGATTTACTTCTGCCCCTGTGTTGCGTCAGCCGGATGTTTCTCTTCCTTTTCAGGTTGAGATCGACGCTTCTGAGATTGGGGCAGGGGCCGTTTTGTCTCAGAGGGAGTCTGATGGTTCTTTGATGAAACCGTGTGCTTTTTTTACCAGAAAGTTTTTGCCTGCGGAACTCAATTATGATGTCGGCAATCGGGAGTTGTTGGCTATGAAGTGAGCGTTTGAGGAGTGGCGACATTGGCTTGAGGGATCTAAACACCGCATTGTGGTCCTGACCGATCATAAGAATCTGATTTACCTCGAGTCGGCCAAGCGGCTGAATCCTACACAGGCTCGATGGTCCCTGTTTTTTTCCCGTTTTGATTTTGTGGTCTCGTATCTTCCGGGATCTAAGAATGTTAAGGCTGATGCCCTCTCTAGGAGTATTTCGCCTGATTCTCCTGGAGTCCTTGAGCCGGTTGGCATTCTTAAGGAGGGGGTGATTCTTTCTGCTATCTCCCCTGATTTGCGGCGGGTGCTTCAGTAATTTCAGGCTTATAGGCCTGACTGCTGTCCAGTGGGGAAGCTGTTTGTTCCTGATAGATGGACAAGTAAGGTAATTTCTGAGGTTCATTGTTCAGTTTTGGCTGGTCATCCTGGGATTTTTGGTACCAGAGATTTGGTTGCTAGGTCCTTTTGGTGGCCTTCCTTGTCGCGCGATGTGCCTGCTTTTGTGCAGTCCTGTGGGACTTGCGCCCGGGTCAAGCCTTGCTGTTCCCGCGCTAGTGGGTTGCTTTTGCCTTTGCCGGTCCCTGAGAGGCCCTGGACGCATATTTCCATGGATTTTATTTCGGATCTTCCTGTTTCCCAGAAGATGTCTGTTATCTGGGTTGTTTGTGACCGGTTCTCTAAAATGGTCCAACTGGTACCTTTGCCTAAGTTGCCTTCCTCCTCAGATCTGGTTCCATTGTTTTTTCAGCATGTGGTTCGTTTGCATGGCATTCCGGAGAATATTGTGTCTGACAGAGGTTCTCAGTTTGTCTCTAGATTTTGGCGGGCCTTTTGTGCTAGGATGGGCATTGATTTGTCTTTTTCTTCGGCGTTTCATCCTCAGACTAATGGCCAAACTGAGCGAACTAATCAGACATTGGAGACCTATTTGAGATGCTTTGTGTCTGCTGATCAGGATGATTGGGTGTCTTTCTTGCCGTTGGCCGAGTTTGCCCTTAATAATCGGGCTAGTTCGGCTACTTTGGTTTCACCTTTCTTTTGTAATTTTGGTTTTCATCCTCATTTTTCTTCTGGGCAGGTTGAGCCTTCTGATTGTCCTGGTGTTGATTCTGTGGTGGACAGGCTGCAGCAGATTTGGACTCATGTGGTGGACAATTTGACGTTGTCTCAGGAAAGGGCTCAACGTTTTGCTAACCGCCGTCGGTGTGTTGGTCCCCGCCTTCGTGTGGGGGATTTGGTTTGGTTGTCTTCTCGTCATGTTCCTATGAAGGTTTCTTCCCCTAAGTTTAAGCCTCGGTTTATTGGTCCTTATAAAATTTCTGAAATTATTAATCCGGTGTCTTTTCGTTTGGCTCTTCCAGCCTCTTTTGCCATTCATAATGTTTTCCATAGATCTTTGTTGCGGAGATATGTGGTGCCCGTTGTTCCCTCGGTTGACCCTCCTGCCCTGGTGTTGGTTGAGGGAGAGTTGGAATTTGAGGTTGAGAAGATTTTGGATTCTCATTTTTCGAGGCGGAGGCTTCAGTATCTCGTCAAGTGGAAGGGTTATGGCCAGGAGGATAATTCTTGGGTTGTTGCCTCCGATGTCCATGCCACCGATTTGGTTCGTGCTTTTCATTTGGCTCGTCCTGATCGGCCTGGGGGCTCTGGTGAGGGTTCGGTGACCCCTCCTCAAGGGGGGGATACTGTTGTGAATTCCGCTCTTGGGCTGCCTCCGGTGGTTGTAAGTGGCACTTTTGTGAGTTCTGCTCTTGGGCTCCCTCTTGTGGTTTTAAGTGGTATGACTGCTCCTTGGAGTTAGCTGTCTTCAGCTGCCTCCACTTATCTTCTCTTCTGCTCGGCTATTTAGGCCTGGCTCTTTCCTTCAGCCAGTGCCACTTGTAAATGGTTCCTGGTTGCATTCACATCTCTTTGGATTTCCCTGTTATCCTGACCAGTTCAGCAAAGCTAAGTTTTTGCTTGCTCTTTTCTGTCCATAGATTGTGGACTTATCCGTTCTGTGCTTTCTATGTTTGTCCAGCTTATTAGTATGAATTAATTCTGTCTTGCTGGAAGCTCTGGGAAGCAGATTTACCCTCCACACATTTAGTCAGGTATGGAGATTTTTTGTAAACTCTTCGTGGATTTTTTTGTAGTGTTTTATACTGACCGCACAGTATTCCATCCTGTCCTATCTATTAAGCTAGACTGGCCTCCTGTGCTCATCCTGGTTTCATTCTGTGTATGTCTTTTCCCTCTCCACTCACAGTCATTATTTGTGGGGGGCTAATCTATCCTTTGGGGATTTTCTCTGAGGCAAGATAGCTTTCCTGCTTCTATCTTTAGGGGTAGTTAGCTCTTAGGCTGTGACGAGGTGCATAGGGAGAGTTAGGAGCATCCCACGGCTATTTCTAGTGTTTTGTTGAGCTTAGGGACTGCGGTCAGTACAGTTACCACTTCCCTCAGAGCTCATTCCATGTTGCTCCTAGACCACCGAATCATAACAGGTGGCATAGTTGGGGACACTAAAGGTCTTCAGGTAGCCACTCTCTATATTGTCGCAGCTGAGGTTTCCACGTACCATGAGGTGACTGTAGTCCCAAACTTGCCGTGTCCTATGGTAATAGGACAAGATTTGGAAGCACTGTGGGACTGGTGGAAAAAGGGTGAAGTGTTTGTGGAAATAAAGTGCGTGGCAGGTAATAGTGTTGAGAATGCCCCCCTTAGAGTTGGCAGTCCTACGTTGGGCGTAACCAAGGAAAATGGTGGACGGCCCCAACTTACGGACATGTCACCTGATGTGTGCTGCAATGTGACTGGTAGTGGTCTGGTAGATAAGGATGGGGTGGTTAAACAGAGTGGAGCTGTCACCCAGATAGCGAGTGACTGTCGGGGACCTCATATTGTTGGGTGTGATATAGACTATGAGGGTGACTGTGACTCTGAGGAAGTTAGGCTGGTTTCACACTTGCGTTTCAAAACGCATGCGTTTAAAAAAAAACGCATGGTGAATAAACGCATGTGCAAACGCTGCGTTTTTTTGACGCATGCATTTTTGCATGTGGTGAAAAAAATGCAGCGTTTTCACGCGTTTACATGCGTTTTTTCATGCGTTTGCATTTTATAAATGCATGCTGAGAAATGTGTGACAGCTGCCAATCATCAAAATAAAATAAAAAACCCACTATAAACAGAAATAGTTAGGGTTAGCGTCAGGGTTAGGGGTAGGGTTAGGGGTAGGGATCATAACCCTAACCCTAAAGGGATTCTAACCCTAACCCTAACCCTACCCCTAACCCTAAGCCTAAAGGGATCCTAACCCTAACCCTAAAGGGATTAGGGTTAGGGGTAGGGTTAGGATCCCTTTAGGGTTAGGGGTAGGGTTAGGGGTAGGGTTAGGGTTAGGATCCCTTTAGGGTTAGGGTTAGGGGTAGGGTTAGGATCCCTTTAGGGTTAGGGGTAGGGTTAGGGTTAGGGTTAGGGGTAGTGTTAGGGTTAGGGATAGGGTTAGGGATAGGGTTAGGATCCCTTTAGGGTTAGGGTTAGGATCCCTTTAGGGTTAGGGTTAGGATCCCGTTAGGGTTAGGGTTAGGATCCCTTTAGGGTTAGGGTTAGGATCCCATTATCACCTTTATGGTGGGGGGTGGCATATCAGTGTGCTTTCTGTTTTATTTTTTATAAAAACGCATGCGTTTTTAAAGCAAACAAACGCATGTGCTTAAAAACGCATGCGTTTCAATTGACTCCAATGTATTTTTTGACACAAAAAAACGCAGGAAAACGCATGCGTTTTTATGTGTCAAAAAAAACCCTCTCAAAAATACTACAAGTTGCATTTCTGAAAAAGAACGCATGCAGCAAAAAAACGCATGCGTTTCAAAACGCGACCAAACGCGTACAACAAAAAACGCATGCGTTTTCAATGTTAAATATAGGAAAAAAACGCATGCTTTTTTTGTGCAAAAAACACTGCAGACAAAAACGCAAGTGTGAAACCACCCTAAGGGAGTACAGTAAAGAGGAGGCCACCAAATAAGTGGGGCCTGAAGTGGATACCCTGTTGAAGCTAGAGGAGCTTCAAAGACAGGCTGCTGGGGACCGTGTGGGTGCCTTAGAGTTAAGGGTTGAAGGACGGCGCCTTACAGGACTGCTGCGTCCATTAGATGGAAGATGGCGGCCACTTTCGACCCGAAATGTGGACAAACGAAGGGGTGGGAGTACCCAGTCAGATGAAAGAAGTAGTGTCGCCTCAGCTAACTCAGGACTGGGTGACATAGGTGGGAGACCTTCAAGCAAAAGTAGTGACAAAGGGGCAAACTCTGACCAGACAGTAGCCTCGACTGTAAGTGGGACTCATGACCGCACCAACCGTGGGTGGCGGCCATGGAGAGAAAGGCCGGGCAATGGGGCGCACTTGGAAAGTGTGGTGACAAAAGGTTTGGTGACACAGACGAACTGTGACTTAAGGGCCAAAGCTCAAGGCCTACATGTTGACCGCTGGGGGTGGGGTAAACCCAACTAGGGTATGATTATGTGTGATGCTCAAAACCGGCTGAGATGGTTCTCTCGACTGGTAGGGCAAGGTAACGTGCGTGACCTGTCTCGAGACCCCAGGTGTGACAGGTGTTCAACCCCACAAGTTTGAACAGAGGGGGGGTATGTGATGCAGTGACCCCTGTGACAGCTAGGGGGCACTGTGAGTGCTCCTTGGGATGTTCATGGAGGCATATTTATTGTGATAATCGTGGTGAAACAGTGACTGGCTGTGTTGTGAATGGCCGATATGTGTCGCAGAGTGAGTCTGCGTGGAAAGTCTGATGCAATGTTGTTGTTCTGGGACCTGTAGTCCCTCAAGAGTGTGTATATATATATGGTGTAGTTGTAAGGGAGACTTACTAGGCTAGTTGTGTGAGATGGGTGGGACAAACTAGCCACACATCCACACTCCTACCCAGAGGAGTGGTTAAGGGTATATAATGTGACCAGAGTGTGGGTCACATGTTCCATTGTTTGGTGCCTGTGTGGTTCCAGTGGAAGGTCCTGGAGAGCCTGTGTGTTGGGAGGTCCTGGGAGTAGGACCAGATCCCTGAAAAGCACACTGAACAACCTGTGTTGGATTTCCTGGGAGTAGGAGTCCTGAAGAGCACGTGGTGGGGCTTTGGACCTGGTGGCCTGGGGTGTTGGACAGAGGTCCTAAATAGCACCTGGACAGGTCACATTCTGGTGTGTTGGATTTCCTGGGAGTAGGATTCCTGAAGAGCACATGGTGGACTTTGGACTTGCTAGTAGCCTGGGGTGTTGGACTGACGTCCTGAATAGCACCTGGAAAGGTCATGTGCCTGGGGTATTGGACTGACGTCCTGAATAGCACCTGGACAGGTTATATGCCTGGGGTGTTGGACGAGATCCTGAATAGTACCTGGACAGGTCATATGCCTGGGGTGTTGGACGAGGTCCTGAATAGCACCTGGACAGGTCACATGTGCGGTTCATGTGAGGAGGGGATGCCAGTGTGTTGGATTTCCTGGGAGTAGGAATCCTGAATAGCACACTGGGCAACCTGTGTTGGAAGACCTGGGAGGAGGCTTCCTGAAGAGCACATGCTGGGGTGTTGGGAGGTTCTGGAATTAATACCAGATCCCTGAATAGCGCACAGTGACTGTGGTTCTGGATGGTCTATGTTGGGGAAGCTACCGTCCTTCGGTGGGTCTGGACTGACTAAGATATGCCACCCAGGCAAGTTGGTGATCCCTGTGAGGCAGCTTTCCCGGAGGAGTAGACTGACAAGGAGTCAGCAGGTGGAGCAGGAGCTCCAGTCAGGCAGTCAGGTACCTATACAGACTGTTGGTGCTTGTGATGTTCCATGAACTATGTCGTCTCCCACGGTGACTGAACAGAGTGAGGTTCGGCATGTTTAGAGACCGCGACCCAGTGTCATATGTGCTGTATGTGACTTGGGACATTGGTGAAGTGTACGGCGTATAGACGCCCATGGTAACTGGGCAAAGTGAGAGGTCCAGCATGTTTAGTGTCCGTGAATCAAAGCCGTAAATTAAGTGTGAAGACAAAGCTGCAAGTTAATATCACCAGTTGGTGCCTATTGTGTTCTATGGAATGTATAATATGAACTGTGCATAAACCGGTTTAAGACAATTTAATAAACCATATGGACTGTTTTGTGTTCAAAAATCGTGCCTGACTATGTTAATCCCGTGCCAAGTGAGTGTCCCCCATACACTTAGTGAGAGCAATCTTACACCTCTCAGTGATGCACTGTAGGAGCCATTGCGTTGTGAATTCTGTGGCAGAGCTCCCTCCTGTGGTCACAAGTGGTACTTCGGCTGATTCTCTCTGGGATCTTCCGTTTGTGGAGGAAAGTGGTACTGCAGCTTCTGAGTTTCCTCCCTCAGGTGATCTGGTGAGCTCTTTAGCTTCTTCTCTACTTAACTCCACCTGATGCTTTGATCCATGCTTCCTGTCAATGTTCCAGTGTTGGACTGTTTTTTTCCCTGGATCATTCCTGTGGCCTGCTGCTCTGCAAAGCTAAGTTTTGCTTTTGTTATTTTGTTGCTATTTTTCAGTCCAGCTTGCTTTATTGGTGTTTTTCTCGCCTGCTGGAAGCTCTGAGACGCAGAGGGACGACCTCCGTACCGTTAGTCGGTGCGGAGGGTCTTTTTGTCCCCTCTGCGTGGTTATTTATAGGTTTTTGTGCTGACCGCAAAGTTATCTTCCCTATCCTCGTTCTATTCAGCTAGTCGGGCCTCACTTTGCTAAATCTGTTTCATCTCTATGTTTGTGTTTTCATCTTACTCACAGTCATTATATGTGGGGGGCTGCCTTTTCCTTTGGGGAATTTCTCTGAGGCAAGGTAGGCTTATTTTTCTATCTTCAGGCCTAGCTAGTTTCTCAGGCTGTGACGAGGCACCTAGGTTCTGGTCAGGAGCGCTCCACGGCTACCTTTAGTGTGGTTGGATAGGATCAGGGATTGCGGTCTGCAGAGTTCCCACGTCTCAGAGCTCGTTCTATTATTTTGGGTGTTTGTCAGACCACTGTATGTGTTCTGACCGCTATGTCCATTGTGGTACTGAATTGCCTTCAAATCAGTTTTCATAACAGTACAGGAATCCAACAGTGCTAATGATTCTCAATAGAGGGAAAAAAGAAGTTCTGAGACCATTTTTTTTTCTTTGCACTGTGTTTTGTCTTTTTTTTCCCCTAGACATTTGGGTGGTTCAGGACACAGGTGTAGCAATGGACATTAAAGGTCTGTCTTCATGTGTGGATCAGCTCTCGGCAAGAGTACAAAAGATTCAGGACACTATTGATCAGAAATCTATGTTAGAGCCGAGAATTCCTATTCCAGATTTGTTTTTTGGAGATAGTATTAAATTTCTGAGTTTCAAAAATAATTGTAAACTATTTCTGGCTTTGAAACCTCGTTCTTCTGGTGACCCAGTTCAACAGGTTAGGATCGTCATTTCTTTTTTGCGCGGCGATCCTCAGGACTGGGCGTTTTCTCTTGCGTCAGGAGATCCTGCATTGAGTAATATTGATGCGTTTTTCCTGGCGCTTGGGTTGCTGTACGATGAGCCTAATTCAGTGGATCAGGCAGAAAAGAATTTGCTGGCTCTTTGTCAGGCTCAGGATGAGATAGAGGTATATTGTCAGAAATTTAGAAAGTGGTCAGTGCTCACTCAATGGAATGAATCTGCGCTGGCAGCTATATTCAGAAAGGGTCTCTCTGAAGCCCTTAAGGATGTTATGGTGGGATTTCCTATGCCTGCTGGTTTGAATGAGTCTATGTCTTTGGCCATTCAGATCGGTCGACGCTTGCGTGAGCGTAAATCTGTGCACCATTTGGCGGTATTACCTGAGCTTAAACCTGAGCCTATGCAATGTGATAGGACCTTGACCAGAGTTGAACGGCAAGAGCACAGACGTCTGAATCGTTTGTGTTTCTACTGTGGTGATTCCACTCATGCTATCTCTGATTGTCCTAAGCGCACTAACGGTTCGCTAGGTCTGCCACCATTGGTACAGTACAGTCAAAATTTCTTCTGTCCGTTACCTTGATCTGCTCTTTGTCATCGTATTCTGTCATGGCATTTGTGGATTCAGGCGCTGCCCTGAATTTGATGGACTTGGAATATGCTAAGCGTTGTGGGTTTTTCTTGGAGCCCTTGCAGTGTCCTATTCCATTGAGAGGAATTGATGCTACGCCTTTGGCCAAGAATAAGCCTCAATACTGGACCCAGCTGACCATGTGCATGGCTCCTGCACATCAGGAGGTTATTTGCTTTCTGGTGTTGCATAATCTGCATGATGTGGTTGTGTTGGGGTTGCCATGGCTACAAGCCCATAATCCAGTATTGGATTGGAAATCCATGTCGGTGTCCAGCTGGGGTTGTCAGGGGGTACATGGTGATGTTCCATTTCTGTCAATTTCGTCTTCCACCCCTTCTGAGGTCCCAGAGTTCTTGTCTGATTACCGGGATGTATTTGATGAGCCCAAGTCTGATACCCTACCTCCGCATAGGGATTGTGATTGTGCTATCAATTTGATTCCTGGTAGTAAATTCCCAAAAGGTCGATTGTTTAATTTATCCGTACCTGAGCACACCGCTATGCGCAGTTATGTGAAGGAATCCCTGGAGAAGGGGCATATTCGCCCGTCATCGTCGCCATTAGGAGCTGGGTTCTTTTTTGTAGCCAAGAAGGATGGTTCGCTGAGACCTTGTATTGATTACCGCCTTCTTAATAAGATCACGGTTAAATTTCAGTACCCCTTGCCATTGTTGTCTGATCTGTTTGCTCGGATTAAGGGGGCTAGTTGGTTCACAAAGATAGATCTTCGTGGTGCGTATAATCTGGTGCGAATTAAGCAAGGCGATGAATGGAAAACTGCATTTAATACGCCCGAGGGTCATTTTGAGTATCTTGTGATGCCGTTCGGACTTGCCAATGCTCCATCAGTGTTTCAGTCCTTTATGCATGACATCTTCCGAGAGTACCTGGATAAATTCCTGATTGTGTACTTGGATGACATTTTGATCTTCTCGGATGATTGGGAGTCTCATGTGAAGCAGGTCAGAACGGTTTTTCAGGTCCTGCGTGCTAATTCTTTGTTTGTGAAGGGATCAAAATGTCTCTTTGGTGTGCAGAAGGTTTCATTTTTGGGGTTCATCTTTTCCCCTTCTACTATCGAGATGGATCCTGTTAAGGTCCAAGCCATCCATGATTGGACTCAGCCGACATCTCTGAAAAGTCTGCAAAAGTTCCTGGGCTTTGCTAATTTTTATCGTCGCTTCATCTGCAATTTTTCTAGTATTGCTAAACCATTGACCGATTTGACCAAGAAGGGTGCTGATGTGGTCAATTGGTCTTCTGCTGCTGTGGAAGCCTTTCAAGAGTTGAAGCGTCGTTTTTCTTCTGCCCCTGTGTTGTGTCAACCAGATGTTTCTCTTCCGTTCCAGGTCGAGGTTGATGCTTCTGAGATTGGAGCAGGGGCTGTTTTGTCGCAGAGAGGTTCTGATTGCTCAGTGATGAAACCATGCGCTTTCTTTTCCAGGAAGTTTTCGCCTGCTGAGCGAAATTATGATGTGGGCAACCGAGAGTTGCTGGCCATGAAGTGGGCATTCGAGGAGTGGCGTCATTGGCTTGAAGGAGCTAAGCATCGCGTGGTGGTATTGACTGATCATAAGAACTTGACTTATCTCGAGTCTGCCAAGCGGTTGAATCCTAGACAGGCTCGTTGGTCGCTGTTTTTTGCCCGGTTTGACTTTGTGATTTCGTACCTCCCGGGCTCTAAAAATGTGAAGGCGGATGCTCTGTATAGGAGTTTTGTGCCCGACTCTCCGGGTTTGTCTGAGCCGGCGGGTATCCTCAAGGAAGGAGTAATTGTGTCTGCCATCTCCCCTGATTTGCGGCGAGTGCTGCAAAAATTTCAGGCTAATAAACCTGATCGTTGTCCAGCGGAGAGACTGTTTGTCCCTGATAGGTGGACGAATAAGGTTATCTCTGAGGTTCATTGTTCGGTGTTGGCTGGTCATCCTGGAATCTTTGGTACCAGAGAGTTAGTGGCTAGATCCTTTTGGTGGCCATCTCTGTCGCGGGATGTGCGTACTTTTGTGCAGTCCTGTGGGATTTGTGCTCGGGCTAAGCCCTGCTGTTCTCGTGCCAGTGGGTTGCTTTTGCCCTTGCCGGTCCCGAAGAGGCCTTGGACACATATCTCTATGGATTTTATTTCAGATCTTCCCATTTCTCAAAAGATGTTAGTCATTTGGGTGGTCTGTGATCGCTTTTCTAAGATGGTCGATCTGGTACCCTTGTCTAAGTTGCCTTCCTCCTCTGATTTGGTGCCATTGTTCTTCCAGCATTTGGTTCGTTTGCATGGCATTCCAGAGAATATCGTTTCTTTCAGAGGTTCCCAGTTTGTTTCGAGGTTTTGGCGAGCCTTTTGTGGTAGGATGGGCATTGATTTGTCTTTTTCCTCGGCTTTCCATCCTCAGACTAATGGCCAGACCGAACGAACCAATCAGACCTTGGAAACATATCTGAGATGTTTTGTTTCTGCTGATCAGGATGACTGGGTGTCCTTTTTGCCTTTGGCTGAGTTCGCCCTTAACCCCTTACCGGCATCGGACGTACTATACCGTCCGATGCCGGCTCCCCTGCTTTGATGCAGGGCTCCGCGGTGAGCCTGCACCAAAGCCGGGACATGTCAGCTGTTTTGAACAGCTGACATGTGCCCGTAATAGGCGCGGGCAGAATCGCGATCTGCCCGCACCTATTAACTAGTTAAATGCCGCTGTCAAACGCAGACAGCGGCATTTAACTACCGCTTCCGGCCGGGCGGCCGGAAATGACGTCATCGCCGACCCCCGTCACATGATCGGGGGTCGGCGATGCTTGTATATTGTAACCATAGAGGTCCTTGAGACCTCTATGGTTACTGATTGCCCGTCGCTGTGAGCGCCACCCTGTGGTCGGCGCTCACAGCACACGTGCAATTCTGCTACATAGCAGCGATCAGCAGATCGCTGCTATGTAGCAGAGCCGATCGGGTTGTGCCTGCTTCTAGCCTCTCATGGAGGCTATTGAAGCATGGCAAAAGTAAAAAAAAAAAGTTTAAAAAAATGTGAAAAAAATAAAAAAAACATAAAAGTTTAAATCACCCCCCTTTCGCCCCAATCAAAATAAATCAATAAAAAAAATATCAAATCTACGTATATTTGGTATCGCCGCGCTCAGAATCGCCCGATCTATCAAATAAAAAAAAGTATTAACCTGATCGCTAAACAGCGTAGCGGGAAAAAAACTCGAAACGCCAGAATTACGTTTTTTTGGTCGCAGCGACATTGCATTAAAATGCAATAACGGGCGATCAAAAGAACGTATCTGCACCGAAATACTATCATTAAAAATGTCATCTCGGCACGCAAAAAATAAGCCCTCAACCGACCCCAGATGATGAAAAATGAAGACGCTATGAGTATCGGAAAATGGCGCAATTTTTTTTTTTTTTTTTTAGCAAAGTTTGGAATTTTTTTTCACCACTTAGATAAAAAATAACCTAGTCATATTTGGTGTCTATGAACTCGTAATGACCTGGAGAATCATAATGGCAGGTCATTTTTAGCATTTAGTGAACCTAGCAAAAAAGCCAAACAAAAAACCAATGTGGGATTGCACTTTTTTTGCAATTTCACCGCACTTGGAATTTTTTCCCGTTTTCTAGTACACGACATGCTAAAACCAATGATGTCGTTCAAAAGTACAACTCATCCCGCAAAAAATAAGCCCTCACATGGCCAAATTGACGGACAAATAAAAAAGTTATGGCTCTGGGAAGGAGGGGAGCGAAAAACGAACACGGAAAAACGAAAAATCCCCCGGTCATGAAGGGGTTAATAACCGGGCCAGCTCGGCTACCTTGGTTTCGCCATTTTTCTGCAACTCTGGGTTCCATCCTCGTTTCTCTTCAGGACAGGTTGAGTCTTCGGACTGTCCTGGTGTGGATACTGTGGTGGACAGGTTGCAGCAGATTTGGACTCATGTAGTGGACAATTTGACCTTGTCCCAGGAGAGGGCTCAACGTTTTGCTAATCGCAGACGCTGTGCGGGTCCCCGACTTCGTGTTGGGGATCTGGTTTGGTTATCTTCTTGTCATATTCCTATGAAGGTTACCTCTCCTAAGTTTAAACCTCATTTTATTGGTCCGTATAGGATTTCTGAGGTTCTTAATCCTGTGTCTTTTCATCTGACCCTTCCAGATTCTTTTTCCATACATAAGTATTCCATAGGTCGTTGTTGCGGAGATACGTGGCACCTATGGTTCCATCTGTTGACCCTCCTGCCCCGGTTTTGGTGGAGGGGGAGTTGGAGTATTTTGTGGAGAAGATTTTGGATTCTCGTGTTTCAAGACGGAAACTCCAGTATTTGGTTAAATGGAAGGGTTATGCTCAGGAAGATAATTCCTGGGTTTTTGCCTCTGATGTCCATGCTCCCGATCTTGTTCGTGCCTTTCATGTGGCTCATCCTGGTCGGCCTGGGGGCTCTGGTGAGGTTTCGGTGACCCCTCCTCAAGGGGGGGGTACTGTTGTGATTTCTATTGCAGAGCTCCCTCCTGTGGTCACAAGTGGTACTTCGGCTGATTCTCTCTGGGATCTTCCGTTTGTGGAGGAAAGTGGTACTGCAGCTTCTGAGTTTCCTCCCTCAGGTGATCTGGTGAGCTCGTTAGCTTCTTCTCTACTTAACTCCACCTGATGCTTTGATCCATGCTTCCTGTCAATGTTCCAGTGTTGGACTGGTTTTTTCCCTGGATCATTCCTGTGGCCTGCTGCTCTGCAAAGCTAAGTTTTGCTTTTGTTATTTTGTTGCTATTTTTCAGTCCAGCTTGCTTTATTGGTGTTTTTCTCGCCTGCTGGAAGCTCTGAGACGCAGAGGGACGACCTCCGTACCGTTAGTCGGTGCGGAGGGTCTTTTTGTCCCCTCTGCGTGGTTAATTATAGGTTTTTGTGCTGACCGCAAAGTTATCTTCCCTATCCTCGTTCTATTCAGCTAGTCGGGCCTCACTTTGCTAAATCTGTTTCATCTCTATGTTTGTGTTTTCATCTTACTCACAGTCATTATATGTGGGGGGCTGCCTTTTCCTTTGGGGAATTTCTCTAAGGCAAGGTAGGATTATTTTTCTATCTTCAGGCCTAGCTAGTTTCTCAGGCTGTGACGAGGCGCCTAGGTTCTGGTCAGGAGCGCTCCACGGCTACCTTTAGTGTGGTTGGATAGGATCAGGGATTGCGGTCTGCAGAGTTCCCACGTCTCAGAGCTCGTTCTATTATTTTGGGTGTTTGTCAGACCACTGTATGTGTTCTGACCGCTATGTCCATTGTGGTACTGAATTGCCTTCAAATCAGTTTTCATAACACCATTGTCTTCTGTCCGTGTGTCACTAAAGGTTCTATAGAGCAGTGACATCACCCGATGTCACTGTTCTATAGGGGAGATCGTCGTGGGACACTCATTAATAATTGGACTACGGCGGACTGGTAGTATACGGTTTATTATTTTACATTTTTTGCAGGCGCTGAAGTATGGTAAGTATGGTTAAATGAAGAAGTTTTAATACTTTTTTCCTAATGTGTGTTTTATTAACCCTTTACTAGTATTGGATTAATAATGGATAGGCGTCTTAATGACGCCTCTCCATTTTTAACCCGGCTTAATGTCACCTTACAATAGCAAGGTGACATTAACCCCTTATTACTCCATATCCCACCACTACACGGGAGTGGGAAGAGAGGGGCTAAGTGCCAGAATTGGCACATCTTACAGATGCGACATTACGGGGGAGGCTGCGGACTGATATTTGTAGCCGGGGGGGGGAAATATTCATTGCTCCTCTCTAGGCTATAAATATCAGCCTTTCTGGCTATAAAATATAGGGGGACCCCACGTCATTTTTTTGGGGTGTCCCCCTATTTTAATAGCCAGTAAGGCTATGCAGACAGCTGCAGGCTGATATTCATAGCAGGCTACAATTATTGACCCCCGGCCGTCGGCTTTCCCCCACTGGCACAGAAAATTGCGCGGGAGCCCACGCCATTTTTTTCCATTTTTTAAAAGAATTAAACGCTCATTAAGGCCCGACGAACGTTGTGAAATTTGTGCACAACGTGAGCAGCAGATGCAGTTTTTCAACTGACGTGGGGTCTTCCTATATTTTATAGCCGGAAAGGCTACCCTTGATATTCATAGCCTAGAGAGGGGCCATGGATATTGGCCCCCCGGCTACAAATACCAGTCCGCAGCCGCCCCAGAAATGGCACATCAGGCCGCACAGACCCCTGGCAGGCCGCACAGACCCCCGAGAGGCCCGTACAGACCCCCGGCAGGCCGCACAGACCCCCAGCAAGCTGCACAGACCCCCGAGAGGCCCGTACAGACCCCCGAAAGGCTGCACAGATCCCCGGTAGGCCGCACAGACCCCTGAGAGACCCATACAGACCCCCAGCAGGCTGCACAGACCCCCGGCAGGCCGCACAGACCCCTGAGATGCCCGTACAGACCCCAGGCAGGCCGCACAGATCCCCGGCAGGCTGCACAGACCCCCGAGAGGCCCGTACAGACCCTCGGCAGGCCCGCCCAGACCCCCATGGTCTCACACAGACACGCAGTCTCCGCCCATTCACCGCCCACACTCTCCCTCCCTCTGGAACTGGATGTACAAGGAAAGAAAGGGCTTATTTTCATTCCAATATTTGTGTCCCATTGAGTTGCTTTGGTTTCCGGTATTGATATCGGCGATATCCGATATTTTTGGGATATCGGCCGATACAATCCGATCCTGATATTTCCGAATATTGGAAGGTATCGCTCAACACTATTCAGGACACTAGATGCACATATACCATGGGACCTCACTAGGGTTGAGCGACTTTTCATTTTTTGAGATCAAGTCGGGTTTCGCGAAACCCGACTTTCTCAAAAGTCGGGTCGAGTGAAATCGGCCGATCTTATTAAAAAGTCGGGGTCGGGGATCGGCCGAAACACGAAACCCAATGCAAAGTCAATGAAGAATTTTGCTTTTTTATATTTGCTTCAGCGCGATATAGCAGAAAAGCCGGTATTTCAATTGCCGGCTTTTCATTTCTCCTGCCTAAACCCAACATGATATGAGACATGGTTTACATACAGTAAACCATGTCATATCCCCCTTTTTTTGCATATTACACACTACTAATGTTAGTAGTGCAAAATTTTGGCGCTCTAGCTATTAAATGTAAGCGTTAAATCGCGGAAAAAATTGGCGTGGGCATCCACGCAATTTTCTCCGCCAGAGTAGTAAAGCCAGTGACTGAGGGCAGATATTAATAGCCTGGAGAGGGTCCATGGTTATTGCCCCCCCCCCTGGCTAAAAACATCTGCCCCCAGCCACCCCAGAAAAGGCACATCTGTAAGATGCGCCTATTCTGGCACTTGGCCACTCTCTTCCCATTCCTGTGTAGGGGTGGGATATGGGGTAATGAAGGATTAATGTCACCTTGCTATTGTAAGGTGAAATTTAGCCAGATTAATAATGGAGAGGCGTCAATTCTGACACCTATCCATTATTAATCCAATTGTATGAAAGGGTTAAAAAAACCACACACACATTATTAAAAAGTATTTTAATGAAATAAACATGACCCTGGTAATGTCGAGCGATTGGGGTAAAGGGGAAACCACCCCACCCCACCCAACATTGCACATACCTCAGGTTGCAAACCCCATTGCCCACCAATAACACACATACAACATATTCTTTGGAATAATATCGGCCACAGCAGCCTTTTTATTTATTTAACATAAAAACAAACATTGAATGTATAAAAACACCAATCATTAAAACTGTGAAGGAGTCCTTGGAGCTCCCAAGAATCTGGTGATCAACACAGCATAGCGTGACTTATCCAAACCAAAATTACTCCCAGCCGTTACCCTACTGGCTCGGGAGCACCAAAGAACCCCAGAGGGTTAACTGTTCACGCTAATATTCCAGGGGAACCGACCACCCCTGCCGGAACCCCCACCCCAGTCACCAGATCCAAAACCAATTGACCTTTAAATACAGAGGAGCCATCAGCCAATGGCTCCCCCAACCCAATTTCCACCAACTCCAAGGACTCCCCCCAGCCACCACAATGAGGGTCTTTGAACACCTCAAAGGCCCGAGACCCCACCAGAACGAAACGCTATGGCCTTCTCCACACCTTCTTGCAATCCCAGAACCCAGAAATCCATTCCGACTGCATTCAGATGCACACCATCGGCCAACCAAAAGGCCCCATCTCCTTTCTCCAATTCAAAATGCCGTACGGCAACTCCACCATTCCATACAACAAAAGCAGACACCGCTCTGTTTACCTTAATTCTTGCTTTGTTAAGCTTGTCCAAAGACCGCATGTTCCGCCAACGCTTCCGCGGCAATATCTCGGACCAAACCACTGCCAAACCCGGATATAAAAGCCATACCCGAAGCAAATCCTGCTTAATATCCCTGATTAATTCTCTAAAGGGTCTCGCCCCCAAATCATTGCCCCCCACATGCAACACCAAAATATCAGGTGACTTATCCAAAATAACCGCCTTGTGGATTTCCTTCAGCACCCTGTTCCAGACCATGCCCCTAAATCCAATCCATCGAACCACCGCCACCGACCGATCGAATCCCAGTTGTCTACCCTCCGACCGCACGTCCGCTCTCAGGGCTCCCCAATGGACATAAGAATGGCCGAAAATCCACACAAGCAGTAGGGGGGGATCTGAAAAATACAAACACATGCAGTTAGACCAACGCTAAGACGATCCAAACGCCAACACTGATGCCACCCAGCACCCTACAATCCATTCCTAACGTAACTGCGATATCTATTAGACTTCCATCGAAAATGCGCTTGATGACCTCGGAGTCCAAACCACCTTCCGCTGCAGCAGTTGCTGCCCCAATCCGAAACGAATGAGGAGCAAATCGAGAGTCATCTAAACCTAGGGCTCTAATCGCCCTTTTGAAAACCATATGAAACTGATATCGCGACAGTGAGGAACCATCCCCGTGGCAAAGTAACGAACCCACCCGGGACGGACCCCGCCCCCAAAAAACTCTCAAACAATCAACTGGGCACATTCTTGAATCACTAACTGAGCCAAGCACAATCTTCTTACCTTGACCCACCTGATCCGTCTTAGAGCGACGTAACCAAAACTCCACACGCCCGTCATACAAAATTACGTCACGTGCCAAAATGCCCCCCACTACTCTCTTATTGGGAGACACTAACTCTCCAATTCTCATAGCGCCGAAAAAGGCAAAAGAAAACGCCAGTCTGAACAGACAGTGTTCAAAATCCGACTCACAACACTCCCCTAACACCTCGCCTAACAGCTCCAACATCACGAAAGACACTGGACGCCAAGAATCCAAACGATTATACTGTCTACGGAAACCTTTAACTGCCTGCTTTACCAAGAACACTTTTGATAAATCCCGCTGTCCTCTTAGCTTAAAACCAAAAGCTAGAGCAGCTAACAGACGCGACGCTTTGGACCAAGACCAACCTTCAGAAAACCCCCGACTCAACCATGACAACAAGACCCCCACCTGCCCATCAGGATCACCCGCACCCTGATGAAAAGACAACTCTTTTTCCCATAACAACCAAGCCGCCTGATAAGCCTCCCATGTCTTGGGAGCCAACGATGATCTTATCAGATCTTCTGCATCCCGGATACCACAAGCCAAAGTTCCGCCGGGCATTCCAAACCGCTGCTCTCTGCTTCTGGAGCCAAGGACCGAAAACGGTCGAACTGAAAACGAGAAAGAGAGTCAGCTATTGAATTACACACCCCAGGCACATGAGTCGCTGTAACCTGAGAATTCAATTCCAAACAACGAAGGACCAGCTGTCTTAACACTTTTACAACCGGAGGTGACGATGCAGTGAGACCATTCACCGCGCAAACCACCCCCATATTATCACAGTTGAAACGAATGCACCTGTTACGGAATTCCTGCTTCCACAAATGAACTGCTACCAGGATAGGAAAAATTTCCAATAACGCAACATTACGCACCAACCCTTCCGAAAACCATTCCGCAGGCCAGGGTGCCGCACACCACTGACCTCGAAAGTACGCTCCGAAACCACTGCTGCCAGCCGCGTCCATGAACAAATCCAACGACTCATTGCCCACTACCTCTTCCATCACCAACGAATGACAATTGTAAGTTTCCAAAAATGTGCTCCAAACGGCCAAATCCTCCTTTAAATCCGCTGACAACCGAACAAAATGATGCGGGGCACGAACACCTGCTGTAGCACTTGCCAGCCGTCTAGAGAAAACTCTCCCCATCGACATCACCCTACACGCAAAATTGAGTTTTCCCAACAATGACTGCAGATCCCGCAATGTCAATTTTTTCACACGACGCGCCCTAGCCAAATCCTGGCGAAGTCCTTCAATCTTCTCCACCGGAAGCCGGAACTCCCAAGCCACAGTATCTATGACAATGCCCAAAAAACTCAAGCAAGTGCACGGGCCTTCCGTTTTACCAGGAGCCAACGGCACCCCAAACCGCTCCGCCACCCATTCCACTGCCTTCAAAAGCCTATTGCAACGATCAGACCCAGCCGGGCCCACACACAAGAAATCATCCAGATAGTGTATCACCAAATCACAATCTGAAACGTCCTTAATTGCCCATTCCAGAAACGAATTGAAAGTTTCAAACAATGCACACTATAACGAGCAACCCCTGGGCAAACATCGATCCACAAAAAACCCCCCTTCCACAAAAACAACCAAGAAGTCTTACGCTATCTGGATGAACAGGCAGTAACCTGAATGCTGCCTCAATATCCGTTTTTGCCAACAGCGCCCCCTTTCCGAACTTGCAAACCCACCCAATGGCTTCATCAAATGATGCGTATACCACCGAGCAAAGCTCAGGAGCAATACCATCGTTAACCGATAATCCCTGCGGGTAAGACAGGTGGTGAATGAGCCGAAACTTGCCCACCTCTTTCTTAGGGACCACACCCAGAGGGGAGACTACTAAATCCTCAAACGGCGGAGGCGAAAACGGGCCAGACATCCTCCCTAGAGCCACCTCCTTGTTCAATTTCTCCGAAACAATCTCCTTATGAACCAAAGCCGAATGTAAATTCTTAAGAACCCGAGGCACCTCAAACGACGGAGCCGGGATAACAAAACCAACCTGGAAACCACTGAATATCAAATCTGCCGCCTCCCTCTCAGGATATCTACTTAGATAGGGGGCCATCCTTTCCAGCCTCACCGGCGTCACCCCCATAGGAATTCCCTGCCCCTGACTTTGACTTGCCTTTTTTAAAGCATTTTGAGGCCCCGTGTGTGGCGCCATTGCAATGGGAGCACAAATGCTTAAATTTGCAATTAACCCCGAATTTACACTGTCCGTCATTGTACTGCCAACACAAACCTGCCTTATGCCCCCCTGACTGGCCAGACTGGCCTGACGCCCCTGCAATGCTGGACTGATTACCTTGACCGGAAGATCCGGCCCCCCCTTGAAAGGAATGACCGAATTTATACTGCGCCATCACGCGCAGCCACAGCCCTATGTCCTTTTGTTCCCAACGCAATGTCGGCCGAATCGCTTTACGCTGACGAAATTGTTTGTCATACCTCAACCAAGCCTGCCCCCCATACACTCTGTGAGCTTCCCCAATAGAGTCCATGTAACAGAACAGGCCCGAACAATTCTCCGGCGCCTTTTCCCCAATCACACTAGCCAAAATAGCAAAGGCTTGCAGCCAGTTAACAAAAGTCTGAGGAATTAAACGCCATCTGCGCTTTTCCTCCTCCTCCTTCTTACTGTCCTCTTTCTTCCCTTTATCCAGGTTAAATTTTTCAAGGGGAAGCAACGAAAAAATCTCCACATACTCATCTTTTACAATTTTTTCTCTCACCTCTTTTTTAAGGTGCGCCCCCAAGGGGCCCTCAAAACAGACATATACCTCCCCATGGGCCCTATCATCCAAGTGTATACGGCATTCTTTCTCCTTCTCCGTCTGCACTGAAACCGGCGCCACAGGGCTAACCGCTACCTCCCTCGGTCCCATACCCACACCGCCAGCACTTATCCATGCCGCCAAATGCCTCTGATCATTCATGCCCATCTCCAACCTTGCCAATAAATCCCTCACATTCTCCAAAAGCGCACTTACCCCCCCTGTATCCCCTGCACTCGGGCCCACGGCCCCAAAAACAGACCCTCCATCGCCTTGCAGACCCCGAACCACTGGCATGGATAACAATTGAGCAGATAGTGAAGACAAAGACGCACACTCACCAGGCTACGAAGGAGCTGTGATCCCTCCAGCCAGAGTACCAGGGTCCTGCCGACTCCGTCCCGAGGCAAACGATCCATAAAAGGGGGATGCCGAGCTGGGCCACTGGCTTGAATCCAGCTGTGATCCCTGCGACACTCCAGTAGTTGGGGGTGTAGGATCTGGTGCCAGCCGCCCTCCAAATGACTGCACCGACGAAGTTGCGGAGCCACCAACCGGCCCTGGTGAAAACGCCATCCCATCCTGCACTCCGGGCGCAGGAGAGAGTCCTGCTGCAGTAAATGGGGCCGGCCTCAGTGCCTGAGACCCAAAGCCGCCCGTTCCGAAACCACCGCTCTGCGTAGTCACCGGTGACGCTGAGGCAGGCCGCGCGGCCGGGACATCACCGCTGCGGCCCCCCGTCGCACGAGTCCTTCCACGCTGCCCTGCTCGCACAGGCTCCGCCCCCACAGCGCTGCGAGGCGGAGGCCTAGCAGCCGAAGATGGACCCCTTGTGGCTAATGGATTCCTCCCAGGCCGGGGCCCTGTTGTGAATTCTGTTGTCAAGCTCCCTCCTGTGGTCATGAATGGTACTTCGGCTGGTTCTGTCCATGGGCTTCCTCTGGTGGTTTTGAGTGGGGCTGCGGCTTATGAGTTTCCTTCCACAGATGACGAGGTTAATTCGTTAGCTGGCTGCTCTATTTAACTCCACTTAGATCTTTGCTCCATGCCACCTGTCAATGTTCCAGTATTGGTCTAGTTCACTCCTGGATCGTTCTTGTGACCTGTCTTCCCAGCAGAAGCTAAGTTCCTGCTTGTTTTTCTGTAGTTTGCTATTTTTCTGTCCAGCTTGCTATTTTGATTTTTGTCTTGCTTGCTGGAAGCTCTGGGACGCAGAGGGAGCGCCTCCACACCGTGAGTCGGTGCGGATGGTCTTTTGCGCCCTCTGCGTGGTCTTTTTGTAGTTTTTTGTGCTGACCGCAAAGTTACCTTTCCTATCCTCAGTCTGTTCAGTAAGTCGGGCCTCACTTTGCTAAATCTACTTCATCTCTGTGTTTGTATTTTCATCTTTACTCACAGTCATTATATGTAGGGGGCTGCCTTTTCCTTTGGGGAATTTCTCTGAGGCAAGGTAGGCTATATTTTTCTATCTTCAGGGCTAGCTAGTTCCTTAGGCTGTGTCGAGTTGCATAGGGAGCATTAGGAGCAATCCACGGCTATTTCTAGTGTGGTGTGATAGGATTAGGGATTGCGGTCAGCAGAGTTCCCACGTCTCAGAGCTCGTCCTGTATTATTTGGAACTATCAGGTCTTTCCGTGTGCTCTTAACCACCAGGTCCATTATTGTCCTAACCACCAGGTCATAACAGTACAGGTGGCCCAAAGTACTAATGCATCTCAATAAAGGGATAAGAGAAGTTCTGAGACCATTTTTTTTTCTTTGCAGTATGTTTTGTCTCTCTTTTCCCCTTTACCTCTAGGTGGTTCAGGATACAGGTGTAAATATGGACATTCAAGGTCTGTCCTCTTGTATGAATAATCTGACTGCAAGGGTACAAAACATTCAAGATTTTGTGGTTCAGAATCCGATGTTAGAGCCTAGGATTCCAATTCCTGATTTGTTTTTTGGGGATAGATCTAAGTTTCAGAATTTCAAAAATAATTGTAAATTGTTTCTTGCTTTGAAACCTCGCTCCTCAGGTGACCCTGTTCAACAAGTGAAAATCATTATTTCTTTGTTACGTGGCGACCCTCATGACTGGGCATTTTCCATTGCGCCAGGAGATCCGGCATTGCGTGATGTTGATGCGTTTTTTCTGGCGCTCGGATTGCTTTATGATGAACCAAATTCAGTGGATTAGGCAGAGAAAATCTTGCTGGCTCTGTGTCTGTTGTGAATTCTGTGGCAGAGCTCCCTCCTGTGGTCACAAGTGGTACTTCGGCTGATTCTCTCTGTGAGCTTCTGTTGGTGGAGGGAAGTGGTACTGCGGCTTCTGAGTTTCCTCCCTCAGGTGATCTGGTGAGGTCGTTAGGTGCTTCTCCACTTAACTCCACCTAATGCTTTGATCCTGGCTTCCTGTCAATGTTCCAGTGTTGGACTTGCTTTTCCCTGGATCATTCCTGTGGCCTGCTGCTCTGCATAGCTAAGTTCTTCTTTGCTATTTGTTTGCTATTTTTTCTGTCCAGCTTGTTTAATTTGTTGCTGGAAGCTCTGGGACGCAAAGGGTGTACCTCCGTGCCGTTAGTTCGGTACGGAGGGTCTTTTTGCCCCCTTTGCGTGGTTTTCTTTAGGGTTTTGTGTAGACCACAAAGTTACCTTTTCTATCCTCGATCTGTTAAGAAAGTCGGGCCTCACTTTGCTGAAACTATTTCATCTCTACGTTTGTCTTTTCATCTTAACTCACAGTCATTATATGTGGGGGGCTGCCTTTTCCTTTGGGGTATTTCTCTGAGGCAAGGTAGGCTTATTTTCTATCTTCAGGCTAGTTAGTTTCTCAGGCTGTGCCGAGTTGCATAGGCAGAGTTAGGCGCAATCCACGGCTGCCTCTAGTGTTGTTTGGAGAGGATTAGGGATTGCGGTCTGCAGAGTTCCCACGTCTCAGAGCTCGTTCTATGATTTTGGGTTATTGTCAGATCACTGTATGTGCTCTGACCGCTATGTCAATTGTAGTACTGAATTGCCTTTCATAACAGTACAGGAAGCCAAAAGTACTAATGATTCTCAATAGAGGGAAAAAAGAAGTTCTGAGACCATTTTTTTTTCTTTGCACTGTGTTTTGCTTTTTTTTCCCCTAGACATTTGGGTGGTTCAGTACACAGGTGTAGCGATGGACATTAGAAGTCTGTCTTCATTTGTGGATCAGCTCTCGGCAAGAGTACAAAAGATTCAAGACACTATTGATCAGAAAGCTATGTTGGAACCAAGAATTCCTATTCCTGATTTGTTTTTTGGAGATAGAACTAAGTTTCTGAGTTTCAAAAATAATTGTAAATTATTTCTGGCCTTGAAACCTCGCTCCTCTGGTGATCCAGTTCAACAGGTTTTGATTGTTATTTCTTTTTTGCGCGGCGACCCTCAGGACTGGGCATTTTCTCTTGTGCCAGGAGATCCTGCATTGAGTAATATCAATGCGTTTTTCCTGGCGCTCGGATTGCTGTACGATGAGCCTAATTCAGTGGATCAGGCAGAAAAGAATTTGCTGGCTCTTTGTCAGGGTCAGGATGAGATAGAGGTATATTGTCAGAAATTTAGAAAGTGGTCCGTGCTCACTCAATGGAATGAATCTTCGCTGGCAGCTATGTTCAGAAAGGGTCTCTCTGAAGCCCTTAAGGATGTCATGGTGGGATTTCCTATGCCTGCTGGTTTGAATGAGTCTATGTCTTTGGCCATTCAGATCGGTTGACGCTTGCGTGAGCGTAAATCTGTGCACCATTTGGCGGTATTACCTGAGCTTAAACCTGAGCCTATGCAGTGCGATAGGACTTTCACCAGAGTTAAACGGCAAGAACACAGACGTCTGAATGGGCTGTGTTTCTACTGTGGTGATTCCACTCATGCTACCTCTGATTGTCCTAAGCGCACTAAGCGGTTCGCTAGGTCTGCCACCATTGGTACGGTACAGTCAAAATTTCTTCTGTCCGTTACCTTGATCTGCTCTTTGTCATCGTATTCTGTCATGGCATTTGTGGATTCAGGCGCTGCCCTGAATTTGATGGACTTGGAGTATGCTAAACGTTGTGGGTTTCTCTTAGAGCCCTTGCAGTGTCCTATTCCATTGAGAGGAATTGATGCCACGCCTTTGGCCAAGAATAAGCCTCAATACTGGACCCAGCTGACTATGTGCATGGCTCCTGCACATCAGGAGGTTATTCGCTTTCTGGTGTTGCATAATCTGCATGATGTGGTCGTGTTGGGGTTGCCATGGCTACAAGCCCATAATCCAGTATTAGATTGGAAATCCATGTCGGTGTCCAGCTGGGGTTGTCAGGGGGTACATGGTGATGTTCCATTTCTGTCAATTTCGTCATCCACCCCTTCTGAGGTTCCAGAGTTCTTGTCTGATTACCGGGATGTATTTGATGAGCCCAAGTCCGATGCCTTACCTCCGCATAGGGATTGTGATTGTGCTATCAATTTGATTCCTGGTAGTAAATTCCCAAAAGGTCGACTGTTTAATTTATCCGTGCCTGAGCACGCCGCTATGCGCAGTTATGTGAAGGAATCCCTGGAGAAGGGGCATATTCGCCCGTCATCGTCACCATTAGGAGCAGGGTTCTTTTTTGTAGCCAAGAAGGATGGTTCGCTGAGACCTTGTATAGATTACCGCCTTCTAAATAAGATCACGGTTAAATTTCAGTACCCCTTGCCATTGTTATCTGATTTGTTTGCTCGGAGTAAGGGGGCTAGTTGGTTCACCAAGATAGATCTTCGTGGTGCGTATAATCTGGTGCGAATCAGGCGAGGAGATGAATGGAAAACTGCATTTAATACGCCCGAGGGTCATTTTGAGTATCTAGTGATGCCATTCGGACTTGCCAATGCTCCATCAGTGTTTCAGTCCTTTATGCATGACATCTTCCGAGAGTACCTGGATAAATTCCTGATTGTGTACTTGGATGACATTTTGATCTTCTCGGATGATTGGGAGTCTCATGTGAAGCAGGTCAGAACAGTTTTTCAGGTCCTGCGTGCTAATTCTTTGTTTGTGAAGGGATCAAAGTGTCTCTTTGGTGTGCAGAAGGTTTCATTTTTGGGGTTCATCTTTTCCCCTTCTACTATCGAGATGGATCCTGTTAAGGTCCAAGCCATCCATGATTGGACTCAGCCGACATCTCTGAAAAGTCTACAAAAGTTCCTGGGCTTTGCTAATTTTTATCGTCGCTTCATCTGCAATTTTTCTAGTATTGCCAAACCATTGACCGATTTGACCAAGAAGGGTGCTGATTTGGTCAATTGGTCTTCTGCTGCTGTGGAAGCTTTTCAAGACTTGAAGTGTCGTTTTTCTTCTGTCCCTGTGTTGTGTCAACCAGATGTTTCTCTTCCGTTCCAGGTCGAGGTTGATGCTTCTGAGATTGGAGCAGGGGCTGTTTTGTCACAGAGAGGTTCTGATTGCTCAGTGATGAAACCATGCGCTTTTTTTTCCAGGAAGTTTTCGCCTGCTGAGCGAAATTATGATGTGGGCAACCGAGAGTTGCTGGCCATGAAGTGGGCATTCGAGGAGTGGCGTCATTGGCTTGAAGGAGCTAAGCATCGCGTGGTGGTATTGACTGATCATAAGAACTTGACTTATCTTGAGTCTGCTAAGCGGTTGAATCCTAGACAGGCTCGTTGGTCGCTGTTTTTTGCCCGTTTTGACTTTGTGATTTCGTACCTTCCGGGCTCTAAAAATGTGAAGGCGGATGCTCTGTTTAGGAGTTTTGTGCCCGACTCTCCGGGTTTGTCTGAGCCGGCGGAAATCCTCAAGGAAGGAGTAATTGTGTCTGCCATCTCCCCTGATTTGCGGCGGGTGCTGCAAAAATTTCAGGCTAATAAACCTGATCGTTGTCCAGCGGAGAGACTGTTTGTCCCTGATAGGTGGACCAATAAAGTTATCTCTGAGGTTCATTGTTCGGTGTTGGCTGGTCATCCTGGAATCTTTGGTACCAGAGAGTTGGTGGCTAGATCTTTTTGGTGGCCGTCTCTGTCGCGGAATGTGCGTGTTTTTGTGCAGTCCTGTGGGATTTGTGCTCGGGCTAAGCCCTGCTGTTCTCGTGCCAGTGGGTTGCTTTTGCCCTTGCCGGTCCCGAAGAGGCCTTGGACACATATCTCTATGGATTTTATTTCTGATCTTCCCGTTTCTCAAAAGATGTCAGTCATTTGGGTGGTCTGTGATCGCTTTTCTAAGATGGTCCATCTGGTACCCTTGTCTAAATTGCCTTCCTCCTCTGATTTGGTGCCATTGTTCTTCCAGCATGTGGTTCTTTTACATGGCATTCCAGAGAATATCGTTTCTGACAGAGGTTCCCAGTTTGTTTCTAGGTTTTGGCGAGCCTTTTGTGGTAGGATGGGCATTGACTTGTCTTTTTCCTCGGCTTTCCATCCTCAGACTAATGGCCAGACCGAACGAACCAATCAGACCTTGGAAACATATCTGAGATGCCTTGTTTCTGCCGATCAGGATGACTGGGTGTCCTTTTTGACTTTGGCTGAGTTCACCCTTAATAATCGGGCCAGCTCGGCTACCTTGGTTTCGCCATTTTTCTGCAATTCTGGGTTCCATCCTCGTTTCTCTTCAGGACAGGTTGAGTCTTCGGACTGTCCTGGTGTGGATACTGTGGTGGACAGGTTGCAGCAGATTTGGACTCATGTAGTGGACAATTTGACCTTGTCCCAGGAGAAGGCTCAACGTTTCGCTAATCGCAGACGCCGTGTGGGTCCCCGACTTCGTGTTGGGGATCTGGTTTGGTTATCTTCTCGTCATATTCCTATGAAGGTTACCTCTCCTAAGTTTAAACCTCGTTTCATTGGTCCATATAGGATTTCTGAGGTTCTTAATCCTGTGTCTTTTCGTCTGACCCTTCCAGATTCTTTTTCCATACATAACGTATTCCATAGGTCATTGTTGCGGAGATACGTGGCACCTATGGTTCCATCTGTTGATCCTCCTGCCCCGGTTTTGGTGGAGGGAGAATTGGAGTATATTGTGGAGAAGATTTTGGATTTTCGTGTTTCTAGACGGAAACTCCAGTATCTGGTTAAATGGAAGGGTTATGCTCAGGAAGATAATTCCTGGGTTTTTGCCTCTGATGTCCATGCTCCCGATCTTGTTTGTGCCTTTCATGTGGCTCATCCTGGTCGGCCTGGGGGCTCTGGTGAGGGTTCGGTGACCCCTCCTCAAGGGGGGGGTACTGTTGTGAATTCTGTGGCAGAGCTCCCTCCTGTGGTCACAAGTGGTACTTCGGCTGATTCTCTCTGTGAGCTTCTGTTGGTGGAGGGAAGTGGTACTGCGGCTTCTGAGTTTCCTCCCTCAGGTGATCTGGTGAGGTCGTTAGGTGCTTCTCCACTTAACTCCACCTAATGCTTTGATCCTGGCTTCCTGTCAATGTTCCAGTGTTGGACTTGCTTTTCCCTGGATCATTCCTGTGGCCTGCTGCTCTGCATAGCTAAGTTCTTCTTTGCTATTTGTTTGCTATTTTTTCTGTCCAGCTTGTTTAATTTGTTGCTGGAAGCTCTGGGACGCAAAGGGTGTACCTCCGTGCCGTTAGTTCGGTACGGAGGGTCTTTTTGCCCCCTTTGCGTGGTTTTCTTTAGGGTTTTGTGTAGACCACAAAGTTACCTTTTCTATCCTCGATCTGTTAAGAAAGTCGGGCCTCACTTTGCTGAAACTATTTCATCTCTACGTTTGTCTTTTCATCTTAACTCACAGTCATTATATGTGGGGGGCTGCCTTTTCCTTTGGGGTATTTCTCTGAGGCAAGGTAGGCTTATTTTCTATCTTCAGGCTAGTTAGTTTCTCAGGCTGTGCCGAGTTGCATAGGCAGAGTTAGGCGCAATCCACGGCTGCCTCTAGTGTTGTTTGGAGAGGATTAGGGATTGCGGTCTGCAGAGTTCCCACGTCTCAGAGCTCGTTCTATGATTTTGGGTTATTGTCAGATCACTGTATGTGCTCTGACCGCTATGTCAATTGTAGTACTGAATTGCCTTTCATAACAGTACAGGAAGCCAAAAGTACTAATGATTCTCAATAGAGGGAAAAAAGAAGTTCTGAGACCATTTTTTTTTCTTTGCACTGTGTTTTGCCTTTTTTTTCCCCTAGACATTTGGGTGGTTCAGTACACAGGTGTAGCGATGGACATTAGAAGTCTGTCTTCATTTGTGGATCAGCTCTCGGCAAGAGTACAAAAGATTCAAGACACTATTGATCAGAAAGCTATGTTGGAACCAAGAATTCCTATTCCTGATTTGTTTTTTGGAGATAGAACTAAGTTTCTGAGTTTCAAAAATAATTGTAAATTATTTCTGGCCTTGAAACCTCGCTCCTCTGGTGATCCAGTTCAACAGGTTTTGATTGTTATTTCTTTTTTGCGCGGCGACCCTCAGGACTGGGCATTTTCTCTTGTGCCAGGAGATCCTGCATTGAGTAATATCAATGCGTTTTTCCTGGCGCTCGGATTGCTGTACGATGAGCCTAATTCAGTGGATCAGGCAGAAAAGAATTTGCTGGCTCTTTGTCAGGGTCAGGATGAGATAGAGGTATATTGTCAGAAATTTAGAAAGTGGTCCGTGCTCACTCAATGGAATGAATCTTCGCTGGCAGCTATGTTCAGAAAGGGTCTCTCTGAAGCCCTTAAGGATGTCATGGTGGGATTTCCTATGCCTGCTGGTTTGAATGAGTCTATGTCTTTGGCCATTCAGATCGGTTGACGCTTGCGTGAGCGTAAATCTGTGCACCATTTGGCGGTATTACCTGAGCTTAAACCTGAGCCTATGCAGTGCGATAGGACTTTCACCAGAGTTAAACGGCAAGAACACAGACGTCTGAATGGGCTGTGTTTCTACTGTGGTGATTCCACTCATGCTACCTCTGATTGTCCTAAGCGCACTAAGCGGTTCGCTAGGTCTGCCACCATTGGTACGGTACAGTCAAAATTTCTTCTGTCCGTTACCTTGATCTGCTCTTTGTCATCGTATTCTGTCATGGCATTTGTGGATTCAGGCGCTGCCCTGAATTTGATGGACTTGGAGTATGCTAAACGTTGTGGGTTTCTCTTAGAGCCCTTGCAGTGTCCTATTCCATTGAGAGGAATTGATGCCACGCCTTTGGCCAAGAATAAGCCTCAATACTGGACCCAGCTGACTATGTGCATGGCTCCTGCACATCAGGAGGTTATTCGCTTTCTGGTGTTGCATAATCTGCATGATGTGGTCGTGTTGGGGTTGCCATGGCTACAAGCCCATAATCCAGTATTAGATTGGAAATCCATGTCGGTGTCCAGCTGGGGTTGTCAGGGGGTACATGGTGATGTTCCATTTCTGTCAATTTCGTCATCCACCCCTTCTGAGGTTCCAGAGTTTTTGTCTGATTACCGGGATGTATTTGATGAGCCCAAGTCCGATGCCTTACCTCCGCATAGGGATTGTGATTGTGCTATCAATTTGATTCCTGGTAGTAAATTCCCAAAAGGTCGACTGTTTAATTTATCAGTGCCTGAGCACGCCGCTATGCGCAGTTATGTGAAGGAATCCCTGGAGAAGGGGCATATTCGCCCGTCATCGTCACCATTAGGAGCAGGGTTCTTTTTTGTAGCCAAGAAGGATGGTTCGCTGAGACCTTGTATAGATTACCGCCTTCTAAATAAGATCACGGTTAAATTTCAGTACCCCTTGCCATTGTTATCTGATTTGTTTGCTCGGAGTAAGGGGGCTAGTTGGTTCACCAAGATAGATCTTCGTGGTGCGTATAATCTGGTGCGAATCAGGCGAGGAGATGAATGGAAAACTGCATTTAATACGCCCGAGGGTCATTTTGAGTATCTAGTGATGCCATTCGGACTTGCCAATGCTCCATCAGTGTTTCAGTCCTTTATGCATGACATCTTCCGAGAGTACCTGGATAAATTCCTGATTGTGTACTTGGATGACATTTTGATCTTCTCGGATGATTGGGAGTCTCATGTGAAGCAGGTCAGAACAGTTTTTCAGGTCCTGCGTGCTAATTCTTTGTTTGTGAAGGGATCAAAGTGTCTCTTTGGTGTGCAGAAGGTTTCATTTTTGGGGTTCATCTTTTCCCCTTCTACTATCGAGATGGATCCTGTTAAGGTCCAAGCCATCCATGATTGGACTCAGCCGACATCTCTGAAAAGTCTGCAAAAGTTCCTGGGCTTTGCTAATTTTTATCGTCGCTTCATCTGCAATTTTTCTAGTATTGCCAAACCATTGACCGATTTGACCAAGAAGGGTGCTGATTTGGTCAATTGGTCTTCTGCTGCTGTGGAAGCTTTTCAAGACTTGAAGTGTCGTTTTTCTTCTGTCCCTGTGTTGTGTCAACCAGATGTTTCTCTTCCGTTCCAGGTCGAGGTTGATGCTTCTGAGATTGGAGCAGGGGCTGTTTTGTCACAGAGAGGTTCTGATTGCTCAGTGATGAAACCATGCGCTTTTTTTTCCAGGAAGTTTTCGCCTGCTGAGCGAAATTATGATGTGGGCAACCGAGAGTTGCTGGCCATGAAGTGGGCATTCGAGGAGTGGCGTCATTGGCTTGAAGGAGCTAAGCATCGCGTGGTGGTATTGACTGATCATAAGAACTTGACTTATCTTGAGTCTGCTAAGCGGTTGAATCCTAGACAGGCTCGTTGGTCGCTGTTTTTTGCCCGTTTTGACTTTGTGATTTCGTACCTTCCGGGCTCTAAAAATGTGAAGGCGGATGCTCTGTTTAGGAGTTTTGTGCCCGACTCTCCGGGTTTGTCTGAGCCGGCGGAAATCCTCAAGGAAGGAGTAATTGTGTCTGCCATCTCCCCTGATTTGCGGCGGGTGCTGCAAAAATTTCAGGCTAATAAACCTGATCGTTGTCCAGCGGAGAGACTGTTTGTCCCTGATAGGTGGACCAATAAAGTTATCTCTGAGGTTCATTGTTCGGTGTTGGCTGGTCATCCTGGAATCTTTGGTACCAGAGAGTTGGTGGCTAGATCTTTTTGGTGGCCGTCTCTGTCGCGGGATGTGCGTGTTTTTGTGCAGTCCTGTGGGATTTGTGCTCGGGCTAAGCCCTGCTGTTCTCGTGCCAGTGGGTTGCTTTTGCCCTTGCCGGTCCCGAAGAGGCCTTGGACACATATCTCTATGGATTTTATTTCTGATCTTCCCGTTTCTCAAAAGATGTCAGTCATTTGGGTGGTCTGTGATCGCTTTTCTAAGATGGTCCATCTGGTACCCTTGTCTAAATTGCCTTCCTCCTCTGATTTGGTGCCATTGTTCTTCCAGCATGTGGTTCTTTTACATGGCATTCCAGAGAATATCGTTTCTGACAGAGGTTCCCAGTTTGTTTCTAGGTTTTGGCGAGCCTTTTGTGGTAGGATGGGCATTGACTTGTCTTTTTCCTCGGCTTTCCATCCTCAGACTAATGGCCAGACCGAACGAACCAATCAGACCTTGGAAACATATCTGAGATGCCTTGTTTCTGCCGATCAGGATGACTGGGTGTCCTTTTTGACTTTGGCTGAGTTCACCCTTAATAATCGGGCCAGCTCGGCTACCTTGGTTTCGCCATTTTTCTGCAATTCTGGGTTCCATCCTCGTTTCTCTTCAGGACAGGTTGAGTCTTCGGACTGTCCTGGTGTGGATACTGTGGTGGACAGGTTGCAGCAGATTTGGACTCATGTAGTGGACAATTTGACCTTGTCCCAGGAGAAGGCTCAACGTTTCGCTAATCGCAGACGCCGTGTGGGTCCCCGACTTCGTGTTGGGGATCTGGTTTGGTTATCTTCTCGTCATATTCCTATGAAGGTTACCTCTCCTAAGTTTAAACCTCGTTTCATTGGTCCATATAGGATTTCTGAGGTTCTTAATCCTGTGTCTTTTCGTCTGACCCTTCCAGATTCTTTTTCCATACATAACGTATTCCATAGGTCATTGTTGCGGAGATACGTGGCACCTATGGTTCCATCTGTTGATCCTCCTGCCCCGGTTTTGGTGGAGGGAGAATTGGAGTATATTGTGGAGAAGATTTTGGATTTTCGTGTTTCTAGACGGAAACTCCAGTATCTGGTTAAATGGAAGGGTTATGCTCAGGAAGATAATTCCTGGGTTTTTGCCTCTGATGTCCATGCTCCCGATCTTGTTTGTGCCTTTCATGTGGCTCATCCTGGTCGGCCTGGGGGCTCTGGTGAGGGTTCGGTGACCCCTCCTCAAGGGGGGGGTACTGTTGTGAATTCTGTGGCAGAGCTCCCTCCTGTGGTCACAAGTGGTACTTCGGCTGATTCTCTCTGTGAGCTTCTGTTGGTGGAGGGAAGTGGTACTGCGGCTTCTGAGTTTCCTCCCTCAGGTGATCTGGTGAGGTCGTTAGGTGCTTCTCCACTTAACTCCACCTAATGCTTTGATCCTGGCTTCCTGTCAATGTTCCAGTGTTGGACTTGCTTTTCCCTGGATCATTCCTGTGGCCTGCTGCTCTGCATAGCTAAGTTCTTCTTTGCTATTTGTTTGCTATTTTTTCTGTCCAGCTTGTTTAATTTGTTGCTGGAAGCTCTGGGACGCAAAGGGTGTACCTCCGTGCCGTTAGTTCGGTACGGAGGGTCTTTTTGCCCCCTTTGCGTGGTTTTCTTTAGGGTTTTGTGTAGACCACAAAGTTACCTTTTCTATCCTCGATCTGTTAAGAAAGTCGGGCCTCACTTTGCTGAATCTATTTCATCTCTATGTTTGTCTTTTCATCTTAACTCACAGTCATTATATGTGGGGGGCTGCCTTTTCCTTTGGGGTATTTCTCTGAGGCAAGGTAGGCTTATTTTCTATCTTCAGGCTAGTTAGTTTCTCAGGCTGTGCCGAGTTGCATAGGCAGAGTTAGGCGCAATCCATGGCTGCCTCTAGTGTTGTTTGGAGAGGATTAGGGATTGCGGTCTGCAGAGTTCCCACGTCTCAGAGCTCGTTCTATGATTTTGGGTTGTTGTCAGATCACTGTATGTGCTCTGACCGCTATGTCCATTGTAGTACTGAATTGCCTTTCATAACAGTGTCAGGGTCAGGATGAGGTAGAGATATATTGTCAGAAGTTTAGGAAGTGGTCTGTACTCACTCAGTGGAATGAATGTGCCCTGGCAGCAATTTTCAGAAAGGGTCTCTCTGAAGCCCTTAAGGATGTCATGGTGGGATTTCCCATGCCTGCTGGTCTGAATGAGTCTATGTCTTTGGCCATTCAGATCGATCGACGCTTGCGTGAGCGTAAAGCTGTGCACCATTTGGCGGTATTATCTGAGCATAGACCTGAGCCTATGCAATGTGATAGGACTTTGACCAGAGCTGAACGTCAAGAACACAGACGTCGGAATTGGCTGTGTTTTTACTGTGGTAATTCCACTCATGCTATCTCCGATTGTCCTAAGCGCACTAAGCGTTTCGCTAGGTCTGCCACCATTGGTACGGTACAGTCGAAATTTCTTTTGTCCGTTACTCTGATTTGCTCTTTGTCATCCTATTCTGTTATGGCATTTGTGGATTCAGGCGCTGCCCTGAATTTGATGGACTTGGAGTTTGCCAGGCGCTGTGTTTTTTTCTTGGAGCCCTTGCAGTATCCTATTCCATTGAGAGGAATTGATGCTACGCCTTTGGCCAAGAATAAGCCTCAGTACTGGACCCAATTGACCATGTGCATGGCTCCTGCACATCAGGAGGATATTCGCTTTTTGGTGTTGCATAATCTGCATGATGTGGTCGTTTTGGGGTTGCCATGGCTACAGGTCCATAATCCAGTATTGGATTGGAATTCAATGTCTGTGTCCAGCTGGGGTTGTCACGGGGTACATGGTGATGTTCCATTTTTGTCTATTTCGTCATCCACCCCTTCTGAAGTCCCGGAGTTTTTGTCGGATTACCGGGATGTATTTGATGAACCCAAATCCAGTGCCCTACCTCCTCATAGGGATTGCGATTGTGCTATCAATTTGATTCCTGGTAGTAAGTTTCCTATGGGCCGACTGTTCAATTTATCTGTGCCAGAGCACGCAGCTATGCGGAGTTATGTAAAGGAATCCTTGGAGAAGGGTCATATTCGCCCGTCGTCGTCACCATTGGGAGCAGTGTTCTTTTTTGTGGCCAAGAAGGATGGTTCTTTGAGACCTTGTATTGATTACCGCCTTCTTAATATGATCACAGTCAAATTTCAGTATCCTTTGTCGCTGCTGTCTGATTTATTTGCTCTGATTAAGGGGGCTTGTTGGTTCACCAAGATAGATCTTCGTGGTGCGTAAAATCTTGTGCGTATTAAACAGGGCGATGAATGGAAAACAGCATTTAATATGCCCGAGGGCCATTTTGAGTACCTGGTTATGCCATTCGGGCTTTCCAATGCTCCATCAGTATTTCATTCCTTTATGCATGACATCTTCCGAGAGTACCTGGATAAATTCCTGATTGTATATTTGGATGATATTTTGGTCTTTTCGGATGATTGGGAGTCTCACGTGAAGCAGGTCAGAATGGTGTTCCAGGTCCTTCGTGCGAATTCTTTGTTTGTGAAGGGGTCAAAGTGTCTCTTTGGAGTTCAGAAGGTTTCATTTTTGGGTTTCATTTTTTCCCCTTCTACTATCGAGATGGACCCTGTTAAAGTCAAGGCCATTTATGATTGGACTCAGCCAACATCTGTGAAGAGTCTGCAAAAGTTCCTGGGCTTTGCTAATTTTTATCGTCGCTTCATCAGTAATTTTTTCTAGTGTTGCTAAACCGTTGACTGATTTGACCAAGAAGGGTCCTGATGTGGTCAATTGGTCTTCTGCGGCTGTGGAAGCTTTTCAGGAGTTGAAGCGTCGTTTTTCTTCTGCCCCTGTGTTGTGCCAGCCAGATGTTTCGCTCCCGTTTCAGGTCGAGGTTGATGCTTCTGAGATTGGAGCAAGGGCTGTTTTGTCGCAAAGAAGTTCTGATGGCTCGGTGATGAAACCATGTGCCTTCTTTTCTAGAAAGTTTTCGCCTGCTGAGCGCAATTATGATGTTGGCAATCGAGAGTTGTTGGCCATGAAGTGGGCATTCGAGGAGTGGCGTCATTGGCTTGAAGGAGCCAAGCATCGCGTGGTGGTCTTGACGGATCACAAGAATTTGACTTATCTCAAGTCTGCCAAACGGTTGAATCCTAGACAGGCTCATTGGTCGCTATTTTTCTCCCGCTTTGATTTTGTGGTTTCGTACCTTCCAGGCTCTAAGAATGTGAAGGCTGATGCCCTGTCAAGGAGTTTTGTGCACGACTCTCCGGGTGTTCCTGAGCCGGTGGGTATTCTCAAAGAGGGGGTAATTTTGTCTGCCATCTCCCCTGATTTGCGGCGGGTGCTGCAAAAATTTCAGGTTGATGGACCTGACCGTTGCCCAGCGGAGAAACTGTTTGTCCCTGATAAATGGACTAGTGGAGTTTTCTCTGAGGTTCATTGTTCGGTGTTGGCTGGTCATCCTCGAATCTTTGGTACCAGAGATTTGGTGGCTAGATCCTTTTGGTGGCCGTCTTTGTCGCGGGATGTGCGTTCTTTTGTGCAGTCCTGTGGGACTTGTGCTCGGGCTAAGCCCTGCTGTTCTCGTGCCAGTGGGTTGCTTTTGCCCTTGCCGGTCCCGAAGATGCCCTGGACGCATATCTCTATGGATTTTATTTCGGATCTCCCTGTCTCTCAAAAGATGTCGGTCATTTGGGTGGTTTGTGATCGCTTCTCTAAGATGGTCCATTTGGTATCCTTGTCTAAATTGCCTTCCTCCTCTGATTTGGTGCCATTGTTTTTCCAGCATGTGGTTCGTTTACATGGCATTCCGGAGAACATCGTTTCGGACAGAGGTTCCCAGTTTGTTTCCAGGTTTTAGCGAGCCTTTTGTGCTAGGATGGGCATTGATTTGTCTTTTTCCTCGACTTTCCATCCTCAGACTAATGGCCAAACCGAACGAACTAATCAGACTTTGGAAACATATCTGAGATGCTTTGTTTCTGCTGATCAGGATGATTGGGTGTCCTTTTTGCCTTTGGCTGAGTTCACCCTTAATAATCGGGCGAGCTTGGCTACTTTGGTTTCGCCGTTTTTCTGCAATTCTGGTTTCCATCCCCGTTTCTCTTCAGGGCAGGTTGAGTCTTCAGACTGTCCTGGTGTAGATACTGTGGTGGATAGGTTGCAGCAGATTTGGACTCATGTGGTGGACAATTTAACATTGTCCCAGGAGAAGGCTCAACGTTTCGCTAACCGCTGGCGCTGTGTGGGTCCCCGACTTCGTGTTGGGGATTTGGTTTGGTTGTCGTCTCGTTATGTTCCTATGAAGGTTTCTTCTCCTAAGTTTAAGCCTCGTTTCATTGGTCCGTATAAGATTTCTGAGGTTCTCAATCCTGTGTCGTTTCGTTTAACCCTTCCAGCTTCTTTTGCCATCCATAATGTATTCCATAGGTCGTTGTTGCGGAGATACGTGGCGCCTGTGGTTCCATCCGTTAATCCTCGTGCCCCGGTGTTGGTTGAGGGGGAGTTGGAGTATGTGGTGGAGAAGATTTTGGATTCTCGTATTTCGAGACGGAAACTCCAGTACCTGGTCAAGTGGAAGGGTTATGGTCAGGAAGATAATTCCTGGGTCTTTGCCTCCGATGTTCATGCTGCCGATCTGGTTTGTGCCTTTCATTTGGCTCGTCCTGGTCGGCCTGGGGGCTCTGGTGAGGGTTCGGTGACCCCTCCTCAAGGGGGGGTACTGTTGTGAATTCTGTTGTCAAGCTCCCTCCTGTGGTTATGAATGGTACTTCGGCTGGTTCTGTCCATGGGCTTCCTCTGGTGGTTGTGAGTGGGGCTGCGGCTTATGAGTTTCCTTCCACAGGTGACGAGGTTAATTCGTTAGCTGGCTGCTCTATTTAACTCCACTTAGATCTTTGCTCCATGCCACCTGTCAATGTTCCAGTATTGGTCTAGTTCACTCCTGGATCGTTCTTGTGACCTGTCTTCCCAGCAGAAACTAAGTTCCTGCTTGTTTTTCTGTAGTTTGCTATTTTTCTGTCCAGCTTGCTATTTTTATTGTTGTCTTGCTTGCTGGAAGCTCTGGGACGCAGAGGGAGCGCCTCCGCACCGTGAGTCGGTGCGGAGGGTCTTTTGCGCCCTCTGCATGGTCTTTTTGTAGTTTTTTGTGCTGACCACAAAGTTACCTTTCCTATCCTCAGTCTGTTCAGTAAGTCGGGCCTCACTTTGCTAAATCTACTTCATCTCTGTGTTTGTATTTTCATCTTTACTCACAGTCATTATATGTGGGGGGCTGCCTTTTCCTTTGGGGAATTTCTCTGAGGCAAGGTAGGCTTTATTTTTCTATCTTCAGGGCTAGCTAGTTCCTTAGGCTGTGTCGAGTTGCATAGGGAGTGTTAGGAGCAATCCACGGCTATTTCTAGTGTGTGTGATAGGATTAGGGATTGCGGTCAGCAGAGTTCCCACGTCTCAGAGCTCGTCCTGTATTATTTGTAACTATCAGGTCTTTCCGTGTGCTCTTAACCACCAGGTCCATTATTGTCCTAACCACCAGGTCATAACAGGGCCCCCTGGCACCGCGACTCGCTGGCGCCCGGCCTGGAGGGTCCCTAGAGGGGCTCCTACGCCTACGGGGGGCCCGAGGGGCAGATTCGGGTGACAATCGGTCCGGCGGTCTAGCACGGCGCGAGCGCCGCAGAGGGCCCGCCGCCGCCGCAGCCTGACTACCGCTCCCAAGGATGCCCGCTACCTGCTGCTCTAGCCAGTCGGGAGGGTGCGAGGCAGCCGCAGCCCTCAGGCTCTCTAGGATCTGGTCCACCGCAGCCATTTGTAAGGTGCACTCACGATGCCTAGAGAGCGGGAACTGCCTTAAAGATGTGCCTTTTCTGGGGTGGCTGGGGGCAAATGTTTTTAGCCGGGGGGGCAATAACCATGGACCCTCTCCTGGCTATTAATATCTGCCCTCAGTCACTGGCTTTACTACTCTGGCGGAGAAAATTGCGCGGGAGCCCACGCCAATTTTTGCCGCGATTTAACCCTTAAATTTAATAGCTAGAGCGCCGAAATTTTGCACATACACACTACTAACATTAGTAGTGTGTAATATGCAAACAAAAAGGTTTAGGCAGGAGAAATGAAAAGCCGGCAATTGAATTACCGGCTTTTCAACATTATCGCGCTGAAGTAAATATAAATATATATATGTCTATAAAAACGAAACCCGACTTTGGAAAGTCGGCGACTTTTGAAAATTGCTGATCTGTTTCGCTCAACCCTAGACCTCACAACTGAACTGTTAGAACACCACACTACCTAATGTTTAAACTTGTTGCTTCTCCACTCCTGATGGGAGAGGGAGTCTTCTTAGGCTGCAGTATTTGGTCAGTATTTTACATCAGTATTTGTAAGCCAAAACCAGGAGTGGATGATAAATGCAGAAGTGGTGCATATGTTTCTGTTATACTTTTCCTCTATTTGTTCCACTCCTGGTTTTGGCTAACAAATACTGATGTAAAATACTGACCAAATACTGCTAGTGTGACGGCAGCCTTACAGGTAGACATTATTACACTAAATGCCTCTCAGCAACTGGCGGGGTCCATTTATCAAATGCAAGCGCTGCCCCTTTATGAACACGGGAGCACAGCCAGGAACAGTGGTGCGTACTAGAGGAAGAAGCAGGGACATGCTAATAGTGGTAAACTATGCAGCTGCTATGGAGCCCATAAGTCAGAGGGGCCCACCTGGTGCAAGCGGAGCAGTGGGTGACAGAAGACAGGAGCCAGCTGCTGATGGGCATAGATAGGAGTGAATATTTATTTTCTTTACTAAAGAGAATGAATATTCACTCCTCTCCATGCCCATGGGAGTGGGTAGCAGTGAATATTCATTTCTCTTTAACAGCAGGCACATGCTTTAGCCACAGCAGCTAGCTCCTGCCCCCTGTCACCCGCTACTTCACCGCTGCCGCCCCCAGCATGCACCACATTCAACTATATCGGCATCACAGATGCTGATACAGTTGAAAGCAATATTGGAGGAGAGTGCATCAGATGACGCTCCCTCCCCCATCATTCCCCTCTGCCTCTGACACAGTGGATGCACCATGATATCACTTCCTTGTGCACCTTGTGTGTGCCGGACAGACAACAGTGTAGCTGCTGAAATCGGAGCAGAGCCGGGATCAGCACGAAAACGATGAGAAGAGGTAATTATTGTGTTTGCTTTTATATATATATATATATATATATATATATATATATATATATATATATCAGTGAGTGAGTACTGATGGCCATAACATTCTATGGAGGGGAGGCTGCATTATACTGTATGAGGGTCTACATTATATTCTATAGGGGTGCCTTATACCCTATGATGGGGATGCATTATACCCTATGACGGGGCTGCATTATACCCTATGAGGGAAATGTGTTATATTCTATGGGGGAGGATGGCTGCATTATACCTTGTGAGGGGGCTGCAGTATACCCGATGACATGGTTACATTACACCCTGAGGGGGCTACATTATATTCTATGGGGAGTCTGCATTATACTCTATGAGGTGGTTGCATTATACCCTATGAGGGGGCTACATTATATTCTATGGGGGCATGTATATATAAGGGGGCTGCATTACACCCCATTAGGGGGCTACATTATGTCATTTGGGGGGCTGTAATATACCCTATGAGGGGTATACAATATAAGGGGTTATATTCTATGGGGTGGGCTGTATTATACCCTATGAGGGAGCTGCATTATATTCTATGGGAGGCTGCATTATACCCTATGAGTGGGCTGCATTATACCCTATGAGGGAGCTACATTATATTCTATGAGGGGGCTGCATTATACCCTATGGGAGGGCTACATTATACCCTATGAGGAGGTTGCATTATACTCTCAGGGGGCTACGTTATATTTTATGGGAGGCTGCTTTATACCCCATAAGAGGGTGCATTATACTATATGAGGGGGCTGCATAATATTTTATGTGAGAGCTGCATTATACTATATGAGGGGTCTACATTATACTCTATGAGGGGGCTACATTATATTATATGGGGGGCTGCATTATACCCCATGAAGGGGCTTCATGATATTTTATGGAGGGGGGCTGCATTATACCTTATGAGGGGGCTACATTATATTCTATGGGGAACTGCATTATACCCTATGAGGTGGCTTCATTATATTCTATGGGGGGTTGCATTATATTATATGAGAAGGCTACATTATATACTATGAGGTGGCTACATTATATTCTATGAGGGGGCTACCCCTACACCTGCTATATCATTAAGATGTGTACTACCTTCAAGGGGTTGTCCACTACTTTCAGTTAACCTCCCAATGTATCCCCCAGGGCCCCTAATGAATTGTGTAAATACCTTCTGTTGCCATTTTCACCTGTGAGGGGCGCTATGCTGGCGGCTGAGTCTGGGTAACGTAACCCCCAGGCTGCAGCCGCCGCTAATTTCTGCTGACGTCTTGTCAACTTCCAGGCTCTGGAAATTGATGTGACATCAGCAGCAGGCGTGACCCAGCCTCCACAGACAGCGGTCACTCATCAAGAGTGACTGGGCTGTGGGCGGCGCTGGGGGCTGCAGGGCTGTGCTGGGGGCAGGCGGGACTAGGCAGGGATGTGCGGGCGCCGGGGGTCTGTGTGCCGGCACCGGGATGTGCGGGCGCTGGGGGACTGCGTGCCGATGCCAGGATGTGCAGGCGGTGCTGGGGTCTGCAGGTGTGTGTGCGGTGGGTCTGCTGACCGTGCTGGGGTCTGCTGTGGGGAGGGGGTGGTCATTGGTGTGTGTGTGTGTCCCTGTGTGCAGGCATCATCCGATGGGACTACAAGTCCCATCGGGCTCTGCCTGCTACAGTGGCAGTGAGTGACACATTAGCCAATGATGGGACAGTAGTAGTCCCATAATACGGCTAATGTGTTGAATGTAAAAAAAACATACACACGTATACAGAACATACAGACATGTGACATGTAATATGCAAAATCATGCAACATGTGACATCATGCGACATGCAGCATGTGACATTTGACAACATGCAATGACATGCAGCATGCGACAACATGCACCATGTGACATGCGACGACATGCGATGACATGCGACATGCAGCATGTGACATGTGATGACATGCACTATGTGATGACATGCACCATGCGACGACATGCTACATGCACCATGCGACAGCATGCACCATGCGACAACATGCGACATGTGACATGCACCATGTGACATCATGCTACATGCAGCATGTGACATGCAACATGCAACAACATGCGACATGCACCATGCGGCGACATGTGATGGCATGCAGCATGCGACGTATGACAATATGCGACAACATGTGACATGCGGCATGTGACATTCAGCATGCAACATGTGACAACATGCGACAGCATGCAACATGCAACGACATGCAACATGCAACAACATGCAGCATGCAACATGTGACATGCAACATGTGCCATGTGACAACATGTGACATGTGACGGCATGTGACATGCAACATGTGACATGCAATATGCGACATGTGACAACATGCAACATGTGACAACATGCGACATTCGATGACATGCAGCATGCAACATGTGACATGCGACATATGACATGCAATATGCCACGTACAGTACAATCATACAGTACATACATACAACATACATATAGACATACAGTACATATAACATAGAGTACATACTCACCATTACTTGTCACTTTGATCCCCGAAGCCAGTTTCATCTGTAAAAAATATTAACCCCTTCACCCCAAAGCCTGTTTTCACCTAAGTGACAGGGCCAATTTTTACAATTCTGACCACTGTCACTTTATGAGGTCATAACTCTGAAACGCTTCAACGGATCCTGGTGATTCTGACACTGTTTTCTCGTGACATATTGTACTTCATGATAGTGGTAAAACTTCTTCGATATGACTTGCAATTATTTGTGAAAAAAACAAAAATTTGTCGGAAATTATGAAAATTTAGCAATTTTCAAACTCTTAGTTTTTATGCCCTTAAATTAGAGAGTTATATCACATAATATAGTTAATAAACAACATTTCCCACATGTCTGCTTTACATCAGCACAATTTTGGAAACATAATTTTTTTTTGTTAGGACGTTGTAAGGGTTAAAAGTTGACCAGCGATTTCTCATTTTTGCAACAAAATTTGCAAAACCATTTTTTTACGGACCACCTCACACTTGAAGTGACTTTGAGGGGTCTATATGACAGAAAATGCCCAAAAGTGACACCATTCTAAAAACTGCACCCCTCAAGGTACTCAAAACCACATTCAAAAAGTTTATTAACCCTTCAGGTGCTTCACAGGAATTTTTTGAATGTTTAAAAAAATTGAACATTTAACTTTTTTTTCACAAAATTTTTACTTCAGGTCCAATTTGTTTCATTTTACCAAGGGTAACAGGAGAAATTGGACCACAAAAGTCGTTGTACAATTTGTCCTGAGTACGCCGATACCCCATATGTGGGGGTAAACCACTGTTTGGGCACATGGCAGAGCTCGGAAGGGAAGGAGCGCCATTTGACTTTTCAATGCAAGATTTGCTGGAATTGAGATCGGAGCCCATGTCACGATTGGAGAGCCCCTGATGTGCCTAAACAGTGGAAACTCCCACAAGTGACACCATTTTGGAAAGTAGACCCCCTAAGGAACTAATCTAGATGTGTGGTGAGCACTTTGAACCTCCAAGTGCTTCACAGAAGTTTATAATGTAGAGCCGTAAAAAAATTTTTCTTATTAATTTTCACAAAAAATTATCTTTTTGCCCCAAATTTTTTATTTTCCCAAGGGTAAAAGGATAAATTGGACCCCAAAAGTTGTTGTGCAATTTGTCCTGAGTACGTCGATACTTCATATATGGGGATAAACCACTGTTTGAGCGCATGGCAGAGCTCGGAAGGGAAGGAGTGCCATTTGACTTTTCAATGCAAAATTGGCTGGAATTGAGATCGGACGCCATGTCGCATTTGGAGAGCCCCTGACGTGCCTTAACAGTGGAAACCCCCCACAAGTGACCCCATTTTGGAAAGAAGACCCCCTAAGGAACTTATCTAGATGTGTGGTGAGCACTTTTAACCCCCAATTGTTTCACTAAAGTTTAGAATGTAGCATTGTGAAAATTAAAAAATCATTTTTTCTTTCCACAAAATGATGTTTTAGCCCGCAATTTTATTTTTCCCAAGGGTAACAGGAGAAATTGGACCACAAATGTTATTGTCCAATTTGTCCTGAGTACGCTGATACCCCACATGTGGGAGGGAACCACCGTTTGAGTGCATGGCAGAGCTCGGAAGGGAAGGAGCACCGTTTGAAATGCATAATTAGATGGAATGGACTGCAGGTGTCATGTTGCATTTGCAGAGCCCCTGATGTACCTAAACAGTAGAAACCCACCACAAGTGACCCCATATTGGAAACTAGACCCCCCAAGGAACTTATCTAGATGTGTTGTGAGAGCTTTGAACCAACAAGTGTTTCACTACAGTTTATAATGCAGAGCCGTGAAAATAAAAAATATTTTTTTTTCCACGAAAATGATATTTTATCCCCTATGTTTTTATTTTCCCAAGGGTAACAGGACAAATTGGACCCCAAAAGTTGTTGTCCAACTTGTCCTGAGAACGCTGATACCCCATATGTTGGGGGGAACCACTGTTTGGGTGCACGGCAGAGCTCGGAAGGGAAGGAGCGCCATTTGAAATGCAGACTTAGATGGATTGGTCTGCAGGCGTCATGTTGCATTTGCAGAGCCCCTGATGTACCTAAACAGTAGAAACCCCCCACAAGTGACCCCATATTGGAAACTAGACCCCCCAAGGAACTTATCTAGATGTGTTGTGAGAGCTTTGAACCAACAAGTGTTTCACTACAGTTTATAACGCAGAGCCGTGAAAATAAAAAATATTTTTTTTTCCACGAAAATGATATTTTATCCCCTATGTTTTTATTTTCCCAAGGGTAACAGGACAAATTGGACCCCAAAAGTTGTTGTCCAACTTGTCCTGAGAACGCTGATACCCCATATGTTGGGGGGAACCACTGTTTGGGTGCACGGCAGAGCTCGGAAGGGAAGGAGCGCCATTTGAAATGCAGACTTAGATGGATTGGTCTGCAGGCGTCATGTTGCATTTGCAGAGCCCCTGATGTACCTAAACAGTAGAAACCCCCCACAAGTGACCCCATATTGGAAACTAGACCCCCCAAGGAACTTATCTAGATGTGTTGTGAGAGCTTTGAACCAACAAGTGTTTCACTACAGTTTATAATGCAGAGCCGTGAAAATAAAAAATATTTTTTTTTCCACGAAAATGATATTTTATCCCCTATGTTTTTATTTTCCCAAGGGTAACAGGACAAATTGGACCCCAAAAGTTGTTGTCCAACTTGTCCTGAGAACGCTGATACCCCATATGTTGGGGGGAACCACTGTTTGGGTGCACGGCAGAGCTCGGAAGGGAAGGAGCGCCATTTGAAATGCAGACTTAGATGGATTGGTCTGCAGGCGTCATGTTGCATTTGCAGAGCCCCTGATGTACCTAAACAGTAGAAACCCCCCACAAGTGACCCCATATTGGAAACTAGACCCCCCAAGGAACTTATCTAGATGTGTTGTGAGAGCTTTGAACCAACAAGTGTTTCACTACAGTTTATAACGCAGAGCCGTGAAAATAAAAAATATTTTTTTTTCCACGAAAATGATATTTTATCCCCTATGTTTTTATTTTCCCAAGGGTAACAGGACAAATTGGACCCCAAAAGTTGTTGTCCAACTTGTCCTGAGAACGCTGATACCCCATATGTTGGGGAGAACCACTGTTTGGGTGCACGGCAGAGCTCGGAAGGGAAGGAGCGCCATTTGAAATGCAGACTTAGATGGATTGGTCTGCAGGCGTCATGTTGCATTTGCAGAGCCCCTGATGTACCTAAACAGTAGAAACCCCCCACAAGTGACCCCATATTGGAAACTAGACCCCCCAAGGAACTTATCTAGATGTGTTGTGAGAGCTTTGAACCAACAAGTGTTTCACTACAGTTTATAACGCAGAGCCGTGAAAATAAAAAATATTTTTTTTTCCACGAAAATGATATTTTATCCCCTATGTTTTTATTTTCCCAAGGGTAACAGGACAAATTGGACCCCAAAAGTTGTTGTCCAACTTGTCCTGAGAACGCTGATACCCCATATGTTGGGGGGAACCACTGTTTGGGTGCACGGCAGAGCTCGGAAGGGAAGGAGCGCCATTTGAAATGCAGACTTAGATGGATTGGTCTGCAGGCGTCATGTTGCATTTGCAGAGCCCCTGATGTACCTAAACAGTAGAAACCCCCCACAAGTGACCCCATATTGGAAACTAGACCCCCCAAGGAACTTATCTAGATGTGTTGTGAGAGCTTTGAACCAACAAGTGTTTCACTACAGTTTATAACGCAGAGCCGTGAAAATAAAAAATATTTTTTTTTCCACGAAAATGATATTTTATCCCCTATGTTTTTATTTTCCCAAGGGTAACAGGACAAATTGGACCCCAAAAGTTGTTGTCCAACTTGTCCTGAGAACGCTGATACCCCATATGTTGGGGGGAACCACTGTTTGGGTGCACGGCAGAGCTCGGAAGGGAAGGAGCGCCATTTGAAATGCAGACTTAGATGGATTGGTCTGCAGGCGTCATGTTGCATTTGCAGAGCCCCTGATGTACCTAAACAGTAGAAACCCCCCACAAGTGACCCCATATTGGAAACTAGACCCCCCAAGGAACTTATCTAGATGTGTTGTGAGAGCTTTGAACCAACAAGTGTTTCACTACAGTTTATAATGCAGAGCCGTGAAAATAAAAAATATTTTTTTTTCCACGAAAATGATATTTTATCCCCTATGTTTTTATTTTCCCAAGGGTAACAGGACAAATTGGACCCCAAAAGTTGTTGTCCAACTTGTCCTGAGAACGCTGATACCCCATATGTTGGGGGGAACCACTGTTTGGGTGCACGGCAGAGCTCGGAAGGGAAGGAGCGCCATTTGAAATGCAGACTTAGATGGATTGGTCTGCAGGCGTCATGTTGCATTTGCAGAGCCCCTGATGTACCTAAACAGTAGAAACCCCCCACAAGTGACCTCATATTGGAAACTAGACCCCCCAAGGAACTTATCTAGATGTGTTGTGAGAGCTTTGAACCAACAAGTGTTTCACTACAGTTTATAACGCAGAGCCGTGAAAATAAAAAATATTTTTTTTTCCACGAAAATTATATTTTATCCCCTATGTTTTTATTTTCCCAAGGGTAACAGGACAAATTGGACCCCAAAAGTTGTTGTCCAACTTGTCCTGAGAACGCTGATACCCCATATGTTGGGGGGAACCACTGTTTGGGTGCACGGCAGAGCTCGGAAGGGAAGGAGCGCCATTTGAAATGCAGACTTAGATGGATTGGTCTGCAGGCGTCATGTTGCATTTGCAGAGCCCCTGATGTACCTAAACAGTAGAAACCCCCCACAAGTGACCCCATATTGGAAACTAGACCCCCCAAGGAACTTATCTAGATGTGTTGTGAGAGCTTTGAACCAACAAGTGTTTCACTACAGTTTATAACGCAGAGCCGTGAAAATAAAAAATATTTTTTTTTCCACGAAAATGATATTTTATCCCCTATGTTTTTATTTTCCCAAGGGTAACAGAACAAATTGGACACCAAAAGTTGTTGTCCAACTTGTCCTGAGAACGCTGATACCCCATATGTTGGAGGGAACCACTGTTTGGGTGCACGGCAGAGCTCGGAAGGGAAGGAGCGCCATTTGAAATGCAGACTTAGATGGATTGGTCTGCAGGCGTCATGTTGCATTTGCAGAGCCCCTGATGTACCTAAACAGTAGAAACCCCCCACAAGTGACCCCATATTGGAAACTAGACCCCCCAAGGAACTTATCTAGATGTGTTGTGAGAGCTTTGAACCAACAAGTGTTTCACTACAGTTTATAACACAGAGCCGTGAAAATAAAAAATATTTTTTTTTCCACGAAAATGATATTTTATCCCCTATGTTTTTATTTTCCCAAGGGTAACAGGACAAATTGGACCCCAAAAGTTGTTGTCCAACTTGTCCTGAGAACGCTGATACCCCATATGTTGGGGGGAACCACTGTTTGGGTGCACGGCAGAGCTCGGAAGGGAAGGAGCGCCATTTGAAATGCAGACTTAGATGGATTGGTCTGCAGGCGTCATGTTGCATTTGCAGAGCCCCTGATGTACCTAAACAGTAGAAACCCCCCACAAGTGACCCCATATTGGAAACTAGACCCCCCAAGGAACTTATCTAGATGTGTTGTGAGAGCTTTGAACCAACAAGTGTTTCACTACAGTTTATAATGCAGAGCCGTGAAAATAAAAAATATTTTTTTTTCCACGAAAATGATATTTTATCCCCTATGTTTTTATTTTCCCAAGGGTAACAGGACAAATTGGACCCCAAAAGTTGTTGTCCAACTTGTCCTGAGAACGCTGATACCCCATATGTTGGGGGGAACCACTGTTTGGGTGCACGGCAGAGCTCGGAAGGGAAGGAGCGCCATTTGAAATGCAGACTTAGATGGATTGGTCTGCAGGCGTCATGTTGCATTTGCAGAGCCCCTGATGTACCTAAACAGTAGAAACCCCCCACAAGTGACCCCATATTGGAAACTAGACCCCCCAAGGAACTTATCTAGATGTGTTGTGAGAGCTTTGAACAAACAAGTGTTTCACTACAGTTTATAACGCAGAGCCGTGAAAATAAAAAATATTTTTTTTCCCACGAAAATGATATTTTATCCCCTATGTTTTTATTTTCCCAAGGGTAACAGGACAAATTGGACCCCAAAAGTTGTTGTCCAACTTGTCCTGAGAACGCTGATACCCCATATGTTGGGGGGAACCACTGTTTGGGTGCACGGCAGAGCTCGGAAGGGAAGGAGCGCCATTTGAAATGCAGACTTAGATGGATTGGTCTGCAGGCGTCATGTTGCATTTGCAGAGCCCCTGATGTACCTAAACAGTAGAAACCCCCCACAAGTGACCCCATATTGGAAACTAGACCCCCCAAGGAACTTATCTAGATGTGTTGTGAGAGCTTTGAACCAACAAGTGTTTCACTACAGTTTATAACGCAGAGCCGTGAAAATAAAAAATATTTTTTTTTCCACGAAAATGATATTTTATCCCCTATGTTTTTATTTTCCCAAGGGTAACAGGACAAATTGGACCCCAAAAGTTGTTGTCCAACTTGTCCTGAGAACGCTGATACTCCATATGTTGGGGGGAACCACTGTTTGGGTGCACGGCAGAGCTCGGAAGGGAAGGAGCGCCATTTGAAATGCAGACTTAGATGGATTGGTCTGCAGGCGTCATGTTGCATTTGCAGAGCCCCTGATGTACCTAAACAGTAGAAACCCCCCACAAGTGACCCCATATTGGAAACTAGACCCCCCAAGGAACTTATCTAGATGTGTTGTGAGAGCTTTGAACCAACAAGTGTTTCACTACAGTTTATAACGCAGAGCCGTGAAAATAAAAAATATTTTTTTTTCCACGAAAATGATATTTTATCCCCTATGTTTTTATTTTCCCAAGGGTAACAGGACAAATTGGACCCCAAAAGTTGTTGTGCAACTTGTCCTGAGAACGCTGATACCCCATATGTTGGGGGGAACCACTGTTTGGGTGCACGGCAGAGCTCGGAAGGGAAGAAGCGCCATTTGAAATGCAGACTTAGATGGATTGGTCTGCAGGCGTCATGTTGCATTTGCAGAGCCCCTGATGTACCTAAACAGTAGAAACCCCCCACAAGTGACCCCATGTTGGAAACTAGACCCCCCAAGGAACTTATCTAGATGTGTTGTGAGAGCTTTGAACCAACAAGTGTTTCACTACAGTTTATAATGCAGAGCCGTGAAAATAAAAAATATTTTTTTTTCCACGAAAATGATATTTTATCCCCTATGTTTTTATTTTCCCAAGGGTAACAGGACAAATTGGACCCCAAAAGTTGTTGTCCAACTTGTCCTGAGAACGCTGATACCCCATATGTTGGGGGGAACCACTGTTTGGGTGCACGGCAGAGCTCGGAAGGGAAGGAGCGCCATTTGAAATGCAGACTTAGATGGATTGGTCTGCAGGCGTCATGTTGCATTTGCAGAGCCCCTGATGTACCTAAACAGTAGAAACCCCCCACAAGTGACCCCATATTGGAAACTAGACCCCCCAAGGAACTTATCTAGATGTGTTGTGAGAGCTTTGAACCAACAAGTGTTTCACTACAGTTTATAACGCAGAGCCGTGAAAATAAAAAATATTTTTTTTTCCACGAAAATGATATTTTATCCCCTATGTTTTTATTTTCCCAAGGGTAACAGGACAAATTGGACCCCAAAAGTTGTTGTCCAACTTGTCCTGAGAACGCTGATACCCCATATGTTGGTGGGAACCACTGTTTGGGTGCACGGCAGAGCTCGGAAGGGAAGGAGCGCCATTTGAAATGCAGACTTAGATGGATTGGTCTGCAGGCGTCATGTTGCATTTGCAGAGCCCCTGATGTACCTAAACAGTAGAAACCCCCCACAAGTGACCCCATATTGGAAACTAGACCCCCCAAGGAACTTATCTAGATGTGTTGTGAGAGCTGTGGACCAACAAGTGTTTCACTACAGTTTATAACGCAGAGCCGTGAAAATAAAAAATATTTTTTTTTCCACGAAAATGATATTTTATCCCCTATGTTTTTATTTTCCCAAGGGTAACAGGACAAATTGGACCCCAAAAGTTGTTGTCCAACTTGTCCTGAGAACGCTGATACCCCATATGTTGGGGGGAACCACTGTTTGGGTGCACGGCAGAGCTCGGAAGGGAAGGAGCGCCATTTGAAATGCAGACTTAGATGGATTGGTCTGCAGGCGTCATGTTGCATTTGCAGAGCCCCTGATGTACCTAAACAGTTGAAACCCCCCACAAGTGACCCCATATTGGAAACTAGACCCCCCAAGGAACTTATCTAGATGTGTTGTGAGAGCTTTGAACCAACAAGTGTTTCACTACAGTTTATAACGCAGAGCCGTGAAAATAAAAAATATTTTTTTTTCCACGAAAATGATATTTTATCCCCTATGTTTTTATTTTCCCAAGGGTAACAGGACAAATAGGACCCCAAAAGTTGTTGTCCAACTTGTCCTGAGAACGCTGATACCCCATATGTTGGGGGGAACCACTGTTTGGGTGCACGGCAGAGCTCGGAAGGGAAGGAGCGCCATTTGAAATGCAGACTTAGATGGATTGGTCTGCAGGCGTCATGTTGCATTTGCAGAGCCCCTGATGTACCTAAACAGTAGAAACCCCCCACAAGTGACCCCATATTGGAAACTAGACCCCCCAAGGAACTTATCTAGATGTGTTGTGAGAGCTTTGGACCAACAAGTGTTTCACTACAGTTTATAACGCAGAGCCGTGAAAATAAAAAATATTTTTTTTTCCACGAAAATGATATTTTATCCCCTATGTTTTTATTTTCCCAAGGGTAACAGGACAAATTGGACCCCAAAAGTTGTTGTCCAACTTGTACTGAGAACGCTGATACCCCATATGTTGGGGGGAACCACTGTTTGGGTGCACGGCAGAGCTCGGAAGGGAAGGAGCGCCATTTGAAATGCAGACTTAGATGGATTGGTCTGCAGGCGTCATGTTGCATTTGCAGAGCCCCTGATGTACCTAAACAGTAGAAACCCCCCACAAGTGACCCCATATTGGAATCTAGACCCCCCACGGAACTTATCTAGATGTGTTGTGAGAGCTTTGAACCAACAAGTGTTTCACTACAGTTTATAACGCAGAGCCGTGAAAATAAAAATTTTTTTTTTTTCTACGAAAATGATATTTTATCCCCTATGTTTTTATTTTCCCAAGGGTAACAGGACAAATTGGACCCCAAAAGTTGTTGTCCAACTTGTCCTGAGAACGCTGATACCCCATATGTTGGGGGGAACCACTGTTTGGGCACACAGGAGAACTCGGAAGGGAAGGAGCACTGTTTTACTTTTTCAAAGCAGAATTGGCTGGAATTGAGATCGGACGCCCCCTGATGTGCCTAAACAGTGGAAACCCCCAATTGTAACTGAAACCCTAACCCCAACCCTAACCCTAGCCCTAACCCTAACCCTAGCCCTAGCCCTAACCCTAGCCCTAACCCTAGCCCTAGCCCTAACCCTAGCCCTAACCCTAGCCCTAACCCTAGCCCTAACCCTAGCACTAATGGGAAAATGGAAATAAATACATTTTTTTACATTTTATTATTTTTCCCTAACTAAGGGGGTGATGAAGTGGGGTTTGATTTACTTTTATAGCGTTTTTTTGGCGGATTTTTATGATTGGCAGCTGTCACACACTAAAAGACGCTTTTTATTGCAAAAAATAGTTTTTGCATCACCACATTTTGAGAGCTATAATTTATCCATATTTTGGCCCACAGAGTCATGTGAGGTCTTGTTTTTTGCGGGACGAGTTGACGTTTTTATTGGTAACATTTTCGGGCAGATGACATTTTTTAATCGCTTTTTATTCCGATTTTTGGGAGGCGGAAAGAACAAAAACCAGCAATTCCTGAATTTCTTTTAGGGGGGGCGTTTATACCGTTCCACGTGTGGTAAAATGGATAAAGCAGTTTTATTCTTCGGGTCAGTACGATTACAGCGATACCTCATTTATGTAATTTTTTTTATGTTTTGGCGCTTTTACACAATAAAAACTATTTTATATAAAAAAATAATTGTTTTTGCATCGCATTATTCTGAGAGCTATAACTTTTTTATTTTTCTGCTGATAATGCTGTATGGCGGCTTTTTTTTTGCGGGACAAGATGACGTTTTCAGCGGTACCATGGTTATTTATATCCGTTGTTTTGATCGCGTGTTATTCCACTTTTTGTTCGCCTGTATGATAATAAAGCGTTGTTTTTTGCCTGGTTTTTTTTTTTTTTTTTTTTGCGGTGTTCACTGAAGGGGTTAACTAGGGGGATAGTTTTATAGAGCGGGTCGTTACGGACGCGGCGATACCAAATATGTGTACATTTATTGTTTTTTTTTTTTTTTACATAAATAAATGGATTTATTGGGAAATGTTTTTTTTTTTTATTTGGGGAATTTTTTTTATTTTTTTTACACATTCTATTTTTTTTTTTTTTACTTTCTAACATTGTCCCAGGGTGGGACATCTCTGTATTAGATCAGATCGTTGATCTGACACTGTGCATAGCACACTGTCAGATCAACGATCTGACAGGCAGCTTAGCTGGCTCTCCAGCGCCTGCTCTCAGCAGGCGCCGGCTAGCCAGGTCACTTCATGACCCGGAAGGAGTCCGGCGGCCATCTTGGATCCGGGGACTCCTTTCGGGTCACCGGAGCAACGCGATCTCATTGCGTTGCTCCGGTGGGAGAGCGCAGGGAGCCCCCGTCCCTGCGCGATCCCCCTCTATGCCGCTGTCACTACTGACAGCGGCATCAGAGGGGTTAAATGCCCGCGATCGGCGATAGCGCCGATCATGGGCATTGCTGCGGGGTGTCAGCTGTCATATACGGCTGACACCCGCACCCGATCACCGCGGCGCTCAGCGCGAGACCGCGGTGATCGGTGCGCCGTACTAGTACTGCTGCTGGCACTAATGCAGTGCCGGCAGCGCAGTACTAGTACGGCGCATGTCGCGAAGGGGTTAAAATAACAAACAAACACTATACTCCCTGATCCGCAGATATCCAATTAAAACGAGTGTCCAACGACGATCTCCCGTGGAGAGCAGCAGCATCAGCCGATGTGACTGCTCTCCAGGGGCCACAGGAATACAATGATGGAAGGTATCCTTTCTCAATGTATTCTTCACAATGTATTCCTATGCTTCTGTGAGAAAATAGTCCCTAGTCTCACTTTTGGCACTGCTGTGTGAGAAAGTTCCCATGCAGCAAATGCCATAAAGAGAGACCAGTGAACTATAGTAACCACTCAGTGATGCACTGCAGGAGCCTTTGTCTCCTGTCAGTGTGTCACTGGAGGTCCTATAGAGCAGTGACATCAGCTGATGTCACTGTTCTATAGGGGAGATCGTCGTGGGACCCTCGTTATTAATTGGACTACGGCGGACAGGTAGTATACGGTTTACAATTTTACATTTTTTGCAGGCGCTGAAGTATGGTAAGTATGGTGAAATAAAGAATATTAAAATACTTTTTTCTGGCTGTGTCTTTTATTTTTTTTAACTGTTTCACTACTATAGGATTGGATAGGCATCATATTGATGTCTCTCCATTATTAACCCAGCTTAATGTCACCTTACAATAGCAAGGTGACATTAACCCCTTATTACCCCATATCCCACCACTACTCGGGAGTGGGAAGAGAGGGGCTAAGTGCCGGAATTGGTGCATCTTACAGATGCGCCATTTTAGGGGCAGCTGCAGACTGTTATTTGTAGCCAGGGGGGGACAATATCCATGGCCCCTCTCTAGGCTATGAATATCAGCCCGCAGCTGTCTGCGTGGCTGGCTATAAAATAAAGGGGGACTCCACGTCATTTTTGGGGGGGAGTCCCCCAATTTTAATAGCCAGTAAAAGCTATGCAGACTGCTGTGGGCTGATATTCATAGCCTAGAGAGGGGCCATGGATATTACCCCCTTCCCATTTTTTTTTCGTTTTTTTAACCCCTTCATGACCTTGGGATTTTTCGTTTTTCCGTGATCGTTTTTCACTCCTCTCCTTCCCAGAGCCATAACTTTTTTATTTTTCTGTCAATTTGGCCATGTGAGGGCTTATTTTTTGCGGGACGAGTTGTACTTTTGAACGACATCATTGGTTTTAGCATGTCGTGTACTAGAAAACGGGAAAAAAATTCCAAGTGCGGTGAAATTGCAAAAAAAGTGCAATCCCACACTTGTTTTTTGTTTGGCTTTTTTGCTAGGTTCACTAAATGCTAAAACTGAACTGCCATTATGATTCTCCAGGTCAGTATGAGTTCATAGACACCTAACATGACTAGGTTATTTTTTACCTAAGTGGTGAAAAAAATTCCAAACTTTGCTAAAAAAAAAATTGCGCCATTTTCCGATACCCATAGCGTCTTTATTTTTCATGATCTGGGGTCGGTTGAGGGCTTATTTTTTGCGTGCCGAGATGACGTTTTTAATGATAGCATTTTGGTGCAGATACGTTCTTTTGATCGCCCGTTATTGCATTTTAATGCAATGTCGCAGCGACCAAAAAAACGTAATTCTGGCGTTTCGAATTTTTTTCTCGCTACGCTGTTTAGCGATCAGGTTAATGCTTTTTTTTAGTTGATAGGGCGATTCTGAGCGCGGTGATATCAAATATGCGTAGATTTGATTTTTTTTTTTATTGATTTATTTTGATTGGGGCGAAAGGGGGGTGATTTAAACTTTTATATTTTTTTATTTTTTTCACATTTTTTTTTATTTTTTTTTTACTTTTGCCATGCTTCAATAGCCTCCATGGGAGGCTAGAAGCAGGCACAGCACGATCGCCTCTGCTACATAGCAGCGATCTGCTGTTTTCTGCTATGTAGCTGAAAATCAGGTGTGCTGTGAGCGCCGACCACAGGGTGGCGCTCACAGCTGCCAGTGATCAGTAACCATAGAGATCTCAAGGACCTCTATGGTTACAATTCTGAAGCATCGCCGACCCCCGATCAGGTGACGGGGGCCGGCGATGACGTCATTTCCGGCCGCCCGGCCGGAAGCGGTAGTTAAATACCACTGTCTGCTTTTGACAGCGGCATTTAACTAGTTACTAGGCGCGGGCAGATCGCAATTCTGCTCGCGCCTATTATGGGCACATGTCAGCTGTTCAAAACAGCTGACATGTCCCGGCTTTGATGCGGGCTCATATAGTTCATTAACCCCTTTCTGCCAGCTGACGGAATACTATAATACTATGCATGTGCACAACAAGTCTTCGGCTCCCATAGACTTACATTGGTTGTGCACTACATTGCGGATTTGATGCAATTCTGTGCAGCAAAAAACCCTGCGGATCTGGAATCAAATCTGCAAAGTGTGCACACAGCCTTAGCATTTAGTGAACCTAGCAAAAAAGCCAAGCAAACAACAAGTGTGGGATTTGCACTTTTTTTGCAATTGCATCGCACTTTGAATTTTTTTCACATTTTCTTTTACACGACATGGTAAAACCAATGGTGTCGTTCAAAAGTAGATCTTGTCCCGCAAAAGATAAGCCCTCAAATGGCCATATTGATGGAAAAATTATGGCTCTGGAAAGAAGGGGAGCGATAAACGAAAAACGCTCCAGAGATGAAGGGGTTTAGAAACATGGATATGGATATATCTATGTAAATAGACATAGATATATAGATACATATGTATATTATCTATCTATCTATCTATCTATCTATCTATCTATCTATGTGTAATGGAGTGTGGGTTGAACAAATGTAAAAGAGGAGGTTGGACAGAAATGACATCACAAATCTTTTTGAAGATAGAGGGGAGAGAGGAGGGAGGGGTTTGGGTATGTTTTGGAGTGGGTGTGGTAGGTTCAAGCTTAGTGGCCAGTGCAATGCATCATGGAACTTGTAGTATTAGAGCACAATAACTCAGGAGACAGGAAGTTGTCGATTAAACCCATGAGAGCTGGATTCAGCACTGAAGATGTGCTGCTACAGCATGATAAAAGGTAATATTGCTAAAATAAACACAGTGGATGTTTTCAGTGGCACATAATAGCAAGATTTATGGAAAAAAATATTGTAGTGGACAACTTCTTTAAATTATACCATAATATTAGCATGTTTTACCGCACAATTGATGCCCTGGTATTTATTTCTTTGTAACTACATAATGGGCCTCTAAAATGATTTTCTCTGGTGGACCCAAGGTACTCCAGTCTGATGCTGGTCACCACCTTCAGGTTTTTTTTTTAACAATCCGTCTCCACCAGCCAGAATGACAGCATTTCAAAAGCTAATAATTTGGAAATGTTTTAATTCAGAACCATGGGTCGTGGGTAGCTAAGGGGGCATTTCCTCTTTCTCTTGAGGGTCTGGGGGATGGAAAGCTGATAACTTCCATGGGATGATGTGGAGATGCTCACTGCCACTAGCAGGTGGTGGTCATGGTGATGCTGTCACATCCTCCTTTTGTGGGGAGGCAGGTGGCCCTGTTGATTGTGAGCTGGAGGAAGAGGCCGACACAGGAGTAGAAGATGGAGCAGGAGGAGACTGAAATTTGTCATGCATTTAAGATGTGTACTCCATTGCACCTAGTGCATGAAATATAGATGCCTCATCATACAGGTGGTGCTCAGGTTCAGTACATTTATACCTTGATTTAGGGTCTGATTGCACACCATGCAAACCACCCTTTGCTTATCATCAGCACATTCCCTGAAGAAATGCCAGGGAGCTCCTTGGATATGTTTTTGGTATGCAGATTTCAGCAGTGCAGTGGGCAGTAGCAGCCAACGTACTGCCTAGTGGTTGCTCGCTGGGCCTTTGCATCCGGCTCCGTCTGTTTCCGTGCTGCTGGGGCAGCATTACCACCATCTTTTCCTCCAAACTGCTCCATGTGAGGTCTATCACTTCATCATCTCCAGCATCATCTTCCACCCTCTCCTCAACCCTGCCAACCTTGCAGGTCTGCACACTGCAGAATAACGCTACAGTTGGCAACTGAATTTCATCATCATCTGACATGTGCTGCTGTGGTCCACTAACCGTGTGCACTAGGCCTCCCATATACTCAGCCTCCAACATAAGAATGATTGGGGCATCAGTGCACTCAGACTCTTCAACTTCTGGGGCATTGTCAGGTGAATGGGCCACAGAACCTCAGCCAGCAAAGTCATCAAAAAGCAAAACAGACTGCTGCATTACTTTGGGTTCAGAATGCTTTGCTGATTTGCAAGGGGTTGAAGAGAAAGACAAAAGCCCATGGCCCTCAGATGCCAATTCTGTGTTTTCTGCAGGGGACCTAATGGAATACAATGAGAAGGAACTGGCGGCATTCTCAGTAATCCAATGTAACATCGCCTCAACATGTTCTGGTCTCACCATTTTACCAGCAGTACCTGGGCCTATGAAATGACTTAGAACGTCCTGTTGCCTGCGTTCAGCTGAGGAAGGTGTTTCACTTGAACACGTAACAGGCAAAGATCAACCACATCCTCTCACTCCAGTAGCTACACCATCACCACCAGCATCACCATGACTATGTCCAAATCACATATATGATGCTCTCCTCACATTTTTCCTCCTAAACAAATTCACAGTAGAGAAGATGTTGATTTAGGGAACTCTGCACTAGTGATAAGCAAATTTGTCTGTTACTGGACGGACTACTCCACTAACTTTCGTTGGCAAATGTACAGCGGTACATCTTATTCATGAGGCCCAGAAAGAGTATGTGCTCGAGTGGATGGCAAGTGCAGCTTCAAGTGGCCTCTCTTCCTCTTCCTTCACCTCTATATCACATCCAGTACAGTCGAAAAAAAGATGGCACCCCAAATTAACATTCCTTTCCCCATGTCCCAACTCTCCAGCCATATAACTGACTGTATGGAACCACAGATGGATGAGTCTGCAGAGCTGTTCATACATTCTATGCCATGGGCAAGAAAAGAGAGAGAGAGAGAGAGATAGAGAGAGAGAACCAAGAAACAATGGACACAAGAGCTCAAAAAATAATAGCTTTGTTAAGACAAATTCAAAACATTACAATAAGTACATAAAAAATAAATACGTAAAATGCAAAAGATGAGAGAAGTGGCGAGCCTAGTGCCACGCACAAATACACTAATCTATGAACGAGCAAATCAAATGGTAGCTATAAGGTAGAAGGGCCATGTATAAGAGCATGTAAAGATGTAATCAAAGTCATGAAATAAGTATTAGCCCAATATACAATATAGTTGTAGTGTATACTCATACCAGAAAGTGGGCAGCTACACAGGAGAAAAAGCTCCAAAGTACCAAGTAAACAGCAGGAAGGTAAAAAGGTATGTAGCCAAATGAACGGGTGTCACGTTAAAGCATTATATATAGAGACTGACCCCTTATGGCCTATCACAACTATCAGTGCAGAAATATAAGCGTTATAGATAAGTTCCCCCTAGTGGCTCAGTAAGCCATATATTGCACATAATCCCGGGAAGTCCCATGCAAAAGAAGGGGGAGACTGAACAGATGCGAAAATAATACGCGCGTCGGGGCCTCCTCTTCCACGCACTGCAGCAGCAGGTTGGTAACGTATTATTTTCGCATCTGTTCAGTCTCCCCCTTCTTTTGCATGGGACTTCCCGGGATTATGTGCAATATATGGCTTACTGAGCCACTAGGGGGAACTAATCTATAACGCTTATATTTCTGCACTGATAGTTGTGATAGGCCATAAGGGGTCAGTCTCTATATATAATGCTTTAACGTGACACCCGTTCATTTGGCTACATACCTTTTTACCTTCCTGCTGTTTGCTTGGTACTTTGGAGCTTTTTCTCCTGTGTAGCTGCCCACTTTCTGGTATGAGTATACACTACAACTATATTGTATATTGGGCTAATACTTATTTCATGACTTCGATTACATCTTTACATGCTCTTATACATGGCCCTTCTACCTTATAGCTACCATTTGATTTGCTCGTTCATAGATTAGTGTATTTGTGCGTGGCACTAGGCTCGCCTCTTCTCTCATCTTTTGCATTTTACGTATTTATTTTTTATGTACTTATTGTAATGTTTTGAATTTGTCTTAATAAAGCTGTTATTTTTTGAGCTCTTGTGTCCATTGTTTCTTGGTTCTCTTATATCTTTTGATGGCGGAGCATTTAAATTGTTTGCCCTCCCTATAGGTTTACATGGGCAAGAAAAGCCTACTCAAAAGCTTCACAGAGTCAAGAGGAGGAAATAATTTGGACAGGATGCAGAAGGGTCCAAGCCGCATCCTGACCTTTGTCACCAGATGTTAACCCCTTGGGGGAGGTGAACCTGATGAGATTTAGAAATCTGAGGCTCACACGGACTGTATTGTGCTGTCAGGGCAGGAAAAGGAGGAGGGTGACTCTCAGGGCGAGGTATGTGATAACACAGAGGATGATGATGAGGTGGTAATTCCCACTTGACATGAACACAGAACCATGCAGCTGAGTAGGTCATCTGAGGAGGTGGAGGAGGAGGAAGATGAGGAAGTTACATTGTGCCATATAGCACAGACACAAATTAATGCAGTCACAATGAGCAATGCATCCTCAGCCACAACTGTAGCTATGGCCAGCAGCATTCACGGGTCTGCAGCTCTCAAGGGTGGGAAGGGTTGTCTAGCCTTGGCCTTTTTTGACACAAAAGATGAGCCAAACTCACATAATCTGCCAACATTGTAAAAAAACAGAGTAGAGGGGAAAAGTGCAATAATTTTACTACTACATGTATGAACCGTCACATGTGCAATCAACATGCGTTACTTTGGGAATCCCACTGTGCTAAATTGAGGACGAGTGGACCTCAACAACCATCAGCCGCCACACTTATCACAGCTGCTGCCCACAGTCCTGCAGTTGTAGTCACATAAAAGATTGTTTCCTTCTACACATGACAAAGCTAAGAGGTTGAACACCACCAACTCCAATCTTTTGGCCAGGGAAATTCTGCTTGGTAGATGCATATGGTTTCCAAACGCTGATGGCTGTCACAGTTCATCAGTACCAGTTGTCCAGTCACCATTACTTTTCTAAGAAAGCTGTGAATATGCTACACCAGCATGTCGCAAACAACATCACCTGTTTCTTGACTAAATCTATGTCTGCCAGGGTGCATTTCACTACAGATACTTGGATGGACAAGCTTGGCAAGGGCATTACATCTCACTGACTGGGCACTGGGTGACTCTGGTGGCTGTGGGGGCAGGCAGGGAAGATGCTGCTTTATAAGTCTTGGATTCCCCAAGGCTTGCAGGGCAAACCTCTATATTTCACACTTCCCCCACCTCTTTTGCCTCCTCCTCAGAGACATCTAGGGCCTCCACCTGCATACTGAACCTCTTCCTTAACAAGACACGATTTCAAACAGTGCAGAACTATACCTACGTATTGAACAGTCAGGGGTCACTTTAATCAGAAAGTGTTAAAATTGATATGCCTTTGAGATTGCAGTCATACAGCCGAAGAGTTGTGGACAACTTTCCAGGCCGAGTTTATGCAATGGCTGAACCTACATCCAGGGTAGGTCATGTCTGATAATGTTGCGAACATGGTGGCGGCCCTACACCGAGTCAAACTCACATACTTGCCTTGCATGGCTCACATCCACAACCTGGTGCTGTACCTGGTGGTACAGCATTTTCTCCATCAGTATCCTGGCCTGGGTGAGCTGTGGCAGAAGCACGTAAGCTGTTTGGTCACTTCCACAGTTCGCATCCCTCAGGTCATTGACTCGCATCCATACAGAGGTCTTTGTCCATGCCAGTTAACAGGTTGATAGGCGATGAGCCGAAACAGTGGAATTCCACTCCACACATGTTGCAGCGACTGTGGATGCAGGAATGAGCCATCATGCAGTATGTCTTGTTGTATAGCATGGACCAAGACAGTTTGGGCATAGCGCATATCATGTTTACAGAGTGGGCACAGATTAAGGACCAAGGCATCCTTCTGCAAAGCTTTGAAATGGCTAGTAAGATGGTAAGTGCTGACGATGCCATCAAAATCATCACGATTCCAATCATCTATATGCTGGAGCAGACTTTATTTAGCCTGCGGGAGCAGATGGTGGTCCCAGAGAAAGAGGAGGAAGCAGGGGAAGGTATGGAAAGGATAACATTTAGTGACGAATGAATGCATTCGGCACTATTAGTTACTCCCACAAACAGTACGGTATTACTCGGTGAGTAATTAGGCATTTGCCTCAGTATATTCAATTGACCAGCCCAGCATGTTTGGCGACAATGAACATGCTAGGCTGGCTTGCCAATCACAGTAATGCCGGTGCCATCTTTGGTGTGGCATTACTGTGATTGGCTGGCCTTCCACTGTCATAGGGACTATATAAAGACTGCCAGTGCCATTTTGTCCATATTGCAGCTGGAAACAGCATAGGGAAAGCATAGTTTCAGTGTAGAGAAAGTGAAAGGAGCGTAGGGATAGTGATAAAAAGTTATAGTGAGCATTGTTTATTCCAAAAAGCTCTCTTAAGAGCTGAAGACTGTCAAGATTAATTGTTTTTGTTTGTTAGGCGTGGATTTAATAGGGAGAGATATAATATATATTTGCAGCTCTGGCAAAAATTAAGAGACCACTGCAAAATGTTCAGTTTGTCTGATTTTTCTCTTTATAGGTATATTTTTGACTAAAATATATTTTTTTCTTATATTCTATAAACTACTGGCAACATGTCTCTGAATTTCCAAGCATACATAGTAACATAGTAACATAGTTAGTAAGGCCGAAAAAAGACATTTGTCCATCCAGTTCAGCCTATATTCCATCATAATAAATCCCCAGATCTACGTCCTTCTACAGAACCTAATAATTGTATGATACAATATTGTTCTGCTCCAGGAAGACATCCAGGCCTCTCTTGAACCCCTCGACTGAGTTCGCCATAACCACCTCCTCAGGCAAGCAATTCCAGATTCTCACTGCCCTAACAGTAAAGAATCCTCTTCTATGTTGGTGGAAAAACCTTCTCTCCTCCAGATGCAAAGAATGCCCCCTTGTGCCCGTCACCTTCCTTGGTATAAACAGATCCTCAGCGAGATATTTGTATTGTCCCCTTATATACTTATACATGGTTATTAGATCGCCCCTCAGTCGTCTTTTTTCTAGACTAAATAATCCTAATTTCGCTAATCTATCTGGGTATTGTAGTTCTCCCATCCCCTTTATTAATTTTGTTGCCCTCCTTTGTACTCTCTCTAGTTCCATTATATCCTTCCTGAGCACCGGTGCCCAAAACTGGACACAGTACTCCATGTGCGGTCTAACTAGGGATTTGTACAGAGGCAGTATAATGCTCTCATCATGTGTATCCAGACCTCTTTTAATGCACCCCATGATTCTGTTTGCCTTGGCAGCTGCTGCCTGGCACTGGCTGCTCCACAATACATTTTTAATTTTTTTTTCTCAAAAGGAGAAATGGTCACTATTGTAAAAAAACAAAACAGTGATTTCAGACCTCAAACAATGCAAAGAAAACAAGTTCATAATCATTTAGAAGCAACAATATTCACAATGTTCAGAAATTAATATTTTGTGGAATAACCATGATTTTTCATCACAACTTTTATACGTCTTGGCATGCTTTCCACCAGTCTCTCACATTTCTACTGGTGCAAAAATGTAAGCAGTTTTTCTTTTTTTTATGGCTTGTGACTTTTCATCATCCTCTTGATTACATTCCAGAGGATTTCAGGTCTGCAGATTGGGCTGCCCATGGCAGGGTTTTGATGTGGTGGGCTCTTAATTTTTGCCAGAGCTGTATAATACAGTTGTGCTCAAAAGTTTACATACCCCAGCAGGATTTTTGCTTTATTAGTCTTTTTTTTTTTTAGAAAATATGAATGATAATATCAAAACTTTTTCTCCACTCATGGTTATTAATTGGGTGAAGTAATTTATTGTCAAACTACTGAGTTCTCTGTTTTGAAATCAAAATGAGAACCCAAAATATCCAAATGACCTTGATCAAAAGTTTACATACCCCATTTCTTAATACCATGTATTGTCCTCTCTATCATCAATGACAGCTTAAAGTCTTTTGTGGTAGTTTTGGAAGTGGTTCTTTATTTTCTCAGTTGGTAAAGTTGCCCACTCTTCTTGGCAAAAAGAATCCAGTTCCTGTAAATTCCTGTCTAGCATGAACTGCGCACTTGAGATCTCCTCAGATTGGCTCAACGATATTGATGCCAGGAGATTGAGATTGTCACTCCAGAACCCTCACTGTGTTCTGTTGCAGCCAATGATAGGTCAACTTGGTCTTGTGATTTGGATAGTTGTCATGTTGGAAAGTTGAAGTATGTCCCATGTAGAGCTTCTGGGCTGATGAGTGCAAATTTGCCTCCAGTATTTGCTGATAACATGCTGCATTCATCTTTCCTTCAACTTTGACCAAGTTTCCTGTGTCTTTGATGCTCACACATCCCGAAAACATCAACAACAAACCTCCGTGCTTTACAGTAGGAATGGTGTTCCTTTCATCATAGGCCTTGTTGACCTCTCTCCAAATGTAATATTTATGGTTGTGGCCAAAAAGTTCAATTTTGGTCTCATAACTCCAAATTACCTTGTTCCAGAAGTTTTGAGGCTTGTCTCTGTGATGTTTTGCATATTGTAGGCAAGATACTTTGTGGCATTTGTGCAGTAATGGCTTTCTTCTGGTTAATCGACCATGCAGCCCATTTTTTTCAAGTGCCTCCTTATTGTGCATCTTGAAACAGCCACACCACTAGTTTTCAGAGAGTCCTGTATTTCAGCTGATGTTATTTGTGGGTTTTTCTTTGCATCCCGAACAATTTTCCTTGCAGTTGTGGACGACATTTTTGTTGGTCTACCTGACCGTAGTTTTGTTTTTACAGAGCCCCTGATTTTCCATTTGTTAATCACAGTTTGAATAAATGCTGCATGAATGCTGCTGACTGGCTTTATCAATTCCTTGGATATCTTTTTGTATCCCTTTCCTGTTTTATGCAGTTCAACTACCTTTTCTAATAGATCCGTTGACAATTCTTTTATTTTCACCATGACTCACAATCCAGAAATGTCAGTGGTTGGATGAAAGATGCAAGAGTCTGTCTGGATCCCAGAAACTCACTCAGCTTTTATGCACACACATTGATTACAAGCAAAACTGTCACAGGGGAGAATGTTACCTTTAGTAGCCATTCATACCCATTTGTGTCATCTTCTGTTCATTTTATCAGGCCAAAATCACCAGGGTATGTGAACTTTTGATCAGGGTTATTTGGATGTTTTTGGATGTCATTATGATTTAAAAAGAGAAAACAGTAGTTTGACAATAAATGGCTTCAGGAGAAAAGCAGAATCTATATACTGACTGTAGGTCACATAGATAATACCACTATAAATAATATATATAACATAGCATAAGTGGAAAAAATAAAACGTAACTTTTATTGAAACTATAGCCACACAAAAACTAAACCAAACACCCAAGTGGATAAAAACTGGGGCAAAGTCTAAGCCCAATGGTATGGTAACCATAGAGACCAATTAACCCCTAATAGGATTATATGATTTCATCTATAAGATATTAGAGAAATCATATTGCACTAGGATATAACCTGGAAAAAAGCTGGAGTCAACAGTGTATAATACACTCAGCATCGTATACCTAGTTACATGTAAAAACAAAGGATTGCCAGCAGTAGACGCATATAGTATGACCAGTACTACTGGTGGCTATGTGTATAATAAAAAAAGGAACAATCTCACCAGTTCCAGGGTGTGGGCAAAGGAGCACCGGATGGCCTCCAGTCAGGGGATAATCCGGAAAAGAAGAGACAACAGTCCCTATGTCAATCCCTATGGGGCTATCAGTAAGCTATCCCCAAAGCTCCTGCCCTTACAAGGGCAGTCCACAGCTACCCCTGTATACACATGCCCTGCACTCTCCCTGTGTAGTCCGTCCCGACGCGTTTCATCCAAGCTAATTCTTCAGGGGACTTGCTTGTGCATGGAGATAAAGTGCCTATGTGCTGAAAGGAGGGACATAAAGTCCTGCCACCCTCTATGCTGTCCTGCAGAGAGTGGTACAGGCATAGGGCTTGTACTTAAATAGAGAAGGGGGAAGGTGGAAAAGGGATGACCACTTCCCTTAGGTAATCATATGACAGCTGTGAGTAACCATGGCAGCTTTGAAAAAAAAAAAAAACTATTTAATGGCGTCCTGCCGTGCTCCCACTTAAGAGGTCCACGTGGCTCCTCGCGTTCCCAGTTCACTTACAGTACAAGTGACGTCACACGCCAAGGATCATGAGGCTAGCGACCTGCAGATGGAGAACAGCGGGCGCTTCCTGTCTTGCGTACTGATGCCGGCGCGGAGCGTTCCCCAGTAACAGAGCCACCGCGCTGTAAACAAATGGCGCCGCTCACACTTCCTGTCAGGTACACTGACACCAGAAGTGAATGTTGCTAGGTAACGCGAGACGCGAGGCTGTATGCCCACAGCGCTCCCCAGCAACAAAACCACCGCGATGTAAGCAAATGGCGCCGCTAACATTTCCTGTCGGGTGCACTTACACCGGAGGTAAATGTTGCTAGGTAACATGAGACGCGATGCTATATGCCTATAGTGCTGCCTGCAAAACCCACTAAAACATACCGGTGACCCTGCAGTAAGGACTGAAGTTAGTGGGAGGCGCCTGAGAATAAGATAAAAAATAGCATGAGGCGCCTAACTTGATAGTGAGTATACTATACGGCGAGAGGACTAAACAGAAATGCCCATCACTAAGCAACTATATACCACTAAGGACTATAATGGGTGCTATAACTGAACGTGTAATAGCCCAATGACGGCCGGCAGGAATAAATAAGGACTACTATAACGCCACATATTAGCAGTGGTTACCAAGGCTAAAAATACTTAGCCAATAAATAAATAGTGCCACATATGACAAAAACCCATATCAAAGAAATATATGGTATACAGTATAAAGACCATTGTTAATAATGAAAATCCCATGACAAAATTGGGTGGACAAAATAAGGACTTAGGCATGATGAGATAACACTGACTGTATTACACTCTAAGGAGGATGTAAAAACAAAATCAAAATGAAGTGATTCAGATGAAGCAGCTATAATTAATTTGATCATTCAGGCCCTGTGGACTCACTGTGTTCAAGTAGAAAGTCCACTTGGCTTCACGTTGTAACAACATTTGATCCCAGTCGCCTCCCCTACAGGTTTTGTGACCTTTTCAATGGCTGTGAATTTAAGATGTCTAACCTGGCCATTATGCATGGTGTTGACATGCCTAGAGACAGAAGTATCTCTCCCATGTTCCACGTCACCAATATGTTCCAGAATTCTCCTTTTAAACTCCCTAATGGTCTTTCCAACATATTCGATACCACAGACACAGGATACCTTATAGACCACTCCCCTGGTGCTACAATTCATAAACTGATTAATCTTATAGCTTTTTTCTGTGACGTTGCTCACAAAATTCGTACCAGTACCAATACATTGGCAGGCCGCACAGTGACCACATTTATAGCAGCCCATTACATTACTTCTGAGCCAGGTCTCATTAACAAGAATAACAAAATGACTGTGAACCAGTCTGTCATTAAGTGAACCGGCCTTTCTGTAGGTAATGGTGGGGGTGTCACTAAGGTAGTTGGAGATGTCAGAGTCCATTTGTAAAATGGACCAATGTTTTTTAATGATCTCCCTAACGTGCGTAGCCCCATTATCAAAGGTGGTGATAAAGCGTACTGCATCATTATCCTGTGTCTTGGTAGTGGGATTTAAAAGTGCTGTCCTGTCTCTACACCTAGCCTCATGGTAAGCCTTCTTGAGAATAGTGGACGGGTACCCTCTATCTTGAAAATTATTCCTCAATTCCCTTGCATGGGCCTCAAAGGTAGCATCATCCGAGCAGTTCCTCCGGACTCTGAGGTACTGCCCCTTAAGCATCCCCCTTTTTAGATGATCTGGATGATGACTATTCCAGTGAAGTAGGGCATTTGTGGCTGTGGGCTTTTTGTAATTGGATGTAATTAAATTACCATTAATCCCCTTGGTGATTACAATATCCAAAAAGGGTAGAGAGGACGACTCAATCACAAATGTAAAAAAAAGTTCCTCCCGATACTCTGTACTTGGATCACGTGGAAGAATCTCATAGGAGCTCCCATCCGAGAGAATAAGTTCACACATTTGTTGGTAGTAGGTTGTGTCTAGAATGACCACATTGCCACCCTTGTCAGAGGGCTTTATGAAAATGGAGTCATCACATTCGAGACGTTTAATTGCTTCCATCTCTCCCCTTGTGCAGTTGAATTTACACAAAACACGAGATTGGGACAAATTTATCAAATCTGTTGTAACAAGATTAGAAAAGATGTCAATAGCTGAGAGATCACTGGTTGGAGGAGGCATTTTATGGCTTTTCTCCTTTAACTGTGTAAATTAGGGTCACTCTCTCCAATGCTATGTAACAACCTTATGTCAGCTAACATATCTATTGGAATACCAAGTTCAGAGCAGGTGCGGGATTCCTGCTTATGGAAATATTTTTTCCATCTCACTTTGCGCAAAAAGAGATTAAGGTCCTTTACAGCTCTGAAAAGGTCATTCTAGACACAACCTACTACCAACAAATGTGTAAACTCATTCTCTTGGATGGGAGCTCCTATGAGATTTTTCCACGTGATCCAAATACAGAGTATCGGGAGGAACTTCGCCTCATCCTGCAGGAGGGGTTGGAGAGTGGCGTCATAAGTAAAACCGAGTTTGACTTCATTCTCCCGTGCCATCCTGTTATGGCTACTTTCTACTGCCTCCCCAAGGTGCACAAGGGCCTTAACCCGTTAAAAGGTAGGCCCATTGTATCTGGGGTAGGCAGTTTGTGCCAAAATGCAGGTATTTATTTGGACCGTGTTTTGTGCCCTTTTGTGTCTGCTTTACAATCCTTTGTTAAAGACACTCCTGACCTCCTCCATCGCCTGGAGGGCCTTTCTATTGAGCCGGATGCTTACCTGGCAAGTATAGATGTGGAGGCTCTCTCTTCCTCCATCCCCCATGAAAAGGGTTGGGAGGCTATAAATTTCTTCTTCCAAATGAGAGGATGCCAATTTCGGGAACACAATCATTTCATCTTAAAACTCCTTAGGTTTTGTCTAACACACAATGTCTTCACCTTTGAAGATCTTCCACCAGCTGAGGGGGACGGCCATGGGCAGCCCTTGTGCCCCGGCCTACTCCAACCCCTTCCTCGGCTGGTGGGAGGAGACCATAGTCTGGAATGATGACTCTGGGGGTGATCCCTCTATGTATCGTGTCCCGGAGATTTGGACACGATACATAGATTATGTTTTTCTAATTTGGACCAGCTCTATCAATGACTTTGAGAGCTTTGTAGACAGTCTTAACCACAATAATATTGCCCTTTTTTTACATCTGTGATTGAGTCGTCCTCTCTACCCTTTTTGGATATTCTAATCACCAAGGGGATTAATGGGACTATAATGGACCTGGTGGTTAAGAGCACACAGAATGACCTGATAGTCACTGATAATTAAGGACGAGCTCTGGGACGTGGGAACTCTGCTGACCGCAATCCCTAATCCTATAACACACACTAGAAATAGCCGTGGATTGCGCCTAACGCTCCCTATGCAACTCGACACAGCCTAAGGAGCTAGCTAGCCCTGAAGATAGAAAAATAAAGCCTACCTTGCCTCAGAGAAATTCCCCAAAGGAAAAGGCAGCCCCCCACATATAATGACTGTGAGTAAAGATGAAAATACAAACACAGAGATGAAATAGATTTAGCAAAGCGAGGCCCGACTTACTGAACAGACCGAGGATAGGAAAGGTTGCTTTGCGGTCAGCACAAAAACCTACAAAAAGACCACGCAGAGGGCGCAAAAGGACCCTCTGCACCGACTCACGGTGCGGAGGCGCTCCCTCTGCGTCCCAGAGCTTCCAGCAAGCAAGACAATAATAAAAATAGCAAGCTGGACAGAAAAATAGCAAACCAAAGAAAAACAAACAGGAACTTAGCTTCTGATGGGAAGACAGGTCACAAGAACGATCCTGGAACATTGACAGGTGGCATGGAGCAAAGATCTAAGTGGAGTTAAATAGAGCAGCCCACTAACGACTTAGCCTCGTCACCTGTGGAAGGAAACTCAGAAACACCCAGAGGAAGTCCATGGACAGAACCAGCCGAAGTACCATTCATGACCACAGGAGGGAGCCCGACAACAGAATTCACAACAGATCCCTAAGGGGCAGTACCTCAGAGTCCGGAGGAACTGCTCGGATGATGCAACCTTTGAGGCCCATGCAAGGGAATTGAGGAATAATTTTCAAGCTAGAGAGTACCCATCCACTATTCTCAAGAAGGCTTACCATGAGGCTAGGAGTAGAGACAGAACAGCACTTTTGAATCCCACTACCAAGACACAGGATAATGATGCAGTACGCTTTATCACCACCTTTGATAATGGGGCTACGCACGTTAGGGAGATCATTATGACATCTCATAAGGTAGGTGTCACTACCTTAGTGACACCCCCGCCATTACCTACAGAAAGGCCCGTTCACTTAATGACAGACTGGTTCACAGTCATTTTGTTAGTCCTGTTAATGAGACCTGGCTCAGAAGTAATGTAACGGGCTGCTATAAATGTGGTCACTGTGCGGCCTGCCAATATATTGGTACTGGTACGAATTTTGTGAGCAACGTCACAGGAAAAAGCTATAAGATTAATCAGTTTATGAATTGTAGCACCAGGGGAGTATCTTGTGTCTGTGGTATCGAATATGTTGGAAAGACCATTAGGGAGTTTAAAAGGAGAGTTCTGGAACATATTGGTGACGTGGAACATGGGAGAGATACTTCTGTCTCTAGGCATGTCAACACAATGCATAATGGCCAGGTTAGACATCTTAAATTCAAGGCCATTGAAAAGGTCACAAAACCTGTAGGGGAGGCGACTGGGATCGAATGTTGTTACAACGTGAGGCCAAGTGGACTTTCTACTTGAACACAGTGAGTCCACAGGGCCTAAATGATCGAATTAATTATAGCTGCATCATCTGAATCACTTTATTTTGCTTTTGTTTTTACGTCCTCCTTTCAGTGTAATACAGTCAGTGTTATCTCATCATGCCTAAGTCCTTATTTTGTCCACCCAATTTTGTCATGGGATTTTCATTATTAACAATGGTCTTTATACTGTATACCATATATTTCTTTGGTATGGGTTTTTGTCATATGTGGCACTATTTATTTATTGGCTAAGTATTTTTAGCCTTGGTAACCACTGCTAATATGTGGCGTTATAGTCCTCATTTATTCCTGTCGGCCGTCATTGGGCTATTACACGTTCAGTTATAGCACCCATTATAGTCCTTAGTGGTATATAGTTGCTTAGTGATGGGCATTTCTGTTTAGTCCTCTCGCCGCATAGTATACTCACTATCAAGTTAGGCGCCTCATGCTATTTTTAATCTTATTCTCAGGCGCCTCCCACTAACTTCAGTCCTTACTGCAGGGTCACCGGTATGTTTTAGTGGGTTTTGCAGGCAGCACTATAGGCATATAGCCTCGCGTCTCATGTTACCTAGCAACATTTACCTCCGGTGTAAGTGCACCCGACAGGAAGTGTTAGCGGCGCCATTTGCTTACATCGCGGTGGTTTTGTTGCTGGGGAGCGCTGTGGGCATACAGCCTCGCGTCTCGCGTTACCTAGCAACATTCACTTCCGGTGTCAGCGTACCTGACAGGAAGTGTGAGCGGCGCCATTTGTTTACAGCGCAGCGGCTCTGTTACTGGGGAACGCTCCGCGCCGGCATCAGTACGCAAGACAGGAAGCGCCCGCTGTTCTCCATCTGCAGGTCGCTAGCCTCATGATCCTTGGCGTGTGACGTCACTTGTACTGTAAGTGAACTGGGAATGCGAGGAGCCACGTGGACCTCTTAAGTGGGAGCACGGCAGGATGCCATTAAATAGTGTGTTTTTGTTTTCAAAGCTGCCATGGTTACTCACAGCTGTCATATGATTACCTAAGGGAAGTGGTCATCCCTTTTCCACCTTCCCCCTTCTCTATTTAAATACAAGCCCTATGCCTGTACCACTCTCTGCAGGACAGCATAGAGGGTGGCAGGACTTTATGTCCCTCCTTTTAGCACATAGGCACTTTATCTCCATGCACAAGCAAGTCCCCTGAAGAATTAGCTTGGATGAAAAGCGTCGGGACGGACTACACAGGGAGAGTGCAGGGCATGTGTATACAGGGGTAGCTGTGGACTGCCCTTTTAAGGGCAGGAACTTTGGGGATAGCTTACTGATAGCCCCATAGGGATTGACATAGGGACTGTCGTCTCTTCTTTTCCGGATTATCCCCTGACTGGAGGCCATCCGGTGCTCCTTTGCCCACACCCTGGAACTGGTGAGATTGTTCCTTTTTTTATTATACACATAGCCACCAGTAGTACTGGTCATACTATATGCGTCTACTGTTGGCAATCCTTTGTTTTTACATGCAACTAGGTATACGATGCTGAGTGTATTATATACTTTTGACTCCAGCTTTTTTCCAGGTTATATCCTAGTGCAATTTGATTTCTCTAGTATCTTATAGATGAAATCATATAATCCTATTAGGGGTTAATTGGTCTCTATGGTTACCATACCATTGGGCTTAGACTTTGCCCCAGTTTTTATCCACTTGGGTGTTTAGTTTTTGTGTGGCTTTAGTTTCAATAAAAATAAATGGCTTCATCCAACAAATAACCATGAGTGGAGAAAAAGTTTTGGTGTTATAATTCATATTCTCTGAAAAAAGGCCAAGAAAGAAAAAATTTGGCTGGGGTATGTAAACTTTTGAGCACAACTGTACATAGCAGTGCTCCAGCACTGCTATGTGTAGCAAAAATCACAATCTCCTATGAACAACAGCCAGGAACTGGCATTCACAAAAGCATCCTGATGACAGGCACGGGGCTTAACAGCAGACCCCTGGCTCTCATGACAACCCATCGGTGTCCTGCAATAATGTGATATGAGCATTGCTGTACGGTGTTTGTGACACGCTTCTGGCTGGAGCCTGTTGAATGCCACTGTCACTAACAGACAGTGGCATTTAACTAGTTAAGAGCTGCAAGTGGATCCAAGATCCACCTGCGGCTGTTAGAGGCACTTGATGTTTGATTAAAGCATCAAAGGCAGGGAAATGACAGATGACAGAAAGCTACATAATCAGTATTGAAGGGGTTAATTATGTAATTTTGCATCTAGTACTGTCCAATGCTGAGACTAGCAGGTCTTTACCTATGTATCTCACAGTGTGAGATACCTTTTTAACTTTATATGTCAAGTTGTCTGTTTATTTATTATTTTTGTATTTTTCATTAATAAAGAGTTGTCGAAAACTGCTTTTAAGTGTTCACTACACTAACCTGGTCACTTTTATATGTTAGTCTAGTTAAATTGATTTTCTATGTTTCCTATATAGTGACACTAAATATTTTTGCTCAAGAAATATTATACATATCATGATATTTTAGGCAGCAGGGATATGAAGCAATGTTTGAAGTGTTACATGAGGACTCAGAATAATGGCCTGACACCAGGAGGATCAGAGTAGTGAACGTATTGAGTAGGGTGGCGCTGAAAAGGCATGACAGTTGGTGGCGTGACAGTAAGTTGGATATCAGAACAAGAAAACTTTTTAGACCCATTAACCCCTTTCTGCTATTGGACGTACTATTCCGTCCATGTGGGGTGGGCCTTACTTCCCAAGGACGGAATAGTACGTCCACCGCGATCGGCCGTACTCACGGGGGGAGCGCGGCCGATCGTGGCTGGGTGTAAGCTGCCTACCGCAGCTGACATCCGGCACTATGTACCAGGAGCGGTCACGGACTGCCCCCGGCACATTAACCCCCGGCACACCACGATCAAACATGATCGCGGTGTGCCGGCGGTATAGGGAAGCATTGCGCAAGGAGGGGGCTCCCTGCGGGCTTCCCTGAGACCCCCGCAGCAATGCGATGTGTTCGCGTTGCTGCGAGGGTCTCTTACCTTCCTCCCTGCAGCAGCCCCAGATCCAAAATGGCTGCAGCATCCGGGTCCTGCAGGGAGGGAGGTGGCTTACCAAATGCCTACTAAGAGCAGGCGCTAGGTAAGCCTGCAGTGCTGTAAGTCAGATCGCTGATCTGACAGAGTGCTGTGCAAACTGTCAGATCAGCGATCTGTGATGTCCCCCCCTGGGACAAAGTAAAAAAGTAAAAAAAAAACTTTCCACATGTGTAAAAAAAAAATAATAATAATAATTCCTCAATAAAGAAAATGAAAATAGTATTCCCATAAATACATTTCTTTATCTAAATAAAAAAACAAACAATAAAAGTACACATATTTAGTAGCGCTGCGTCCGTAACGACCCAACCTATAAAACTGTCCCACTAGTTAACCCCTTCAGTAAACACCGTAAGAAAAAAAAATGAGGCAAAAAACAACGCTTTATTATCATACCGCCGAACAAAAAGTGGAATAACACGCGATCAAAAAGACAGATATAAATAACCAAGGTACCGCTGAAAACGTCATCTTGTCCCACAAAAAACAAGCCGCCATACGGCATCATCAGCAAAAAATGAAAAAGTTATAGTCCTCAGAATAAAGCGATGCAAAAATAATTCTTTTTTCTATAAAATAGTTTTTATTGTATAAAAGCGCCAAAACATAAACAAAATTGATATAAATGAGGTATCGCTTTAAACGTACTGACCCGAAGAATAAAACTGCTTTATCAATTTTACCAAACGCGGAACGGTATAAACGCCTCCCCCAAAAGAAATTAATAAATAGCTGGTTTTTGGTCATTCTGCCTCACAAAAATCGGAATAAAAAGCGATCAAAAAATGTCTCGTGCCCGAAAATGTTACCAATAAAACAAACAACTCGTCCCGCAAAAAACTAGACATCACATGACTCTGTGGACTCAAATATGGAAAAATTATAGCTCTCAAAATGTGGTAACGCAACAAATATTTTTTGCAATAAAAAGCGTCTTTCAGAGTGTAATGGCTGCCAATAATAAAAATCCGCTAAAAAACCGGCTATAAAAGTAAATCAAACCAGCCTTCATCCCCCCCCCCCCCCTTAGTTAGGGAAAAGATAAAAAATTAAAAAAATGTATTTATTTCCATTTTCCCATTAGGGTTAGGGTTAGGGCTAGAGTTAGGGTTAGGGTTAGGGCTAGGGTTAAGGCTACAGTTAGGGTTGGGGCTAAAGTTAGGGTTGGGGCTAAAGTTAAGGTTAGGGTTTGGATTACATATACGGTTGGGAATAGGGTTGGTATTAGGGTTAGGGGTGTGTCTGGCTTAGAGGTGTGGTTAGGGTTACCATTGGGATTAGGGTTAGGGGTGTGTTTAGATTAGGGTTTCAGTTATAATTGGGGGGTTTCCACTGTTTAGGCACATCAGGGGTTCTCCAAATGCGACATGGCGTCCGATCTCAATGCCAGTGATCCTTCCCTTACGAGCTCTCCCGTGTGTCCAAACAGGGGTTTACCCCAACATATGGGGTATCAGCGTACTCAGGACAAATTGGACAACAACTTTTGGGGTCCAATTTCTCCTGTTACCCTTGGGAAAATACAAAACCTGGGGCCAAAAAAAATAGTTTTGTGTGAAAAAAAAGATTTTTTATTTCACGGCTCTGCGTTATGAACTGCACTGAATCACTTGGGGGCTCAAATATCTCACAACACATCTATATAAGTTCCTTGGGGGGTCTAGTTTCCAATATGGGGTCACTTGTGGGCGGTTTCTACTGTTTACGTACATTAGGGGCTCTGCAAACGCAATGTGACGCCTGCAGACCATTCCATCTAAGTCTGCATTTCAAATGGCGCTGCTTCCCTTCCGAGCCCTCCCATGCACCCAAACGGTGGTTTTCCCCCACATATGGGGTATCAGCGTACTCAGGACAAATTGGTCAACAACTTTTTGGGTCCAATTTCTCCTGTTACCCTTGGAAAATTACAAAACTGGGGCTAAAAAATAATTTTTGTGGAAAAAAAAGGATTTTTTATTTTCACGGCTCTGCGTTAAAAAACTTTTATGAAACACTTGGGGGTTCAAAGCTCTCACAACACATCTAGATGAGTTCCGTAGGGGGTCTACTTTCCCAAATGGTGTCACTTGTGGGGGGTTTCTACTGTTTAGGTACATTAGGTGTTGTGAATTCTGTTGTCGGGCTCCCTCCTGTGGTCATGAATGGTACTTCGGCTGGTTCTGTCCATGGACTTCCTCTGGTGGGTGTTTCTGAGTTTCCTTCCTCAGGTGCCGAGGTTAATTCGTTAGCTGGCTGCTCTATTTAACTCCACTTAGATCTTTGCTCCATGCGACCTGTCAATGTTCCAGTATTGGTCTAGTTCACTCCTGGATCGTTCTTGTGACCTGTCTTCCCAACAGAAGCTAAGTCCTGTTTGTTTTTCTTTGGTTTGCTATGTTTCTGTCCAGCTTCCTATTTTTATTGCTGTCTTGCTTGCTGGAAGCTCTGGGACGCAGAGGGAGCGCCTCCGCACCGTGAGTCGGTGCGGAGGGTCTTTTTGCGCCCTCGCGTGGTCTTTTTGTAGGTTTTTGTGCTGACCGCACAGCAACCTTTCCTATCCTCGGTCTGTTCAGTTAGTCGGGCCTCACTTTGCTAAATCTATTTCAGCTCTGTGTTTGTATTTTCATCTTTACTCACAGTCATTATATGTGGGGGGCTGCCTATTCCTTTGAGGAATTTCTCTGAGGCAAGGTAGGCTTTATTTTTCTATCTTTAGGGCTAGCTAGTTCCTTAGGCTGTGCCGAGTTGCATAGGGAGCGTTAGGCGCAATCCACGGCTATTTCTAGTGTGTGTGATAGGATTAGGGATTGCGGTCAGCAGAGTTCCCACGTCCCAGGGTTCGTCCTTATTATCAGTAACTATCAGGTCATTCCGTGTGCTCTTAACCTCCAGGTCCATTATTGTCCTGACCACCAGGTCATAACAGTACAGGTGGCCCAAAGTACTAATGCATCTCAATAGAGGGATAAGAGAAGTTCTGAGACCATTTTTTTTCTTTGCACTGTGTTTTGTCTCTCTTTTCCCCTTTACCTCTGGGTGGTTCAGGACACAGGTGTAAACATGGACATTCAAGGTCTGTCCTCTTGGATGGATAATCTCACTACAAGGGTACAAAACATTCAAGATTTTGTGGTTCAGAATCCTATGTTAGAGCCTAGGATTCCTATTCCTGATTTGTTTTTTGGAGAAAGATCTAAGTTCTTGAATTTCAAAAATAATTGTAAATTGTTTCTTGCCTTGAAACCTTGCTCCTCAGGTGACCCTGTTCAACAAGTAAGGATCATTATTTCTTTGTTACGTGGTGACCCTCAAGACTGGGCATTTTCCCTTGCGCCAGGAGATCCGGCATTGCATGATGTTGATGCGTTTTTCCTGGCGCTTGGATTGCTTTATGACGAACCTAATTCAGTGGATCAGGCAGAGAAAATCTTGCTGGCTCTGTGTCAGGGTCAGGATGAAGCGGAGATATATTGTCAGAAGTTTAGAAAGTGGTCTGTGCTCACTCAGTGGAATGAATGTGCCCTGGCAGCAATCTTCAGAAAGGGTCTCTCTGAAGCCCTTAAGGATGTCATGGTGGGATTTCCCATGCCTGCTGGTCTGAATGAGTCTATGTCTTTGGCCATTCAGATCGATCGACGCTTGCGTGAGCGTAAAGCTGTGCACCATTTGGCGGTACTATCTGAGCATGGGCCAGAGCCTATGCAATGTGATAGGACTTAGACCAGAGCTGAACGGCAAGAACACAGACGTCGGAATGGGCTATGTTTTTACTGTGGTGATTCCACTCATGCTATCTCCGATTGTCCTAAGCGCACTAAGCGGTTCGCTAGGTCTGCCACCATTGGTACGGTACAGTCTAAATTTCTATTGTCCGTTACTCTGATTTGCTCTTTGTCATCCTATTCTGTTATGGCATTTGTGGATTCAGGTGCTGCCCTGAATTTGATGGACTTGGAGTTTGCCAGGCACTGTGGTTTTTTCTTGGAGCCCTTGCAGTATCCTATTCCATTGAGAGGAATTGATGCCATGCCTTTGGCCAAGAATAAGCCTCAGTACTGGACCCAATTGACCATGTGCATGGCTCCTGCACATCAGGAGGATATCCGCTTTCTGGTGTTGCACAATCTGCATGATGTGGTCGTTTTGGGGTTGCCATGGCTACAGGTTCATAATCCAGTATTGGACTGGAAATCAATGTCTGTGTCCAGCTGGGGTTGCCAGGGGGTACATGGTGATGTTCCATTTTTGTCTATTTCGTCTTCCACTCCTTCTGAAGTTCCAGAGTTTTTGTCGGATTATCGGGATGTATTTGATGAGCCCAAAGCCAGTGCCCTACCTCCTCATAGGGATTGCGATTGTGCAATTAATTTGATTCCTGGTAGTAAGTTTCCTAAGGGTCGATTGTTCAATTTATCTGTGCCAGAAAACGCCGCTATGCGGAGTTATATAAAGGAATCTTTGGAGAAAGGCCATATTCGCCCGTCGTCATCACCGTTAGGAGCAGGGTTCTTTTTTGTGGCCAAGAAGGATGGTTCTTTGAGACCTCGTATTGATTACCGCCTTCTTAATAAAATTACAGTCAAATTTCAGTATCCTTTGCCGTTGCTGTCTGATTTGTTTGCTCGTATTAAAGGGGCTAGTTGGTTCACCAAGATAGATCTTCGAGGGGCGTATAATCTTGTGCGTATTAAACAAGGCGATGAATGGAAAACAGCATTTAATACGCCCGAGGACCATTTTGCGTACCTGGTTATGCCATTCGGGCTTTCCAATGCTCCATCAGTATTTCATTCCTTTATGCATGACATCTTCCGAGAGTACCTGGATAAATTCCTGATTGTGTATTTGGATGATATTTTGGTCTTTTCGGATGATTGGGAGTCTCATGTGAAGCAGGTCAGAATGGTGTTCCAGGTGCTTCGTGCGAATTCCTTGTTTGTGAAGGGGTCAAAGTGTCTCTTTGGAGTTCAGAAGGTTTCATTTTTGGGGTTCATTTTTTCCCCTTCTACTATCGAGATGGACCCTATTAAAGTCCAGGCCATTTACAATTGGACTCAGCCGACATCTGTGAAGAGCCTGCAAAAGTTCCTGGGCTTTGCTAATTTTTATCGGCGCTTCATCGCTAATTTTTCTAGTGTTGCTAAACCGTTGACTGATTTGACCAAGAAGGGTGCTGATGTGGTCAATTGGTCTTCTGCAGCTGTGGAGGCTTCTCAGGAGTTGAAGCGTCGTTTTTCTTCTGCCCCTGTGTTGTGCCAGCCAGATGTTTCGCTCCCGTTTCAGGTTGAGGTTGATGCTTCTGAGATTGGAGCAGGGGCTGTTTTGTCGCAAAGAAGTTCTGATGGCTCGGTGATGAAGCCATGTGCTTTCTTTTCTAGAAAGTTTTTGCCTGCTGAGCGTAATTATGATGTTGGTAATCGTGAGTTGTTGGCCATGAAGTGGGCATTCGAGGAGTGGCGTCATTGGCTTGAAGGAGCCAAGCATCGCGTGGTGGTCTTGACAGATCACAAGAATTTGACTTATCTTGAGTCTGCCAAACGGTTGAATCCGAGACAGGCTCATTGGTCGCTATTTTTCTCCCGTTTTGATTTTGTGGTTTCGTACCTTCCGGGCTCTAAGAATGTGAAGGCTGATGCCCTGTCAAGGAGTTTTGTGCCTGACTCTCCGGGTGTTCCTGAGCCGACGGGTATTCTCAAAGAGGGGGTAATTTTGTCTGCCATCTCCCCTGATTTGCGGCGGGTGCTGCAAAAATTTCAGGCTGATAGACCTGACCGTTGCCCAGCGGAGAAACTGTTTGTCCCTGATAGATGGACTAGTAGAGTTATCTCTGAGATTCATTGTTCAGTGTTGGCTGGACATCCTGGAATCTTTGGTACCAGAGATTTGGTGGCTAAATCCTTTTGGTGGCCGTCTTTGTCACGGGATGTGCGTTCTTTTGTGCAGTCCTGTGGCACTTGTGCTTGGGCTAAGCCCTGCTGTTCTCGTGCCAGTGGGTTGCTTTTGCCCTTGCCGGTCCCGAAGAGGCCCCGGACGCATATTTCCATGGATTTTATTTCGGATCTCCCCATCTCTCAAAAGATGTCGGTCATTTGGGTGGTTTGTGATCGCTTTTCTAAAATGGTCCATTTGGTACCTTTGTCTAAATTGCCTTCCTCCTCTGATTTGGTGCCATTATTTTTCCAGCATGTGGTTCGTTTACATGGTATCCCGGAGAACATCGTTTCTGACAGAGGTTCCCAGTTTGTTTCGAGGTTTTGGCGATCCTTTTGTGCTAGGATGTGTATTGATTTGTCTTTTTCCTCGGCTTTCCATCCTCAGACAAATGGCCAAACCGAACGAACTAATCAGACTTTGGAAACATATCTGAGATGCTTTGTTTCTGCTGATCAGGATGATTGGGTGTCCTTTTTGCCGTTGGCTGAGTTCGCCCTTAATAATCGGGCCAGCTCGGCTACTTTGGTTTCGCCGTTTTTCTGCAATTCTGGTTTCCATCCTCGTTTCTCTTCAGGGCAGGTTGAGTCTTCGGACTGTCCTGGTGTAGATACTGTGGTGGATAGGTTGCAGCAGATTTGGACTCATGTGGTGGACAATTTGACATTGTCCCAGGAGAAGGCTCAACGTTTCGCTAACCGCCGGCGCTGTGTGGGTCCCCGACTTCGCGTTGGGGATTTGGTTTGGTTGTCGTCTCGTTATGTTCCTATGAAGGTTTCCTCTCCTAAGTTTAAGCCTCGTTTCGTTGGTCCGTATAAGATTTCTGAGGTTATCAATCCTGTGTCATTTCGTTTGGCCCTTCCTGCTTCTTTTGCCATCCATAATGTGTTCCATAGGTCGTTATTGCGCAGACACGTGGCGCCTGTGGTTCCATCCGTTGATCCTCCTGCCCCGGTATTGGTTGAGGGGGAGTTGGAGTATGTGGTGGAGAAGATTTTATATTCTCGTACTTCGAGACGGAAACTCCAGTACCTGGTCAACTGGAAGGGTTATGGTCAGGAAGATAATTCCTGGGTTTTTGCCTCTGATGTTCATGCTGCCGATCTGGTTCGTGCCTTTCATTTGGCTCATCCTGGTCGGCCTGGGGGCTCTGGTGAGGGTTCGGTGACCCCTCCTCAAGGGGGGTACTGTTGTGAATTCTCTCTATTAAAAATAGATAGGGCGGCACTGCCTTTAAAGCGAGGACCAACCAAGTGATATATTAACACTTCAGTGCTTCATGGGTTAACCAGTGCTGCCACAATACACACACTTCGGGTGCTCCTCGACAATAGGAAAGACCAATCCAACTGCATAGTCCACATCACAGAGAAGGAAAAACGAGGGCACTCACCAGTCTTCTTTTGGTGCAAAAATCACTTTATTCACATGACATCTTAAAAGTCCAAGGTCGGCAACGACGGAGCCGAAGCTCAAGTGAGCAGGGGGGAGCGGAGACGAAGGCCTTTTTGCGCTGTGCTTGTGCTTCTACGGGTCAGTGCTACGGGTCACTGACCCGTAGAAGCGCAAGCACAGCGCGAAACGGCCATCGTCTCCGCTCCCCCCTGCTCACTTGAGCTTCGGCTCCGTCGTTGCCCGACCTTGGACTTTTAAGATGTCATGTGAATAAAGTGATTTTTGCACCAAAAGAAGACTGGTGAGTGCCCTCGTTTTTCCTTCTCTGTGATGTGGACTGTTGTGAATTCTGTTGTCGGGCTCCTTCCTGTGGTCATGAATGGTACTTCGGCTGGTTCTGTCCATGGACTTTCTCTGGTGGGTGTTTCTGAGTTTCCTTCCTCAGGTGACGAGGTTAATTCGTTAGTTGGCTGCTCTATTTAACTCCACTTAGATCTTTGCTCCATGCCACCTGTCAATGTTCCAGTATTGGTCTAGTTCACTGGATCGTTCTTGTGACCTGTCTTCCCAACAGAAGCTAAGTCCTGTTTGTTTTTCTTTGGTTTGCTATTTTTCTGTCCAGCTTGCTATTTTTATTGCTGTCTTGCTTGCTGGAAGCTCTGGGACGCAGAGGGAGCGCCTCCGCACCGTGAGTCGGTGCGGAGGGTCTTTTTGCGCCCTCTGCGTGGTCTTTTTGTAGGTTTTTGTGCTGATTGCACAGCAACCTTTCCTATCCTCGGTCTGTTCAGTTAGTCGGGCCTCACTTTGCTAAATCTATTTCATCTCTGTGTTTGTATTTTCATCTTTACTCACAGTCATTATATGTGGGGGGCTGCCTATTCCTTTGGGGAATTTCTCTGAGGCAAGGTAGGCTTTATTTTTCTATCTTTAGGGCTAGCTAGTTCCTTAGGCTGTGCCGAGTTGCATAGGGAGCGTTAGGCGCAATCCACAGCTATTTCTAGTGTGTGTGATAGGATTAGGGATTGCGGTCAGCAGAGTTCCCACATCCCAGAGCTCGTCCTTATTATCAGTAATTATCAGGTCATTCTGTGTGCTCTTAACCTCCAGGTCCATTATTGTCCTGACCACCAGGTCATAACAATTAGGGTCTCTGCAAATGCAATGTGACACCTGCAGACCATTCCATCTACGTCTGCATTCCAAATGGCGCTCCTTCCCTTCCAAGCCCTCCCATGCACCCAAACGGTGGTTCCCCCCACATATGGGGTATCAGCGTACTCAGAACAAATTGGACAACAACTTTTGGTGTCTAATTTCTCCTGTTACCCTCGGGAAAATACAAAACTGGGGGCTAAAAAATATTTTTTGTGGGAAAAAATGTTTGTTTTATTTTTATGGCTCTGCATTATAAACTTCTGTGAAGCCCTTGGTGGGTCAAAGCGCTCACCACACATCTAGATAAGTTCCTTAGGGGGTCTACTTTCCAAAATGGTGTCACTTGTGGGGGGTTTCAATGTTTAGGCACATCAGTGGCTCTCCAAATGCAACATGGCATCCCATCTCAATTCCTGTCAATTTTGCCTTGAAAAGTCAAACGGCGCTCCTTCCCTTCCGTGCTCTCCCATGCGCCCAAACAGTGGTTTACCCCCACATATGGGGTATCAGCGTACTCAGGACAAATTGTACAGCAACGTTTGGGGTTCAATTTCTTATCTTACCCTTGGGAAAATAAAAAATTGGGGGGCCAAAAGATAATTTTTGTGAAAAAATATGATTTTTTATTTTTACGGTTCTGTATTTTATACTTCTATGAAGCACTTGGTGGGTCAAAGTGCTCACCACACATCTAGATAAGTTCCTTAGGGGGTCTACTTTCCAAAATGGTGTCACTTTTGGGGGGTTTCAATGTTTAGGCACATAAGTGGCTCTCCAAACGTAACATGGTGTCCCATCTCAATTCCAGTCAATTTTGCATTGAAAAGTCAAATGGCGCTCCTTCGCCTCTGAGCTCTGTCATGCGCCCAAACAGTGGTATACCCCCACATATGGCGTATCGGTGTACTCAGGACAAATTATACAACAACTTTTGGGGTCCATTTTCTCCTGCTAGCCTTGGTAAAATAAAACAAATTGGAGCTGAAGTAAATTTTTTGTGAAAAAAAGTTAAATGTTCATTTTTATTTAAACATTCCAAAAATTCCTGTGAAACACCAGAAGGGTTAATAAACTTTTTGAATATGGTTTTGAGCACCTTGAAGGGTGCAGTTTTTAGAATGGTGTCACACTTGGGTATTTTCTATCATATAGACCCCTCAAAATGACTTCAAATGAGATGTAGTCCCTAAAAAAATGGTGTTGTAAAAATAAGAAATTGCTGGTCAAATTTTAACCCTTATAACTCCCTAACAAAAAAAGTTTTGGTTCCAAAATTGTGCTGATGTAAAGTAGACATGTGGGAAATGTTACCTATTAAGTATTTTGTGTGACATATCTCTGTGATTTAATTGCATAAAAATTTAAAGTTGGAAAATTGCGAATTTTCAAAATTTTCGCCAAATATCCATTTTTTTCACAAATAATTGCAGGTAATATCAAAGAAATTTTACCACTATCATGAAGTACAATATGTCACGAGAAAACAATGTCAGAATCACTGGGATCTGTTGAAGCGTTCCAGAGCTATAACCTCATAAAGGGACAGAGGTCAGAATTGTGAAAATTGGTCATTAACGTGCAAACCACCCTTGGGGGTAAAGGGGTTAAAAGTCCACCTTTAACTTTTTTACTTAAATAAACAAGGCTGCAAATCATTTTTGCAATATTGGGTTTTGTTAAATTTTTGTACTATTTTTAATTTTAGCCACAAATAAGTGTACCGTATTTTTTGGACTATAAGATGCACCGGACCATAAGATGCATCACAATTTTTCAGAAGCCAAATGGGGAAAAAAAATAATAGGTCAAGTGGGTGTCCATCTTACAGTCCTGAATTCAGCTTACTATGGGGGGAATCAGCAGTGCTGGTGGAGGGGAGTCACAGGAGGTGTTTGGTGGTCCAGCGATGATATGACACAGACTGATGTGGCAGGTTCAATGGTGCTCAGTGGTGCAGGGGCTCTGCTTACATTTTGTCAAAGCCCGGAGCCCCAGAACATTCATTGCTGCGATGTGGTGGTCTCCTGGAAATCCCATCCCAAGGCTGGTGCTCCAGGTTCGGCGGTGCTCGGTGGTGTGGGGACTCTAGTGACATTTTGTGAAAGCCCAGAGCCCCACACTTCCATTGCCTCAATGCTGTGGTCTCTGGGAAAATGGCCACAGATTGAGATTGCTGCAGCGAGATCTTGTCTCGTCTCATTGCCGAGTTCTCAATCTGCCCATGCGCTGCCTCTGGCAGCCATTTTCACAGAGGCCACAGCATCAAGGCAATGGAAGTGCGGGGGCTTTCACAAAATGTTGCAGGAGCCCCTGCACCAACGAGTACTGCCGAACCTGCTGAAACTGGCACACCAGGATGGGAGTGAGATCATCACCCTTTATCATAGGACCACCGGAAGAATCGCCCATCTCCTGCTGCCACCTTGCTAATTGTTAGTACGGTACATTCTGACCATAAGACGCACCCCCGTTTTCCCAAAAAATTATTTGGGGATCAAAGTGCATGATATAGTCTGAAAAATATGGTATTTACATTGTAAAATAAATAGAGAATAGTCCCCAAAGATGGATGACACCATAACATAACACTTACCATTTCTTCGACTTCTCTCACTCCTGCAGTGCCATGTTAAAGCAAATGCTTGATTGAGACAGATACTTTTGTAGACATAAAAACTGGATTGCAGAACAACCCATGCTTATCAGGGCACATAGGCTTTATGGAGAGTGGTTCCTTATGCAGGACATTGTTATGAATCTAAAGGGAGAGCAACTTTGGTAGATCAGCTCCCATTCTGGCTGATTTATGTATGTAAAAAGCTGAACTAAATCACTTTTGATTTTTTGCCCCTGCTACAAATTGAGCCTACAGTTTGCTAATATTGAAGCTACTAAAGACTCCAGAGCATTCAGAAGGCTTGAGCCTGCAGTCTACCAATTGTTTCTGTATATTACCATACTACTGTCTGTATTGCAAAGTATTATGAATGTCACTGTTAATTGTGAATTAGCAAACTCTTCAGAGGCACAAAGACATGGCAGGGCTGCTGTGGAAACCTTAATGTGCTCCTGCCATCAGTCTGCTTTAGACATACTGCATAGTTAGAGCTGCCTGTGCTGTACATTAAGAACTCAGTGCGCCTGTGTGATCCAGAAAGCTTCTCTTTGCACTGATAATGATTTCAAGATGGTAGGTAGGCAATATTTTCAATAAAAAAAAATTAATGCTCTGTGGATATGAGGGCAAATTATGACTGTAGAGGATACATATATTTACTTCCAACCACCAGATAGTGTATGGTTAGTTAAAACTTTTTCAAATGCAAATGATGATGACTAGACATGTGAAGTTCTGAAACAGCGCTTGGCTCCTAATTTATTTCTTGTCGATGACAAATACTCCTACTTTAGACTGCACCACTACATGTTTAAATAGTTAACTCTTTCACATCTAGCTATTAACCTAAATGTATGTTACTCGGTGTCTCTAAGCACTTTTTGCAGAAAAGTGAAGGTTTGAAATATTACAATTTAAGATAAAAACAAGAATTAATGTTTGAAATTAGAAGAACACAATTAAACTGATAGGGGTCCTAAGGTATAAAGATAATTACATTTTTCTAATCTTACTAAACAAGACAAATTACCTGCAGGCCCTCTTATAAAAGATGAAATCTTTATAATAAGTGAATTAATCAAGCAGCAGCTTGCTACTGCACATGCATTTATAACAGAAATGATTCAAAGACTTATTTTATGGAGAAATTAATGGAAACAGGCTTTTCATTCTTTTGCATCAATTGAAAACCTCAGCAACCAGCTGCCCACTTGTCAAGAAAACAGAAAGAAACTGGAAACAAAGATAAATAAAAACACCTTTTTCATGGCACTTTTGAACAGAAAAAGCAGCTCCCATTTACAGCAGCCATCTGTTTGTTATTTAATATGGTTGAATTACATGCTGTAATGAGTTTGCTTCTGCATCACTCATTGCAATGGAACACAAGTTCACTCTCATAATGTGCAGCAGTTTTTAAAAGCTAATCATTTAATTGGACACAATAGTCAGTGACAAATGGAGATGTAAAAACTCAGCCAGCTGTAGAGTGAATATGTAATCATTGTGAAATCATATTATTTTACACGCTTGAAGACTCCTTAATATAGTGTCTGATGTTTATTAACATTGTGCACTTTAAACAAGCATTGCAACACAATATCACATTGCATATTAATTCAATTAGTTTTTAGAATGAAAAGACATGAAAATCTTTTAATGCTGCATTGCTGAAAATTAAATTTTTATTCTAAATATAAGTTTCTTTTTGGAGTTTGTCATTTGCTTTCATTTTTTATTAGTTAACCAGGCATAGAGAAGTCAATGTAATCACCAAATAATCAAAACTTCAACAACAGACAAACAGGAGAAAAATATAGAGAACGTGGCACTCTGCCTATGGCCATTTTGTGTCTTCAGATGCTTTCTCAAAGCTGCAGCCTTTATCCAAATTATTAGGTCGATTCAATAAAATAAGATGTTTTCATTATTTGGGGACTAACATAACTTCTTCTCTATGCTTGGGCCTTTATGGAGTGCTTCACTTTGATATAGAACACTTTCAAGACACACATAAGTTCGTGCATCTTATTTCCTGGAATTTACTAATAGTAGCTGACACCAGAAAGTAGTGCTGACCAACTTTACTGATATTACTTTATCAGTTATGCAACTGCAATACTATATACATTAAAATGAAAAATGAGTTTACAGTTTATGTTTGGCAAAGGCTAGACACTTAAAAGGGTATTCTCATGTCATTATATTGCTTTCGTTAGTTAGATAATACTCAATTTACTTTCTTTTTCTAAGAGGTGTCATTCTCCTGCAATGAAAACTTTCATCTTTAATAGTGTAAAGCTGGTGTCCAAGTACTTGGAATGTGCAGTAGTTACTTTCCAAAAGAATCATTAACTCTAAACATACCAGTCAGATTCTCCAAGATGCTGACTTTAGAATAGTAGTTAGCTCACTTCCATCCCCCTCCTTCTCAGCTCCTGAAAGGGATCTTAGTAGTCTTTAAAAATCACAATTCCCAAGCACTCAGCCTCGTCATTTTCCAAGAGATGTCTTAATCAATGCTCTCATTTTCCTGATCCTTGTGCTTGTGCAAAGTTTATTATTATTATTATTATTATTATAGCACCATTTATTCCATGGTGCTTTACATGTGAGGAGAGGATATACATAATAAAAACAAGTACAGTAATCTTAAATGATGCAAGTCACGACTGGTACAGGAGGAGACAGGGCTCTAACGACGAGGGCTCACAATCTACAAGGGATGGGTGAGGATACAGTAGGCGAGGGTAGAGTTGGTCATGCAGTGGTTTGGTCGATCGGTGGTTACTGCAGGTGGTAAAATTGTCAGAAGAGGTAGGTCTTCAGATTCTTTTTGAGAGTTTTCCATGGTATGCAAAAGTCTGATATGTTGTGATAGAGAGTTCCAAAGTAGGGGTGATGCGCAGGAGAAATCTTGTATGCGATTGTGGGAAGAGGAGATAAGAGGGAAGTAGAAAAAGAGATCTTGCGAGGATCAAAGGTTGCGTGCAGGGAAGTACCGAGAGACAAGTTCACAGATGTATAGAGGACACAGGTTGTGAATGGCTTTGTATGTCATGTTTAAGGTTTTGAACTGGAGTCTTTGGGTAAAGGGGAGCCAGTGCAGGAATTGACAGAGGGGAGAGGCCAGGTTCATTATTGTTATATGTAAATATAAAGATTAGAGATAAAGCAGATTGCTTTATGCAACCCCAGTCCATGGTCCAGTTCAGTGCTCTCTAGTCAAGAACAGGAGCTGAGTGAATTCCAGTTCGCTTATGATTAACTGGGCTGGTGAGACGTCACCCATGCCCTAGTCGCACAGATGATGCTACACCAGGCTGGCAAATCAAATGCTGTGCCGCGTAATCTGGTAGGGTCACAGAATTTGCACTGCTGCTGACATGGATTGTGGGGCTGCATTTCACAAAGTGATCCACTCATCTCTAGTAATGAAAACAGTGTAGACTTAAAATAAGCATTGACTTCCCATTAATGTGTAATGGCAGGATGAAGCTGCTCACCAAAACTGTCACTCAAGAAGGAGCACCTGCCTAACAAGCTGATGCAAGCAGAAAGTACAGAAAGTCTGCATAGCCAAGAGATGCACAAGACACAACTTTAGTAAACCACTTTAATAACTTTTAACTCATCCGCAGGACCCTTATTTTGACACAAGATTATTTTTGCCTTAAAAATTAATTTCAATTAATTTCACATTTGATAAGCTTGCATTTCCTGTAGCAGTATAATAAATGTAAGGCCTTAAAGAGTATCTGAGTATCTGCCATTATGTCAAAAGAAACAATTTTTTTCTTACTATATTCCTGCTGTTCTCTATTATTTAGCATTGTTCCTTTATAAAATCTGTCATATAGTTCCAGAGATATGGGTCTTTTTATTTAGTGTGAGGACATTGCTTACAGAATTCTCTAGGGTAATGCATTTAGGTTTCTTTGCAAGTTAACCCTGTGAGGAACACCTTCATGAGAAAAACCATAACAATTAACATATTTGATGCTCTAAATAAAAAGTATAATTTATTTTAAAAAATGGAAAAAATGGAGCATTCAGGGGAGCAGCAGGAGTAAAATAAGAGCTAACACTGTCTAGATTTGACAACGACTGCCGATACACCTTCTATTGGCGGCAGTTAAGAGTACTTATACCTCAGCGCCGCTTTTTAATGGCGCTGAGAAATAAATGTATAACGCCTCCAGTGTCGAAAAATCTTTTCCATTTATTACCTCTCCTGTTATGATCTGGTGGTTTAGGAACAACATGAGACAAGCTCTGAAGGAGGTGGTATCTGTACTGACCGCAAACCCTGAACCTAGCAGTGCAACTAAAAATAGCCACGGGGGGTACCTGACGCTCCCTAGACACCTCGGCACAGCCTAAGATCTAACTTCCCCTAAAGATGGAAACAGGAAACCTATCTTGCCTCAGAGAAAATCCCCAAAGGAAAGATAGCCCCCCACAAATATTGACGATGAGAGGAGGGGAAATAACATACGCAGAAATGAAATCAGATTTTAGCATAGGAGGCCAGTCTAGCTTGATAGATAGGACAGGAAAGGATACTGTGCGGTCAGTATAAAAACTACAAAGCAATCCACACAGAGTTTACAAAATCTCCACACCTGACTAAAGGTGTGGAGGGTAAATCTGCTTCCCAGAGCTTCCAGCTAACAGAAATAATCCATACTGACAAGCTGGACAAATATAGAATGCACAGAACAATAAGTCCACAACATGTGGACTGAAATGAGCAAAGCCAGAACTTATCTTTGCAGAACTGGTCAGGAAACCAGGAGAATCCAAGCAGAGATGTGAATCCAGCCAGGAAACATTGACAAGTGGCACAGGCTGAAGAAAGAGCCAGACTTAAATAGCGGAGCAGAAGAGACAATAAATGGAGGCAGCTGATGACAGCTAACTCCAAGGAGCAGCCATACCACTAGAAACCACAAGAGGGAGCCCAAGAGCAGAACTCACAAAAGTGCCACTTACAACCACTGGAGGGAGCCCAAGAGCGGAATTCACAACACTCTCCTCTGATATGAGGTAGAATACCAGAGGAGAGAGAAATGGGTCCCCCAAGCCTCACAGGTACCTCCGGCATTCCTAGACCCTCCGGCTCTGTCCCCAGCCCTCTGTGTAATTTTCCCAAAAGAAAATGGTGGGAACATGCAGAGTGCACCCCCCAAGATCTGCTGGCAATAGATTTTCCCTATTGGATCATTATGATCAATGTGATAGACCCGATCACAGTGATCAAAATAAAAAAAATAGTAAATCAAACCCCCTTTGTCACCCCCTTAGGTAAAAATAATAAAATAAAAAATGTGTTTTTTCCATTCTTTACAGCTTGGGTTAGGGTTGGGGTTAGAGCTAGGATAAGGGTTGGGCTAGGGTTATGGTTTTGTTGGGTTATGGTTGTGTTGGGGTCATGGTTGTGTTGAGGTTATGGTTGGGGTTAGGGTGGTGGTAGGGTTAGGGTTAGGATTGTGTTGGATTTATGGTTGTGCTTAGGGTTGTGATTAGGGTAAGGGGTTTGTTGGAGTTAGGGTTGGGGTTAGGGCTGTGTTAAGGTTGGAGTTAGACTTTGGGGTTTTTCCCATGCTGAAGAGATAATTTGAGCTCATGCCGCCATGGGGTGCAGCTTTGGTGATGTCACTGCTAGGGTTGAGCGACTTTTACTTTTTTAAGGTCGAGTCAGTTTTCGTGAAACCCGACTTTCACTTCGAGTCGAGTGAGAACGGCTGATTATCGCGAAAAGGCGGGGTCGGGGATCGACCGAAACCCAATGCAAGTCAATGGGAAATCTCTCTCTCCCCATATATTTATATTTACTTCAGCGCGAGATAGCAGATAAGTCGGTAATTCAATTGCCAGCTTTTCATTTCTCCTTCCTAAACCCGACATGATATGAGACATGGTTTACATACAGTAAACCATGTAATATTCCCATTTTTTTTGCATATTACACACTACTAATGTTAGTAGTGTGTATGTGCAAAATTTGGGCGCTGTAGCTATTAAATTTAAGGGTTAAATCGCGGAAAAATTGGCGTGGGCTCCCGTGCAATTTTTTCCGCCAGAGTGTTAAAGCCAGTGACTGAGGGCAGATATTAGTAGCCTGGAGAGGGTCCACAGTTATTGGCCCCCCTCTGGCTAAAACCATCTGCCCCCAGCCACCCCAGAAAAGGCACATCTGGAAGATACGCCTATTCTGTCACTTGGCCACTCTCTTCCCATTCCCGTGTAGTGGTGAGATATGGGGTAATGAAGGGTTAATGTCACCTTGCTATTGTAAGGTGACATTAAGCCAGATTAATAATGTCAATTATGACACCTATCCATTATTAATCCAATAGTATGAAATGGTTAAAAAACACACACACATTATTACAAAGTCTGTTAATGAAATAAAGACACAGGTTGTTGTAATATTTTATTAGACTCTTAATCCACCTGAAGACCCTCGCTCTGTAACAAAGGAAAAATTAAAAACAACAATATCCCATACCTTCCGATGATCTGTCACGTCCCACGCTGTAAATCCATCTGAAGGGGTTAAATAATTTTACACCCAGGAGCTCTGCTAATGCAGCTGTGCTCTTGGCTGTAAAACCCCAGCGAATGAATGGAAAGTAGGTCAATGACCTGTAGTTACCTTCAGTCGCGGTGATGCGCCCTCTGCTGGATGTCCTCATATGACCTCGAGCGTGGGAACTTTTCTGAATATTTTCCCAGCCTCAAGGTCATAAGAGGACATCCAGCAGAGGGCGCATCACCGCAACTGAAGGTAACTACGGGTCATTGACCTACATTACCTTCATTCCCTGGGGTTTTACAGGCACGAGCACAGCTGCATTATAGCAGAGCTCCTACCTGTAAAATATTTTAACCCCTTCAGATGGATTTACATCGTGGGACAGATCGACAGAAGGTCTGAGATATTGTTGGTTTATTATTTTTACTTTGTTACAGATCGAGGGTCTTCAGGTGGATTGAGAGTGGAATAAAATATTACAACAACCAATATGCAAAAAAAAATGGGAATATGACATGGTTTACTGTATGTAAACCATGTCTCATGTCATGTCGGGTTTAGGAAGGAGAAATGAAAAGCCGGCAATTGAATTACCGGCTTTTCTGCTATATCACGCTGAAGTAAATATAAATATATATATATATATATATATATGTGTGTCTCAATGACATATATATATATATAAATGGCGCTGAACGCGTCATAGGAAACCTGACTTTAGTGCGAAGATCGCCAACCGCATGGCCGATCCCACACTAGGATCGGGTCGGGTTTCATGAAACCCGACTTTGCCAAAAGTCGGCGACTTTTGAAATTGTCCGATCCGTTTCGCTCAACCCTAGTCACCGCTAGTCACCGAAGCTCCGCTCCCTGCATTTCATTAATTCCCCAGTAGTTTACAGCTGGCAGTGGCCGCATTAGCAGCGCTCCCGGTTGTTAAATGTAAATGCCCCAGATATTGATTACTGCGTGCGACTTGACTGTACAGCAGACAAGTATGGGTATATTGTTGTTTTCTTATTTTTACTTTTTTCCAGGAGATCGAGGGCTTCACTTGGAATGGCAGAAGAATAAAGATGGAAAAACTGTGTGTATTGTTTTATTTCATTAAAATACTTTTTTCTTACTGTGTGTGTGTCTTTAACAACTGTGGGATTAGTAATGGAGAGGTGTCTTATAGACACCTCTCCATTACTAAGCTGGCTTAATGTCACCTTACAATAGGAAGGTGACATTAACCCCTCATTTCCCCACATGCCAATGCTACAGGGCATAATGGGGCAAAGCTCCAGAATTGGCGCATTAAATAGCCATGGCCCCTTACCAGCCTGAGAATAGCAGCCCGCACCTGTGAGTTTTGCCGGGGTGGTTGTAAAATATAGAGGGGCCCCATGTTGGGTTTTGTTTCTTTCATTCTCCCCGGCTCACGCTGATCGCCAGCCAAGCAGGGGATAACGGATGACAGCCGACTTTAGCACCACAAGCAGGGGACAGCGCTTACTGTAGCGCTGCTTCCCGGTGCCCATCTGTGTGGTCCTAATGCAGCATGTATGCCACACAGATGTATTGCGTGAGCACACGGACACGGATAACTCCGGTACCATGTTCTCGGGTACCGCAATTATCTGGACTTGAGAAACCGGCTTGAGGCAGTATAATTACATCCTGGAGTTGACATCTTAACCCCTTAATGAACTTGTGATGTTCCACTATTGTGCTTTCATTTTTTCCTCCCTCTTTTTTCCTCCCTTTTTTCCCAAGAGCCATGACTTTTTATATTTTGTTCCCCATAGCTGTATGAGGGCTTCTTCATTGCAGGTGAGTTGTGCTATTGAACTACACCATTCATTTTATTAGTTATTACGTGATACACTGAAAACCTGGAGAAAAATTCAAAGGGCGTTAAAAATGTAAAAAAAAGTAACATTTTACAATTATTTTGTTTTTTTAATGTTCATTTTATGGCAAAATTAACCTGATAATAGGATTTCCAGGTAAGTACAAGTACAAAAATACCAAACAAGTATAGATATTTTTTTTAAGTGGTGAAAAAAATTTGGAAATTTGAAAGAAATTTATTTTTCGCTCATGTTGCCATTTTCCGAGATCTGTAGCGTTTCCATATTTCGGGATTTGCTGCTGGGAGGTGGCCTATTTTTAGCATCCTGACATTTTTATTGATACCATTTGGTGTAGATAAAATGTTTTGAATGCCTCTTATTGCATTTTATTGCAATGCTGCAGCAGTAAAAAAAAACAGAATTCTGGAGTTTTTATTTTTTTTCTCGCTGATTGTCAATCTGATTAATTTATTTCATATTTTGATATATCATATATTTCTGAACACAGTGATATCAAATATGTGTATGTTATATTGTTTTATTGTTAGTGGGGCATAATGGGGAGGTTTTAATTTTTTGGGCATTTTTTTAAGTCTTTTTACATATATTTAAAAACTTCTCACTTTTTTACTGATTTAAATAATCCACTTAGTAGACTTGAAACTGGGACCATCTTGTCTCCTGTACTATATGTATCAGTGTTTCATCACTGCTATGTATAGCAAAAATCATGATACATGAGTCGGCATTTACAGCAGTATCACACGGACAGGCACAGGGGTCTTCTGCAGACCCCTTGCTGTCATGAAAACCCATCGGTGGTCTGAAAACATGTCAGGCTCGCCAATGGGTTGGATGAAGTACACGCTCCAGGATGGCCCATATTAAATCTTTTTGTCAGTGATTGACAGTGGGATTCAACTGGTTAACCATCGTGGGTGGACCACCGCTCCACCCTAGACTGTTAAAGACATATAAGGACTGATTAATAAGGATGAGTGACCACTAAAATGCTTGGATGCTTGTTACTTGAACCGAGCAATTCTTCATGCTCGGATGCTCATTTCGAGTAATGAATATAATAGAAGTCAAGGGGAAATCTGAGTATGTTTGAAGCATACCCTACAATAAGGTCAGGAGGGCAGTAAAAATGTTTAAATGGATAAAACAAAGTGTTAAATGAAAGGCGAACAGCATGACAAAGACCCCTGGAAATATCTCTGACTCCCAGATCTCTGTTGAGAAGATTGGTGTCACATTTTTACTCCTCTTTTTGGACTGACAATGAAACATTCAAAATCGAAGAGAAATTTGAGTATGCAGGATAACAATAAGAAACATTATTTCCTGTATAATGACATATATAAGGCAACATATTTGAAATGATTACAAATAAATAATAAATTAAGTAAAAAAGTGAACTTTGTATAAAACAAAATTGGAAATTTCAGTGTAATTTATGAAAGAAGCAAACACTGCCAAAAATTAGATGGAAGAGGGACTTAAATACACCCAATATTAGACAAAAAGGAGGGCCTCATACACATTCTGTTCAAATTTTCATGTAATGGTACTCTTAAACCCTTTCTGACATCGGACGTACTATCCCGTCGAGGTGGGGTGGGCCCCTATGACCACCGACGGGATAATACGTCATATGCGATCGGCCGCGCTCACGGGGGGAGCGCGGCCGATCGCGGCTGGGTGTCAGCTGCCTATCGCAGCTGACATCCTGCACAATGTGCCAGGAGCGGTCACGGACCGCTACCGGCACATTAACCCCCGGCACACCGTGATCAAACATGATCGCGATGTGCCGGCGGTGCAGGGAAGCATCGCGCAGGGAGGGGGCTCCCTGCGGGCTTCCCTGAGCCCCCCGCAGCAACGCGATGTGATCACGTTGCTGCGAAAGTCTGCCTACCTCCCTCCCTGCTCCAGGCCCGGATCCAAAATGGCCACGGCATCCGGGTCCTGCAGGGAGGGAGGTGGCTTACCAAGTGCCTGCTCAGAGCAGGCACTGTGAAGCCTGCAGTGCTGTAAGTCAGATCGGTGATCTGACAGAGTGCTGTGCAAACTGTCAGATCACCAATCTGTGATGTCCCCCCTGGGGCAAAGTAAAAAAGTTAAAAAAAAAATTTTCCAAATGTGTAAAAAAAAAAAATAAAAAAAAATATTCTTAAATAATGAAAAAAAAAAATATTATTCCCATAAATACATTTCTTTATCTAAATAATAAAAAAAAAACAATAAAAAAACACATATTTAGTATCACCGTGTCCGTAACGGCCCGACCTATAAAACTGGCCCACTAGTTAACCCCTTCAGTAAACACCATAAGAAAAAAAAAAAAAAACCGAGGCAAAAAACAACGCTTTATTATCATACCGCCGAACAAAAAGTGGAATAACACGCGATCAGAAAGACAGATATAAATAACCATGGTACCGCTGAAAGCGTCATCTTGTCTTGCAAAAAACGAGCCACCATACAGCATCATCAGCAAAAAAAAAAAAGTTATAGTCCTCAGAATAAAGCGATGGAAAAAAAATTATTTTTTATATAAAATAGTTTTTGTCGTATAAAAGCGCCAAAACATTAAAAAATGATATAAATGAGGTGTCGCTGTAATCGTACTGACCTGAAGAATAAAACTGCTTTATCAATTTTACCAAACGCGGAACGGTATAAAAGCCTCCCTCAAAAGAAATTCATGAATAGCTGGTTTTTGGTCATTCTGCCTCACAAAAATCGGAATAAAAAGCGATCAAAAAATGTCATGTGCCCGAAAATGCTACCAATAAAAACATCAACTCGTCCCGCAAAAAACAAGACATCATATGACTCTGTGGACCAAAATATGGAAAATTATAGCTCTCAAAATGTGGTAACGCAAAAAATATTTTTTGCAATAAAAAGCGTCTTTCAGTGTGTGACGGCTGCCAATCATAAAAATCCGCTAAGAAACCCGCTATAAAAGTAAATCAACCCCCCCTTCATCACGCCCTTAGTTAGGGAAAAATTTAAAAAAATGTATTTATTTCCATTTTCCCATTAGGGCTAGGGCTAGGGTTAGGGCTAGGGCTAGGGTTAGGGCAAGGGCTAGGGTTAGGGCTAGGGTTAGGGTTAGGGCTAGGGTTAGGGCTAGGGTTAGGGCTACAGTACGGGTTGGGGCTAAAGTTAGGGTTAGGATTGGGGCTAAAGTTACGGTTAGGGTTTAGATTACATTTACAGTTGGGAATAGGGTTGGGATTAGGGTTAGGGGTGTGTCAGGGTTAGAGGTGTGGTTAGGGTTACTGTTGGGATTAGGGTTAGGGGTGTGTTTGCATTTGGGTTTCAGTTATAATTTGGGGGTTTCCACTGTTTAGGCACATCAGGGGCTCTCCAAACGCGACATGACGTCCGATCTCAATTCCAGCCAATTCTGAGTTGAAAAAGTAAAACAGTGCTTCTCCCCTTCCGAGCTCTCCCGTGTGCCCAGACAGGGGTTTACCCCAACATATGCAGTATCAGCGTACTCAGGACAAATAGGACAACAACTTTTGGGGTCCAATTTCTACTGTTACCCTTGGGAAAATACAAAACTGGGGGCTAAAAAATAATTTTTGTGGGAAAAATTAAAGATTTTTTATATTCACGGCTCTGCGTTATATACTGTAGTGAAACACTTGGGGGTTCAAAGTTCTCACAACACATCTAGATAAGTTCCCAGGGGGTCTAGTTTCCAATATGGGGTCGCTTGTAGGGGGTTTCTACTGTTTAGGTACATTAGTGGCTCTGCAAACGCAATGTGACGCCTGCAGACCATTCCATCTAAGTCTGCATTCCAAATGGCACTCCTTCCCTTCCGAGCCCCCCCATGCGCCCAAACGGTGGTTCCCCCCCACATATGGGGTATCAGCGTACTCAGGACAAATTGGACAACAACTTTTGTGGTTGAATTTCTCCTCTTACCCTCGGGAAAATACAAAACTGGGGGCTAAAAAATAATTTTTTGGGGAAAGTTTTTTATTTTTATTTTCACGGCTCTGCGTTACAAACTGTAGTGAAACCCTTAGGGGTTCTAGTTTCCAAAATGATGTCACTTGTGGGGGGTTTCTACTGTTTCGGTACATTAGGGGTTCTGCAAACGCAATGTGACACCTGCAGACCATTCCATCTAAGTCTGCATTCCAAATGGAGCTCCTTCCCTTCCAAGTCCTCCCATGCGCCCAAACAGTGGTGCCCCCCCACATATGGGGTATCAGGTCACTCAGGACAAATTGGACAACAAATTTTGGGGTCCAATTTCTCCTGATACCCTCGGGAAAATATAAAACTGGGGGTTAAAAAATAATTTTTGTGGGAAAAAATTTTTGTTTTATTTTTATGGCTCTGCATTATAAACTTCTGTGAAGCCCTTGGTGGGTCAAAGTACTCACCATACATCTAGATAAGTTCCTTAGGGGGTCTACTTTCCAAAATGGTGTCACTTGTGGGGGGTTTCAATGATTAGGCACATCAGTGGCTCTCCAAACGCAACATGGCGTCCCATCTCAATTCCTGTCAATTTTGCATTGAAAAGTCAAATGGCTCTCCTTCCCTTCCGAGCTCTCCCATGCGCCCAAACAGTGGTTTACCCCCACATATGGGGTATCAGCGTACTCAGGACAAATTGTACAACAACTTTTGGGGTCTAATTTCTTCTCTTACCCTTGGGAAAATAAAAAATTGGGGGCGAAAAGATAATTTTTGTGAAAAAATATGATATTTTTTTTTAACGGTTCTGCATTATAAACTTCTGTGAAGCACTTGGTGGGTCAAAGTGCTCACCACACCTCTAGATAAGTTCTTAAGGGGGTCTACTTTCCAAAATGGTGTCACTTGTGGGGGGTTTCAATGTTTAGGCACATCAGGGGCTCTCCAAACGCAACATGGTGTCCCATCTCGATTCCAGTCAATTTTGCATTGAAAAGTCAAATGGCGCTCCTTCGCTTCCGAGCTCTGTCATGCGCCCAAACAGTGGTTTACCCCCACATACTGAGTATCGTTGTACTCAAGACAAATTGTACAACAACTTTTGGGGTCCATTTTGTCCTGTTACCCTTGGTAAAATAAAACAAATTGGAGCTGAATTAAATTTTTTGTGAAAAAAAAGTTAAATGTTCATTTTTATTTAAACATTCCAAAAATTCCTGTGAAGCACCAGAAGGGTTAATAAACTTCTTGAATATAGTTTTGAGCACCTTGAGGGGTGAAGTTTTTAGAATGGTGTCACACTTGGGTATTTTCTATCATATAGACCCCTCAAAATGACTTCAAATGAGATGTGGTCCCTAAAAAAAAATGGTGTTGTAAAAATGAGAAATTGCTGGTCAAATTTTAACCCTTATAACTCCCTAACAAAAAAAAAATTTTCGTTCCAAAATTGTGCTGATGTAAAGTAGACATGTGGGAAATGTTACTTATTAATTATTTTGTGTGACATATCTCTGTGATTTAATTGCATAAAACTTCAAAGTTGGAAAATTGCTAAATTTTCATAATTTTTGCCAAATTTCCATTTTTTTCACAAATAAACGCAGGTACTATCAAAGAATTTTTACCATTATCATGAAGTACAATATGTCATGAGAAAACAATGTCAGAATCACTGGGATCTGTTGAAGCGTTCCAGAGTTATAACCTCATAAAGGGACAGTGGTCAGAATTGTAAAAATTGGCCTGGTCATTAACCTGCAAACCAGGGAGTTAAAGGGGTTAAATTGAAAAGCCTGCTAAAAAATTGAAGCAGGATCATCAACACACTTTTAGTGCAACTGTAGTGCCTCATTCAAATATTGTGAACAAAGTGTAGTTGTGGTACTCCTACACTCATAAAAGCTCTGCACACAGAGCAAAGCCTGCCAAAAATTACAAGTAGGGCTATCTATACACACTTGAAGGCAAAAACTGGAGGGCCTCATTAAAATGTCAAGTTGTGGTCCTTCTACACCCATTTGACCCTCTTTCGGGACTTCAGGGGGAGCTCGAAATTTCTGGGACTAGTGTTAAGGCTCTGCAAACAGTGTAAAGCCAGGAAAAAAAGTAAAAGGAGGGTCATCCATTGACCCTTCAAGGCAACAACTGCAGAGCCTCTTTCAAATATTGAATGTTAAAAACACTTATGTGCTGCTCACATCTGCTGATGTAGAAAAGTCAGCGCTAATCCAGGCTTTGCTCATTTAAATCAGAGTGAGCCTGTTAGCCCTTTCCGTTGACAGATGAACGCACCTACCTATTATAACCTCCCCCAGCAGCACCAAAAACCCATGTAGATGAAATACTAGTGGCAGGGAAGCACATTACCTCCAAGTTATAGAGGAACAGCTCATGCCAGGGGTACAGTTTTGAGACCCAATAGTTGAAGGTCGCAGAGGAATTAGGGAGCACGCTGGTTTTGTTGGTCAGGTATTGCAATGTAGTAGACCTCACCGCCTCAGGAAAGAGAGATACAAGGTTCTCCATGTAAGGTGGGTCTACCATGGAGAACAACCAGTACTATTTTTTTTGGCAAAGATATTAACAACACGAGAGTCATAGAATAGAGAGTGATATGTAAAGTCGGCCATATGTGCCAAGCTCCCAACAGCCAACACTCCTGTTTCCAACATGATGATTACACTCCATCTCCTCCTACTCCGCCATCTCTATCTCACTCTCTTCCTCCTCATTCTCCTTATCAATCCTCATACATATAGGAACGATGGGACGAAGCTTATGTGGCTACTAGTGATGTCTGAGTATTTTGGGCGTGCTTGGAGATTTAGTATGTGTCGCCGCAGCTGCATTATATGTGGCTGCTAAACAGCCTGAACACATGTGAACACATGTGGGGATTCCCTAACAAACAGACAATCCCCACACGTATTCAGGCTCTCTAGCAGCCACAAATCACACAGCTGCGGCGACACAAACTACAGTAAATCTCTGAGCATGCCCTAAATACTCGGAGATCACCCGAGCATGCTAGGAAGTCTTCAGTAATGAGCACACTCGCTCATCACTAGTGGCTACTAGTCTATGTCATGCTAGCATCCACCTCCTGTTCCTCCTCCTCCTCAACCTCCACCTCTACATTGTTACCCAATCTGAGATTTGCAGATAAGATGAGGCAGGGCTGGGTAATATCTCCCTGTCTCATGTTTTCCTCCATCTTCAAATGGTCTGCATGCAAGGCTGCATGTTTCACTGTCAGCAGCGACTGTTTAAGTAAGCAAAGAAGGGGGATCGGGAGATCGTTGCTCTGATTATGGCATCATTGCTGCTCAAATTTTGGAGAACCACAAAAATGTCAGACATCCATGCCCATGTTTTAGTTTTTATATGCAGAAGCTGACCAGAATAACGATGGGTGTGTTGGAGCTGATAATGTGCCGTGTGGAGTTCTAAACATAGTCATGTCGTTCACCCGTCAGAAAGCTGACATTTGCATGCACTGCTACACCACTGCCAGAGCAGCAGAAGATGTAGTTGACTTGCAGAAATGGGCCTTGGCCTGAAGCTCTGCAAATCTTGGTAGATTTTCAGAAACTGCTGAACTGCCAATTTAGGCACATGGGCCAATCATGGTACGTGTGTGAACTTGCCATGCTTCACAGCCGCCACCACATTATGGCCATTATCATACACGCCATGCCTGGTTGTAGGTTCAGCGGTAGCAGGCACAGAGCTGATCTGTTATTCCTTTCAATAGCTCTAACATGGAGTGCAGTTTGTTTCCTAGACAAATTAGATTCAGTTGAACCTGTTGCTGCTTCACTGAGGAAGTGCTGTAAAGCTTTCAGCTTCAAAGTGATTTGGACGATGTTCTCTGAGAGAACACATTGAAGAAGGAGGAAAAGAGGAGCAGGAGGGGTGCAGGATCTGGTGTAAGAGGTGAAGGAAACCTTGTCATAAGTAGGATCAGCAATCCTTGGTGTCAGTAGCACATGAGGAGTGCCAGCCCCAGTCTCCACATTGTCCACCCAGTGCGCCATCAGGGTAATGTAGCCTCCTTGGCAACAAGCACTTGTCCTTGTGTTGATCATTAAGTGGACAGTCCCAGTAAGAGCATGGGTGATTTTCCTTGACACGTGTTGGTACAAGGCAGAGACACCACACAGGAAGAAATAGTTGCGGCTAGGGACCGAGTACAGAGGGACGGCTGTCACCATGATTTGGCAGAAATCCTCTATGTCAACAAGCCTAAATGGCAACATTTCCACTACGCGGCAGATGAATTGCCAGCATTTCATCTATATATCTATGTTATATAAATACATATATATATATATACAGGTCCTTCTAAAAAAATTAGCATATAGTGTTAAATTTCATTATTTACCATAATGTAATGATTACAATTAAACTTTCATATATTATAGATTCATTATCCACCAACTGAAATTTGTCAGGTCTTTTATTGTTTTAATACTGATGATTTTGGCATACAACTCCTGATAACCCAAAAAACCTGTCCCAATAAATTAGCATATCAAGAAAAGGTTCTCTAAACGACCTATTACCCTAATCTTCTGAATCAACTAATTAACTCTAAACACATGCAAAAGATACCTGAGGCTTTTATAAACTCCCTGCCTGGTTCATTACTCAAAACCCCCATCATGGGTAAGACTAGCGACCTGACAGATGTCAAGAAGGCCATCATTGACACCCTCAAGCAAGAGGGTAAGACCCAGAAAGAAATTTCTCAACAAATAGGCTGTTCCCAGAGTGCTGTATCAAGGCACCTCAATGGTAAGTCTGTTGGAAGGAAACAATGTGGCAGAAAACGCTGTACAACGAGAAGAGGAAACCGGACCCTGAGGAAGATTGTGGAGAAGGACCGATTCCAGACCTTGGGGAACCTGAGGAAGCAGTGGACTGAGTCTAGTGTGGAAACATCCAGAGCCACCGTGCACAGGCGTGTACAGGAAATGGGCTACAGGTGCCGCATTCCCCAGGTAAAGCCACTTTTGAACCATAAACAGCGGCAGAGGCGCCTGACCTGGGCTACAGAGAAGCAGCACTGGACTGTTGCTAAGTGGTCCCAAGTACTTTTTTCTGATGAAAGCAAATTTTGCATGTCATTCGGAAATCAAGGTGCCAGAGTCTGGAGGAAGACTGGGGAGAAGGAAATGCCAAAATGCCTGAAGTCCAGTGTCAAGTACCCACAGTCAGTGATGGTGTGGGGTGCCATGTCAGCTGCTAGTGTTGGTCCACTGTGTTTCATCAAGGGCAGGGTCAATGCAGCTAGCTATCAGGAGATTTTGGAGCACTTCATGCTTCCATCGGCTGAAATGCTTTATGGAGATGAAGATTTAATTTGCAGCACGACCTGGCACCTGCTCACAGTGCCAAAACCACTGGTAAATGGTTTACTGACCATGGTATTACTGTGCTCAATTGGCCTGCCAACTCTCCTGACCTGAACCCCATAGAGAATCTGTGGGATATTGTGAAGAGAAAGTTGAGAGACGCAAGACCCAACACTCTGGATGAGCTTAAGGCCGCTATTGAAGCATCCTGGGCCTCCATAACATCTCAGCAGTATCACAGGCTGATTGCCTCCATGCCACGCCGCATTGAAGCAGTCATTTCTGCCAAAGGATTCCGGACCAAGTATTGAGTGCATAACTGAACATTATTATTTGATGGTTTTTTTGTTTGTTATTAAAAAACACTTTTATTTGATTGGATGGGTGAAATATGCTAATTTATTGAGACAGGTTTTTTGGGTTATCAGGAGTTGTATGCCAAAATCATCAGTATTAAAACAATAAAAGACCTGACAAATTTCAGTTGGTGGATAATGAATCTATAATATATGAAAGTTTAATTGTAATCATTACATTATGGTAAATAATGAAATTTAACACTATATGCTAATTTTTTGAGAAGGACCTGTATGTATATATATATATATATATATATATATATATATACTAGCTGAAGAGCCCGGCGTTGCCTGGGCATAGTAAATATCTGTGGTTAGTTATAGCACATCACTTCTCTTATTTTCCCATCACGCCTCTCATTTTCCCAATCACATCTTTCATTTTTCCCCTCGCATCTCTCATTTTCTCCCTCACACCTCTCATTTTCTCCCTCACTCCTCTCATTCCCCCTTAACACTTGTCATTTCGACCTCACGTCTGTCATTTTCCGATCACTTCACTATTTTCCCTCACTCCTCTCATTTTGCACTCACACCTTTTCATTTTCACCTCACACCTCTCATTTTCACCTCAGTATATACATGTTTGTCATCTCCCTTATATGTAGTATACACCTGTATGTCATCTCCTGTATATAGTATATACCTGTATGTCATCTCCCCTGTATATAGTATATACCTGCTGTGTGTCATCTCCCCTGTATATAGTATATACCTGAATGTCATCTCCTCCTATATACAGAAAATACCTGTATGTCATCTCCTATATATAGTTTATACCTGTATGTCATCTCCTCCTGTATATAGTATATACCTGTGTGTTATCTCACCTGTATATAGTATATATCTGTGTGTCATCTCCTCCTGAATATAGTATATACCTGTATGTCATCTATATATAGCATATACCTGTATGTCATCTCCTCCTGTATATAGTATATACCTGTAGGTAATCTGCTCCTGTATATAGTATATACCTGTGCCATCTTTTCCTGTATATAGTATATACCTGTATGTCATCTCCTCCTGTATATAGTATGTACCTGTATGTCATCTCCTCCTCTATATAGTATATACCTGTGTGTCATCTCTCCTGTATATAGTATATATCTGTGTGTCATCTCCCCTGTATATAGTATATATCTGTGTGTCATCTCCTCCTGTATATAGCATATACGTGTGTCATCTCCCCTGTATATAGTATATACCTGTGTGTCATCTCCTCCTGTATATAGTATATACCTGTATGTCATCTCCTCCTGTATATAGTATATACCTGTGTCATCTGCTCCTGTATATAGTATATACCTGCTGTGTGACATCTCCCCTGTATATAGTATATGCCTGTATGTCATCTCCTCCTATATATAGTATATACCTGTATGTCATCTCCTCCTGTATATATTATTTACCTGTGTGTCATCTCCCCTGTATATAGTATATATCTGTGTGTCATCGCCTCCTGTATATAGTATATACCTGTATGTCATCTCCTCCTGTATATTGTATGTAGCTGTATGTCATCTCCTCCTCTATATAGTATATACCTGTGTGTCATCTCTCCTGTATACAGTATATACCTGTGTGTCATCTCCCCATATATAGTATATATCTGTATGTCATCTCCTCCTGTATTAGACCTCGTTCACACGTTATTTGCTCAGTATTTTTACCTCAGTATTTGTAAGCTAAATTGGCAGCCTGATAAATCCCCAGCCAACAGGAAGCCCTCCCCTGGCAGTATATATTAGCTCACACATACACATAATAGACATGTCATGTGACTGACAGCTGCCGTATTTCCTACATGGTAAATTTGTTGCTCTTGTAGTTTGTCTGCTTATTAATGAGATTTTTATTTTTGAAGGATAATACCAGACTTGTGTGGCGAGTTTCGTTTGTCACGTTGTGTGTGTTGAGTTGCGTGTGGTGACATGCATGTAGCGACTTTTGTGAGATGAGTTTTGTATGACAACATGCGTGTAGCAACTTTTTGTGTGTCGAGTTGCATGTGACAGGTTAGTGTAGCAAGTTGTGTGCAGCAAGTTTCGCGCATGGCGAGTTTTGGCCGTGGTGAGTATTATGTGTGGTGCCTTTTGAGTATGTGCTAGTTTTGTGAGGCAACTTTTGCATGTCTTGCAACTTTTGTGCATGTGGCAATTTTTCCGCGTGTGCAAGTTTTGCGTGTGGTGAGTTTTCCATGAGGTGAGTTTTGCACTTGTGTCGAGTTTTGCGTGAGCCTAGTTTTTGCATGTGGCGAGTTTTGCGCGTGGCGAGTTTTGAGCGGCCACTTTTGTGTTTCGACTTTTATGTGGCGAGGTTGGTGTATGTGTGGTGTAATGTGTGCTGAGGGTAATACTGTATGTGTTCAAGCACGTGGTAGTGTGTGGCGCATTTTGTGTGTGTGTTCATTTCCCCGTATGTGGTGAGTATCCCATGTCGGGGCCCCACCTTAGCAACTGATCGGTATATACTCTTTGGCGCCATCGCTCTCACTCTTTAAGTCCCGCTTGTTCACATCTGGCAGCTGTCAATTTGCCTCCAACACTTTTCCTTTCACTTTTCACCATTATGTAGATAGGGGCAAAATTGTTTGGTGAATTGGAAAGCGCAGGGTTAAAATTTCACCTCACAAAATAGCCTATGACGCTCTCGGGGTCCAGACGTGTAACTGCAAAATTTTGTGGCTGTAGCTGCGACACCTCCAACACTTTTCCTTTCACTTTTTTCCCCATTATGTAGATAGGGGCAAAATTGTTTGGTGAATTGGAACGCGCGTAATTAAAATTTCGCCTCACAACATAGCCTATGACGCTCTCGGGGTCCAGACGTGTGACTGTGCAAAATTTTGTGGCTGTAGCTGCGACGGTGCAGATGCCAATCCCGGACATACATACACACACACATACACACACACATTCAGCTTTATATATTAGATATATATATATGTATATATATATATATATATATGCAGTATATATATATAAATACATATATGTTATATATGTATATATAAATACATATATGTTATATATACGTTATATAAATACATATATATATATATATACAGTAAGGCCCATATATATTTGGACAGGGACAATATTTTTCTAATTTTGGTTATAGACATTACCACAATAAACTTTAAACAAAACTATTCAGATGCAGTTGAAGTTCAGATTTTCAGCTTTCATTTGAGGGTATCCACATTAAAATTGGATAAAGGGTTTAGGAGTTTCAGCTCCTTAACATGTGCCACCCTGTTTTTAAAAAGACCAAAAGTTATTGGACAATTGACTCCAATTCGAATCTGAATGTATTATATTCGTGCCGAATTTATGTTTGGCGATCTTTTTCCGAACATATTCGCTCACCTCTACTGGCTAGGCCACACCATGACTTTAATGTGCTTCTTTTTGAGACACTTCTTTGTTGCCTTGGTTGTATGTTTTGGATCATTGTCTCGCACCCATTGACTTCCATTAATTCAGTCAAATCTGCAGCAAAACTGCAGGATTAAAGGGACTCTGTCACCTGAATTTGGAGGGAACAATCTTCAGCCATAGGGGCGGTGTTTTTGGGTGTTTGATTCACCCTTTCCTTACCCACTGGCTGTATGCTGGCTACAATATTGGATTGAAGTTCATTCTCTGTCCTCTGTAGTACATGCCTGCACAAGGCAAGATTGCCTTGCTCAGGCATGTACTATGGAGGACAGAGAATGAACTTCAATCCAATATTGCAGCCAGCATGCAGCCAGCGGGTAAGGAAAGGGTGAATCAAACACCCGAAAACCCCGCCCCTATGGCTGAAGATTGTTCCCTCTAAATTCAGGTGACAGAGTCCCTTTAAAAAGATCTGTGGTTTTGCTGTGGAGTTGGGTGTGAGAAATGCTGCAAATCGGGAGGAGGAAGAGTGTGTAGGTGGAGTGTGGGCTGAGACTATGTGTGTGGGTGGAGACTGTGTGTGTGTGGAGAAGATGTGCATGTCTGTGTGCAAATGTTTGTGTGTATCTGTGTGTGTCTGTATGTGTGTGCAGGGGTCTGCGGGTGTGTGCGGTACTGTGTGTGTGTGTGCAGGCCTGTATGTATGCAGGCATCGTCTCATGGGACTACTAGTCCCATCCGGTTATGCCTGCTACAGTGACAGCTAGCCAATGATGGGACAGCAGTAGTCCCATCATCCAGCTACTGTGTTCAAGTGTAAAAAAAATAACAACACATATCGACATACAGTACAGACATATACATACATTTAGAGATACAGTACATACATATACACATACAGTACGTACCATACAGCAAATCCACAATGTCCTCGACCACCTGTAAAAAAAATAAAATAATAAATCAACAGTATACTCCTTGTTCTGACGTAATCCATTTAATAACGAGTGTCCCACTTCGATCTACTGCGGAGATCTGCCACATCGACAGATGTGACCACTCCCCAGGGGCTCCGGTGATACAATGACGTCAGGTATCCTCATGCACTGTATCACTCCACCATCAGAGGTCAATGTCACTTGCGGCACCGCTGCGTGGGAAAATTCTCATGCAGTAGTGCCGTAAAGTAAGAGCCTGAACTCCATTGAACCCACAGTGATAACACTGCAGGAACCATTTCCTCCTGTCAGTGTGTCACTGGAGGCCCTGTAGAGCGGTCACATCCTCTGATGTGACTGCTCTATAGGGAAGATTGTCATGGGACACTCGGTGTTGTTAAATCGACTATGTTGGACTAGGGAGTATTTGTGTTGGTTTACTATTTTATTTTATTTGCAGGAGATCGAGGGCATCACATTCAATAGCTGTACAATAAATATGGGAAAATGTGTCCAGTGTTTTATTTAATTACAATACTTTATTCTGGCTGTGTGTTTATTTAACCCTTTACAAACTATAGGATTAGTAATGAACAAGTGTCTTATTGACATCTCTCCATTACTAAGCCGGCTTGATGTCACCTTACAATACAAAGGTGACATCAACCCCACAAATATTACCCCATATGCCACTGCTACAGGGCAGTGGGAAGAGAGAGGCTAAGAGCCAGAATTGGTGCATCTTAGAGATGTGCCATTTCTGGTGCAGCTGAGAGCTGTTGTTTGTAGCTGCGGGGCCAATAACCATGGTCTCTTCCTAGGATATGAATATCAGCCCGCAGCTGTCTGCATCGCATTTTCTGGCTATGTATTATCAGGGGACCCCCATTGTTTTTTGGGGGGTCACCCTATTTAATAGCCAGTAAAGGCTAAATATACAGCTGCGGGCTGATATTCATAGCCTGGGAAGATTCATGGGTATTAACCCTTCTTAGGCTAAAAACTTTGGCCGCCAGTCACTGGCTTTCCCTCTCTGATGCAGAAAATTGCATGGGAGCCCATGCCATTTTTTTTACTTTTTTTTAATTAAACAGATATTGATTTAAGGCTGGGGTCACACTTGTGAGAAACTCGCATGAGTCTCGCACCTCAATACCCGGCACTGCCGGTGGCACTCGGGACCGAAGTGTGCGGATGCATGTATTTCTATGCATCTGAATGCTCCGGTCCCAAGTGTCGGCGGCAGTGCCGGGTATTGATGAGAGAGACTTGTGGGAGTTTCTCGCAAGTGTAACTCCGGCCTAATGAAGATTTTATTTGTGTGTGTATCTTTACTTAACTCTTTATGTACCATTTTATTATGTTTATTACTAAACATCGGGCTTGGTATTATCTGTCTATCCATAGCAGATCAGTGTTCCCCAACTCCGGTCCTCAAGAGCCACCAACAGGTCATGTATTCAGGATTTCCTTAGTATTGCACAGGTGATGGAATTCTTGCCTTTCCAGGTAATGCGATTATCACCCAGGCAATACTAAGGAAATCCTGAAAACATGATCTTTTGGTGGCTCTTGAGGACTGGAGTTGGGGAACACTGATCTGCTATGGATAGACAGATAATACCAAGCCTATCTATAGATATATCCATCTATCTATAGATCTATCTATCTATCTATCTTTTATATATATCTATATCTATATATATATATAGAGAGAGAGATATATAGAGATATATAGATATATATATATATATAGATATACAGAGATTCAAAAAAGAGGCAGCACTCCATTGTTAAAGTGAAAAAAGTGGAAGGTTTTAATCAACCCACATAGCCGGGCGACGTTTCAGCTCCATCTGAGCCTTTTTCAAGCGCTTGAAAAAGGCTCAGATGGAGCTGAAACGTCGCCCGGCTATGTGGGTTGATTAAAACCTTCCACTTTTTTCACTTTAACAATGGAGTGCTGCCTCTTTTTTGAATCTCTGTGAATCTGGTACAATCGTTGGACTGGTTGCCTGGGGCCCTGCACCTGAAGATAAGTACAAGCGTTGTGCTGTTCCTTTTTTCCTACTATATATAGATATAGATATTCAAAAAATTGGAACAGCACAATAATCAATGATGGGTGCCAGGCCTCCCAGGCAAAAGTCCAATACTTGCACTGATTTAGACAGAGGAAAAATGAAGGCAGCACTCCAAATCCTTATGGTGAAAAAAGTGGTAGAGTTTAATCAGACCCACATGTCTGGATAACGTTTTGGCTCACACTGAGACTTTTACAAGCAGTGGGTGTTACAAATAAGTGAGCTTTTATAAAATAGATAAACAGATATATCTATCTATAGATAGATAGACCTGTAGATAGTGTGGTATGGCAACTGGTCATGTGATTAATGGGCGGTATGTATCACAGAGATGGGTGGCCCTGTGATGGAAGCCTGGGCGTGTTTTGCTCAGCAGATCTACTGCTGAGGGTTTTACTATACATTGGGAGGCTTCCAGGTGACTTGGAGAGATGGGTGGGTATGAAGGTGACTGGACTGGGGTGTGTTTGAACACCTAAGATGGTGGTGTGTTTTAGGACCTGCGGTGATGTCACGATCACCTGACTAGTCATGTGATAGGTACCTGGTTGTGGTTACAACTATGTAATGGAGGTGTGTTTGGCACCTGCATGTGAGTGTTTTTAGAGTCTGTCAGTGTGGACAGATTTCCATGTGTCCAGGCTGGACACTACAGAGCTGTCTGTGTGCAGTTGAGGAGTAGTGTTCCTGCATGTGTGGCTCAGACCAAACCTTCTTGCTGGATATTGCACAGCCTGGGAAGCAGTGCTGGCTAGTCTGAGCCAGAGGAAGGAGGTTTGTGAGATACCTCTGGAGTGGACGGTCTGACAACCATGAGTGATACTGACCGGGGTCAGTGAAAAGAGTTTGTAGGATACCTCTGAGGATAAGAGGCATCTGGGAACAAGTGTGGCCGACACCATCAGGTAACGAACAGGAATCCGTTTAATGCTGACCGGGGTCAGTGAGCGATTGTGTTTGTTCTTTAGAGCTGAGCATGTAACGGACAGTGTACTGGTTACTGCATACTACCAAGTTTCTGAGGAGCGGTTTATGCTGTTTACTAATAAACCTAAAGCACTTGTTTTTTTAACCCCAGCGTATGCCTCAATGACCAGCAAAGCGAGTAATCCCATCCACAGATAGTGTGGGACATTACAATAGATAGATAGATAGATAAACAGATAAATAGATCTATAGATCTGTCTATCTATCTATCTATCTATCTATCTATCTATCTATCTATCCCATATCTATCTATCTATCTATCTATCTATCTATCTATCTATCTATCTATCTATCTATCTATCCCATATCTATCTATCTATCTATCTATCTATCTATCTATCTATCTATCTATCTATCTATCTATCTATCTATGTAAACATTAATCTTCAATGGAGTGTGAAAAAGAAGAGGTTGGACAAGGAAACTACATCACAATTCTTTTTTTTTTGTTAAATAATAGATCTTTATTTAGCCTACAAGAACGCATACAAATACGCATGAAAAAAAATGCATGAAAATCTGCATCAAAAACGCACATAAAACACATCAAAAAACGCATCAAACCCACGCAGACTTTTACCTGTGTTTTCTGCCAAGAGATGCAGAATCTGCTAGGAAAATTTGGCAAATCTGCAACGTGTGCAAATACCCTAACAGGTGCCAAACCTGCAGCCTCCCATCTGATCCTCTGCACTATTTTTTTGGGTTGTCTGTTATGGCTGGCAATCAGGCAACACAGCGTGCAGTAATCAGCGCACATACAGAGATCTGGCAATAACCAAAAACAATAGGACGAGCTCTGAGACGTGGAATCTCTGTAGACTGCAGTACCTGATCTATCCTCACACAACTATAAGCAGCAGTGGATTGCGCCTAACAACTACCTATGCAACTCGGCACTGCCTGAGGAGCTGACTAGCCTGAAGATAGAAATACAAGCCTGACTTACCTCAGAGAAATACCCCAAAGGAATAGGCAGCCCCCCACATATAATGACTGTTAGCAAGATGAAAAGACAAACGTAGGAATGAAATAGATTCAGCAAAGTGAGGCCCGATATTCTAGACAGAGCGAGGATAGCAAAGAGAACTATGCAGTCTACAAAAACCCTAAAACGAAAACCACGCAAAGGGGCAAAAAGACCCACCGTGCCGAACTAACAGCACGGCGGTGCACCCCTCTGCTTCTCAGAGCTTCCAGCAAAAGACAATAGCAAGCTGGACAGAAAAAAACAGAAAACAAACTAGAAGCACTTATCTAGCAGAGCAGCAGGCCCAAGGAAAGATGCAGTAGCTCAGATCCAACACTGGAACATTGACAAGGAGCAAGGAAGACAGACTCAGGTGGAGCTAAATAGCAAGGCAGCCAACGAGCTCACCAAAACACCTGAGGGAGGAAGCCCAGAGACTGCAATACCACTGGTGACCACAGAAGTGAACTCAGCCACAGAATTCACAACAGTACCCCCCCCTTGAGGAGGGGTCACCGAACCCTCACCAGAACCCCCAGGCCGACCAGGATGAGCCACATGAAAGGCATGAACAAGATCTGGGGCATGGACATCAGAGGCAAAAACCCAGGAATTATCTTCCTGAGCATAACCCTTCCATTTGACCAGATACTGGAGTTTCCGTCTAGAGACACGAGAATCCAAAATCTTCTCCACAATATACTCCAATTCCCCCTCCACCAAAACAGGGGCAGGAGGCTCCACAGATGGAACCATAGGTGCCACGTATCTCCTCAACAACGACCTATGGAATACATTATGTATGGAAAAGGAGTCTGGGAGGGTCAGACGAAAAGACACCGGATTGAGAATCTCAGAAATCCTATACGGACCAATAAAACGAGGTTTAAATTTAGGAGAGGAAACCTTCATAGGAATATGACGAGAAGATAACCAAACCAAATCCCCAACACGAAGTCGGGGTCCCACACGGCGTCTGCGATTAGCGAAAAGCTGAGCCTTCTCCTGGGACAAGGTCAAATTGTCCACTACCTGAGTCCAGATCTGCTGCAACCTGTCCACCACAGAATCCACACCAGGACAGTCCGAAGACTCAACCTGTCCTGAAGAGAAACGAGGATGGAACCCAGAATTGCAGAAAAATGGAGAGACCAAGGTAGCCGAGCTGGCCCGATTATTAAGGGCGAACTCAGCCAACGGCAAAAATGACACCCAATCATCCTGGTCAGCGGAAACAAAACATCTCAGATATGTTTCCAAGGTCTGATTGGTTCGTTCGGTCTGGCCATTAGTCTGAGGATGGAAGGCCGAGGAGAAAGATAGGTCAATGCCCATCCTACCACAAAAGGCTCGCCAGAACCTCGAGACAAACTGGGAACCTCTGTCAGAAACAATATTCTCAGGAATGCCATGTAAACGAACCACATGCTGGAAGAACAAAGGCACCAAATCAGAGGAGGAAGGCAATTTAACCAAGGGCACCAGATGGACCATTTTAGAAAAGCGATCACAGACCACCCAAATGACCGACATTTTTTGAGAAACGGGAAGGTCAGAAATGAAATCCATCGAAATATGTGTCCAAGGCCTCTTCGGGACCGGCAAGGGCAAAAGCAACCCACTGGCACGTGAACAGCAGGGCTTAGCCCTAGCACAAATTCCACAGGACTGCACAAAAGCACGCACATCCCGTGACAGAGATGGCCACCAGAAGGATCTAGCAACCAACTCCCTGGTACCAAAGATTCCTGGATGACCGGCCAGCACCGAACAATGAAGTTCAGAGATAACTTTACTAGTCCACCTATCAGGGACGAACAGTTTCTCGGCCGGACAACGATCAGGTTTATTAGCCTGAAATTTCTGCAACACTCTCCGCAAATCAGGGGAGATGGCAGACACAATGACTCCTTCCTTGAGGATACTCGCCGGCTCAGATAACCCCGGAGAGTCGGGCACAAAACTCCTAGACAGAGCATCCGCCTTCACATTTTTAGAGCCCGGAAGGTATGAAATCACAAAATCAAAACGAGCAAAAAATAACGACCAACGGGCCTGTCTAGGATTCAAGCGCTTGGCAGACTCGAGATAAGTCAAGTTCTTATGATCAGTCAATACCACCACGCGATGCTTAGCACCCTCAAGCCAATGACGCCACTCCTCGAATGCCCACTTCATGGCCAGCAACTCTCGGTTGCCCACATCATAATTACGCTCAGCAGCAGAAAATTTCCTGGAAAAGAAAGCACATGGTTTGAACACTGAGCAACCAGAACCTCTCTGTGACAAAACCGCCCCTGCACCAATCTCAGAAGCATCAACCTCGACCTGGAACGGAAGAGAAACATCAGGTTGACACAACACAGGGGCACAGCAAAAACGACGCTTCAACTCCTGAAAAGCTTCCACGGCAGCAGAAGACCAATTAACCAAATCAGCACCCTTCTTGGTCAAATCGGTCAATGGTCTGGCAATGCTAGAAAAATTACAGATGAAGCGACGATAAAAATTAGCAAAGCCCAGGAATTTCTGCAGACTTTTTAGAGATGTCGGCTGAGTCCAATCCTGGATGGCCTGAACCTTAACCGGATCCATCTCGATAGTAGAAGGGGAAAAGATGAACCCCAAAAATGAAACTTTCTGCACACCGAAGAGACACTTTGATCCCTTCACGAACAAGGAATTAGCACGCAGTACCTGGAAAACCATTCTGACTTGCTTCACATGAGACTCCCAATCATCTGAGAAGATCAAAATGTCATCCAAGTAAACAATCAAGAATTTATCCAGATACTCACGGAAAATGTCATGCATAAAAGACTGAAAAACAGATGGAGCATTGGCAAGTCCGAACGGCATCACCAGATACTCAAAATGACCCTCGGGCGTATTAAATGCCGTTTTCCATTCATCTCCCTGCCTGATTCTCACCAGATTATACGCACCACGAAGATCAATCTTAGTAAACCAACTAGCCCCCTTAATCCGAGCAAACAAGTCAGAAATCAATGGCAAGGGATACTGAAACTTAACAGTGATCTTATTAAGAAGGCGGTAATCAATACACGGTCTTAGCGAACCATCCTTCTTGGCTACAAAAAAGAACCCTGCTCCCAATGGTGACGACGATGGGCGAATATGTCCCTTCTCCAGGGACTCCTTCACATAACTGCGCATAGCGGTGTGTTCAGGTACGGACAAATTAAATAAACGACCCTTAGGGAATTTACTACCAGGAATCAAATCGATAGCACAATCACAATTCCTATGCGGAGGTAGGGCATCAGACTTGGACTCTTCAAATACATCCTGAAAGTCCGACAAGAACTCTGGGATGTCAGAAGGAATGGATGACGAAATAGACAAAAATGGAACATCACCATGTACTCCCTGACAACCCCAGCTGGTTACCGACATAGAGTTCCAATCCAATACTGGATTATGGGTTTGTAGCCATGGCAACCCCAACACGACCACATCATGCAAATTATGCAGTACCAGAAAGCGAATAACTTCCTGATGTGCAGGAGCCATGCACATGGTCAGCTGGGCCCAGTACTGAGGCTTATTCTTGGCCAAAGGTGTAGCATCAATTCCTCTCAACGGAATAGGACACCGCAAAGGCTCCAAGAAAAATCCACAACGTTTAGCATAATCCAAATCCATCAGATTCAGGGCAGCGCCTGAATCCACAAACGCCATGACAGAATACGATGACAAAGAGCACATTAAGGTAATGGACAAAAGGAATTTGGACTGTACAGTACCAATAACGGCAGAGCTATCGAACCGCCTAGTGCGTTTAGGACAATTAGAAATAGCATGAGTAGAATCACCACAATAGAAACACAGTCTGTTCAGACGTCTGTGTTCTTGCCGTTCTACTTTAGTCATAGTCCTGTCGCACTGCATAGGCTCAGGTTTACTCTCAGGCAGTACCGCCAGATGGTGCACAGATTTACGCTCGCGCAAGCGACGACCGATCTGAATGGCCAAGGACATAGACTCATTCAAACCAGCAGGCATAGGAAATCCCACCATTACATCCTTAAGAGCTTCAGAGAGACCCTTTCTGAACAAAGCCGCTAGTGCAGATTCATTCCACAGAGTGAGTACTGACCATTTCCTAAATTTCTGACAATATACTTCTACATCATCCTGACCCTGGCATAAAGCCAGCAGATTTTGCTCAGCCTGATCCACTGAATTAGGCTCATCGTAAAGCAATCCGAGCGCCAGGAAAAATGCATCAACATTACTCAATGCAGAATCTCCTGGTGCAAGAGAAAACGCCCAGTCCTGTGGGTCGCCGCGCAAAAAAGAAATAATAATCAAAACCTGTTGAATAGGATTACCAGAAGAATGAGGTTTCAAGGCCAAAAATAGCTTACAATTATTTCTGAAGCTCAGGAACTTAGTTCTGTCACCAAAAAACAAATCAGGAATCGGAATTCTTGGTTCTAGCATCGATTTCTGATCAATAGTATCTTGAATCTTTTGTACATTTACAACGAGATTATCCATTGAGGAGCACAGAGCCTGAATATCCATGTCCACAGCTGTGTCCTGAAGCACTCTAATGTCTAGGGGAAAAAAAAGACTGAAGACAGAGCTAAGAAAAAAAAATGATGTCAGGATTTCTTTTTTCCCTCTATTGGGAATCATTGGTGTGGCTCCTTGTACTGTTATGGCTGGCAATCAGGCAACACAGCGTGCAGTAATCAGCGCACATACAGAGATCTGGCAATAACCAAAAACAATAGGACGAGCTCTGAGACGTGGAATCTCTGTAGACTGCAGTACCTGATCTATCCTCACACAACTATAAGCAGCAGTGGATTGCGCCTAACAACTACCTATGCAACTCGGCACTGCCTGAGGAGCTGACTAGCCTGAAGATAGAAATACAAGCCTGACTTACCTCAGAGAAATACCCCAAAGGAATAGGCAGCCCCCCACATATAATGACTGTTAGCAAGATGAAAAGACAAACGTAGGAATGAAATAGATTCAGCAAAGTGAGGCCCGATATTCTAGACAGAGCGAGGATAGCAAAGAGAACTATGCAGTCTACAAAAACCCTAAAACGAAAACCACGCAAAGGGGCAAAAAGACCCACCGTGCCGAACTAACAGCACGGCGGTGCACCCCTCTGCTTCTCAGAGCTTCCAGCAAAAGACAATAGCAAGCTGGACAGAAAAAAACAGAAAACAAACTAGAAGCACTTATCTAGCAGAGCAGCAGGCCCAAGGAAAGATGCAGTAGCTCAGATCCAACACTGGAACATTGACAAGGAGCAAGGAAGACAGACTCAGGTGGAGCTAAATAGCAAGGCAGCCAACGAGCTCACCAAAACACCTGAGGGAGGAAGCCCAGAGACTGCAATACCACTGGTGACCACAGAAGTGAACTCAGCCACAGAATTCACAACAGTACCCCCCCCTTGAGGAGGGGTCACCGAACCCTCACCAGAACCCCCAGGCCGACCAGGATGAGCCACATGAAAGGCATGAACAAGATCTGGGGCATGGACATCAGAGGCAAAAACCCAGGAATTATCTTCCTGAGCATAACCCTTCCATTTGACCAGATACTGGAGTTTCCGTCTAGAGACACGAGAATCCAAAATCTTCTCCACAATATACTCCAATTCCCCCTCCACCAAAACAGGGGCAGGAGGCTCCACAGATGGAACCATAGGTGCCACGTATCTCCTCAACAACGACCTATGGAATACATTATGTATGGAAAAGGAGTCTGGGAGGGTCAGACGAAAAGACACCGGATTGAGAATCTCAGAAATCCTATACGGACCAATAAAACGAGGTTTAAATTTAGGAGAGGAAACCTTCATAGGAATATGACGAGAAGATAACCAAACCAAATCCCCAACACGAAGTCGGGGTCCCACACGGCGTCTGCGATTAGCGAAAAGCTGAGCCTTCTCCTGGGACAAGGTCAAATTGTCCACTACCTGAGTCCAGATCTGCTGCAACCTGTCCACCACAGAATCCACACCAGGACAGTCCGAAGACTCAACCTGTCCTGAAGAGAAACGAGGATGGAACCCAGAATTGCAGAAAAATGGAGAGACCAAGGTAGCCGAGCTGGCCCGATTATTAAGGGCGAACTCAGCCAACGGCAAAAATGACACCCAATCATCCTGGTCAGCGGAAACAAAACATCTCAGATATGTTTCCAAGGTCTGATTGGTTCGTTCGGTCTGGCCATTAGTCTGAGGATGGAAGGCCGAGGAGAAAGATAGGTCAATGCCCATCCTACCACAAAAGGCTCGCCAGAACCTCGAGACAAACTGGGAACCTCTGTCAGAAACAATATTCTCAGGAATGCCATGTAAACGAACCACATGCTGGAAGAACAAAGGCACCAAATCAGAGGAGGAAGGCAATTTAACCAAGGGCACCAGATGGACCATTTTAGAAAAGCGATCACAGACCACCCAAATGACCGACATTTTTTGAGAAACGGGAAGGTCAGAAATGAAATCCATCGAAATATGTGTCCAAGGCCTCTTCGGGACCGGCAAGGGCAAAAGCAACCCACTGGCACGTGAACAGCAGGGCTTAGCCCTAGCACAAATTCCACAGGACTGCACAAAAGCACGCACATCCCGTGACAGAGATGGCCACCAGAAGGATCTAGCAACCAACTCCCTGGTACCAAAGATTCCTGGATGACCGGCCAGCACCGAACAATGAAGTTCAGAGATAACTTTACTAGTCCACCTATCAGGGACGAACAGTTTCTCGGCCGGACAACGATCAGGTTTATTAGCCTGAAATTTCTGCAACACTCTCCGCAAATCAGGGGAGATGGCAGACACAATGACTCCTTCCTTGAGGATACTCGCCGGCTCAGATAACCCCGGAGAGTCGGGCACAAAACTCCTAGACAGAGCATCCGCCTTCACATTTTTAGAGCCCGGAAGGTATGAAATCACAAAATCAAAACGAGCAAAAAATAACGACCAACGGGCCTGTCTAGGATTCAAGCGCTTGGCAGACTCGAGATAAGTCAAGTTCTTATGATCAGTCAATACCACCACGCGATGCTTAGCACCCTCAAGCCAATGACGCCACTCCTCGAATGCCCACTTCATGGCCAGCAACTCTCGGTTGCCCACATCATAATTACGCTCAGCAGCAGAAAATTTCCTGGAAAAGAAAGCACATGGTTTGAACACTGAGCAACCAGAACCTCTCTGTGACAAAACCGCCCCTGCACCAATCTCAGAAGCATCAACCTCGACCTGGAACGGAAGAGAAACATCAGGTTGACACAACACAGGGGCACAGCAAAAACGACGCTTCAACTCCTGAAAAGCTTCCACGGCAGCAGAAGACCAATTAACCAAATCAGCACCCTTCTTGGTCAAATCGGTCAATGGTCTGGCAATGCTAGAAAAATTACAGATGAAGCGACGATAAAAATTAGCAAAGCCCAGGAATTTCTGCAGACTTTTTAGAGATGTCGGCTGAGTCCAATCCTGGATGGCCTGAACCTTAACCGGATCCATCTCGATAGTAGAAGGGGAAAAGATGAACCCCAAAAATGAAACTTTCTGCACACCGAAGAGACACTTTGATCCCTTCACGAACAAGGAATTAGCACGCAGTACCTGGAAAACCATTCTGACTTGCTTCACATGAGACTCCCAATCATCTGAGAAGATCAAAATGTCATCCAAGTAAACAATCAAGAATTTATCCAGATACTCACGGAAAATGTCATGCATAAAAGACTGAAAAACAGATGGAGCATTGGCAAGTCCGAACGGCATCACCAGATACTCAAAATGACCCTCGGGCGTATTAAATGCCGTTTTCCATTCATCTCCCTGCCTGATTCTCACCAGATTATACGCACCACGAAGATCAATCTTAGTAAACCAACTAGCCCCCTTAATCCGAGCAAACAAGTCAGAAATCAATGGCAAGGGATACTGAAACTTAACAGTGATCTTATTAAGAAGGCGGTAATCAATACACGGTCTTAGCGAACCATCCTTCTTGGCTACAAAAAAGAACCCTGCTCCCAATGGTGACGACGATGGGCGAATATGTCCCTTCTCCAGGGACTCCTTCACATAACTGCGCATAGCGGTGTGTTCAGGTACGGACAAATTAAATAAACGACCCTTAGGGAATTTACTACCAGGAATCAAATCGATAGCACAATCACAATTCCTATGCGGAGGTAGGGCATCAGACTTGGACTCTTCAAATACATCCTGAAAGTCCGACAAGAACTCTGGGATGTCAGAAGGAATGGATGACGAAATAGACAAAAATGGAACATCACCATGTACTCCCTGACAACCCCAGCTGGTTACCGACATAGAGTTCCAATCCAATACTGGATTATGGGTTTGTAGCCATGGCAACCCCAACACGACCACATCATGCAAATTATGCAGTACCAGAAAGCGAATAACTTCCTGATGTGCAGGAGCCATGCACATGGTCAGCTGGGCCCAGTACTGAGGCTTATTCTTGGCCAAAGGTGTAGCATCAATTCCTCTCAACGGAATAGGACACCGCAAAGGCTCCAAGAAAAATCCACAACGTTTAGCATAATCCAAATCCATCAGATTCAGGGCAGCGCCTGAATCCACAAACGCCATGACAGAATACGATGACAAAGAGCACATTAAGGTAATGGACAAAAGGAATTTGGACTGTACAGTACCAATAACGGCAGAGCTATCGAACCGCCTAGTGCGTTTAGGACAATTAGAAATAGCATGAGTAGAATCACCACAATAGAAACACAGTCTGTTCAGACGTCTGTGTTCTTGCCGTTCTACTTTAGTCATAGTCCTGTCGCACTGCATAGGCTCAGGTTTACTCTCAGGCAGTACCGCCAGATGGTGCACAGATTTACGCTCGCGCAAGCGACGACCGATCTGAATGGCCAAGGACATAGACTCATTCAAACCAGCAGGCATAGGAAATCCCACCATTACATCCTTAAGAGCTTCAGAGAGACCCTTTCTGAACAAAGCCGCTAGTGCAGATTCATTCCACAGAGTGAGTACTGACCATTTCCTAAATTTCTGACAATATACTTCTACATCATCCTGACCCTGGCATAAAGCCAGCAGATTTTGCTCAGCCTGATCCACTGAATTAGGCTCATCGTAAAGCAATCCGAGCGCCAGGAAAAATGCATCAACATTACTCAATGCAGAATCTCCTGGTGCAAGAGAAAACGCCCAGTCCTGTGGGTCGCCGCGCAAAAAAGAAATAATAATCAAAACCTGTTGAATAGGATTACCAGAAGAATGAGGTTTCAAGGCCAAAAATAGCTTACAATTATTTCTGAAGCTCAGGAACTTAGTTCTGTCACCAAAAAACAAATCAGGAATCGGAATTCTTGGTTCTAGCATCGATTTCTGATCAATAGTATCTTGAATCTTTTGTACATTTACAACGAGATTATCCATTGAGGAGCACAGAGCCTGAATATCCATGTCCACAGCTGTGTCCTGAAGCACTCTAATGTCTAGGGGAAAAAAAAGACTGAAGACAGAGCTAAGAAAAAAAAATGATGTCAGGATTTCTTTTTTCCCTCTATTGGGAATCATTGGTGTGGCTCCTTGTACTGTTATGGCTGGCAATCAGGCAACACAGCGTGCAGTAATCAGCGCACATACAGAGATCTGGCAATAACCAAAAACAATAGGACGAGCTCTGAGACGTGGAATCTCTGTAGACTGCAGTACCTGATCTATCCTCACACAACTATAAGCAGCAGTGGATTGCGCCTAACAACTACCTATGCAACTCGGCACTGCCTGAGGAGCTGACTAGCCTGAAGATAGAAATACAAGCCTGACTTACCTCAGAGAAATACCCCAAAGGAATAGGCAGCCCCCCACATATAATGACTGTTAGCAAGATGAAAAGACAAACGTAGGAATGAAATAGATTCAGCAAAGTGAGGCCCGATATTCTAGACAGAGCGAGGATAGCAAAGAGAACTATGCAGTCTACAAAAACCCTAAAACGAAAACCACGCAAAGGGGCAAAAAGACCCACCGTGCCGAACTAACAGCACGGCGGTGCACCCCTCTGCTTCTCAGAGCTTCCAGCAAAAGACAATAGCAAGCTGGACAGAAAAAAACAGAAAACAAACTAGAAGCACTTATCTAGCAGAGCAGCAGGCCCAAGGAAAGATGCAGTAGCTCAGATCCAACACTGGAACATTGACAAGGAGCAAGGAAGACAGACTCAGGTGGAGCTAAATAGCAAGGCAGCCAACGAGCTCACCAAAACACCTGAGGGAGGAAGCCCAGAGACTGCAATACCACTTGTGACCACAGAAGTGAACTCAGCCACAGAATTCACAACAGTTGTCCAAGTCATGTCCATCTTTGCCAACTTGCTATACTTTGAACTGGGGCTTCCAGATTCTAAGTGCCTTGCCATCATGGTGCATGTGGAGCCCCCTCAAGGGCCATGGGGTACTCAGGCCAGGTCGAACAATTCTCAAAGGGTATGTGTCACGGCAGCAGTGACCCGGTCCATGGCACTGGGCGTCCAATAGAAGTGAAGTTGTAATTAAAGGGAAAAATAAAGTTTTTGGGAGAAAATGTTCGTGACACCACCTATGGTACTCAGCAATAAAGGTGTTAGCTGACGCTGCTTCAGAGTCCACTGAGGCTGATGGTGATGCAGCAGAGTTGGTACAGCTCTCCACAGGTAGAGCTAGACCCCAGGGCAACTGTATGAGTAAATGATGAGATGATGGTAGTAGTGGTAGGCCGGGCAGGTGTTGTAGAAATAATGCAAGGAAACAGTAAGGTGCAGTTTCCACTTTTACTCACACTTCTTCAGTCCTCAAATGCCAGCCAGACGCTGTGTTCTCCGGGTCAGTGGTCCAGCAAACTTCCAGGTAGTTTGGGAAGCACATTTCCAGGACTTCTTTCATATGCCTATCTCTGGCTATCTCACTACACTGGCTTCCAATTCTCCTGCCTAGCGCCTTACCCACAGTGTCCCAAGCCAGCAGCCACAAACCTGGTTGGGTGGTCTCTTCTCTGTCCCTGGGATTCTATACGGTTGCCTTTTTGGGGAAGTATGGGTGGATGTGGCTATGACTCTTGCAAAAGCCACAGCCTCCGGTTTCTTAGCTAAATTTGAAGTATTCCACTAAATTGGTGCAGGTCCCCTGACTGTGGCCTGATCCCTCCACGCCTGGATACGGGCCCCACAGGTGGCTTCTGCACTTCCCATGCCCCTAAGACCCCTTCTTCTTCTCTCCTTATCTGCAATCTCTCTCTCTTTTAGTCTTTTATCTCTCTCTAGCTCCCTCTGATAAGGAGCTTCTTCTCTTCATGCATGTCAGCTCCACTACTTATCCTCCCTCCTACTGACTGACTCCCCTCTAATCAGCTCCTCCCTTTCTCTACCTACCCCACCCACTCCCACCACCCATTCCTTTCCAGCCTGGGAGGAGGCGTTCCTCCCTAAGGGTACACCAAGGTGCCCCGACTGAACTGGTGTGTTGGATGTGAGTGTAAGAGTCCTGGGTAGTGCTCTCTTCTTACCTTAGAGTGGAATACCACACCTCTGGATCAGGTGCAGTACCTTTGTGGTGACTGGACCCCAGGGGCACCACACATGTTGTTATCTAGAGTCACTTAGTAAGCCTTGCATAATACACGCAGTAATGTTGTGACATGGTTCTCGATGGAACACTGTACAGTGACCTCAGAGACATGGTTAAACTGGTAGTGCCACCACAAAGTGAAGAAGGCAGAAGAAGATGCTTGCAAACTTAAAAGCAAATAGAAGAGGCATAGATGACTGGACGACATTTTGCAAAGCCAGTGAGACATGTGAGTGGTAAGGCAAGCATTCTTTTTAATTCTTTTAACATCATCCATTTATTATGCTCTAGGCCCTAGAGTCTAGGGTCTGAAAACATTTAATTTGCTGCAAAAAAACTTTAATGCAAATCAAATTTCTCTGTAAAATCTGTGCTATTTGGCAAATTCAAAATTTGGCAGATTCCAACATCTCTAGTTGTAAATAATAGAGAACTAAATATGCTTGTTTAATTCTAACTCAATATGAATACACAACATTTAATTCATATTTATTTCCTAACCTGCTGGAAGACTTGTATCATGAAGAAAAATTAGGTGAATATTTCCCTTGAGTACTTCTATCGTAAATGCTAGGTTTCATTTCAGATACAACCAGATGGCTCCACAATAAATAACAATTTTAAATAAATATCAATGCTCATGGGGATAATATTTTTAATAAGAATGTAGGTTTAATCACATTTACTGTTAGTTACAGTGTGGCTACCTGAATTCAGATTAATGTAAAATTATATTTAAAATAGAACATTATAGCAAATTGATATTAAATATGTCATATGGGGTTGAGCGAAACGGATTGGACAAATTCAAAAATCGCCGACTTTCGGCAAAGTCGGGTTTCATGAAACCCGACCCGATCCTCGTGTGCGATCGGCCATGAGGTCGGCGATCTTTGCGCCAAAGTCGCATTTTGTATGACATTTTCAGTGCCATTTTTCAGCCAATGAAGGAGGACGTAGAGTGTGGGCAGCGTGATGACATAGGTCTCGGTCCCCACCATCTTAGAGAAAAGCATGACAGTGATTGACTTGCTTTCTGCGGTGTCACAGGGGCTATAAAGGGGCGTGCACGCCGACCGCCATCTTACTTCTGCCGATCGTAGCACAGGGAGAGGTTGCTGCAGCTGCATCAGAAGAAGGGATATCGTTAGGGAGGGAAGATTAAGCCCCGAAACTGCTTGTGCTGTAGCGATTTCCACTGTCCAACACCACCTTTTCTTTGCAGGGACAGTGGAGTTAATACTTTTGTGCATCAGCTCTGTAGCTTATTAGGCTGCCTTATAAGGCTCCCTGATAGCTGCATTGCTGTTTGTAAGCCGCTGTGTAAACCAACTGCTTTTTAAAAGCAAAAATACTGTTGCTCCTTTCTGCACAGTTATCTTGTTTATTTGTCCACACTTTTGTGTGCAGCAGTCCTTTTTATTGCTGCCATACTTGTCCTGAGATCATTGTAGGGAGATTCAAATTGTACTACAGTCCTTTTTTTTCATATATCTTCCAGCCACGTTCTGCCACTTACATTGTGTAGTGTAATAAACTGGGCCTGAGTTTTGGTGCAGTCTCCCCCCCAAAAAAGGGAGATTTAAATTGGCACTAAGTGGATCTACGTCAGTTCTGTTTGTCGTATATCTTCCAGCCACGTTCTGCCCCTTACATTGTGTAGTGTAATATACTGGGCCTGAGTTTTGGTGCAGTCTCCCCCCAAAAAAAGGGAGATTTAAATTGGCACTAAGTGGATTTACGTCAGTTCTGTTAGTTTGACGTATATCTTCCAGCCACGTTCTGCCACTTACATTGTGCAGTGTAATACACTGGGCCTGAGTTTTGGTGCAGTCTCCCCACAAAAAATAAGGGAGATTTAAATTGGCACTTAGTGTTAGTGCAGTTCTGTTAGTTTGTCATATATCTTCAAGCCACGTTCTGCCACATACATTGTGTAGTGTAATACACTGGGCCTGAGATTTGGTGCAGTCAACCCCCCAAAAAGGGAGATTTAAATTGGCACTAAGTGGATCTACGTCAGTTCTGTTAGTTTGTCGTATATCTTCCAGCCAGGTTCTGCCACTTACATTGTGTAGTGTAATACACTGGGCCTGAGTTTTGGTGCAGTCTCCCCCCAAAAATAAGGGAGATTTAAATTGGCACTAAGTGGATCTATGTCAGTTTTGTTAGTTTGTCGAATATCTTTCAGCCACGTTCTGCCACTTACACTGCGTAGTGTAAAAAAATGGGCCTGAGATTTGGTGCAGTCTCCCCCCAAAAAAAAGGGAGATTTAAATTGGCATTAAGTGTATCTACGTCAGTTCTGTTAGTTTGTCGTATACCTTCCAGCCAGGTTCTGCCACTTACATTGTGTAGTGTAATACACTGGGCCTGAGTTTTGGTGCAGTCTCCCCCCCCAAAAAAGGGAGATTTAAATTGGCACTAAGTGTATCTACGTCAGTTCTGTTAGTTTGTCGTATATCTTCCAGCCAGGTTCTGCCACTTACATTGTGTAGTGTAATACACTGGGCCTGAGTTTTGGTGCAGTCTCCCCCCAAAAAAAGGGAGATTTAAACTGGCACTAAGTGGATCTACGTCAGTTCTGTTAGTTTGTCGTATATCTTCCAGCCACGTTCTGCCCCTTACATTGTGTAGTGTAATACACTGGGCCTGAGTTTTGGTGCAGTCTCCCCCCCTAAAAAAGGGATATTTAAATTGTCGCTAAGTCGATCTACGTCAGTTCTGTTTGTCGTATATCTTCCAGCCACGTTCTGCCACTTACATTGTGTAGTGTAATACACTGGGCCTGAGTTTTTGTGCAGTCAACCCCCCCAAAAAAGGGAGATTTAAATTGGCACTAAGTGAATCTATGTCAGTTCTGTTAGTTTGTCGCATATCTTCCAGCCACGTTCTGCCACTTACATTGTGTAGTGCAATACACTGGGCCTGAGTTTTGGTGCAGTCTCCCCCCAAAAATGGAGATCTGAATTGGCACTATGTGGATCTACGTCAGTTTTGTTAGTTTGTCGTATATCTTCCAGCCACGTTCTGCCACTTACATTGTGTAGTGTAATACACTGGGCCTGAGTTTTGGTGCAGTCTCCCCCCCCAAAAAAAAATGGAGATTTAAATTGGCACTAAGTGGATCTACGTCAGTTCTGTCAGTTTGTCGTATATCTTCCAGCCACGTTCTGCCACTTACATTGTGTACTGTAATAGACTGGGCCTGAGTTTTGGTGCAGTCTCCCCCCCAAAAAAAAAGGGAGATTTAAATTCTCAACAAGTTTATATACACTTTCTACCTTGTTTTACAGTACCATATAACCGTTGTTATTTTGGTTAGATTTTTCCAAAAATGAGGAAGACTGGTGGAAGCGGCCGTGGGCGGTCGTTGACAGCTGATACTGATGGTGGTGGGGGAGCATCTGGTGGTAGTGGGGAAAGCAAAATAGCACCAAAGGCTCGAGGTTTTGAGCCAGCGTCATCATCTAGCTACACAAGGCCTTGAAGGCTCTCTTATCTGGGAGTAGGAAAACAGCTTTTAAAGCCGGAGCAGCAGGAAAAAGTTTTGGCTTTCCTTGCTGACTCAGCCACTAGCTCTTTCGCCTCCTCTTCAGAAAGTTCTAAATATAAAAGCAGTGAGTCGTCAGTGGATGCTCCCGGTCAGGAACAAGGCGCTTGCTTGTGTCCTTCACCCAAACCAAAAGCGAAGGATGCGGCAGGCGACACTACAGTTAACTCCATGGAGCTCTTTACACATACCGTGCCTGGCTTAGAGAGGGAAATTGTTATCAGCCCATTTCAAGATGAATCGGACATGGAGTGCACAGATGCACAGCCACAGCTAGATTATTATGCTGTTCCATGGACTCAGATCACTACATTGCCCTCGCAGTGTACTGAGCCAGAATCTAACCCTGATGAGACTATGGTGCCCCGTCACGAATGCTATAGCATCTTACACAGTGACATAGAGGAAGGTGCACATGACATTGAAGAGGAGGTGATAGATGACCCTGTTGTTGACCCAGATTGGCAGCCATTGGGGGAAGAGGGTGCCGCTGCCAGTAGCTCAGAAGCGGAGGAGGATGATCCACAGCAGCCATCTACAACGCAACAGCTTTCATCTGGCAGGCCCGTATCTGGCCAAAAACGTTTGTCAAAACCAAAAACAGTTTTAGGATAGCGTGGCCATCCGGTGAAAATAGCACGGAGTGGAATGCCTGAAAAGGTATTCCATAGTAGGAAGAGTGCAGTGTGGTAATTTTTTAACCAAGATCCGAATGATCAGTGCAAAGTTATCTGTAAGAAACGCTCAAAGACCTTTAGCAGAGGGAAGAATCTCCAAAATTTAAATACAACATGCATGCTTAGACATTTAACCAGCATGCACCTGCAAGCCTGGACTAACTACCAAACGTCCCGTACCATTGGGGCACCTGCTCAGAATGAAGGTAGTCAGCAACGCTACATTGCTTCCCTCACTGTAAGCCCATCGGTTAGGACACCACCAGCAGCAAATGTGGAGGTATCGTCGCAAGGCCAAAGCAGTCAGTGAATCACAAGGTACTTGGTAGGAAACACTGTATGTAGGCTAACAGCAAGAATACCATCACCAACCCTCTCTCAATCTGCCATGTCCACCACCACCCCCACTAGTTCCACCATATGCAGCTCTCCAGTCCAGCTCACCCTAAAAGAGACTCTCATTAGGAAAAGAAAGTACTGATCCTCTCATCTGTGTACACAGGGTTTGAACACCCACATTGCTAGACTAATCTCGTTAGAGATGATGCCCTACCGATTGGTTGAGAGCAAAGATTTCAAAGCCCTGATGGCCTACGCAGTACCATGCTATGACCTACCCAGTCGACACTTCTTTGCGAGAAAAGCCATCCCAGCCCTCCACCAGCATGTCAAAGACCCCATTGTCCATGCACTGAGGCAATCAGTCAGTAGAAAGGTGCACCTCAAAACAGATGCATGGACCAGTAGGCATGGCCAGGGACATTACGTGTCCATCACGGCGCACTGGGTTAATGTGGTGGATGCAGGGTCCACAGCCATAGTGGGACAGTTCTGCCTAGCCCACGGTCGAGGAAACAGTTGGCTGTAGGCGTTTGCCACCCCTCTTCCTCCAGAAGCGAAAGCTCGTCCACAGAGCGCAGTCGCACGACCACTTAATCCGCAGCTGCCAGTGTTGCACATGAGGTGTCCCATTATGGAACAGCTAGTGGTAAGCGTCAGCAGGCTGTGCTACAAATGAAGTGTTTGGGTGACAACAGACACCACCGCGGAAGTACTGGCCGAGTATTTGCAGCAAGAAACTCGGTCATGGCTGGGCAGTGTACAACTTGAGGCAGGCAAGGTAGACAGTGATAACGGAAGGAATTTTAAGGCTGCCATAGCCCTTTCAGAACTGAAATGCATACCTTGCCTGGCTCACACCTTGAACTTGGTGGTGCAGTGCTTCCTGAAAAATTATCCGGAGTTACTAGCCCTGCTCCTGAAGGTGCAAAGACTTTGCTCGCACATCTGCCGGTCGCCCGTACACTCCAGCCGTAAGCTGAACCATCAACGATTGCGGAATCTTCCCCAGGACTGCCTAATAATCGACGTTACAACAAGATGGAACACTGCACATTCTTCAGAGGCTGTTCAAACAGAGGCGTGCTGCCATTTATTTGTGGGAGGATACACATACATGGGCAGGCAGTTGGATGGCAGACATGGAGTTGTCTGGTGTGCAGTGGTCGAAGCTCCAAGACAAGTCCTTCAGTGTTTTGAGGAATGCACACGGCTGGTAAGTGGAGACGATGCCATCATAAGCATGAGCATCCCACTAATGCGTCTGCTGATGCAAAGTTTGACGCATATTAAGGAGCAGGTGTTTGCAGCCGAGGAGAAGGGAAGCCTTGATGACAGTCAGCCATTGTCTGCTCAGGGAACTCTCCTGGACGAGGTGGCGGATGAAGAGGAGGAGGAGGAGGATGATGGGAATGAATATTTATGGGAGGAGGATGCTTCTAAGGGGGAAATAGAAACTGGTGGCGTTGCAAGGTCAGGTACAGGGTTTTTGCGGGCCACAAGTGATATTGATTTGCAAGAAAGTGCTCCTCAACCCAGCACAAGCAGTGAATTGACACCAGGAACATTGGCCCACATGGCTGTGTATGCCTCGCGCATCCTAAAAAGGGAGCCCCGCATTATCAAAATGATGACCGATGACGATTACTGGTTGGCCTGCCTCCTGGATCCACGATATAAAGGAAAATTACAAAATATCATGCCACATGACAACCTTGAGCAAATATTGGCTACCAAACAAGCAACTCTTGTAGACCGTTTGGTTCAGGTATTCCCAGCACACAGGGGCGGTGATGGTTCTCACAAGAGCTGTAGGGGGCAACATGGCAGAGGTGTTTGAGGTGCACAAATCCGAAGTGGTGTTGGACAGAGGGGTTTTATGACCAGATTGTGGAGTGATTTCGCAATGACCGCAGACACGACAGCTACTGCTGCATCGATTCAAAGTGACAGGAGACAGAATTTGTCCAGTATGGTTACAAACTATTTTTCCTCCCTTATCGATGTTCTCCATCACACGTCATTCCCCTTTGATTACTTGGCATCTAAATTAGACACCTGGCCTGAATTGGCAGAATATGCATTACTGGAGCTCGTTGCCCAGCTGCTAGTGTGCTATCAGAAAGAGTCTTCAGTGTTGCTGGTACAATACTGACCGAAAAAAGGACACGTCTGGCTACCCGAAATGTTGATGATCTAACCTTCATTAAAATAAACCAATCATGGATTTCAAATTATTTTGCCCCACCTTCCCCTGCTGACACGTAGCTTGCCTGAACAATGTCTTGCTTTTGGCCTCCTCTTACTGACTTCTCCAATTCCTCCATTTGCAGCTGCTGAATGTCCACCATAGGCCATTTTTATACCTCCCTAAATGGGCTGACTCCCCCCACAGGGCTGTGGTCACCACTTGGCGCAAGCACACGTGCGAGTGCTGTTTACCTGGACAGGTGGGTGTGCCCACTCTTGGGCAATGGCACTGGCACAGAGTCCCTCATAGTACAATGAAGTGTCTCTGACGGTGGTAGTGCACAACCAGCGTCAGACACATTGTCGTAATATGAGAGGCCCTGTGCCAATACCGCCGCCCATGAGAGAGTGTTCCCCCCCAGCTCGAACAGTGCTCTACCACTTGCAAAACTTACCTCTCCCTGCTCCACCACTGTGTAGTCTGTGCTGTTAAATCCTTCAATGGCACTTCCAATACAAATTTGTTGAAATGATAGATGATAGTAAAAATATACAGGGGCCCTGGCCTCCATTTAGACCAGTTAATACTTTGCGCCAACTACCACTGTCTGCTACTCAGCAAAGGAGCCTACCCCTGTACATAGCTATGCCACTTGTTTATTTATGAACAATTTTTTTAGGCAGACATTTATCCCACTTTATTATTTTGGCCTACTAACAGTGTCAGCCACTTATTACAGTTGTCCTCCACTGAATAAAGCAATGCCGCCTGTTTAGTCCTGTTAGCAATTTTTAACTGCATTTAGCCTACTTACTTTTTTGGGCCTACTAACTGTGTCAGCCTCTCATTACAGTTGTCCTCCACTGAACAAAGCAATGCTGCCTTTTTAGTCCTGTTACCAATTTTGAACTGCATTTAGCCTACTTACTTATTTGGGCCTAGAAACTGTGTCAGCCACTCCTTACAGTTGTCCTCTGCAGAACAAAGCAGTGCCGCCAGTTTTGTCCTGTTACCAATTTTGAACTGCATTTAGCCTACTTTTTTATTTTGGGCCTAATTAGTCTCTCTGCGCCACTCATTACAGTTGTCCTCCTCCACTAAACAAAGCAATGCCGCCTTTGTACTCCTGTTACCAATTTAGAACTGCATTTAGCCTACTTTTTTTTATTTTGGGCCTACTAAGTCTGTTTGCGCCACTCAATACAGTTGTCCTCAACTGAACAAAGCAATGCCGCCTGTGTACTCCTGTTACCAATTTTGAACTGCATTTAGCCTACATTTTTATTTTGGGCCTACTAAGTCTGTCTGCGCCACTCAATACAGTTGTCCTCAACTGAACAAAGCAATGCCGCCTGTGTACTCCTGTTACCAATTTTGAACTGCATTTAGCCTACTTACTTATTTGGGCCTAGTAACTGTGTCAACCACTCCTTACAGTTGTCCTCCACTGAACAAATCTATGCCGCCTTTGTAATCCTGTTATCAATTTTGAACTGCATTTCGCCTACTTTTTTATTTTAGGCCTAATAAGTCTGTCTGCGCCACTCATTACAGTTGTCCTCCTCCACTGAACAAAGCAATTCAGCCTGTGTACTCCTGTTACCAATTTTGTACTGCATTTAACTTACATACTTTTTTGGACCTAGTAACTGTGTCAGCCACTCCTTACAGTTGTCCTCCACTGAACATAGCTATGCCACCTTTGTACTCCTGTTACCAATTTTGAACTGCGTTTAGCCCACTTTATCATTTGGGCCCACTACCTGTCTCTGGCTGTCAGCCACTCATTACAGTTGTCCTCCGCTACTGAACAAAGCAATGCCGCCTGTGTACTCCTGTTACCAATTTTGAACTGCATGTAGCTCACTTTTTTATTTTAGGCCTACTAAGTCTATCTGAGCCACTCATTACTCTTGTCCTCCTCCACTGAACAAAGCAATGCCGCCGTGTACTCCTGTTACCAATTTTGAACTGCATTTAGCCTACTTTTTTATTTTAGGCCTACTAAGTCTGTCTGCGCCACTCATTACAGTTGTCCTAATCCACTGAACAAAGCTATGCCGCCTGTGTACTCCTGTTACCAATTTTGAACTGCATTTAGCCTACTTACTTATTTGGGCCTAGTAACTGTGTCAGCGACTCCTTACAGTTGTCCTCCCCCACTGAACAAAGCAATGCCGCCTGTGTACTCGTGTTACCAATTTTGAACTGCATTTAGCCTACTTTTTTATTTTGGGCCTACTAAGTCTCTCTGCACCACTCAATACAGTTGTCCTCCACTGAGCAAAGCTATGCCGCTTGTGGACTCCTGTTACCAATTTTGAACTGCATTTAGCCTCCTTTTTTATTTTGGGCCTACTAAATCTGTCTGCGCCACTCAATACAGTTGTCCTCCACTGATCAAAGCAATGCCGCCTGTGTACTCCTGATACCAATTTTGAACTGCATTTAGCCTACTTTTTTATTTTAGGCCTACTAAATCTGTCTGCGCCACTCATTACAGCTGTCCTCCTCCACTGAACAAAGCAATGCCGCCTGTGTACTCCTGTTACCAATTTTGAACTGCATTTAGCCTACTTTTTTAGTTTGGGCCTAATATCTGTGTCTGCGCCACTCATTACAGTTGTCCTCCACTGAACAAAGCTATGCCGCCTGTGTACTCCTGTTACCAATTTTGAACTGCTTTTAGCCTACTTTTTTATTTTGGGCCTATAGCTTTGTTTCCTCCTTATCCTGCCCATTGCCCAGCCACTGCTAGATGAGTCTGCTGGTACATTGACCCAGACCACTACATTCCCCTTGCACTCTACACAGCCAGAATCTGACCCTGATGAAAGTCAGGTTCCCCTTCCCGCATACCATACCACCTTACACGGGGACAAAGAGGAAGGTGCAGATGAAAGTGCAGGTTCCTTCATCAGGTGAGGGGCATACTCGTTGGCACTGGCACAGGGGCCCTCATAGTACGCAAAAGTATCTCTGTCAGTGAAAGGCGCCGCCCACCATCAAACACACCACCGTACTATGAGGGGCCCTGTGCCAGTGCCAACTAGTGCCCCCCCCCTGCTTGCTCAGGATCACAGCACTTGCAAAGTTGAAATACTTACCTCTCCCTGCTCGACTGCCGTGACTTATTCGGCGATTTTCCTGGTCCCACGAAAATCTTTTGCCAGCGCTACCCCCCCACAACTTTAGCCAAATGACCCCCTGTTTTCAATGCCTAACTATTATTATAAAGTAAATTAAGATTGACAAGCTTTAGTAATACGAATTGATGTTTTTGGCATTAAAATGGGCACTGTAGGTGTTTTCCTGTCCTCCATTCACTGCCGACTTTGATTCCCCTTTGACTTGCATTGGGTTTCGTGTTTCAGTCGGCCCCCGACTTTTCGCAATAATCGGCCGATTTCACCCGACCCAACTGTTGACAAAGTCGGGTTTCGCCAAACCCGACTCGATCCTAGAAAAGTAAAAGTCGCTCAACTCTAATGTCAAATCTAAAAATTAAAATCCATAAGACATCTGCTATGAGGGGACACATCACCCTCACATAGAATATGTGAGGTTAATTATAGCTAGTGAAGAGAAAAAGAACCAACACTTCAACCTCCATTGAAGTAGGGCTCCACATTGAACATATGGGATTAATTATAGCTGGGGAAGAGAAAAGCTAATTATAACTGGGGAAGTGAGAGGGAGCTGACATTTCAACTTCCATTGAAGAAGGGGCATCCTGTAGTGAACAGGTAATGACCACAGGAGATTTGCTCTGGGAAAAAGACACCATGACTGAGATTAGTTTACTCAGAGAGGTAAGTACACTTTCCAGGAATAAACTTCTTGTGATTAAAGCACGGCTCCAAAACCTCTTGGAGCTAGTGGTCAGTGATGAATGCATTCACTCCCATCACTGTAAGGCCAGCAGAACCCCTTCATCTTAATATTGATTAGATGGATGGTGCTATCCATGCCATATTTCATCTCCATAGACAGGTAAAATTGCAAAAAGAAACATGATGACCTATTTGTGATAAGGAGTGTACTTCCGGCACTTACTTCTGGTATTATCCCAGCTGTGATTGAAAACATACCTGTGTGTTAGCTGAACACCAGACAACTGTAGGAATACGGGTGTACATCAAAAAGATAAATCCAATATAGTCCAAAAAAAGAAAAAAGGTGGTGCTTACCATCCAATGAAAGTGTCATTTATCTAGTCCATAAAAGAGAGGAGCGGAAACCTTGTGTGGACAACAGCCGTTTTGTGCTTACTGCGCTTCAACGGGTCTAGTGGTAACTGGAAATGATGAGGTACGCTATTATAGGGAATACCTCACTGGTGATTCTAACAACAGCAAGAAGAAGAAACAACAAAGAAAATGAACCACAAAATGTTTAAAAATGTTAATCAGATATACACTACCTTTAAATAAAAACAACAGATATATAGTACACTTCTAGAGAAACACCGTCATATCTATTTTGTCACTTAGTCCGGAGAGACCCTGGACACTTTTTGCAACAGTATTACTGATGAGCAAGCATACTCGCATACATTTTCATGTTTGCTCGACGGGAGCTCGGGTGGACGATTGGCGCTCTTTACAGAGCCAATCAACATGCAAGGATTGTCTGCCACACACTATAATGCAGTAGCCATCTTGGTTGTGGTATTACAGTGATTGGCTGGCCACACAGCGTCATCAGGTCTATAAGAGACCTTGCGCCGCAATGCTCATCGCATTCAGTTTCTGATTCAGACAGTGTAGGGAGAGCTGCTGCCGAGATAGGGTAAAATTTGATAGATTATCTGTTAGTGTGGGTATGCCATCAGATTTGACACAAATCCAGCTAAACCAACAGTCCTTCCAAGGACTGATTACGGAGTATATAGATTGCAGTGCTAGGTAGGCAAGGGAGTGTATGTGGCTCTATACATGTCAGTGCAAGGGATGCAGGCACTGTATGTGGGTATATAGATATCATTGCACACATCATACAGTATATTGATATCATTGCATGCATCAAGAGGGTCCATTCCATTACTGTCTGCTGCTGCTGCCTATTACATATATACCTAGCCCCAGGTATCAGTGGCTAGGAAGAATTTTTTTGGCATCTTCATCCTGATTATTTTATTCCAAAGCAATCCAGAGCCCCCTTTTTTTCTTGTTCATAAATTGAACACTGTGTTATCTCTGTCAGATGCCTGAGCTATCTGTTGGCTACAAATTTGGGCTTTTCAGGCCACCATTTATAGCTGTCTGCTACCCTAGTTCTAAACACTACTTTGGGAAAAAAACAGGCCACATATTGAACATTGTGGTTTCTATGTCAGATACCTGATCTATCTGTGGGCTACAAATGTGGGCATTTCAGGCCTCCATTCCACTGCATTTGCTGTCTGTTACCCTAATTCTAAGCAGTATTTTGGGGTAAAAAATACAAAAATACAGGCCACATATTGAGCATTGTGGTACCTCTGTCAGACACCTGATCTATCTGTGAGCTACAAACTTAGGCATTTCAGACCAACGATCACCTTTTTTGTGGTGTGCTACCCTAGTTCTATGCAGTATTTTTCTGTTTAAATTAAAAAATATACAGGCTACATATTGAACACTGTGGTATCTCTGTAAAACGCCTCCTCTATGTAAGGGCTAAAAATTGTTTCATTTTAGGGCTTCTTTGAACTGGTTTTGCTGTATCTTACCCTAGTTACTAACAAAAGTTTTAAAAAGATTTTTTTTTTACCTACAGTTCAGATAATTTAAACTGTGACACACTAATCACATTTGTAGTGAACGTGGAAAATATTGTAGTAGTCAATTTAAATGGGCAAGACGCATGGCAAGGGATGGGGAAGTGGACGTGATGCTGATGGTGCATGCAGAGGCCAAGCTGAAATTGGGCCAAAACAAACACCTACATCTTCTCACTCGACCTTCCTGTCCCAATTACTAGGGGACCGCAGCACACCACTATTGAACCCAGAGCAATGTCAAAAGGTTGTTGGTTGGATAGCGGATAATGCTTATAGTCACTTTGTCAGCACCACCACCATGTCTTCCACACGGTCAAGTCTGAGTAGCCGTGAGTCTGGACCGCATATTACTCACCCTGATTCTCCTTCCTCCCACCATGCCGAGTGCACGGAGAAAACTGAACCCACACTTGGACACTCCAAAGAGCTGTTGACTTTTCCATTTATTGATTCGTGACTAGCAATGCCCAATTATTTGAACAGCCATGGTCACATGAAGGCGATGGTGGGAAAGTGTCACAAGAGGTGGACGATGATGAGACACAATTGCCAGAAAGTCAGGAGGAGCACCAGGGTGCGGATGTGGAAGATGAGGTGGTGGCTGATATAGTATCTGACCCAACCTGGCAGGAGGACATGCAGAGCGAGGACAGCAGCACAGATGGGTAAGGAGGCATAGCACCCCTAACAGCCAGGAAGAAGGAGTGTGGTGGCCACATACAGAAGGCATGCATCCGTTTCCCGTAACATGAACATGACAGAAGTTGCCAGTCCAACAGTTAGGTCTTCATGAGTCTGGTTGTTTTTTAAAGACTGCCGATAGCCCCAAACAGGACATTTGCACCACCTCCCATGCCCACATCAGCAGGGGTAGCAAAACTACCATCGTCACCACCACAGCATGATCAGGCACATGGCAGCAAAGCACCGACTTTGTGACCCGAACCAAAGGCTCCAGGAACAGTGTCTGCGGGTGACACCACTGCTTCTTCCACTGTTGTGTGTGCAAGCCATTCCCCTGTCCACAGTGCATGCTATTATGCCTCATTCCCTGCACCTGTCATTGCCCACAGTCAACTAGCACCATCATCAAGCATGTTCGAGTTCTTGTCCCAGCACAGACTTCAGTTGTCCATACCACAGTCATTGGAACGCAAGCCGAAATACATAGCCAATGCCCCACAGGCCACATTACTAAATCCACACATTTCTCATCTGCTTCCACTCGAAATGTTGCCTTTTAGGCTCATGGAGATGGAAACTTTCCACAACCTGATGGCGGCAGTGATCCAAAGGTAATCAGTCACCAGCCACCAATATGTCTCCTGGTGTGCCATCCCGGCATTACACAAGCACGTGTCCCACAACATTACCCGTGTTCTTAACAGTGCTGTTTCTGGGAAAGTCCACCTAACCAGGGACACATGGACAAGTGCAGTGGGCAGGGACGGTACATCTCACTGATGGCACACTGGGTTAACATAGTGGAAGCTGGGACCCAGTCAGACCTCGGGATGGAACACATCCTCCCGACACCGAGGATTGTGGCCCTACATCAATCAGGGTTGCCTTCTTCAACCTCCATCTCTGAAATGAGCACATAAGTCACAAGTTGGAGGCACTGCAGCACTGCTTGAGCCAAGCTGCAACAGGCTGTGTTAAAGCTAATCAGCTTAGGTGACAAACTGCTAAATGCTGAAGAGTTGTGAACAGCTCTGAAAGAGCAGTCGGATTTGTGGCTGACACCGCTGAACCTACAGCCAGACATGGTCGAGTGTGACAATGGCTAGAACCTGGTGGCGGATCTGAGGAGAGGCAAACTCACAAACGTACCGTGCCTGACCCATGTGCTTAACCTCGTCGTTCAATGGAGTGCTCAGTCAGAAGGCTAATAAATACAAATATAAAAAAATGACTGTCACAAGCAAACATAGACTAAATGTGAACAGGTGGTAACCTAGAGTCACCAACTCATGTACAATAAAATACATAAGGCAGCAATAAAGCTTGCAAACATGGAATATCAAAATTGAATTGCATTACTGCACTTGAAATATGAAAAATTTAGAAAGTTTAGCACATAAATTGGCCAATTCATGTGTACCTGGTAGCCACGATAAGGCATTTCTCATTTACCAGGACCGATCATTGTCATCCTCACTTAGAATAAAGTCTTCATCTGTATGGGAACCTGTGAGTCCTCTCTTTTGGATGTAACAGTCAGTTTTTTTATATTGATATTTGTATTCATTAGCTTTCTGACTGAACACTCCGCCTTTTAACTCCAGGCATTTTTAATCAAGACAGGACCCTACCACTCAACAGAGATGTAGCTTTTTAGTCAAAGAGAGGACTAACAGTTTCTCATACAGATGAAGATTTTATTCTAAGTGAGGATGGTATTGATAGGTCCTGGTAAATGAGAAAAACCTTTTTGTGGCTACCAGGTACAAATAAATTGGCCAATTTATGTGCTAAACTTTCTCAATCTTTTCATATTTCTAGTGCAGTAATGCAATTCAATTTTCATATTTCATGTTTGTAAGATTTGGCGCTACAGAGTGCTGCCTTATTTATTTTATTGAAAATGCTGATAGGCTGACACTTATAAAAATGAACAAGGGCTGGATTGGGCCAAACTTCTGTACACTACCAAATGATAACAGCGAAACATAACCTCCAATACAGTGTATGTTTTAGTAGGTGTATTCCCATGTACCTCTTCACAACCACACATGGGTATACGCTTCTTGATTTTGGCTATTTGGTGTTACCCTCCTCCTTCTCCTCATCCTCATCATCCCTCACCACTAGAACACCAGGGTGAATGTGTTCCGTGATGCTACAGCCTGTCTATTTTTTGCAAGGGTGTTTATGATGCCCGCAAATAAAAAAAAAAAAGAAAAAAAGTGTGCCCCCCCAGAGGGAAATGTTTGTTAGCCCATACACTTAGTGTATAGGCGTTCCAAGTATAGGAGACCCGCTCCATTAAATTGGGAATAGATTCATAGGAGGACATCCTCCACGTCTCTTCAGACAGCACCACTGGAACACCAGGGTGATCATATTCTGTGATGCAACAGTCACTCCATTTTTTAGCAAGGTTATTTATGATGCTCATTAAAAAAACAAAAAAATAAACAAATGTGTACTCTCCCAGGGGGAAATGTTTGTCAACCCATATGCTTAGTGTATAGGCATTCCAAGTATAGGAGACCTGCTCCTTTAAATTGGAATAGATTCATAGTAGGACATCCTCCATGTCTCTTCAGACACCACCACTAGAACACCAGGGTGAATGTATTCCGTGTTGCAATAGCCACTCCATTTTTTGGCAAGGGTGTTTATGATGCCCTTAAAAAAATGAAAAAAAGATGTGTCCTTCCCCCATGGGGAAAGGTTGGTCAGCCCATACACTCAGCGTATGGGCATTCCAAGTATAGGAAACCCGCTTCTTTAAATTGGGAACATTCTTTTCTGATGCCCTCCTCCACATCTCTTTCAAGGGACATCGGGTGCCACCTAATTTTTAGCAGGCCTTGCATTCATTGCATAGGCATACCCTTTGGGAGACCCACTTCCTTATAATAGGAACACTGTTTTCAGGAGGACCACCTCTATGTCTCTTCCAAGGCTTATTGGGGTGTGTGTGAATTTGGTGCAGGGAAGGCATTGCATATGCATAGGCAAACAGTATGGGAGTATCAAATGAATAATGTAAACTAGGTTTTCCTGTGGCCATACAGTACGTGGTCTCAAAGGCTTATTTGGGGTGCGTGTAACTTTGGGGCAGGGTAGGCCTTGCATTCAATGCATAAGCAAACACTATGAGAGACCAACTTTCTTATAATGGGAACATTTTTTCAGGAGGCCGTCCTTTACATCTCGTGAAAGGGGTATTGTAGTGCGTCCTAATTTTTGCCAGCCTAGCCACTCACTGCATATGCAATAACAGTATAGAAGACTCACTGTTTAATAATGGTCCTTTAAGAATAATAATGCCGCCTGATGCCACTATAAAAATAGGCTTTGTGACTTTAAGAGTCCCTCCTTAATAAATGAAGCAAGATGTGTCTGATGATGAGTCACACACCACATGGACAGCTAAGATTGTTAAATGTTACAATGACATTTCCCAGTGAATGCATTTGTATAGGTTTAAAGCAATGCTAGAGTTGAAAAATGCATAAAAAACGCTACGTGTGAACATAGCCCAAGTGCTGGAGATTCACTTTTTTGTGGAGGGGGTCTTTACTTTGCCTTACATATAAATTATTACCCTGGAAAGAATGTTCCTTAACATATTTAGAAGGAAAATCCATTTTGGTTTCGTTTTTGTATGTTTTAGTATGCGCCTGTAAAATTGGCATCACACTCTGACAACATTGGTCACAGCTGTGAGCTAGGAGTCAGAAATGCTTCCAGGGGTCTCCCCTTGATGTTCCCATGTCATTTGAGCACTGTTCCCATCACTTTCTGACCTTTTTAGACCCTAAAAAGACCCCCGGGGGATCGCAGCAAAAATGCTCGGGTTTCCCATAGACTCGAGTATTCCAGTTTGCTCAACCCGAGCAACGAGCACCCAAGCATTCTAGTGCTCACTATTAAGGAGCGAGTGTACTCATTGCTTGGGTGGTCTCCGACTATTTGTAACTGCTCGGAGATTCAGTCTTTGTTGACGCAGCTGCATGATTTACAGCTGCTAGCCACCCTGAGTACATGTCGGGGTTGCCTGGTTGCTAAGGGATCCCCACATGTATTCATCCTGTCTAGCAGCTGTAAATCATGCAGCTGAGGCAACGAAAACTAAATCTCCGAGCACTTACAAATACTTGGAGACCACCCGAGCGTGCTCGGGAAAACCCGAGCAACGAGTACACTCGCTCATCACTAGTGCTCACCCATCACTAAACAGTAACCTATGGAGATCGCCCCCTTGTGGAGGCAAATGAACCTGTTCCAATCCTGCAAATGTGAGCAAGTCTGGATTCCCTGCATGTTTTTCTTGCATGTGATCAATAAGCCGCCTGGAACCTTTTTCTGTAATGATGGATCTAGAGTGTTCATGGAAACAGACAAACAAAGGAAGAATGGTCTTACCGATATAAAAGAAACTACAGGGACAAAAGATAACATATACTACCAAGCAAGTTCTACACGAGATGAAATCCTGGACTTGGTGAGTAATGTGTCCAATTTTAAGAATCTTATCAGTTACAAGGAACTGGCAAAATGAGCACTGACCACATTTAAAGGGAACCTGTCACCCCGAAAATCGCGGGTGAGGTAATCCCACCGGCATCAGGGGCTTATCTACAGCATTCTGTAATGCTGTAGATAAGCCCCCGATGTTACCTGAAAGAGGAGAAAAAGACGTTAGATTATACTCACCCAGGGGCGGTCCCGCTGCTGGTCAGGTCGGATGGGCGTCTCCGGTCCGCTCCGGCGCCTCCTATCTTCTTTCCATGACGTCCTCTTCTGATCTTCAGCCACGGCTCCGGCGCAGGCGTACTTTGCTCTGCCCTCTTGAGGGCAGAGGATAGTACTGCAGTGCGCAGGCGCCGGAAAGGTCAGAGGCCCGGCGCCTGCGCACTGCAGTACTTTGTCTGCCCTCAACAGGGCAGAGCAAAGTACGCCTGCGCCGGAGCCGTGGCTGAAGATCAGAAGAGGACGTCATGGAAAGAAGATAGGAGGCCCCGCAGCGGACCGGAGACGCCCATCCGACCTGACCAGCAGCGGGACCGCCCCTGGGTGAGTATAATCTAACGTCTTTTTCTCCTTTTTCAGGTAACATCGGGGGCTTATCTACAGCATTACAGAATGCTGCAGATAAGCCCCTGATGCCGGTGGGCTTACCTCACCCGCGATTTTCGGGGTGACAGGTTCCCTTTAAAGTTGCCTTTAGGTTTGCAGCTGTCTGACCAATTGCTCCATGTGGATTGTAACCGATTTCGTACGAATTGATCCATTAAGTTAGTACTCCTTTTATTTGCAATTAAAGGTCTGCGAGACTTATTATCTCTGTCAAATCTGCGTCTTTACCCAGTTTTTATTTACGGCTGCCATAATGTAACTATCCATTGAGCCAAATTGAAAACTGAATACAAATCATTTTCCCTTTGGAACAACCTAGTCACTGTTCACACCTGATAAATCCCTTTGGGACAGAGCTGCAGCTCTATTCATTGCTTCATCCAGGGACTTAGATGGAAAACCCCTTTTAGCTAATTTGACCTTGAGGTCAAAAGCTTGTTCCAAAAATCGTGTGTGAATGCTGTTTATCCATCTCAACCTCAGAAACTGGCTGTAGGGTAAGGCTATTTTTGTATGAGGTGGATCTGCACTGGAAAAGTGTAGGAAGGAATTAGAAGCAGTGTGTTTACTATGTACTTCTGTCCAAGAACATCAACTCAGGCTCCCCAAAGACGGAGGTGAACTTCATGTTCATGGTGTTCTCAGTGTTTAAATAGTGGACAAAATCCCGTAACAATGCCTCAGTACCTGCCCATACAATGAAAATATCATCCACACATAAATACTACCTGTAGGGACTCCTATAGGGAGCAATAGAGTATAATAGTTTGCACTTACATTCTCTCCTGGTGAAGGGTTTAGTAAAGTCATTCGAATACACTCCTGATAATAGATAATGCTTATTGTAATTACGCCCACTAATATTTAATGATAACAAGAGTATATTATTGTTTTTAACTTGTTGATAATAAGTTATATTTTAGTATATATTGAGCAATATTTAATTCTCGATACAGTAAATGACAGCCTGCTCTGCACACACATGCTGCAAAGAAGGCTATCAATCCATGTGCCATGGAGTTATCACAGCTTGCTCTGCTCTCAATATAGTGACTGCTAACTGTAACCACTCCCTTTACCACCCCTATAACTGTAAGCAAGCAGCTGCAAAGAGAATAACTTAATTTTCAATTTTTTTAATTGAGGGTATACTTACCAAGCTTAATTTATTCATTGAGCCATAGCTTTTTGATTCTTCTGTCATTATGGCCAAGTGAGGGGGTTGGTTTTAGCAGGAAAAGTTGTATTTTTGAAAGACACCATTGGTTTTACCATGTTATGTACTAAAAAACAGGAAAAAAATTCCAAGTGCGATGAAATTGCAAAAAAAAAAATGCAATCCCACACTGGTTTTTTATTTGGCTTTTTTACTAGGTTCACTAAATGCTAAAACTGACCAGCCATTATGATTCTCCAGGACTTTATGAGTTCATAGACACCCATGGGGGTCTCCATTTTTCGTGATCTTGGGTTAGGTGAGGGCTTTTTTTTTGTGTGCCGAGATGATGTTTTAATAATACCATTTTGGTGCAGATACAATCTTTTGATCGCCCATTATTGCATTTTAATGCAATGTCGCCGCGGCCAAAAGAATTTAATTCTGGCGTTTTTACTTTTTTACTCGCTACACCGTTTAGCAATCAGGTTAATCCTTTTATTTTATTGATAGACTTGTGTGATTCTGAATGCGACGGTACCAGGTACGGACTGGAGCTGATATCCATCCATGGCATTTGAAATCACACAGGCCCATGTTGTCACTATTTCCAAGCACAAGATGGGAATATATTACTAATATTACCCTACATGGAGGAAGGCAAGATTTACTACAAGACCAATATTTCTAATGATACCTCCATCATAATGCTTAACAGAGAACACTGATTCTGTTAATAACGTAGCAGACAAAGAGGCCCACAACCAGACAGGCCCTTCTGGCATTTGCGAGATGGCCGGTCCGGCCCTGGACGGTACCAAATATGTGTATTTTGATTTTTCTTTATTGTTTTATTTTGAATGTGGCGAAAGGGGGATGATTTGAACTTTTATTTTTTTAACCTTTTTTATATTTTTAAAAACATTTGTTTCACTTTTGGCATGCTTTAATAGTCTCCATGGGAGACTAGAAGCTGCCACAACCCGGTCGGCTCTGCTACATAGAGGCGAAGATCAGATTGCCTCTATGTAGTAGAATTACTTATTTGTGTTGAGTGCTGACCACTGGGTAGCGCTTACATCAATCCAGCAGTCAGGGCCGGCGTCAGCACCCGGCGCACCTGGGCAAATGCCGGGGCCCTGGGGAGAGAGGGGGGCCCACTCACGCTGTCATAGATACAGCTGGGAGAGCAGAGCAGGAGATAACATGCTCTCTCCGCCCACAAAGTCACTGCTGGCTGCGTTCTCTTAACCCCTATGTGCCAGCTCTGACACAAGCATCTTCTCACTCAGTCAGTGCAGCCAGGCAGCTGAGGCAGGCACACATAGGGGTTAAGAGAAGGCAGCCAGTGTGACATTGTTTGTGGGCGGAGAGAGCACGTTCTCTGCTCTGCTCTGGCCCCTGGCTGGCTGCAGTGCCCGTGCTGCTGAAGTTATGAGGCAGATTCAGGAGGAGCTCCTAGTCCTACCAGTGCCTGAGTGAGTGGCGCTGCTATATACTACGTGGGCTGCGCTGCTATATACTACGTGGGCTGCGCTGCTATATACTACGTGGGCTGCGCTGCTATATACTACGTGGGCTGCGCTGCTATATACTACGTGGGCTGCGCTGCAATATACTATGTGGGCTGCGCTGCTATATACTACATGGGCTGCGCTGCTATATACTACGTGGACTGCGCTGCTATATACTACGTGGGCTGCTATATACTACGTGGGCTGCGCTGCTATATACTACGTGGGCTGTGCTATATACTACATGGGCTGCTATATGCTACGTGGGCTGCTATATACTACATGGGCTGCTATATACTACGTGGGCAGTGTTATATACTACATGGCTGTGTTTATATGCGATCATGAATCGGAGTATGTGTTAAGGGGGGGGCCCACTGAGACTCTTTCGCCCGGGGCCCTCAAAAACCTGGAGCCGGCCCTGCCAGCAGTGACAACCATAGAGGTCCCAGGGAGACCTCTGGTTGCCATCCCAATGAACCAGTGACCAGTGACCAGGTGATGCAGGTCATTGGTGGGCGAATTTCCAGCCCAATGGCCAGCAGCATGAGTTAAATGCCACTGTCAGCGTTTGACAGTGGCATTTAATGGGTTAACCCTTTTCTGGCATTGGACATACTATTTCGCCCATGTGACCTGGGACTTAATTCCCATAGATGGAAAAGCACGTCATAGGCGATCAGCCGCGCTCACGATGAGCTCATTCACAGCTGACACCCGGCACTAAGTGCCAGGAGCAGTCACGGACCACTCACGGCACTTTGACCCCTGGAACACTGAGTTCAAACATGATCACAGCATTCCGGAGCTGGCAGAAGCACTGACAGCCCTATTGCCTTTGGATCAGCGACCCCTCTGTATGACGCTGTGTCCCAATCGCAGCCATGGAGACCCTATGTCGTTATGATTACATCCGGTGTCCAGACCTGAGAGACTTCCTGTCATGAGCAGTGATGACCAGGAAGTCTTTCAGGTCAGTGTAATAGAAACTGCAGCGCTGACAGCGTCTATAGCATGCAGATCTGCATGCTATAGAAGCGATCGGCCTGCAAAAAATCATTGTCCCATAATGGGATAATGTGTAAAAGTAAGAATAAATACAATAATAATAATAATAATTGCAAAAATATTTTAGCAAAATAAATACAAATAATAATAAAAATCAATATTTATTCCATCAATAAATAAATATTTCAGTTAAAAATCTAAACAATAAAAGTACACATATTTAGTATTGCCGCATCCGTAACGACCCGACCTATAAAACTGTCCCACTAGTTAAACTAGTCAACACCATTAGGAAAAAAAAACAATGCTTTATCATCATAATGCCGAACAAAAAGTGGAATAACATGCAATCAAAAAGACGGATATAAAGGTACAGCTGAAAACGTTATCTTGTCCTGTAATAAACAAGCTGTCACATAGCTCCATCACCAGAAAAATAAAAAAGTTATAGCTGTCAGAATAAAGCAATGCAAAAATAATTATTTTTCACATAAAATATTTTTTTTTGTATAAAAACGCCAAAATATAAAAAAGATACATATGAGGCATCCCTGTCATCATACTGATCCAAATAATAAAACTGCTTTATCAATTTTACAACATGTAGAACGGTATAAACGCCCCCTCAAAAAGAAATTCATGAATTGCTGGTTTTTCTTAATTCTGCCTCACAAAAATCAGAACAAAAAGCGATCAAAAAGTGTCATGTGCCCGAAATAAATGTAAATAAAAACATTAACTTGTCCTGCAAAAAACAAGACCTCAGATGACTAGGTGGGCCAAAATATATAAAAATTATAGCTCTCAAAATGTGGTGATGCAAAACAATTTTTTGCAATAAAAAGCGTCTTTTAGTGTGTGACGGCTGCCAATCATAAAAATCCGCTAGAAACCCCGCTATAAAGGTAAATCAAACTCCGCTTCATCACCCCATTAGTTAGGGAAACAAAAAAATAAAAAAATGTATTTATTTCCATTTTCCCATTGGGGTTAGGGCTAGGGTTAGGGTTAGGACTAGGGTTAGGGCTAGGGTTAGGGTTAGGGCTAGTGTTAGGGTTAGGGCTAGGGTTAGAGCTAGGGTTAGGGTTAGGGTTGGGGCTAGGGTTAGGGTTAATAGTTAATCAAATCCCCCTTTATCACCCACTTAGTTAGGGAAAAATAATAAAATAAAAAAGAGTATTTATTTTCATTTTCCCATTAGGGTTAGGGTTAGGATTAGGGTTAGGGCTAAAGCTAGGTTTAGGGTTGGGGTTAAAGTTAGGATTACTGTTATTGTTAAGATTAGGGTTATGGTTGGGATTAGGGGTAAGGGTGTGTTATGGTTAGGTTTGTGGTGATGGTTAGGGTTGGCATTAGAGTTAGAGGTGTTGGAGTTAGGGTTGGAGTTAGAATCGGGGGGGTTCCACTGTTTAGGCACATCAAGGGCTCTCCAAACATGACATGGCATCTGATCTCAATTCCAGCAAAATTCTGCATTGAAAAAGTCAAACAGTGCTCCTTTCCTTCAGAGCTCTGCCATGCGCCCAAATAGTGGTTTACTCCCACACATGGGGTATCAGCATCCTCAGGACAAACTGTGAAACAACTTTTGGTTTCCAATTTCTCCTGTTACCTTTGGGAAAATAAAAAATTAGGGGCAAAAACATCATTTTGTGAAAAAAATGTGATTTTTTTATTTTTACGGATCTACATTATAAACTTCTGTGAAGCACTTTGGGGTTCAAAGTGCTCACCACTAGGGTTGAGCGAAACGGGTCGTTCATTTTCAAAAGTCGCCGACTTTTGGCAAAGTCGGGTTTCATGAAACCCGATCCGACCCCTGTACGGGGTCGGCCATGCGGTACGCGACTTTCGCGCCAAAGTCGCGTTTCAATGACGCGAAAAGCGCCATTTCTCAGCCAATGAAGGTAAACGCAGAGTGTGGGCAGCGTGATGACATAGGTCCTGGTCCCCACCATCTTAGAGAAGGGCATTGCAGTGATTGGCTTGCTGTCTGCGGCGTCACAGGGGCTATAAAAGGGAGTTCCCGCCGACCGCCATGTTACTGCTGCTGATCTGAGCTTAGGGAGAGGTTGCTGCCGCTTCGTCAGAAGCAGGGATAGCGTTAGGCAGGGTCCATTAACCACCAAACCGCTTGTGCTGTAGCGATTTCCACTGCCCAACACCACCTTCGGTGTGCAGGGACAGTGGAAGCTACATTTTTTTTTTTTTTCCCCCTCAGCGCTGTAGCTCATTGGGCTGCCCTAGAAGGCTCCCTGATAGCTGCATTGCTGTGTGTACGCCGCTGTGCAAACCAACTGCTTTTTTCAAAGCACAAATCCTCTTGTTCCTTCCTTTCTGCACAGCTATCTTTTTTGTTTGTACACACTTTTTATTTAATTTGTGCATCAGTCCACTCCTTATTGCTGCCTGCCATACCTGGCTGAGATTACTGCAGGGAGATAGTAATTGAAGGACACTCCCTGTTTTTTTTGTGGGAGATTAAGATTGACATTTCTGCTAGAGTGCCATCCCTGTCTGTGTCATCTCTCACTCAGTGGGCCATAGAAAGCCTATTTATTTTTTTGCTTGATTTGGGTTATAAAATCTACCTGAAAAAATCACTACATCAATCAGTGGGAGAAAAATATTGGCCTCAGGGCTTGTGTGCCACTCTTGACTCCTGTGTGTGCCATCTCTCAGTTAGTGGGCCATAGAAAGCCTATTTATTTTTTTGCTTGATTTGGGTTATAAAATCTACCTGAAAAAATCACTACATCAATCAGTGGGAGAAAAATATTGGCCTCAGGGCTTGTGTGCCACTCCTGACTCCTGTGTGCATCATCACTCACTCAGTGGGCCATAGAAAGCCCATTTTTTTTTTTTTTTGCTTTATTTGGGTTCTAAATTCTACCTGAAAAAATCAATAAATCAATCAGTGGGAGATTAATATTGGCCTTTGGGCTTGTGTGCCAGTCCTAAGCCTGCCATCTCTCTCTCTCAGATAGTGGGCCATAGAAAGCCTATTTATTTATTTTTTTATTGGGTTTATAAATTTTCCCTGGAACCAAAAAAAAAAAAGTGGGAGATTAATATTGGCCTCTGGGCTTGTGTGCCAGTCCTGAGCGTGCCATCTCTCTCACAAATAGTGGGCCATAGAAAGCCTATTTATTTTTTTGCTTGATTTGGGTTCTAAAATGTACCTGAAAAAATCACTACATCAATCAGTGGGAGAAAAATATTGGCCTCAGGGCTTGTGTGCCACTCCTGACTTCTGTGTGCATCATCACTCACTCAGTGGGCCATAGAAAGCCCATTTTTTTTTTTTTTGCTTTATTTGGGTTCTAAATTCTACCTGAAAAGATCAATAAATCAATCAGTGGGAGATTAATATTGGCCTTTGGGCTTGTGTGCCAGTCCTAAGCGTGCCATCTCTCTCTCTCAGATAGTGGGCCATAGAAAGCCTATTTATTTTTATTTTTTTTTATTGGGTTTATAAATCTTCCCTGGAAAAAAAAAAAAAGTGGGAGATTAATATTGGCCTCTGGGCTTGTGTGCCAGTCCTGAGCGTGCCATCTCTCTCACAAATAGTGGGCCATAGAAAGCCTATTTATTTATTTTTTTTGGTTTTATAAATTCTCCCTTAAAAAAAAAAGGGAGATTAATATTGGCCTTTGGGCTTGTGTGCCAGTCCTAAGCGTGCCATCTCTCTCTGTCTCTCAGATAGTGGGCCATAGAAAGCCTATTTATTATTTTTTTTATTGGGTTTATAAATTTTCCCTGGAACAAAAAAAAAAAAGTGGGAGATAAATATTGGCCTCTGGGCTTGTGTGCCACTCCTGACTCCTGTGTGCGTCATCTCTCACTCAGTGGGCCATAGAAAGCCTTTTTTTGTTTTATTTGTTTTCTAAATTCTCCCTGAAAAAATCATTTTATTTTATTTGGTTTCTAAATTCTTCCTGAAAAAATCATTTTATTCTATTATTTTTTTTTCCTAAAGTCTCCCTGAAAAAAAAAAAAAAAAAAAAATCAGTGGGAGATTAATATTGCCCTTTCTGCTTGTGTGCCAGTCTTGACTCGTGGGTGTGCCATCTCTCTCTCTCTCTCCAATTGTGGGCCATAGAAAGCCTATTATTTTTTTAGCTTGATTTGGGTTCCAAAATCTACCTGAAAAAATCACTACATCAATCAGTGGGAGATACATATTGGCCTCTGGGCTTGTGTGCCACTCCTGACTCCTGTGTGCATCATCTCTCACTCAGTGGGCCATAGAAAGCCTTTTTTTGTTTTATTTGTTTTCTAAATTCTCCCTGAAAAAATCATTTTATTTTATTTGGTTTCTAAATTCTTCCTGAAAAAATCATTTTATTCCATTATTTTTTTTCCTAAAGTCTCCCTGAAAAAAAAAAAAAAAAAACAAATCAGTGGGAGATTAATATTGCCCTTTCTGCTTGTGTGCCAGTCTTGACTCCTGGGTGTGCCATCTCTCTCTCTCTCTCCAATTGTGAGCCATAGAAAGCCTATTATTTTTTTAGCTTGATTTGGGTTCCAAAATCTACCTGAAAAAATCACTACATCAATCAGTGGGAGATGAATATTGGCCTCTGGGCTTGTGTGCCACTCCTGACTCCTGTGTGCGTCATCTCTCACTCAGTGGGCCATAGAAAGCCTTTTTTTGTTTTATTTGTTTTCTAAATTCTCCCTGAAAAAATCATTTTATTTTATTTGGTTTCTAAATTCTTCCTGAAAAAATAATTTTATTCTATTATTTTTTTTTCCTAAAGTCTCCCTGAAAAAAAAAAAAAAATCAGTGGGAGATTAATATTGCCCTTTCTGCTTGTGTGCCAGTCTTGACTCCTGGGTGTGCCATCTCTCTTTCTCTCTCCAATTGTGGGCCATAGAAAGCCTATTATTTTTTTAGCTTGATTTGGGTTCCAAAATCTACCTGAAAAAATCACTACATCAATCAGTGGGAGATAAATATTGGCCTCTGGGCTTGTGTGCCACTCCTGACTCCTGTGTGCGTCATCTCTCACTCAGTGGGCCATAGAAAGCCTTTTTTTGTTTTATTTGTTTTCTAAATTCTCCCTGAAAAAATCATTTTATTTTATTTGGTTTCTAAATTCTTCCTGAAAAAATCTTTTTATTCTATTATTTTTTTTTCCTAAAGTCTCCCTGAAAAAAAAAAAAAATCAAATCAGTGGGAGATTAATATTTACATTTGTGCTTCAGTGACAGTCCTGCGTGTGTGGCATCTCTCTCATTTGTTGCCACCAACAACAGAGTGTGTAACATTGTGCCTGATTTTCGTTGTGGTCTCACTCACCTGTAAAGGGGTAGCTAAATCATACTGAAGTTATAGCTCACCGTGTAATTTGTGTGACAGCAACAAATACCGTTAGTTTGTTTACGTTTTTAAAACAATGAGGAAGTATGGTGGAAGAGGTCGTGGCCGGGGGCGTTCATTGTCAGCTGGTAATGAGGGTAGTGGTAGTGGTGGAGCATCAGCTGATCGTGGGAAAAAAAATATTGCACCTAAGTCTGGAGCTGTGGAGCCAGGTTCGTCGTCAGGCTACACAAGGCCTCGAACACTCCCTTTTCTGGGAGTAGGAAAACCGCTTTTAAAGCCGGAGCAGCAAGAGCAAGTTTTGGCTTATCTTGCTGACTCAGCCTCTATCTCTTTTGCCTCCTCTCGTGAAACTGGTAAATGTCAAAGCAGCGCGTCGTTAGTGGATGTTCACGGTCAGGGACAAGTCGCTTCCTTGTCCTCTTCAGCAAAAACAACAACAGAGAAGAATGCAGCAGGCGACACAACGGGTTACTCCATGGAGCTCTTTACACATACCGTCCCTGGCTTAGAAAGTGAAGCAGTTAACAGTCCATGCCCATTAGAAGTTGAATCTGACATGGAGTGCACTGATGCACAGCCACAGCCAGACTACTATGCTGGTCCTTTGACTCAGACCACAACATTGCCCTCGCAGGGTAATGATCAAGAATCAGACCCTGATGAGACTATGTTGCCCCATCACGAACGCTATACCACCGACCGACACGGTGACACAGACGAAGTTGCACACGAGCTACAAGAAGAGGTAATAGATGACCCAGTTCTTGACCCCGATTGGCAGCCATTGGGGGAACAGGGTGCAGGCGGCAGCAGTTCTGAAGCGGAGGAGGAGGGGCCGCAGCAGGCATCAACATCGCAACAGGTTCCATCTGCCGGGCCCGTATCTTGCCCAAAACGCGTGGCAAAGCCAAAACCTGTTGGAGGACAGCGTGGCCATCCGGTTAAAGCTCAGTCTGCAATGCCTGAAAAGGTATCCGATGCTAGAGAGAGTGCAGTCTGGCATTTTTTTAAACAACATCCAATTGATCAGCGCAAAGTCATCTGTCAAAAATGTTCAACTACCTTAAGCAGAGGACAGAATCTGAAAAGTCTCAATACAAGTTGCATGCATAGACATTTAACCACCATGCATTTGCAAGCCTGGACTAACTACCAAACGTCCCTTAAGGTTGTAGCACCCTCGGCCAATGAAGCTAGTCAGCAACGCAACATCCCTTCCGGCAGTGTAGGGCCACCATTTTCCGCACCACCTGCAGTATCTGTGCAGGTTTCTTTGCCAGGCCAAAGCAGTCAGGGTCAGGGAATCACCAGTTTCGTAGTAGGAAACACTGCATCTAGGGCACCGGCGGCAACAATACCATCTCCCACCGTCTCTCAGTCTGCCATGTCCACCGGCACCCCCGCTAGTTCCACGATCTCCAGCTCTCCAGTCCAGCTCACCCTACATGAGACTATGGTTAGAAAAAGGAAGTACTTAGCCTCGCATCCGCGTACACAGGGTTTGAACGCACACATAGCTAGACTAATCTCGTTAAAGATGATGCCCTACCGGTTAGTTGAAAGCGAAGCTTTCAAAGCCCTGATGGACTACGCTGTACCACGCTACGAGCTACCCAGTCGACACTTTTTTTCCAGAAAAGCCATCCCAGCCCTCCACCAGCATGCTAAAGAGCGCATCGTCCATGCACTCAGGCAATCTGTGAGCACAAAGGTGCACCTGACAACAGATGCATGGACCAGTAGGCATGGCCAGGGACGTTACGTGTCCATCACGGCACACTGGGTAAATGTGGTGGATGCAGGGTCCACAGGGGACAGCAAGTTTGGGACAGTTCTGCCTAGCCCACGGTCTAGGAAACAATTGGCTGTAGCCGTTCGCACCCCCTCCTCCTCCTCCTCGTCCTCCTGCAGAAGCGAGAGCTCGTCCACAGACCGCAGTCGCACAACCACTCCATCCGCAGCTGCCACTGTTGCACACCAGGTCTCCCATTATGGGGCAGCTACTGGCAAACGTCAGCAGGCTGTATTGGCTATGAAGTGTTTGGGCGACAACAGACACACCGCGGAAGTTCTGTCCGAGTTCTTGCAGAAAGAAACGCAGTCGTGGCTGGGCACTGTAGATCTTGAGGCAGGCAAGGTAGTGAGTGATAACGGAAGGAATTTCATGGCTGCCATCTCCCTTTCCCAACTGAAACACATTCCTTGCCTGGCTCACACCTTAAACCTGGTGGTGCAGTGCTTCCTGAAAAGTTATCCGGGGTTATCCGACCTGCTCCTCAAAGTGCGTGGACTTTGCTCACATATCCGCCGTTCGCCCGTACACTCCAGCCGTATGCAGACCTATCAGCGTTCTTTGAACCTTCCCCAGCATCGCCTAATCATAGACGTTGCAACAAGGTGGAACTCAACACTGCACATGCTTCAGAGACTGTGCGAACAGAGGCGGGCTGTTATGTTTTTGTGGGAGGATACACATACACGGGCAGGCAGTAGGATGGCAGACATGGATTTGTCAGGTGTGCAGTGGTCGAAGATTCAAGACATGTGTCAAGTCCTTCAGTGTTTTGAGGAATGCACACGGCTGGTTAGTGCAGACAACGCCATAATAAGCATGAGCATCCCCCTAATGCGTCTGCTGATGCAAAGTTTGACGCACATAAAGGATCAGGCGTCTGCAGCTGAGGAAGAGGAAAGCCTTGATGACAGTCAGCCATTGTCTGGCCAGGGCAGTGTACAGGACGAGTTAGCGGGCGAAGAGGAGGAGGAGGACGAGGAGGATGATGGGGATGATTATATTTTTAATGAGGAAGCTTTTCCGGGGCCACTGGAAATTGGTGGCGCAGCAAGGCCGGGTTCTGGTTTTTGGAGGGACACAAGTGACGTGGATTTGCCTGAAACTGCCCCTCAACCAAGCACAACCGCACAACCACTTGCAAAATTATCTCACAGCTCCACCAATGTTTAGTCTATGCGCTGACATCCTTCAATGCCTGCCACTGACAATACCATTGTATTGACATTTTTGTTATGTTAGGCCTTCGATGCCTGTCTGTGGTCACTCCTTCCACTAGGCCTCCACTGACCACACCACTGCTGCCCGTGTACCCCTGGAACCAATTTAAAATTGCCTACAGCCAGCCCAATATTTTTATTTTAGGCCTTCGATGCCTGTCTGCGGTCACTCCTTCCACTAGGCCTCCACTGACCACACCACTGCTGCCCGTGTACCCCTGGAACCAATTTAAAATTGCCTACAGCCATGTGTTATTATTTTAGGCCTTCGATGCCTGTCTGCAGTCACTCCTTCCACTAGGCCTCCACTGACCACAGCACTGCTGCCCGTGTACCCCTGGAACCAATTTAAAATTGCCTACAGCCAGCCCAATTTTTTTATTTTAGGCCTTCGATGCCTGTCTGCGGTCACTCCTTCCACTAGGCCTCCACTGACCACACCACTGCTGCCCGTGTACCCCTGGAACCAATTTAAAATTGCCTACAGCCATGTGTTATTATTTTAGGCCTTCGATGCCTGTCTGCGGTCACTCCTTCCACTAGGCCTCCACTGACCACACCACTGCTGCCCGTGTACCCCTGGAACCAATTTAAAATTGCCTACAGCCATGTGTTATTATTTTAGGCCTTCGATGCCTGTCTGCGGTCACTCCTTCCAATAGGCCTCCACTGACCACACCACTGCTGCCCGTGTACCCCTGGAACCAATTTAAAATTGCCTACAGCCATGTGTTATTATTTTAGGCCTTCGATGCCTGTCTGCGGTCACTCCTTCCACTAGGCCTCCACTGACCACACCACTGCTGCCCGTGTACCCCTGTAACCAATTTAAAATTGCCTACAGCCATGTGTTATTATTTTAGGCCTTCGATGCCTGTCTGCGGTCACTCCTTCCACTAGGCCTCCACTGACCACACCACTGCTGCCCGTGTACCCCTGGAACCAATTTAAAATTGCCTACAGCCATGTGTTATTATTTTAGGCCTTCGATGCCTGTCTGCGGTCACTCCTTCCACTAGGCCTCCACTGACCACACCACTGCTGCCCGTGTACCCCTGTAACCAATTTAAAATTGCCTACAGCCATGTGTTATTATTTTAGGCCTTCGATGCCTGTCTGCGGTCACTCCTTCCACTAGGCCTCCACTGACCACACCACTGCTGCCCGTGTACCCCTGGAACCAATTTAAAATTGCCTACAGCCATGTGTTATTATTTTAGGCCTTCGATGCCTGTCTGCGGTCACTCCTTCCACTAGGCCTCCACTGACCACACCACTGCTGCCTGTGTACCCCTGGAACCAATTTAAAATTGCCTACAGCCATGTGTTATTATTTTAGGCCTTCGATGCCTGTCTGCGGTCACTCCTTCCACTAGGCCTCCACTGACCACACCACTGCTGCCCGTGTACCCCTGGAACTAATTTAAAATTGCCTACAGCCATGTGTTATTATTTTAGGCCTTCGATGCCTGTCTGCGGTCACTCCTTCCAATAGGCCTCCACTGACCACACCACTGCTGCCCGTGTACCCCTGGAACCAATTTAAAATTGCCTACAGCCATGTGTTATTATTTTAGGCCTTCGATGCCTGTCTGCGGTCACTCCTTCCACTAGGCCTCCACTGACCACACCACTGCTGCCCGTGTACCCCTGGAACCAACATCAGAAAATATAAAAATAAGTATTTTGCTTATAAAAAAGAAAATGCTGGAGAGATATCAAATGCAGACATTTTAACATTAAAAACAAACACATACAACAAAAATCTGGTACAGTACTAAAAATGGCCACCAGCTACAATAACTTTCTCCTGCAAGTAGTTAACTGAAAGGTTTTTTCAATTTTAAACACAGATATGGCATCCACCGAGTGTTGTCCTGTCGCGTCTTCTTTATATTATTGCCAAGAAGATGCAAAACAATGAAAATAATAAAATCATTATTTACCAAAAAAATAGAGTAAGTCAAAACCACATTGCAAATAAACATTCATTACAAATAAAGAAGCAGGGCGCGTCCGAGGGTGAGTATATACCTAATAAGAATATAATCACCCTCGGACGCGCCCTGCTTCTTTCCGACAGCCTTCCTTCCTAAGAATCAGCCCTTCCGTGGTGTAGAGAGAGGGTTTGTTACACTCCAAGGTGTTCCCCAGGTTGCCTTTCCTGAGCTTCGATCTTCTGGCTCTCGTTTAGTAGTTGTTGGAAACTACGCTGCATTAGGCCTATATAACAAAGCAAGAAAATCTGCATAAAGCGTGTAAATCTAGCAGATAATACCACTAACAATAGGAGAAAAAAGCACAAAGTGGAAGATAAAACATAACTTTTAATACTCAAAAGTAGCTAAAAGCAGTCATCCAAGTGAACATATAATACGGGACCCTGTCACCACCATATAAAATGGACATAGAGAGATGACAGGTCCTACACAGGATTAAAAGTTTCCAGCAATATATGCGGAATCAATCCGGGATAAAGTATCCAAAAGAAGCTGTTCAACAATCTATAAGACAGCAACTAACTCTATACCACCGGACGCATATAGACACAATAAACAGTAGTCAGAATGTACTGTAAAATATGCTTACTGTACTAATAAATAAACAGGAATGGTCTCACCAATTCCGTGGGCAGGCAAGGGAGCACCGGATATTCTTTTAGTCAAGCGGACATCCGGACCGTGAAGAGATGACAGTCCCTATGTCAATCCCTAGGGGGCTACGATAAACTATCCCCCAAGCTCCCGCCCTTACAAGGGCAGTCCACATCTACCCCTGTAAACACATATGCCCTGCACTCTCCCTGTGTTGTCCTGACGCGTTTCTTCCAAGCTCAAGTCATCAGGGGACTCGCTTGTGTAAGGGGATTAAGTGCAAATAACAGAGGGACAAAAGGTCCTGCCCCCCCTCTATGCTGTCCTGCCGGATTGATTCCGCATATATTGCTGGAAACTTTTAATCCTGTGTAGGACCTGTCATCTCTCTATGTCCATTTTATATGGTGGTGACAGGGTCCCGTATTATATGTTCACTTGGATGACTGCTTTTAGCTACTTTTGAGTATTAAAAGTTATGTTTTATCTTCCACTTTGTGCTGCATTAGGCCTACAAATTGGGTATGGGGTGTAGAGAGATGGTGTGTTCCACTCCAAGGTGTTCTCCAGGTTGCCTTTCCTGAGCTTCGATCTTCCGGCTCTCGTTTAGTAGTTGTTGGAAACTACGCTGCATTAGGCCTACAAATTGGGTATGGGGTGTAGAGAGATGGTGTGTTCCACTGTAGAGAGATGGTGTGTTCCACTCCAAGGTGTTCCCCAGGTTTCCTCGCCAATGCTTCGATCATCATGCTCTCGTTTAGTAGTTGTTGGAAACTACGCTGCATTAGGCCTACAAATTGGGTATGGGGTGTAGAGAGATGGTGTGTTCCACTCCAAGGTGTTCTCCAGGTTGCCTTTCCTGAGCTTCGATCTTCCGGCTCTCGTTTAGTAGTTGTTGGAAACTACGCTGCATTAGGCCTACAAATTGGGTATGGGGTGTAGAGAGATGGTGTGTTCCACTCCAAGGTGTTCTCCAGGTTGCCTTTCCTGAGCTTCGATCTTCCGGCTCTCGTTTAGTAGTTGTTGGAAACTACGCTGCATTAGGCCTACAAATTGGGTATGGGGTGTAGAGAGATGGTGTGTTCCACTCCAAGGTGTTCCCCAGGTTTCCTCGCCAATGCTTCGATCATCATGCTCTCGTTTAGTAGTTGTTGGAAACTACGCTGCATTAGGCCTACAAATTGGGTATGGGGTGTAGAGAGATGGTGTGTTCCACTCCAAGGTGTTCTCCAGGTTGCCTTTCCTGAGCTTCGATCTTCCGGCTCTCGTTTAGTAGTTGTTGGAAACTACGCTGCATTAGGCCTACAAATTGGGTATGGGGTGTAGAGAGATGGTGTGTTCCACTCCAAGGTGTTCTCCAGGTTGCCTTTCCTGAGCTTCGATCTTCCGGCTCTCGTTTAGTAGTTGTTGGAAACTACGCTGCATTAGGCCTACAAATTGGGTATGGGGTGTAGAGAGATGGTGTGTTCCACTGTAGAGAGATGGTGTGTTCCACTCCAAGGTGTTCCCCAGGTTTCCTCGCCAATGCTTCGATCATCATGCTCTCGTTTAGTAGTTGTTGGAAACTACGCTGCATTAGGCCTACAAATTGGGTATGGGGTGTAGAGAGATGGTGTGTTCCACTCCAAGGTGTTCTCCAGGTTGCCTTTCCTGAGCTTCGATCTTCCGGCTCTCGTTTAGTAGTTGTTGGAAACTACGCTGCATTAGGCCTACAAATTGGGTATGGGGTGTAGAGAGATGGTGTGTTCCACTCCAAGGTGTTCTCCAGGTTGCCTTTCCTGAGCTTTGATCTTCCGGCTCTCGTTTAGTAGTTGTTGGAAACTACGCTGCATTAGGCCTACAAATTGGGTATGGGGTGTAGAGAGATGGTGTGTTCCACTCCAAGGTGTTCCCCAGGTTTCCTCGCCAATGCTTCGATCATCATGCTCTCGTTTAGTAGTTGTTGGAAACTACGCTGCATTAGGCCTACAAATTGGGTATGGGGTGTAGAGAGATGGTGTGTTCCACTCCAAGGTGTTCTCCAGGTTGCCTTTCCTGAGCTTCGATCTTCCGGCTCTCGTTTAGTAGTTGTTGGAAACTACGCTGCATTAGGCCTACAAATTGGGTATGGGGTGTAGAGAGATGGTGTGTTCCACTCCAAGGTGTTCCCCAGGTTGCCTTTCCTGAGCTTCGATCTTCCGGCTCTCGTTTAGAAGTTGTTGGAATCTACGCTGCATTAGGCCTACAAATTGGGTATGGGGTGTAGAGAGATGGTGTGTTCCACTCCAAGGTGTTCCCCAGGTTTCCTCGCCAATGCTTCGATCATCATGCTCTCGTTTAGTAGTTGTTGGAAACTACGCTGCATTAGGCCTACAAATTGGGTATGGGGTGTAGAGAGATGGTGTGTTCCACTCCAAGGTGTTCTCCAGGTTGCCTTTCCTGAGCTTCGATCTTCCGGCTCTCTTTTAGTAGTTCTTGGAAACTACACTGCATTAGGCCTACAAATTGGGTATGGGGTGTAGAGAGATGGTGTGTTCCACTCCAAGGTGTTCTCCAGGTTGCCTTTCCTGAGCTTCGATCTTCCGGCTCTCGTTTAGTAGTTCTTGGAAACTACACTGCATTAGGCCTACAAATTGGGTATGGGGTGTAGAGAGATGGTGTGTTCCACTCCAAGGTGTTCCCCAGGTTGCCTTTCCTGAGCTTCGATCTTCCGGCTCTCGTTTAGTAGTTGTTGGAAACTACGCTGCATTAGGCCTACAAATTGGGTATGGGGTGTAGAGAGATGGTGTGTTCCACTCCAAGGTGTTCTCCAGGTTGCCTTTCCTGAGCTTCGATCTTCCGGCTCTCGTTTAGTAGTTCTTGGAAACTACACTGCATTAGGCCTACAAATTGGGTATGGGGTGTAGAGAGATGGTGTGTTCCACTCCAAGGTGTTCTCCAGGTTGCCTTTCCTGAGCTTCGATCTTCCGGCTCTCGTTTAGTAGTTCTTGGAAACTACACTGCATTAGGCCTACAAATTGGGTATGGGGTGTAGAGAGATGGTGTGTTCCACTCCAAGGTGTTCCCCAGGTTGCCTTTCCTGAGCTTCGATCTTCCGGCTCTCGTTTAGTAGTTGTTGGAAACTACGCTGCATTAGGCCTACAAATTGGGTATGGGGTGTAGAGAGATGGTGTGTTCCACTCCAAGGTGTTCTCCAGGTTGCCTTTCCTGAACTTCTATCTTCAGGCTCTCATTAAATTGTGGTTAAACGGAACAACTGCATTTGGCGTACTAGTTGGTTTGGGGCCTACTATCGGTGTCTGCCACTCCTTGCTGTTCTCCTGGTTTCCTGTCCTGAAATTCCGTTTTCAGGCGCTCGTTAAGTAGTTGTTAATGTTAGACTGCATTTGGCCTACTAGTTGGGTTGGGGCCTACTATCGGTGTCTGCCACTCCTTGCTGTTCTCCTCCACTGAACAAAGCTGTGCCGCCTGTTTACTACGGTTGCCAATTTTGAACTGCATTTCGACTACTTACTGATTTGGGCCTACTCTCTGTGTCAGCCTCTCATTCCAGTTGTCCTCCACTGCAATGCCCCCTGGTTATTCCTGTGTTACCAATTTTGAACTGCATTTAGCCAACTTTATTCTTTGGGCCTATATCTGTGTTTCCTCCTCATCCTGCCCATTGCCCAGCCAGTGATAGATGAGTCTGCTGGTACATTGACCCATAACTAGTGTTGAGCGATACCTTCCGATATCGGAAAGTATCGGTATCGGATAGGATCGGCCGATATTCAAAAAATATCGGATATCGCCGATACCGATACCCGATCCCAATGCAAGTCAATGGGACCAAAATATCGGAATTAAAATAAACCCTTTCTTTCCTTGTAGGTTCATTCTACATGAAGGAAAACAACTAAGAATAATGTAGGATGTATGGGGGAGGTGGCGGAGACATTAAAGGCAATGAGGATTAGTCCAATCAAATAGAATAGCATGATTTTTTTTTTTTAAAGACGTTCGGATTGAAAAAGATATTGACTATGTAAATTTTTTTTTATTTTGTCAGATATTGATGTTTCACTATTCCACGACCTTCCCCTTCTTTTTTTTCCTTTTCCCACACTTTCATCTTCATCATCATCAGCATCTTTGACATCAACTTCTTCACCTTATTCATCTTCTTCTTCATCTTCTACCTATTTTTTTTTTTTATTACATTCTTCATATTCATTTTCTTCAACTATTATTATTCTTCCTATTCTACATATTCTTTTTATTCCACTGTTATTATTCTTCCTATTCTACTTCTTCATCATATTCTCATTTGTGACAGGCATTCCCGTAGTTGTTATCTATAAAAGTTGGAAGATTACACCTTCCGTTCTGCCAGTCACAAAAGTTACATTTGTCCGCGTTCAGTTTGGCCTGCAGCATCAGGCTTTATCCAGGGGCACCACGAGGAGGAACGGACTCACCCCCATACACTGCTTAGTCTTCTTCTGCATATAATTTAGATAATATCTTTTGCTCTGATATTAAGTGTTATGCTTAATGTTCTTCTGCTCTTTGTTCTGCAGCCTCTTGTTCTTCTGCTTCTCGGTCTTCCATGTCGTCGTCTCCAGGGTCGTCGTCTTCAGTGTCGTCATCTCCGCCGTCGTCGTCTCCGCCGTCGTCGTCTCCGTCGTCGTCTCCGCCGTCGTCGTCGTCGTCATCGGGGTGGTCTTCCGGGTCGTCGTCGTCGTCGTCATCGGGGTGGTCTTCCGGGTCGTCGACTTTAGGGTCTTAAACTTGGAAATGTAGCAGAAGGTACAAGAAGGCTGAGAAAATGCCAAGAACCAGCTGATGGAACTGGAACTCGGATGGCTACCAGAAGGTTCAAGAGCCTATGGAACTACCGAGGACCAGCTGACGTTACTGGAACCCGGTTACTAAGCAGGAGGTACCCGTGCTAAAAAGCACTACCAAGGACCGCCTGACGTTGGCGGAACTCGGATACCCAGAAGGAGGCACCTAAGCCAAAGGCTCTGCCCGGAACCAGCTGACGTTACTGGAACCAGGATGGGGAGCAGAAGGTACAAGAGCAAAAGACACTGCCGAGAACCAGCTGACGGTACTGGAACCCGGATGGGTAGCCGAAGGTCCAAGAGCCAATGGAACTACCGAGGACCAGCTGACGTTACTGGAACCCGGTTACTAAGCAGGAGGTACCCGTGCCTGAAAGCACTACCAAGGACCACCTGACGTTGGTGGAACTTGGATACCCAGAAGGAGGCACCTAAGCCAAAGGCTCTGCCCGGAACCAGCTGACGTTACTGGAACCAGGATGGGGAGCAGAAGGTACAAGAGCAAAAGACACTGCCTAGAACCAGCTGACGGTGCTGGAACCAGGTGGTGGACCCGAAGGCCCACAGGAGAGGAGAGAACAGCTAGGCCGCGAGGCAGCCGCAGTTACCGAACCCCAACAGTCCTACAGGGGGAGCTGGGCCTACTGGCACTACAGAACCAGCCTTGACTACCAGTTCACGCAGCCCACATAGGAAGCTCCTAAACTGGAGGCACCCTGGAGTTGGCTAACTCGACCGCACCACGACGGGGCAAGCATAGGCGTCTCAGTGAAGTTGACACAACCCGGAAACAGCTGACGGTGCTGAAACCAGGCTTGGCACGAGGGAGTACCTGTGACAAGAACACTGCCGAGAACCAGCTGGCGGTGCTGGAACCCAGATGCGTTGCCCCAGTGTGCAAGAGCCAATGGCACGACCGAGGACCAGCTGACGGTGCTGGAACCCGGTTACTAAGCTGTAGGTGCCCGCGCTTAAAAGCACTACCAAGGACCGCCTGGCGTTGGCGGAACTCGGATACCCAGGAGGAGGCACCTAAGCCAAAGGCTCGGCCCGGAACCAGCTGACGGTGCTGGAACCAGGTGGTGGACCCGAAGGTCCACAGGAGAGGAGAGAACAGCTAGGCCGCGAGGCAGCCGCAGATACCGAACCCCAACAGTCCTACAGGGGGAGCTGGGCCTACTGGCACTACAGAACCAGCCTTGACTACCAGTTCACGCAGCCCACATAGGAAGCTCCTAAACTGGAGGCACCCTGGAGTTGGCTAACTCGACCGCACCATGACGGGGCAAGCATAGGCGTCTCAGTGAAGTTGACACAACCCGGAAACAGCTGACGGTGCTGAAACCAGGCTTGGCACGAGGGAGTACCTGTGACAAGAACACTGCCGAGAACCAGCTGGCGGTGCTGGAACCCAGATGCGTTGCCCCAGTGTGCAAGAGCCAATGGCACGACCGAGGACCAGCTGACGGTGCTGGAACCCGGTTACTAAGCTGTAGGTGCCCGTGCTTAAAAGCACTACCAAGGACCGCCTGGCGTTGGCGGAACTCGGATACCCAGGAGGAGGCACCTAAGCCAAAGGCTCGGCCCGGAACCAGCTGACGGTGCTGGAACCAGGTGGTGGACCCGAAGGTCCACAGGAGAGGAGAGAACAGCTAGGCCGCGAGGCAGCCGCAGTTACCGAACCCCAACAGTCCTACAGGGGGAGCTGGGCCTACTGGCACTACAGAACCAGCCTTGACTACCAGTTCACGCAGCCCACATAGGAAGCTCCTAAACTGGAGGCACCCTGGAGTTGGCTAACTCGACCGCACCACGACGGGGCAAGCATAGGCGTCTCAGTGAAGTTGACACAACCCGGAAACAGCTGACGGTGCTGAAACCAGGCTTGGCACGAGGGAGTACCTGTGACAAGAACACTGCCGAGAACCAGCTGGCGGTGCTGGAACCCAGATGCGTTGCCCCAGTGTGCAAGAGCCAATGGCACGACCGAGGACCAGCTGACGGTGCTGGAACCCGGTTACTAAGCTGTAGGTGCCCGTGCTTAAAAGCACTACCAAGGACCGCCTGGCGTTGGCGGAACTCGGATACCCAGGAGGAGGCACCTAAGCCAAAGGCTCGGCCCGGAACCAGCTGACGGTGCTGGAACCAGGTGGTGGACCCGAAGGTCCACAGGAGAGGAGAGAACAGCTAGGCCGCGAGGCAGCCGCAGTTACTGAACCCCAACAGTCCTACAGGGGGAGCTGGGCCTACTGGCACTACAGAACCAGCCTTGACTACCAGTTCACGCAGCCCACATAGGAAGCTCCTAAACTGGAGGCACCCTGGAGTTGGCTAACTCGACCGCACCACGACGGGGCAAGCATAGGCGTCTCAGTGAAGTTGACACAACCCGGAAACAGCTGACGGTGCTGAAACCAGGCTTGGCACGAGGGAGTACCTGTGACAAGAACACTGCCGAGAACCAGCTGGCGGTGCTGGAACCCGGTTACTAAGCTGTAGGTGCCCGTGCTTAAAAGCACTACCAAGGACCGCCTGGCGTTGGCGGAACTTGGATACCCAGGAGGAGGCACCTAAGCCAAAGGCTCGGCCCGGAACCAGCTGACGGTGCTGGAACCAGGTGGTGGACCCGAAGGTCCACAGGAGAGGAGAGAACAGCTAGGCCGCGAGGCAGCCGCAGTTACCGAACCCCAACAGTCCTACAGGGGGAGCTGGGCCTACTGGCACTACAGAACCAGCCTTGACTACCAGTTCACGCAGCCCACATAGGAAGCTCCTAAACTGGAGGCACCCTGGAGTTGGCTAACTCGACCGCACCACGATGGGGCAAGCATAGGCGTCTCAGTGAGCTTGACACAACCCGGAAACAGCTGACGGTGCTGAAACCAGGCTTGGCACGAGGGAGTACCTGTAACAAGAACACTGCCGAGAACCAGCTGGCGGTGCTGGAACCCGGATGCGTTGCCCCAGTGTGCAAGAGCCAATGGCACGACCGAGGACCAGCTGACGGTGCTGGAACCCGGTTACTAAGCTGTAGGTGCCCGCGCTTAAAAGCACTACCAAGGACCGCCTGGCGTTGGCGGAACTCGGATACCCAGGAGGAGGCACCTAAGCCAAAGGCTCGGCCCGGAACCAGCTGACGGTGCTGGAACCAGGTGGTGGACCCGAAGGTCCACAGGAGAGGAGAGAACAGCTAGGCCGCGAGGCAGCCGCAGTTACCGAACCCCAACAGTCCTACAGGGGGAGCTGGGCCTACTGGCACTACAGAACCAGCCTTGACTACCAGTTCACGCAGCCCACATAGGAAGCTCCTAAACTGGAGGCACCCTGGAGTTGGCTAACTCGACCGCACCACGATGGGGCAAGCATAGGCGTCTCAGTGAGCTTGACACAACCCGGAAACAGCTGACGGTGCTGAAACCAGGCTTGGCACGAGGGAGTACCTGTAACAAGAACACTGCCGAGAACCAGCTGGCGGTGCTGGAACCCGGATGCGTTGCCCCAGTGTGCAAGAGCCAATGGCACGACCGAGGACCAGCTGACGGTGCTGGAACCCGGTTACTAAGCTGTAGGTGCCCGCGCTTAAAAGCACTACCAAGGACCGCCTGGCGTTGGCGGAACTCGGATACCCAGGAGGAGGCACCTAAGCCAAAGGCTCGGCCCGGAACCAGCTGACGGTGCTGGAACCAGGTGGTGGACCCGAAGGTCCACAGGAGAGGAGAGAACAGCTAGGCCGCGAGGCAGCCGCAGTTACCGAACCCCAACAGTCCTACAGGGGGAGCTGGGCCTACTGGCACTACAGAACCAGCCTTGACTACCAGTTCACGCAGCCCACATAGGAAGCTCCTAAACTGGAGGCACCCTGGAGTTGGCTAACTCGACCGCACCACGACGGGGCAAGCATAGGCGTCTCAGTGAAGTTGACACAACCCGGAAACAGCTGACGGTGCTGAAACCAGGCTTGGCACGAGGGAGTACCTGTGACAAGAACACTGCCGAGAACCAGCTGGCGGTGCTGGAACCCAGATGCGTTGCCTTGCCTATTAAAGATTGTCTTCCTAGAGCCCCAACTAGCGGTGTTGGAGCAAAGGGTAAGCAGGGGGAGATGAGTGTAGGCCGAAGCCTGCACTGGAGGCAGCTTTGTGTCTGCGTTGCGTTTGCAGGACACTTTGCCAGCTACACACTGGGGGAACAGCTGGCGTTGCTGAACCCCACTAACACAATGGCGTGTGTTTTTCTCTGTGCAGCTAGCACTTGCGGGCAAAAACTAGCGATGTTAGAGCCCGTGTTGAAGCAGGAGGAGGAGGAGAGGAGCAGAGTGTAGGCCGAAGCCTAGTTGAACCAATTTCAAAGGAAACCTTTAACCCCCCCCTCAGGTGTTACAAAGTACAAGAGACACACCTTGTGCAGTATTAATGCTGCACAAGTGAAAGGTTGCTCTATTAATTTGTCTACTTGCACACGCTGAATGAAAGACATACACAATTTACCCCATTCTACAGTCAAACTGTAGTGGATGCGTGACTTGGTTTTTTGATGAGACGCAGCACAGGTGTCCAAAATAACGCCTTGGTGCTTGGCGCAGCTTCCTGAGCGTTGTTATTTGCTGTACAGGAGTCTGCGCTCTTGTGTTATCCCTTGGCAATGCCCTGTTAGCGCTGCCCATCTTATGACATCATTTCATGTTGGCCGGTGCGGTTAACGATGGCCATAAATCCCAGACCCACAGTGTCTTTTCATAAAGCCACACTGCGGTGCTGGGATTCGTGGCCTTGAGCAGTAAATATTTTGGCCGCTCACACACGTCCTTACACCTGCTTCAGACTGGGCGGCCTCTGCTGATCCCTTCTCGCATGCCGCGGCCATGAGGCTGCACAGTCTGAAGAAGGTGGAAGGAGATGAGTTAAGACAGGCGAAGATATGCACTGCTCGTGCCCATCAATCACACCCTCGCAGTCAAAATAATTAAGACAACGAGGAGCATTTTATTCAGGCAGGGCGGACGAACAGGCGCAAGTAGCCAACCAATGATGTCAGAAGACGGGAAGCGCTACCAAGGGGGGTGCTGCGTATCATTAGAAAGGAAAGTCACACCTCAGGGACAGTGGAATGGTCTCAAAGAGACACATTTTGTACGTGTTGAGTTCCACGTGGGCAAGGAGAAAACATCAGCCACCTTGTACAAATGCAGCAGTACTGCTGTACAAGGTGGCTGTTATACATAGAAACACCTGGGGGTGGGGGCCAGGCTCCCTTCAATTTCAGTTCATGTGCCTGCGTGGCGTTTGCAGGTCACGTTGCAAGCTACACAGCAGGGGAACAGCTGGCGTTGCTGAACCCCACTAACACATTGGCTGGTGTTTTTCTCTGTGCAGATCGCATGTCCGGGCAAAAACTGGCGGTGTTAGAGCCCAGGGTCAGCAGGAGGAGGAGAGGAGCAAAGTGTAGGCCGAAGCCTGCACTGGTGGCAGCTTTTGGTCGGTTGTGCCAGCGTGGCTTGTGCTGGACACGATGCCGGCTACACAGCGGGGGAACAGCTGGCGGTGCTGAACCCCACTAACACATTGGCTGGTGTTTTTCTCTGTGCAGCTAGCATTTCCGGGCAAAAACTAGCGTTGTTAGAGCCCAGGGTCAGCAGGAGGAGGAGAGGAGCAGAGTGTAGGCCGAAGCCTAGTTGAACCAATTTCAAAGGTTACCTTTAACCCCCCCTCAGGTGTTACAAAGTACAAGAGCCACTCCTTCTGCAGCATTAATGCTGCACAAGTAAAAGGTTGCTCTATTAATTTGTCTACTTGCACACGCTGAATGCAACACGTACACTATTTAGCCCATTATACTGTTAAACAGTAGTGGAGGCGTGACTTGTCTTTTTAAAGAAAAGCAGCACAGGTGTCGAAAATAACACCTTTTTGCATGGGCGCAGCTTCCTGAGCGTTGTTAGTTGCTGTACAGGAGTCTGCGCTCTTGTGATCCCTTGGCTATGCGCTGTGAGCGCTTCCTGTCTTATGACCTCATTTCATGTTGGCCGTTGCGGTTAGCGGTGGACATGAATCCCAGACCCACAATGTGTTTTCAAAAAATCACACTGCGTGGCTGGGATTCGTGGCCTTGTGCAGTAAATATGTTTGACGCTCACACATGTCCTTACACCTGCTTCAGACTGGGCGGCCTCATCTGATCCCTTGTCGCCTGCCGCGGCCATGAGGACACCCAGTCTGAAGAAGGCGGAAGGAGATGAGTGAACACAGGCAAACATATGCACTGCACATGCCCATCAATCACACCCTCGCTGTCCAAAAAAATAAGACACCGAGGGGCGTTGTTTCGAGCAGGGGAGATGCACAGGCACAGGCAGCCAACCAATGATGTCAGAAGACGGGCAGCGCTAACAATGGGGGTGCTGCGTGTCATTAAAAAGGAAATTCACACCTCAGGGACATTAGCATTGGTCTCTAATGAGACACATTTTGTACGTGTTGAGTTCCACGTGGGCAAGGAGAAAACATCAGCCACCTTGTACAAATGCAGCAGTACTGCTGTACAAGGTGGCTGTTATACATAGAAACACCTGGGGGTGGGGGGCAGGCTCCCTTCAATTTCAGTTCATGTGCCTGCGTGGCGTTTGCAGGTCACGTTGCAAGCTACACAGCAGGGGAACAGCTGGCGTTGCTGAACCCCACTGACACATTGACTGGTGTTTTTCTCTGTGCAGATTGCATGTCCGGGCAAAAACTAGCGGTGTTAGAGCCCAGGGTCAGCAGGAGGAGGAGGAGAGGAGCAAAGTGTAGGCCGAAGCCTGCACTGGTGGCAGCTTTTGGTCGGTTGTGCCAGCGTGGCTTGTGCTGGACACGATGCAAGCTACACAGCAGGGAAACAGCTGGCGTTGCTGAACCCCACTAACACATTGGCTGGTGTTTTTCTCTGCGCAGCTAGCAGTTCCGGGCAAAAACTAGCGGTGTTAGAGCCCAGGGTCAGCAGGAATAGGAGGAGAGGAGCAAAGTGTAGGCCGAAGCCTGCACTGGTGGCAGCTTTTGGTCGGTTGTGCCAGCGTGGCTTGTGCTGGACACGATGCAAGCTACACAGCAGGGAAACAGCTGGCGTTGCTGAACCCCACTAACACATTGGCTGGTGTTTTTCTCTGTGCAGCTAGCATTTCCGGGCAAAAACTAGCGTTGTTAGAGCCCAGGGTCAGCAAGAGGAGGAGAGGAGCAGAGTGTAGGCCGAAGCCTAGTTGAACCAATTTCAAAGGTTACCTTTAACCCCCCCTCAGGTGTTACAAAGTACAAGAGCCACTCCTTCTGCAGCATTAATGCTGCACAAGTAAAAGGTTGCTCTATTAATTTGTCTACTTGCACACGCTGAATGCAACACGTACACTATTTAGCCCATTATACTGTTAAACAGTAGTGGAGGCGTGACTTGTCTTTTTAAAGAAAAGCAGCACAGGTGTCGAAAACAACACCTTTTTGCATGGGCGCAGCTTCCTGAGCGTTGTTAGTTGCTGTACAGGAGTCTGCGCTCTTGTGATCCTTTGGCCATGCGCTGTGAGCGCTTCCTGTCTTATGACCTCATTTCATGTTGGCCGTTGCGGTTAGCGGTGGACATGAATCCCAGACCCACAGTGTGTTTTTAAAAAATCACACTGCGGTGCTGGGATTTGTGCCCTGGTGCACTAAATATGTTTGCCGCTCACACATGTCCTTACACCTGCTTCAGACTGGGCGGCCTCATCTGATCCCTTCTCGCATGCCGCGGCCATGAGGCTGCACAGTCTGAAGAAGGCGGAAGGAGATGAGTTAAGACAGGCGAAGATATGCACTGCTCGTGCCCATCAATCACACCCTCGCAGTCAAAATAATTAAGACAACGAGGAGCATTTTATTCAGGCAGGGCGGACGCACAGGCGCAACTAGCCAACCGATGATGTCAGAAGATGGGAAGCGCTACCAAGGGGGGTGCTGCGTATCATTAGAAAGGAAAGTCACACCTCAGGGACAGTGGAATGGTCTCAAAGAGACACATTTTGTACGTGTTGAGTTCCACGTGGGCAAGGATAAAAAGTCAGCCACCTTGTACAAATGCAGCAGTACTACTGTACAAGGTGGCTGTTATACATAGAAACACCTGGGGAGAGGGGGCCAGGCTCCCTTCAATTTCAGTTCATGTGCCTGCGTGGCGTTTGCAGGACACGTTGCCAGCTACACAGCAGGGGAACAGCTGGCGTTGCTGAACCCCACTAACACATTGGCTGGTGTTTTTCTCTGTGCAGCTAGCAGTTCCGGGCAAAAACTAGCGGTGTTTGAGCCCAGGGTCAGCAGGAGGAGGAGAGGAGCAAAGTGTAGGCCGAAGCCTGCACTGGTGGAAGCTTTTGGTCGGTTGTGCCAGCGTGGCTTGTGCTGGACACGATGCCAACTACACAGCAGGGGAACAGCTGGCGGTGCTGAACCCCACTGACACATCACCTAGTGTTTTTTCTGTGTAGACAACACTTCCAGGTGTCAACTGACAGTGTTGAAACCCAGGGAATCAAAGAGGAGCAGAGTGTAGGCCGAAGCCTGCAGTGGAGCAAGTTGAAAGGGAACCTTTAACCCCCCCCCAGGCATTTGTTGCTGAAAGAGCCATCTTGTACAGCAGTAATACTGCACATGGAAAATGGTGGCTCCGAAAATTATGCTCCTTGCAAACGCTGAAGTACACACTCATATAATGTGTCCCCTCACACCGTCAAACCATCCCGGAAGTGGGACTTTCCTTTGTAATGTGACACAGCACAGCCGTCATTCCAACCCCCTTGGTGCCGTGCGCCACCTCCTCAACGTTGTTTGGTTCTGTCACGGAGCCCGCGCTGTAATGTTATCCCTTGGCCATGCACAGTTAGCGGTGCCCGTCTTCTGACATCATTTAGGTGTCAGGCTGGCAGTGCCTGTGCGTCAAAGCTGCCCGAGATCCAACCTTGCAGTGTCATCAAATGTAATCCCACTGCGGGCCAGGGATCCATGGGCATGCGCAGTGCATATCATCGCCTCTCACTCACCTCCTTCATGCTTCTTCAGACTGTGCGGCGTCACGGCCGTGGCATGCTATTAGGGATCAGCTGACGCCGCCTAGTCTGAAGAAGCATGAAGAAGGGGAATGAGAGGCTAGTATATGCACTGCGCATGGCCATGGATACCAGGCCCACTGTGCGATCACATTAGACGACACTGCGAGGTGGGATTTCGGGCAGCGTGGACGCATAGGCGCAGCCAGGACGACAACAAATGATGTCAGAGGACGGGCAGCGCAAACTGTGCATGGCCAAGGGATAACATAACAGTGCAGGGTCCATGACGGAATCAAACAACGCTAAGGAGGCAGCGCACGGTGCCAAGGGGGTAGCAATGACGGCTGTGCTGCGTCACATTACAAAGGAAAGTCCCACCTCTGGGACGGTTGGACAGTGTGAGGGGACACATTACATGAGTGTGTAGTTCAGCGTTTCCAAGGAGCATAATTTCAAGAGCGACCTTTCCCTTGTGCAGTATTAGTGCTGCACATGGTGGCTCTTTCAGTAACAAACGCCTGGGGGGGGGGGGGACAGGTCCCCTTACATTTTAGTTGTGCCAGCGTGGCGGTCGCATGACACGTTGCCGGATACACAGCTGGGGATCAGCTGACGTTACTGAACCCCAATAACAGAGGAGCGACTGTTGACTGTGCACACAGCACTTCGAGGCACCAACTGGCGGTGTTAGAGCCCAGGGACAGCAGGAGGAGCAGATTGGAGGTATTACCGCACACACAGCTGGGGATCAGCTGACGTTACTGAACCCCAATAACAGAGGAGCGACTGTTGACTGTGCACACAGCACTTCCAGGCACCAACTGGCGGTGTTAGAGCCCAGGGACAGCAGGAGGAGCAGAGGAACAGAGTGTAGGCCGAAGCCTGATTGGAGCAAGTAGAAAGGGAACCTTTAACCCCCCCCCAAGACGTTTGTAGCTGAAAGAGCCATCTTGTGCAGCGCTAAGGATGCAAAAGGAAAAGGTTGCTCTTTTAATTATGCTCCTTGCAAACACAGAAGTAAACACTAAAAATGTGTCCCCTTATACCGTTAAACCGTCACGGAGGTGCGAATTTCCTTCGTAATGGGACACAGCACAGCTGTCATTCCTATCCCCTTGGTGCCATGTGCTGCCTCCTCAGCGTTGTTTTAAACTGTCACGGAGCCTGCGCTGTTCTGTTATCCCTTGGCCATGCCCAATTAGCGCTGCCTGTCTTCTGACATAATTTGGTGTCAGGCTGTCAGTGCCTGTGCGTCCACGCTGCTCCAGATCCCACCTCGCAGTCTCGTCTAACGTAATCCCACTGCGGGCCCTGGATCCATGGGCATGCACAGTGCATATCCTCGACTCTCACTCCCCTCCTTCCCTCTTCTTCAGACTGTGCGTTGTCACGGCCGTGGCATGCTATTAGGGATCAGCTGACGGCGCACAGTCTAAAGAAGGCGGAGGGAAATGAGCGAGAGCCCGAGGGGAAGATATGCACTGCGCATGCCCATGGATCCCAGGCCCGCAGTGTGACTCAATCAGAAGACACTGCGAGGCGGGATCTATGGCAGCGCGGCCGCACAGGCGCAGCCAGCCTGACACCAAATTATGTCAGAAGACAGGCAGCGCAAATAGGGCATGGCCAAGAGATAACAGAACAGCGCAGGCTCCGTGACAGCTTAAAACAACGCTGAGGAGGCAGCGCATGGCACCAAGGGGGTAGGAATGACGGCTGTGCTGCGTCACATTACGAAGGAAAGTCCCAGCTCTGGGACGGTATAACGGTATCAGTGAACACATTTTATAAGTGTTAAGTTCTGCGTGTGCAAGGAGCCCAAAAAAAATAGCTACCTTTTCCTTGTGCAGCATTAGTGCTGCACAAGATGGCTCTTTCAGTAACAAACGACGGGGGGGGGGGGGGGGCAGGTTCCCTTACATTCAGGTTGTTGTGCCAGCGTAGCGGTCGCAGGACACATTGCCGGCTACACAGCTGGGGATCAGCTGACGTTACTGAAACCCAATAACACTGGGTCGTATGTTTTGACTGTGCAGCCTGCACTTCTGAGCCGCAACTGGCGGTATTGGAGCCCAGGAATAGCATTTCAGGTGGTAGAAAGATGAACACAGCAGAAGACCTGGATGACACCCAATTAATTAATCAGGCAGAGGAGTGGCAAATTCCTGCGAGATCCATGCCTGGTTCATTTTCAGGAAAGTAAGCCGGTCAACGTTATCGGAGGATAGTCGCATGCGACGGTCTGTTAGTACACCACCTGCGGCACTAAAGACACGTTCCGATAAGACACTAGCCGCAGGGCAAGCCAGCACCTCCAATGCATACTGACTTAGCTCTGGCCATGTATCCAGCTTAGATACCCAAAACTTGAACGGGGAAGAGCCGTCGGGGAGTACAGTAAGAGGGCAAGCCATGTAGTCTGTCACCATCTGACGGAACCGTTGCCTCCTGCTGACTGGAGCCGCCGGTGATGGTGTAGACATTTGGGGCGGGCACACAAAAGTGTGCCAGAGTTGTGCCATACTCGGCTTGCCTTGGGCAGAGGCACTGCTTCTGCTCCCTCTTTGGGCAGAGCCTCCCCCACTGCCTCGACGCACTGAGCTGCTTTGTAAAGCACTAGCAGCACTCCTCTCAGTTGGACAGGAGAAGATGATGGAATTCACCAGTGTGTCGTGGTACTCCCGCAATTTACGCTCCCGGGTCAACGCAGGGATGAGGTTTTGGACGTTGTCCCGGTAGCGAGGATCGAGGAGGGTGAACACCCAATAATCAGGCATGTTGAGAATGTGGTCGATGCGGCGGTCATTTCTCAGGCACTGCAGCATAAAATCCACCATGTGCTGCAGAGTGCCAACCGGCCCAGAAACGCTGTCCCCTGCTTGAGACATGATCTCTGCCCGCTCGTCATCACCCCACCCTCGCTGTACACACTGACCACTGGACAATTGTGTCGCTCCCTCCTCTGGACGGAGCTCTTCCTCGTCCATTGACTCCTCCTCATCCTCCTCACAAATTGGCCCCTGCGTACCCCTTTGTGAGGAACCACGTGGCGCTGACTCTCCAGAAGCTGATGGAAAAGGTGACTCCTCATCCTCCACCTCTTCCACCACATCATCCCTTAACCCTTGCAAAGTTTGCTGAAGCAGGCAGATAAGGGGGACAGTCATGCTGACTAGTGCATCATCTGCACTTGCCATCCGCGTGGAATAATCAAAAGGACGCAAAACCTGGCAGACGTCCTTCAGAGTGGCCCACTCTGTGGTTGTGAAGTCTGATCGGCGCTGACTGCGACTTCTTTGCGCCTGATGCAGCTGGTACTCCATAACTGCTTGCTGCTGCTCACACAACCGCTCCAACATATGTAACGTGGAATTCCACCGGGTAGGTAGGTCACATATGATGCGGTGTTCCGGAAGGCGGAATCTGCGCTGCAGAGCAGCAATGCGGGATCTGGCCAAGCTGGAACGCCGCAAGTGAGCACACTCTAGGCGGACCTTGTGCAGCAGGGCATCAAGATCCGGATAGTCCCTCAGAAAACTCTGCACAACCAAATTGAGCACATGTGCCAGACATGGGATGTGAGTGAGGTTGCCAAGGGCCAAAGCTGCCACCAGATTTCGGCCATTGTCACACACTACCATGCCTGGCTGGAGATTCGCTGGCAGTAACCACACATCGCTCTCCTGCTTTATGGCATTCCAGAGCTCCTGCGCTGTGTGGCTTCGATGCCCCAATGAAACTAGTTTCAAGACGGCCTGCTGACGTTTGGCCACGGCTGTGCTCATGTCGGTCATAGGTAAACGTTCACGGGTCCATGTGGGGGTGGACTGTGACGGATCCTGCAGAGAGGAATCAGAGGAACTGGTGTAAGAGGAGGAGTCGATGCGTACAGACTGGATTCCTGCAATCCTTGGAGTGGGCAGGACACGTCCTGCGCCACTCGCACGATCTGTACTTGGCTCAACAATATTAACCCAATGGGCAGTGAGGGAAACATATCGCCCCTGTCCATGCTGACTGGTCCACGCATCGGTGGTGAGGTGGACCTTGCTACTGACGGCGTTCAGTAGCGCATGTTTTATGTTTGCCTCAACATGCCTGTGCAGGGCAGGGACAGCCTGCCTGCTGAAGTAAAAGCGGCTGGGCACCTTGTACTGTGGGACTGCCAATGCCATCAAGTCACGGAAGCTGTCAGTCTCCACCAGCCTGAACGAGAGCATTTCCAGGGACAACAGTTTGGCAATGCCTGCATTCAGAGCCTGTGCTCGGGGGTGGTTGGCCGAGAATGCCCGCCTTTTCTCCCATGCCTGTACTACCGATGGCTGTAGAGTAGACTGGGAGTGTGAGGATGACTGGGAAGGTGGTGCTGTGGGTGGAATTACACAAGGTCTCTGGGAGGAAGCCAAACCAGCTGTGCGTGAGCTGGAGGAAGAGGCAACACGAGCTGAAGAGGTGGTAGCTGCCGCTGTTGGTTGGCCTACATCTTCAGTGTGTTTCTGTAACTCCACCGCGTGCCTGGTCCGCACATGTTTCCACATATTTGTGGTATTGAGGTTGCTGACATTTTTCCCTCTTTTTACTTTATGATGACACAGCTTGCATTTGACAAAACAAATGTCATCTGCAACTGTGTCAAAAAAGGACCAGGCACTGCAAGTCTTGGGAGCGCCCTTTTTGGCTTTGGAAAGAGACAGGCTCCTAACGGGTGCCAAAGTGGAGGCTACAGGCTCCGCAGTCTTCCCCCTCCCTCTCCCTCTTTGGCCCGTAAGAGGAAGCTCTTCCTCTGAGCTGCTCCCACCACCTTCCTGTTCCTTACGCCACGATGGGTCAAGGACCTCATCATCTCCACTACCCTCTGCCACCAACTGCTCCTCCTGGGTAGTCTCAGCAGCACAGTACGCACGAGAAAGCGGCACCTGAGTTTCATCATCAGATGCGTACTGCGCTGTGGTCACCGGAGGCACTGGCCCACCTGCCTCTTCAGAGTCAGAGAGAAAAAGGTGTTGGGCATCACTGCACACTGCCTCTTCTTCCATTTCTCCAATGCTGCTTGGCTGGCCCCCTGTTTCCAAGCCAAGAGATTCAGAGAACAGAAGTAGAGACGGCTCCTGTCCTGGGCTCTCTGACTGCCTGGCCAATTTGGCAGGTGGTGAAGAGACAGATGGCTGCTCTCCAGTGCTCTGTGCCTGAGAGGATGTGGCACTAACTGAAGTCGATGCCGAGGCGTTAGCTGCCATCCACCCGACAACGGCTTCAATTTGGTCTTCACGCAGCAGCGGTGCACGGCGCTCTCCGACAAAGCTGCGCATGAAGGACTGTTCCCTGCTGAAACTGAGTGACGACGAGTCACCGGCGCCCGCAGCAGGCACAGAATCACCACGTCCTCTCCCTGCTCCTCTCCCTGCTCCGCGCCCACGCCCACGTGCCTTACTCCCTGCCCTCTTCATCTTGGTTGACAGATAAAGATAAGCAGAAAAGTACTAAGGCCTTAGTGTGCTTATTCCTGTAATGCTCCTCCTAACAGGTGTAAGAAACACTAATGTTGTTAATTGTGGACTAAACTTTATTATTTTTCAAATGTGGCCTACACAAGTGTTAAGTTGTGTTTGGTGAACTTAACTTTTTTTTTGGTGCAGATCGGGCTACAGAGCTAGTTTAAATCACACGGAGACCGTGCAGACAGCCGTAAACGGCGCTGCAAGGCCAAAAAACCCTCCTCTAGGTTATCCTATATAGTGTTTTTCCACTATTTAGCTGGATACAAGTGGAAAGACACTAATAGGAATTTTTTTTTTCAAATTTTAAACTGGCTGCACTATTTGAAAAAAAGGAAATTGTTTTTCAAGGTATGAGGCAGTAACGCACCCTGAGCTGAATCCAACCGGCTATGGCTGCACACAGACTACAGGGCGAGCTGCGCTCACACAGAGACCGTGCAGACAGCCGTAAACGGCGCTGCAAGGCCCAAAAAAAACCCTCTAGGTTATCCTATGTAGTGTTTTTCCACAATTGAGCTGGAGACTGGTGGAAAGACACTAATAGGAATTTTTTTTTTTTCAAATTTTAAACAGGCTGCACTATTTCAAAAAAAGGAAAATTTTTCTCAAGGTATGAGCCAGTAACGAACCCTGAGCTGAATCCAACCGGCTATGGCTGCACACAGACTACAGGGCGAGCTGGGCTCACACGGAGACCGTGCAGACAGCCGTAAACGGCGCTGCAAGGCCAAAAAACCCTCCTCTAGGTTATCCTATATAGTGTTTTTCCACTATTTAGCTGGATACGAGTGGAAAGACACTAATAGGAATTTTTTTTTTCAAATTTTAAACAGGCTGCACTATTTGAAAAAAAGGAAAATTTTTCTCAAGGTATGAGCCAGTAACGAACCCTGAGCTGAATCCAACCGGCTATGGCTGCACATAGACTGCAGGGCGAGCTGGGCTCACACGGAGACCGTGCAGACAGCCGTAAACGGCGCTGCAAGGCCCTAAAACCCCCCTCTAGGTTATCCTATGTAGTGTTTTTCCACAATAGAGCTGGAGACTGGTGGAAAAACACTAATAGGAAATTTGAGAAAAAATGTGCAGCAGGCTGCACTAAGAGCAAAAAAGAACAACTGTGTGAGGCAGTGTGAACCCCCCCTGAGCTGAATACAACCGGGTATATGGCTGCACACAGACTACAGAGTGAGCTGCACACACACACACACAGAGAGACCTTGCAGAACGCTGTTAAAACAGCGCTGCAAGGCAAGAGCAAGGTGAACAGTGAAGAACACACAGCGTTTTGCTAAATTAGCCTTTGGAAAGGAAAATAAAGCAATTCGCAAGCTCAACTGGCCCTCAGTTAGAACACAGCGTCCTGTCCCTAACTGAAATCACAGCAGAGTGAGCGCAAAATGGCGGCAGCGCTTTTTTATAGTGCAGAGTGACATCATTTCAGCAGCCAATCCCAGCCTTGCCAGTACTTACATGCCCACCATGCTAAACAGGATGTGCCCACACTTTCATTCATTCCTCATTGGCTGCTGCGTTCAATTTGAATTCTGGGAACTTCCGATTCCGGTATCCGATACGCGGGAAGTATCGGAATTCGGTATCGGAATTCCGATACCGCAAATATCGGCCGATACCCGATACTTGCGGTATCGGCATGCTCAACACTACCCATAACGCAACATTCCCCGTGCACGCTACACAACAACATTGTGACCCTGCTGAAAGTCAGGTTGCTCTTCCCGCATACCATACCACCTTACACGGGGACAAAGAGGAAGGTGCAGATGAAAGTGCAGGTTCCTTCATCAGGTGGGGGTAGGAATACTAGTTGGCGACGTCACTGGCACAGGGCCTCTCATAGTACGCAAAAGTGTTGCTGCCGGTGGGAGGCGCCCCCGCCGTGCAAACACACCGCTGTACTTTGAGGGGCCCTGTGCCAGTGCCAATGCCAACGAGTGGGCCCCCCCTGCTTGCTCAGGTTCACAGCACTTGCAAAGTTGAAATACTTACCTCTCCCTGCTCCACTGCCGTGACGTGGTCCAGATTTCCTGGGCCCACTAATTACTTGAACCAGCCCTACCCACCACAACTTTAGCCAAATGAACCCCAATTTCAAATGCCTTCCAATTATTATAAGGTAAATTACGCTTGACAAGCTTCATTAAGAAGAATGGATGGTTTTGACATTAAAATGGGCACTCTAGGTGTTTTCCTGGCCCCCACTCACTGCCGACTATGCTGCCCCATTGACTTGCATTGGGTTTCGTGTTTCGGTTGATCCCGACTTTACGTCATAATTGGCCGATTTCACTCGACCCGACTTTTGAGATAGTCGGGTTTCGCGAAACCCGGCTCGACTCTAAAAAGGTCAAGGTCGCTCAACTCTACTCACCACACATCTAGATAGGTTACTTAGGCTACTTTCCCAAATGGGGTCACTTGTGGGGGGTTTCCACTGCTTTGGTACATCAGGGGCTCTCCAAACGCGTCATGGCGTCTGATCTCAATTCCAGCCAATTTTGCATTGAAAAGTCAAACGGCGCTCCTTCCCTTCCAAGCTCTGCCATGCACCCAAACAGTAGTTTACCCCAACAATTGGGGTATCAGCATACTCAAGACAAATTGTACAAAAAATTTTGGGGTCATATTTCTCCTGTTACCCTTGGTAAAATAAAACAAATTAGATCTGAAGTAAATTTTTTGTGAAAAAAAGTTAAATGCCTTGGAAGCACCTGAAGGGTTAATAAAATTCTTGAATATGGTTTTGAGCATCTTGAGGGGTGCAGTTTTTGGAATCATGTCATTTTATGATACTTCCTGTCATGTACACCCCTCAAAGTGACTTCAAATGTGATCTGGTCTCTAAAAAAAATGGTGTTGTAAAAATGAGAAATTGCTGGTCAACTTTTAATCCTTATAACTTCCTAACAAAAAAATGTCAGTTCCAAAATTGTGCTGATGTGTCAGAATCACCATTATTCATGGAAGGTTTCCAGAGTTATCATCTCATAAAGTAAAAGTGGTCAGAATTGTAAAAATTTGCCTGGTCATTAACATGCAAACCACCCCTGGGGCTAAAGGGGTTATTAGCCGCAGGTGGATCACGATTCCACCGCAGGAGCCCACATCAAAGGGAGGGAGTCCAACATCGATGTGCTATTATGCACGATGTCAGAAAGGAGTTAATTCAAACAATGTTATAGCATGGTCAAATTCATGGTACCAAGCAAAATAAGGGATACTCCTCCTTTATTTACTTACATATCATTCTTTTACGCAAGACCTTCAGCATTGTGTCATCTCTTGTAGCATCTACCTGCCTTTTTTTCCTTTTGTCTGGTTTTTGATTAGAGATGGGCAGACACCTGGATGTTCAGGTTCGGCTTAACAGTTACAAAAAGTTTGAGTTCGGGTACAAGAGCAGTATCCGGACCGAACGTGGACCCCAGTCACTTTAACCCCTTAAGCCATATGACGTACTATCCCATCAAGGTGACCTGGGACTTAATTCCCAGTGACGGGATAGTACGTCATATGCGATCGCGGCCGGGTGTCAGCTGACTATCGCAGCCAGCTGACTATCACGGACCGCTCCCAGCACATTAACCCCTGGCACACCATGATCAAACATGATCGCAGTGTTATGGTACAAGGCGATGTGCTCACCTTGTACCGAGCGTCTCCTCCCTGCAGGCCCCGGATCCAAAATGGCCGCGGGGCTATTTCCGGGTCCTGCAATGACTACTTCCGGGTCCAGAGCAGGTGCTGGTAACCAAGGAGCAGGGCACGCCAGATCGCTATTCTGACACAGTGCTCTGCAAAGTGTCAGATCAGCGATCTGTCACTATACAGTGATGCCCCCTGGGGCAAAGTAAAAAAAGTAAAAAAAAAAAATTAGATGTGTAAAACATTTTTTTTTTAAATCCTAAATACAGAAAAAAAAGTATATATACAGTCATGGCCAAAAGGTATTCACACCCCTGCAATTCTGTCAGATAATACTCAGTTTATTCCTGAAAATGATTGCAAACACAAATTATTTGGTATAATTATCTTCATTTAATTTGTCTTAAATGAAAAAAACACAAAAAGAATTGTCCCAAAGCCAAATTGGATATAATTCCACACCAAACATAAAAAAGGGGGTGGACAAAGGTATTGGCACCCTTTGAAAAATCATGTGATGCTTCTCTCATTTGTGTAATTAACAGCACCTGTAACTTACCTGTGGCACCTAACAGGTGTTGGCAATAACTAAATCAAACTTGCAGCCAGTTGACATGGATTAAAGTTGACTCAACCTCTGTCCTGTGTCCTTGTGTGTACCACATTGAGCATGGAGAAAAGAAAGAAGAAGACCAAAGAACTGTCTGAGGACTTGAGAAACCAAATTGTGAGGAAGCATGAGCAATCTCAATGCTACAAGTCCATCTCCAAAGACCTGAATGTTCCTGTGTCTACCGTGCGCAGTGTCATCAAGAAGTGTAAAGCCCATGGCACTGTGGCTAACCTCCCTAGATGTGGACGGAAAAGAAAAATTGACAAGAGATTCCAACGCAAGATTGTGCCGATGTTGGATAAAGAACCTAGACTAACATCTAAACAAGTTCAAGCTGCCCTGCAGTCCGAGGGTACAACAGTGTCAACCCGTACTATCTGTCGGTGTCTGAATGAAAAGGGACTGTATGGTAGGAGAACCAGGAAGACCCCACTTCTTACCCCGAGACATAAAAAAGCCAGGCTGGAGTTTGCCAAAACTTACCTGAAAAAGCCTAAAACGTCTTGGAAGAATGTTCTCTGGTCAGATGAGACAAAAGTAGAACTTTTTGGGCAAAGGCATCAACATAGAGTTTACAGGAGAAAAAAAGAGGCACTCAAAGAAAAAAAACACGGTCCTTACAGTCAAACATGGCAGAGGTTCCCTGATGTTTTGGGGCTGCTTTGCTGCCTCTGGACTGCTTGACCGTGTGCATGGCATTATGAAGTCTGAAGACTACCAACAAATGTTTCAGCATAATGCAGGGCCCATTGTGAGAAAGCAGGGTCTCCCTCAGAGGTCATGGGTCTTCCAGCAGGACAATGACCCAAAACACACTTCAAAAAGCACTAGAAAATGGTTTGAGAGAAAGCACTGGAGGCTTCTAAGGTGGCCAGCAATGAGTCCAGACCTGAATCCCATAGAACACCTGTGGAGAGATCTAAAAATGACAGTTTGGAGAAGGGACCCTTCAAATATCAGGGACCTGGAGCAGTTTGCCAAAGAAGAATGGTCTAAAATTCCAGCAGAGCATTGTAAGAAACTCATTGATGGTTACCGGAAGCGGTGAGGTCGCAGTTATTTTGGCTAAAGGTTGTGCAACCAAGTATTAGGCTGAGGGTGCCAATACTTTTGTCTGGCCCATTTTCGGAGTTTTGTGTTAAATGATCAATGTTTTGCTTTTTGCTTCATTCTCTTTTGTGCTTTTTTCATTTAAGACAAATTAAATGAAGATAATAATACCAAAGAATTTGCGTTTGCGATCATTTTCAGGAAGAAACTGAGTATTATCTGACAGAATTGCAGGGGTGTGAATACTTTTGGCCATGACTGTATATTGTTCCCATAAATACATTTCTTTATCTAAAAAAAACAAAACAAAACAATAAAGTACACATATTTAGTAATGCCGCATCTGTAACGACCCGACCCATAAAACTGTCCCACTAATTAACCCCTTCAGTGAACACCGTAAAAAAAAAAAAAACGATGCAAAAAACAAAACTTTATTATCACACCGCCGAACAAAAAGTGGAATAACACGCGATCAAAAACCGGATATAAATAAACATGGTACCGCTGAAAACGTCATCTTGTCCTGCAAAAAACGAGCTGCCATACAGCATCATCAGTGAAAAAATAAAAAAGTTACAGTCCTCAGAATAAAGCAATGCAAAAATTATTTTTTCTATAAATTATTTTTTATCATGTAAAAAGTGCCAAAACATAAAAAATGATATAAATGAGGTATCGCTGTAAACGTACTGACCCGAAGAATAAAACTGCTTTATCCATTTTACCAAACACGGAACAGTATAAACGCTCCCCCCAAAAGAAATTCATGAATAGCTGGTTTTTGGTCATTCTGCATCACAAAAATCGAAATAAAAAGCGATCAAAAAATGTCACGAGCCCGAAAATGTTACCAATAAAAATGTCAATTTGTCCCGCAAAAAACAAGACCTCACATGACTCTGTGGACCAAAATATGGAAAAATTATAGGTCTCAAAATGTGCTAACGCAAAAAATATTTTTTGCAATAAAAAGCATCTTTTAGTGTGTGACGGATGCCAATCATAAAAATCGGCTAGAAAACCTGCTATAAAGGTAAATCAAACCCCCCTTCATCAACCCCTTAGTTAGGGAAACATAAAAAAAATGTATTTATTTCCATTTTCCCATTGGGGTTAGGGCTAGGGTTAGGGCTAGGGTTAGGGCTAGGGTTAGGGCTAATGTTAGGGCTAGTGTTAGGGTTAGGGCTAGGGTTGGAGCTAGGGTTAGGGTTGGGGCTAGGGTTAGGGTTAGGGTTGGGGCTAGGGTTGGGGCTAGGGTTAGGGCTAGGGTTAGGGCTAGGGTTGGGGTTAGAGTTGGGTCTAGGGTTGGGGCTAGGGCTAGGGTTGGGGCTAAAGTTAGGGTTGGGGCTAAAGATAGGGTTGTGACTAAAATTAGGGTTGGGGCTTAAATTAGGGTTAGGGGTGGGGCTAAAGTTAGGTTTGGGCTAAATTTAGGGTTGGGGTTTGGATTACATTTATGGTTGGGATTAGGGTTAGGGGTGTGTCATGGTCAGGGGTGTGGTTAAGGTTATGGTTGGGATTAGGGTTAGGGGTGTGTTGGGGTTATGGTTTCAGTTAGAATTGGGGGTTTCCACTGTTTGGGCACATCAGGACCCCCCCCAAAGGCGACATGGTGTCCGATCTCAATTCCAGCCAATTCTGCATTGAAAAAGAAAAACAGTGGTTCTTCCCTTCCGAGCTCTCCCATGCGCCCAAACAGGGGTTTACCCCAACATATGGGGTATCAGCATACTCAGGACAGATTGGGGTCCAATTTCTCTTGTTACCCTTGAGAAAAAAAATTGGGAAGGCTAAAAAAACATTTTTGTGGGAAAAAAATTAATTTTTATTTTCACGACTCTGCTTTATAAACTGTAGTAAAACACTTGGGGGTTCAAAGCTGTCAAAACACATCTAGATAAGTTCCTTAGGGGGTCTAGTTTCCAAAATGGTGTCACTTGTGGGGGGTTTCTACTGTTTAGGTGCATCAGGGGCTCTACAAATGCTTCGTGAGACATGCAGACCAATCCATCTAAGTCGGCATTCCAAATGGCGCTCCTTCCCTTCCCAGCTCTGCCATGCGCCCAAACGGTGGTTCCCCTAACATATGGGTATCAGCGTACTCAGGACAAATTGGACAACAACTCTTGGGGTCCAATGTCTCCTGTTACCCTTGGAAAAATACAATACTGGGGGCTAATAAATAATTTTTGTGGAAAAAAATGATTTTTTATTTTCACGGCTCTGCGTTAAAAACTGTAGTGAAACACTTGGGAATTCAAAGTTCTCACAACACATCTAGATAAGGTCCTTGGGGGGTCTAGTTTTCAAAATGGTGTCACTTCTGGGGGGTATCTACTGTTTAGGTGCATCAGGGGCTTTGCAAATGCAACGTGATGCCTGCAGACCAATCCATCTAAGTCTGCATTCCAAATGGCGCTCTTTCCCTTCCGAGCTCTGCCATGCGCACAAACGGTGGTTCCCTCCACATATGGGGTATCAGCATACTCAGGACAAATTGGATAACAACTTTTGGGGTCGAATTTCTACCTGTTACCCTTGGGAAAATACAAAACTGGGGGCTAAAAAATAATTTTTGTGAAAAAAAAATATTTTTATTTTCACGGCTCTGCAATATATACTGTAGTGAAACGCTTGGGGGTTCAAAGCTGTCAAGACAGAGCTAGATAAGTTCCTTAGGGGTCTATATTCCAAAATGGTGTCACTTGTGGGGGGTTTCAATGTTTAGGCCCATCAGGGGCTCTCCAAACGTGACATGGTGTCCCATCTCAATTCCATGCAATTTTGCACTGAAAAGTCAAACAGCGCTCCTTCCCTTCCGAGCTCTGCCATGCGCCCAAACAGTTGGTTATCCCCCACATGTGGGGTATCGGCGTACTCAGAACAAATGGCACAACAACTTTTGCGGTCCAATTTCTTCTCTTACCCTTGGGAAAATATAAAATTGGGGCAAAAAGATCATATTTGTGAAAAAATATGATTTTTTAATTTTACGGCTCTGCATTATAAACTTCTGTGAAGCACTTGGTGGGTTCAAGTGCTCACCACACATCTAGATACGTTCCTTAGGGGTTCTACTTTCCAAAATGGTGTCACTTGTGGGGGGTTTCAATGTTTAGGCCCATCAGGGGCTCTCCAAACGTGACATGGTGTCCCATCTCAATTCCAGTCAATTTTGCATTGAAAAGTCAAACAGCGCTCCTCAACTTCCGAGCGCTGCCATGCGCCCAAACAGTGGTTTATCCCCCACATTTAGGGTATTGGCGTACTCAGAACAAATGGCACAACAACTTTTGTGGTCCAATTTCTTCTCTTACCCTTGGGAAAATATAAAATTGGGGGCAAAAAAATCATATTTGTGAAAAAATATGATTTTTTTATTTTTACGGCTCTGCATTATAAACTTCTGTGAAGCTCTTGGTGGGTTAAAGTGCTCACCACACATCTAGATAAGTTCCTTAGGGGGTCTACTTTCCAAAATGGTGTCACTTTTGGGGGGTTTCAATGTTTAGGCACATCAGGGGCTCTCCAAACGCAACATCGCATCCCATCTCAATTCCAGTCAATTTTGCATTGAAAAGTCAAACGGCGCTCCTTCCCTTCCAAGCTCTGCCATGCGCCACATGTGGGGTATCGGCTCAGAACAAATGGCACAACAAATTTTGCGGTCCAATTTCTTCTTTTTTCCTTGGGAAAATAAAACAAATTGGAGCTGAAGTAAATTTTTTGTGAAAAATAATTAAATGTTATTTTTTTTAAATATTCCAAAAATTTCTATAAAACATCTGAAAGTTAATAAACTTCTTGAATGTGGTTTTGAGCACCTTGAGGGGTGCAGTTTTTAGAATGGTGTCACACTTGGTATTTTCTATCATATAGACCCCCTCAAAATGACTTCAAATGTGATGTGGTCCCTAAAAATATTGGTGTTGTAAAAATGAGAAATTGCTGGTCAACTTTTAACCCTTATAACTTCAACTTATAAAAAAAAATTGATTCAAAAATTGTGCTGATGTAAAGACATGTGGGAAATTTTACTTTTTAATTATTTTATATGACATATCTCTGTTATTTAAGGGCATAAAAATTCAAAGTTGGAAAATTGCAAAACTTTCAAAATTTTCGCCAAATTTCAGTTTTTTTCACAAATAAATGCAAGGTGTATCAAATTATATTTACCACTATCATGAAGTACAATATGTCTTGAGAAAACATTGTCAGAATCGCTAAGATCTGTTGAAGCGTTCCAGAGTTATAACCTCATAAATGGATAGTGGTCAGAATTGTAAAAATTGACCTGGTCATTAACGTGCAAACCACCCTTGGGGCTTAAGGGGTTAATGGTGGGCCCAAACATCCAGTATTTGCATGCTGTCATGTGCATGACAGCACGGCAAACACTGCTTCTGATCAGTGGTAAAATCATCACCGCTAGTCAGACAGCCATGGTTCCCACGCTGTTAAATGACAGCTTGTGCTCACAGCTGTGATCAAAGGTGTAAACTTTACCTCCAGTCACTGGTTTTGGCTGATTTGACTACTGCTCCAATCAGCCGATACTTGCTGCCGCCAATAACAACTAGAGCAGGAGTGGCTGACGGGATGGGAGTATTCATCAGCAGGCGCCCAAGCTGTAAATAAAGAATTAAAAAGAAAACAATGTGGTTCTCTTGTATTTTTGATAACCAGCCAGGCAAAACTACCAGCTGGGGGCTGCAATCCTCAGCTGTCATCTTTAGCAAGACTGGTTATCAAGAATAGAGGGGTCCCCATGATTTTATTTATTTAGATCATTTTAAAAACGGCATAGTTCCCCCCATTACAGACAACTAGCTTTGCTAAAGAGACAGCTGGGGCATGGTATGCTCTAAAAATAGCAGCCTGCAGCCGCCCAAAAAAGGGACTTCTGTTAGATGCGCCAATTCTGGTGCTTTTCCTGGCTATTCCACTATGTGTGGCAAGTGGGGTTCATATCTGTGGGGTTGATGTCACTTTTGTGACATTAAGTCCATGGATTGGTAATGGAGGGGAGTCTATAAGACACCTATCCATTACTGATCCTATATTATTCCCTAATCCTATATAATTCCCCATTGAAAAAGCGAAATGCGTGTCTGGGGTTGGCTCCTGGGAAATCTGTGCACTGGCACTTTACAACATGGGTAAGTGTATGCAATTTATGTATGTATGGGTAAGTGCATAACTTGGATACGGGCAATACATTTACTTTATACCCCTGCTTTCCACATTATCAGTTTATAATTAATGGTCGATCCTCTCAGAACAAGCACTTCATGACTGCTGCAATGGTACTACATTTGCACTAGGAGAGTACATGTTTACATGATCTTCCAATACTGTATACTTATGTAATTTGTGGAACTGCGTCTTACCCCAACCCCACATTCCCAGGGCTTCTATTGTGGATCCTATCTTTCTCAATAATTTTTGTGTATAAGATTAGTATGTTAATTATCATTGTATCAATACAATCATGTTTAATTTTTGAAGTCAGCACTCCAATTATCTTTATTTATATCTTTTAGGAGTTTCTTCTATAATTTTTATGCTCATTTTTTGGTTAAGACTGCACTTCTGATTATGTTTATTATATAAATCACAACTAGTCTTATAATCAATTACCCTGTGACTTCTTTAATAATCCTATAGTTATATGGTAAATAAAGACACAGTCAGAATAAAGTCCTTTATTTGAAATAAAACAAAACACAATTTTCCATTTTTATTTAAAAATAACATAGTTATACTCACTTAATGCCCATTCCACTGAATCCCTCTTCTGTAATAAAACAATAATAATAAAACAAAATAATATCCCTCACCTATCCGTCGCTCTGTCCCATGCCGTAATCTATGTCTGGGTGATAAACAGTTTTCAACCTAGACGGTGCCAAGATGCAATTGTCCAGGCTGAGAACCACTGGTTACTGCCAGTCAATAAGGCTGTGTTCCCAGCCGGGCAATGAACTGTGGTGACCTCAATGAGATCACCACTAGCACAGTGAGAAAAAGTCTCACAGTGCAGAGGCGAGTTCACGGCAGTTCACCAAAAGAATTTCACTGCTGTGAATTTGAACTGCGGTGAACTCGCCTTTGCACCATGAGACTTTCTCACTGTGCTAGCAGTGACCTCACCAAGGTAAAAGCAGTTCATTGGCCTGGATGGGAATGCAGTGGCAGTGACTTGTGATAACCTTGATGATGTCACTGCTACAGGGGAACTCACGCTGTTTTTATAAAAAAAAATTGTTTATTTACAGTGCAGGTGCTGGCTGATGAATACTCCCATCAGCAGCTCTGGAAGTATACTTTATATCTCCCTTCACAGTAGCGGGCTCATGTTGTTATTTGTCAGCATGGAAACCGTGGCTGTCGAACCGGTGGTGATAATTTTATCCCCGATCAGGAGCAATGTGTTAGGGCTAGCGGAATGTACCAAATAATAAGAGAAAAGGAATAAGGTGCGTTCGCAGCCCGGGGTCCACCGTACAGAGATGTAACTTGCTGCTAAGCAATGACGGACTATATGGCGGTACAATGAGGATACACACGGGTTAGCTTCACTCTGTGTGAAAGAAGCGAACCCTGTTGCGTCACAGGGCTGCAGTACCGCACGTAACAAAACTAATAATTAAATAGCACGTGAGTGCATGCGATGCCGCACTGGCTGACGCCACTAACCACCAAGACTTGGGTTTGGAAAGCGCGGTGATAGCGCACGGCGCCGCACTGGCGGTCACAGCAATAAACGCTGTTTGTGTACCAGTGTAGGTTAAGTCGGGTGCTAGATTACAATCATCCTCCTTACGCGAGCATTCAAACACAAGGGAGGGGATGTTTAAAGAGCGACTTTCACTCACAACACACACACATAAACAAGTGTATACTAGCACATGGCCGTGCGGCCATGCAAACCTTTTATAGCTGCAGCATGTACAGGACCTTCCGAGAAGGACCAATGGGAGGCTGCCACAGAAGTTGAGCACCTTCAGGACCTTTCTGGAGGACCAATGGGATCTGCTGCAGTATCTGAGCATGTGACCCTCGATCTCCAACAGGAGATCTTGACCTGGGCATGCTTAGAAGGGGAAAGCAGGACTCAGTCCCAAAAGCGTCTGCTCGCTGCTGCCCAGCACTGGCTTCAAAGGCAGAAGCTGGAGAAGCAGCAGTATGACTTTGCACAGAGTGAGACTGAGCAAGACGCTGGGACGTCTCCACCGAGCAGGCTCCACTGTGGCTGATGCAGAATGAGAGACCACAGCAGACATGGTTCGAGATTCCCCCTGTGCAGCGGTGGGAACTAAACTCCTAACACAATGTTTGCTGCACTTTCATGTACATGACAGTGTGACAAACACCTGGTTTTCGGTTGTCCAAATCCGAACAGTATCATGTGCTTCCTGGTGAACTCCATGTTTGGTGTCCATGCACAAACAGTAGGTGTTCTGTAAGGACACCAAACTTTACCATTTGGGTTCGCCCATCTCTTGTTCTTAACCTTGTATGGATTCCTTGTAGTGTAGTTTTTAAATGTTTTATCTATTTTTCAATAAAGTTGTTTATTTTTGCATAAATATATGGTCTTAGTCATGCTTCTCATGTTAGCTTCTTCGTGAAATGCTCCGTGTGACCTGTCCTCATACATGGGACTCTGTGGTATTAATTAATGTATTAATTAGTGATGATGAAATAGTGAAATATTCTGATTTAGGAAAATCAACACTAATTATTTTTAATATCCATGTATTCATATCAAAAAATTAATCCAATGCAAGTCAATGGGAAAACCAAATATTTTTCAGGTGGACCCAACAAACTTGTCTCAGGGCATGGGAAAAACTACTGTAAATGGGAACAGCATGGAGAAGATGCCTGCATGCCTATTTTACTCACATATGGTATCTGGGAATAATGTCAGACTATTGCGCCGTTTTTATAGATTTTTAAAAAGACCTACATTTTTTTTAAAGGGGCAAATGCTAAGAAACATTATTTCCTTCCAAATTACATGTATATAACACAAAACAAAAATAAAAAATATATATATTTCCCTTTCAGCATATGTTCATACGGAGCATTTTGGATTTATTTTTTACTTTTACCCTTGTGAGGGCTCTCACTCCAACATTTGGGAGGACCCTCCCTCATGAGAAATAGTAAGATAGTGAAATACATATTCCCCATGCCTTTACAATGCCATTTCAAATATGCCCATTTGAATTTTGGGCATCGCCCGCTACCACCACCATGTCCACTGCCATGTCATTATGTGGTCCTCACTGACAATTAGCAGAGTGCCAGCAGGTGCCGTGAAACCTGAGTTTGGTAAGGGCCCTCAGGTGGCCCTGTATCATACATTTGGGAGAACTTTCACCTCTACGTTCGGCAGATCCCTCCCTCCTTCCAAATAGATAGATAGTGGAATACATATTACCCATCACTTTAAAATGTCAACTAAATCATGCCCATTTGAATTTTGGGCTTTGCCCGCTACCATCACCATGTCCACTGCCATGTCGTTATGTGGCCCTCGCTGACAATTGGAATGCCACCATGTGCCATAAAACCTGCATTGTGTAAGGACAAAAGTTTATTTTTGCCACAGGATCCCAATGGAACCACTATCATTGCGGTTGAAGCTGCTGTAAAGTGAATATAATACAGGAGTTGGGTGAGATGTATGTTCACTATCAGTAAATTGGATTCTACCAGACACCAAAAGCATAAGAATTAGGGTATGTGTCCACGTTCAGAAAATGCTGCGTGTTTGACGCTGCATAGAGCCGCAGCGTCATACACGCAGCGTTCAGATGTTACAGCATAGTGGAGTGGATTTCATGAAATCACATCTCCACTATGCGGTATAAAACGCAGGTGGCAGACCTGCGTAAACGGACATACGGCGCCTCTTTTCAGAACACAGCATGTCTGTTTACAGTGCGGTGACGCTCCGTTGCCGCGCCGTAAATTTCCCATAGATAATCATTAGATGCGGTAATTTCACATCTAATGATTAGTGAAATGCGTAGAAACTGTGTTAATGCAGCTTACTACCCATGTCACATGCCGGCTTACCTGTCCTGCTGCCGGAAGCCCCGCGTCCACTGCAGTTCTCATGGTAAGATAAGTTCTCGCAGCTTACTGCACATGACCGGGGGTTATCTCCGGTCACACTAGGCTGGTTCTGACGGTCAGCTGACCGTGAGTGCTAGGAGTTATCTCCAGCAATCATCTACAAGCTCTGCTATGTCTGGATGGCAGGCATCCAGATGTAGCAGAGCTGGACTTGTCGTGGGACACTCGTTATGGGATATCTGTGGACATGGAATATGAATCTGGTTTGTTTTTTTTTGCTTTTTTGCAGGGTCTTCAAGCGGATTGAGCATACAATAAAGATATGGTCAAAAAGTGTATGTAATCATTTCATTAAAATACTTTTTTCTAGGGTTTGTGTTTTATTTACACTTTACTAGGGTTAATAATGGATACAGGTCTTATTGACGCCTCTCCATTAATAACCCGGCTTAATGTCACCTTACAATAGCAAGGTGACATTAACCCCTTATTACCCCATATCCCACCACTACTCAGGAGTGGGAAGAGAGAGGCTTAGCGCTGGAATTGGCGCATCCTATAGATGCGCCATTTCTGGGGCAGCTGGGGGCTGGTATTTGTAGCCAGGGGGCCAATATCCATCGTCCCACTCTAGGCTATGAATATCAGCCCGCAGCTGTCTGAATAGCCTTTCTGGCTATAAATTAGAGGGGAACCCCACATCATTTTTTTGGGGGGTCCCTCTATTTTTATAGCCAGTAAAGGCTATGCAGACAGCTGCGGGCTAATATTCGTAGCCTGGGAAGCTCCATGGGTATTAACCCCTTCCCAGGCTACAAATATCTGTCCCCCAGTCGCTGTCTTTCCCTCTCTGGCGCAGAAAATTGCACGGGAGCCCACGCCATTTTTATTTCAATTTTTCTAAATTAAACATATTGCATTTAAGGCCGGGGTAAACAGAAATACATGCAGCTGCACACTCCGGTCCCAAGAGCCCGCCGCAGTGCCGGGAATTGAAGAGCGAGACTTGTGTGAGTTTCTCGCGAGTGTGACCCCGGCCTAATGCAGATTTCATGGGTGTATGTGTCTTTGTTGAAGGCCGGGATCACACATGCGAGAAACTCTGATGAGTCTCGCATCTTAATACCCTACACTGCCGCCGGCACTCGGGATCGGAGCATGCAACAGCACACTCCACTCCCAAGTGCCGGTGGCAGTGCCGGGTATTAAGATGCGAGACTCGTCCGAGTTTCTCGCATGTGTGATCCATCTATCGTATCTATCTATCGTATCCATCTATCTATCTTATCCATCTATCGTATCCATCTATCTATCGAATCCATCTATCATATCTATCTATCGTATCTATCTATTAATCTATTATCTATTTATCTATTATCTATCTATCAATATATCTATCTATCGATATATCTATATATATATATATTTATAGATAGATATATCAGTAGATAATAGATAGATATATTGATAGATAGATACCATAGATAAATACGATAGATGGATATGATAGATAGATATGATAGATAGATACGATAGATGGATATGATAGATGATAGATAGATAGATAGATAGATAGATAGATAGGTAGATAGATAGGTAGATAGATAGATAGATAGATAGATAGATAGATAGATAGATAGATAGATACCGTATATACTCGAGTATAAGCCGACCAGAGTATAAGCCGACCCCCCTAATTTTGCCACAAAAAACTGGGAAAACCTATTGACTCGAGTATAAGCCTAGGGTGGAAATGCAGCATTTACCGGTGAATTTCAAAAATAAAAATAGATCATTATTTCCCCATAGCTGTGCCATATAGTGCTCTGCACCGTTCATTATTTCCCCATAGCTGTGCCATATAGTGCTCTGCACCGTTCATTATTGCCCCACAGCTGTGCCATATAGTGCTCTGCACCGTTCATATTTCCCCATAGCTCTGCCATATAGTGCTCTGCACCGTTCATATTTCCCCATATCTGTGCCATATAGTGCTCTGCACCGTTCATATTGCCCCATATCTGTGCCCTGTATGCTCTGCACCGTTCATATTGCCCCCATATCTGTGCCCCATATAGTGCTCTGCACCGTTCATACTGCCCCCATATCTGTGCCCCATATAGTGCTCTGTACCGTTCATATTGCCCCCATATCTGTGCCCCATATAGTGCTCTGCACCGTTCATACTGCCCCCATATCTGTGCCCCATATAGTGCTCTGCACCGTTCATATTGCCCCCATATCTGTGCCCCATATAGTGCTCTGCACTGTTCATACAGCCCCCATATCTGTGCCCCATATAGTGCTCTGCACCGTTCATACTGCCCCCATATCTGTGCCCCATATAGTGCTCTGCACCATGCATACTGCCCCCATATCTGTGCCCCATATAGTGCTCTGCACCATGCATACTGCCACCATATCTGTGCCCCATATAGTGCTCTGCACCGTTCATATTGCCCCCATATCTGTGCCCCATATAGTGCTCTGCACCGTTCATACTGCCCCATATCTGTGCCCCATATAGTGCTCTGCACCGTTCATACTGCCCCCATATCTGAGCCCCATATAGTGCTCTGCACCGTTCATACTGCCCCCATATCTGTGCCCCATATATGCTCTGCACCGTTCATATTGCCCCCATATCTGTGCCCCATATATGCTCTGCACCGTTCATACTGCCCCCATATCTGTGCCCCATATAGTGCCCTGCACCGTTCATATTGCCCCCATATCTGTGCCCCAGATAGTGCTCTGCACCGTTCATACTGCCCCCATATCTGTGCCCCATATAATGCTCTGCACCGTTCATACTGCCCCCATATCTGTGCCCCATATAGTGCTCTGCACCGTTCATACTGCCCCCATATCTGTGCCCCATATAGTGCTCTGCACCGTTCATACTGCCCCCATATCTGTGCCCCATATAATGCTCTGCACCGTTCATACTGCCCCCATATCTGTGCCCCACATAGTGCTCTGCACCGTTCATACTGCCTCCATATCTGTGCCCCATATAGTGCTCTGCACCGTTCATACTGCCCCATAGATGCTCCACATAAATCTGTGCCGCTGCTGCAATAAAAAAAAAAAAGCCATACTCACCTCTCTTGATTGCAGCTCCCGGCGTCTCGTTCCGGCGTCCGGTCCCGGCGTCTCTCTACGCTGACTGATCAGGCAGAGGGCGCCGCGCACACTATATGCGTCATCGCACCCTCTGACCTGAACAGTCAGAGCGCAGAGACGCCGGGAAGACGGAGAGGCGCCGGGAAGATGGAGCGACACCCGGCGGCTGGAATGGGGACAGGTAAATATGACATACTTACCTGGTCCCGACGTCCGGCTCCCTCTGCCTGTCCCACGGTCTTCGGTGCCGCAGCTTCTTTCTCTATCAGCGGTCACCGTTACTGCTGATTAGAGAAATGAATAGGCGGCTCCACCCCTATGGGAGGTGGAGCCGCCTATTCATTTCTCTAATGAGCGGTCCCACGTGACCGCTGAAGAGGGGAAGAAGCTGCAGCACAGAAGACCGTGGGACGGCAGGGACAGCGCCAGGATCGCTGGGACTAGGTAAGTATGCTTCAGCGCCCTCACCCCCTCACCCGCCGACCCTGCCACCCACCTTGACTTGAGTATAAGCCGAGAGGGGCACTTTCAGCCCAAAAATTTGGGCTGAAAATCTCGGCTTATACTCGAGTATATACGGTAGATAGATATCTTATCTATCTATCTAGCTGTGTGTGTAAACATTATTCTTCAATGGAGTATGTAAATGAAGTGGTTGGACAAGAAATGACATCAAAATTCTTTTTCTCTGTATATCTTTATTTAGCTTACAAAGCACACACAAATCTGCATGAAAAAAAAAAACGCATGAAAAACGCATGTAAAAATGCATCAAAAACGCAGGTGACCTGCCAGTGACCTCAGGTGCAGATTTGGTGCAGATTTTACCTGTGTCAAATCCTGAGCAAATCCTGAAGCAATCCTGAACGTGGACACATACCCTTAAAATTGGAATACAGTGTATGCAAGTGAGGGACTGTATTGTGGTCAGTCTGTCAGGCCTGAAACCCATGTCAGGAACATATAGGGTATGTTTCCACGTTCAGGATTGCTTCAGGATTTGATCAGGATTTGACACATGTAAAATCTGCACCAAATCTGCACCTGAGGTCACTGGCAGCTCAACTGCATTTTTCATGCGTTTTTGGACACTTTTTTGACTCGTATTTCATGCCTTTTTTGATGCGTTTTTTTTTATGCTGATTTGTGGGTGTTTTTGTAAGCTCAATAAAGATATACAAAAAACAAGAATTGTGATGTCATTTCTTGTCCAACCTCTTCATTTCCATACTCCATTGAAGAATATACACACAGATAGATAGATAGATAGATAGATAGATAGATAGAGAGATAGATACGTTAGATGGATATAATAGATAGATACGATACATATCTATCGTATCTGTCTATCTATCGTATCTATCTATCATATCTATCTATGGATCTATCAATCGTATTTATCTATGGTATCTATCTATCGATATATCTATCTATTATCTACCGATATATCTATCTATAAATATATCTATATATAGATATATCGATAGATATATTGATAGATAGATAATAGATAGATAATAGATAAATAGATAATAGATAGATACGATAGATAGATGGATACGATAGATAGATACGATAAATATCTATCATATCTATCTTTTGTATTCATCTATTGTATCTATCATATCTATCTATCTATTGTATCCATCTATCGTATCTATCTATCTATTGTATCCATCTATCGTATCTATCTATCGATATATCTATCTATAAATATATCTATCTGTATATAGATATATCGATAGATATATCGATACATAGATAATAGATAGATAATAGATAGATAAATAGATAGATAGATAGATAGATAGATAGATAGATAGATAGGAAGATAATAGATAAACAGATGATTTATAGATACGATAGATAGATGTATACGATAGATTGATACGATAAATGGATCACAAAACCGAGAAACTTGGACGAGTCTCGCATCTTAATACCTGGCACTGCCACCGGCACTCGGGCGCGAAGCGTGCAGCTACATATATTTCTGTGCAGCTGCACACTACACTCCCAAGTGCCGGCGGCAGTGCCGGGTATTAAGATGCGAGACTCGCCGGGTTTCTCGCATGTATGATCCCAGCCTTAAATAAAGACACACACACAAAATCTGCATTAGGCCGGGGTCACACTCGCGAGAAACTCACACAAGTCTCTCGCTTAAATACCCGTCACTGCCGCGGGCACTCGGAACCTGAGTGTGCGGCTGCATGTATTTCTATGCAGCTGAACGCTCCGGTCCTGAGTGCCCACGGCAGTGTCGAGTATTTACCCTGGCCTTAAATGCAATATATTTAATTTAAAAATAAATTGAAAAAAAAAATGGCGTGAGCTCCTGTGTAATTTTCTGCGCCAGAGAGGGAAAGCCAGCAACTGGGGGACAGATATTTGTAGCCTGGGAAGGGGTTAATACCCATGGAGCTTCCCAGGCTATGCATATCAGCCCACAGCTGTCTGCGTAGCCTTTTCAGGCTATAAAAATAGGGAGACCCCCCAAAAAATGATGTGGGGTCCCCCTCTAATTTATAGCTAGAAAGGCTACGCAGACAGCTGCAGGCTAATATTCATAGCCTAGAGAGGGACCATGGATATTGGCCCCCCGGCTACAAATACCAGCCCCCAGCAAAAAGGCACAGACAAGGGAAGAAAATAGCAAATGAATAAATGGCCTCTGAGAGAGTGCAGCAGGACGAAAGTAAGGTGTATTATGAATGTTTTGATGCTCAAAAGTCCGACTATGACCGACACATTACTGCTACCGTTATACCTTTGTATAACCAGAGACCAAGACAAGACAGATGGACTTGTAAACATTGTGGTCAGACAAACCTAGACTGGAGAAATACTTGTATGATCTGTGCTGCAACCTGACCTAAGTGAATTGCACTGAATCCTGTCCAGACAAGATCACATGTAGTGACATAATAAGCTGACACAGGATAGTGGTTAGTGGGTAGTGGGGACATTAACTTTTGGGAGTAAGCTGACAGTAATCCTTTTGGGAAGGAGCTGTAGACCAGCATGTCAAGTCACCCCCAACCGGTCATCTAGTCACCCCCACCACCAGAGAACCAACCACATCAGGTAGTGTAAGACAGATACAAGAGTATTATCCCTGGAAGCCCTCTAACTCAGGGGTGTCAAACTGCATTCCTCGAGGGCCGAAAACCATGTGGGTTTTCAAGATTTCCTTAGCATTGCACAAGGTGCTGTAATCATGATGTGTGCAGGTGAATAAATTATCACCTGTGCAGTACAAGGAAATCCTGAAAACATGACCTGTTTGCAGCCCTTGAGGAATGCAGTTTGACACCCCTGCTCTAACTAGCTAGCTTCGCTAAAGCAATTGACTGACCCTGAGAACCAACCTTTCCCATTTTATAGATGAAGAAAGACAATATGGTGGACGTATAAGTGCACCTGAGCAGACCTAGAGAGTTAGTGAGCACAAAAGCAGGTGACGTACCAGGATGCAAATTAAGACTTTTACAGATGTAACAAAAGGAGAGAGAGTAGAGATATACTTTGGACAGTTACAGCTGAAATGGGCAGACATGGGGTACAGTCCAGTAAACCCACTTGATGTTAAAATATTGGTAAATACATTCATTGACGGTATGACAAAAGGCTTACGACAAAAGGCAGACGCAGTACAGACATCCAGACCTAAATGGAGAAATGTAGATCCAAAGACCTCCTGAAGATTGCTAAAGGAGTTGAACAAACTAGGACAATAAGATGTGTCATGTATGCTGGAATACAAGGAAAACAGTAGAGATGTAGTAAGGGACCTAAGGACTTAGAAACAATGAAGTGCTGGAATTGTGGAGAAAATGGACACTCAGACCAATCTTCCACCTCCTTCATCTTCAGACTAGGAAACGGACAGCCCAGTGACAAATGTATGCTCTGTTCTTGTCGCCTCCGGACCTGGTCCTGCCTTGATGACCACCATGCCAATGCTGGGAGGGAAAGAGACAAAATTCTTGACTGACACTGGGGCAGCCGGAACTGTGGTACACAAAGACTTGATACTGCCAGACATAATTACTGACGAGACTGTGGAATGTGTGATGGTAGAGGGACAAGCGACTGAAGCCCCTATGACTAAACAAAAAAAGACTAGAGTCACGAGACAGCCAAGAGGTGCTTACAAACTTACGGTTAGTGACAATACCCCTATGAATTCGCTGGGAGCAGAGTTGAGTGCTGTCTAGGCCACCATACAGTATTCTCCTGAGGGTAATACAGTCACAAGTCCCCATTCATATAAACACTTGGGGCAGAGGGACGCCATGGTCTTCCAAGTGCACATTATACCACAGGTAAATTATGCCCTATTATAGTTACACTTAATTCCATTCATTTGCCAGATTAGTAGTTTCTTTACACAAAGATGGTATAGTTACCGTGTATTTCTAGGTTGTCTTCATATGATATAAAGGTTTTTTTAAGCCATTCATTATATTGGCTCAAACCATAGTTACTGTTTATTTGTCTTTTCCACTTCTTATACCTTATGGCAAGCAACTGACATCGATATTTGGTATTTTTCAAATCCCTTCTTTTTGTATTTGGAACTGTTAGTTATGAATTTATATAGGGCTGCTACTTTCTTATAATAAGCTTGTGCTTTGCTGTGGCCTATGACATTGTGCTCCCCCATTTTATGACTCAGCATCTGTCGTAATTATATATATTTTCATACAGTTAGGTCCATATATATTTGGACAGAGACAACATTTTTCTAATTTTCGTTATAGACATTACCACTAGAGTTGAGCGACCTTGACCTTTTTAGAGTCGAGCCGGGTTTTGCGAAACCCGACTATGTCCAAAGTCGGGTCGAGTGAAATCGGCCGATTATGACGTAAAGTCGGGATCGACCGAAACACGAAACCCAATGCAAGTCAATGGGGCAGCATAGTCGGCAGTGAGTGGGGGCCAGGAAAACACCTAGAGTGGCCATTTTAATGTCAAAACCATCCATTCTTCTTAATGAAGCTTGTCAAGCGTAATTTACCTTATAATAATTGGAAGGCATTTGAAATTGGGGGTCATTTGGCTAAAGTTGTGGGGGGTAGGGCTGGTTCAAGTAATTAGTGGGCCCAGGAAATCTGGACCACGTCACGGCAGTGGAGCAGGGAGAGGTAAGTATTTCAACTTTGCAAGTGCTGTGAACCTGAGCAAGCAGGGGGGGCCCACTCGTTGGCATTGGCACTGGCACAGGGCCCCTCAAAGTACAGCGGTGTGTTTGCACGGCGGGGGCGCCTCCCACCGGCAGCAACACTTTTGCGTACTATGAGAGGCCCTGTGCCAGTGACGTCGCCAACTAGTATTCCTCCCCCCACCTGATGAAGGAACCTGCACTTTCATCTGCACCTTCCTCTTTGTCCCCGTGTAAGGTGGTATGGTATGCGGGAAGAGCAACCTGACTTTCAGCAGGGTCACAATGTTGTTGTGTAGCGTGCACGGGGAATGTTGCGTTATGGGTCAATGTACCAGCAGACTCATCTATCACTGGCTGGGCAATGGGCACGATGAAGTGGAAACACAGATATAGGCCCAAAGAAGAAAGTGGGCTAAATGCAGTTCAAAATTGGTAACACAGGAATAACCAGGGGGCATTGCAGTGGAGGACAACTGGAATGAGAGGCTGACACAGAGAGTAGGGCCAAATCAGTAAGTAGTCGAAATGCAGTTCAAAATTGGCAACCGTAGTAAACAGGCGGCACAGCTTTGTTCAGTGGAGGAGAACAGCAAGGAGTGGCAGACACCGATAGTAGGCCCCAAACCAACTAGTACGCCAAATGCAGTTGTTCCATTTAACCACAATTTAATGAGAGCCTGAAGATAGAAGCTCAGGAAAGGCAACCTGGGGAACACCTTGGAGTGTAACACACCATCTCTCTCCACCCCATACCCATTTTGTATGGCCTAATGCAGTGTACTTTTCTACAACTACTAAACGAGAGTCGGAAGACCGAAGCAATGGCAAGGAAACCTGGGGAACACCTTAGAGTGTAACACACCCTCTCTCTACACCCCATACCCAATTTGAAGGCCTAATGCAGTGTAGTTTCCAAGAACTACTAAACGAGAGCCGGAAGATCGAAGCTCAGGAAAGGCAACCTGGGGAACACCTTGGAGTGTAACACACCCTCTCGCTACACCCCATACCCAATTTGAAGGCCTAATGCAGCGTAGTTTCCAACAACTACTAAACGAGAGCCGGAAGATCGAAGCTCAGGAAAGGCAACCTGGGGAACACCTTGGAGTGTAACAAACCCTCTCTCTACACCCCATACCCAATTTGTAGGCCTAATGCAGCGTAGTTTCCGACAACTACTAAACGAGAGCATGAAGATCGAAGCTCAGGAAAGGCAACCTGGGGAACACCTTGGAGTGTAACACACCCTCTCTCTACACCCCATACCCAATTTGTAGGCCTAATGCAGCGTAGTTTCCGACAACTACTAAACGAGAGCCGGAATATCGAAGCTCAGGAAAGGCAACCTGGGGAACACCTTGGAGTGTAACACACCCTCTCTCTACGCCCCATACCCAATTTGTAGGCCTAATGCAGCGTAGTTTCCGACAACTACTAAACGAGAGCCGGAATATCGAAGCTCAGGAAAGGCAACCTGGGGAACACCTTGGAGTGTAACACACCCTCTCTCTACACCCCATACCCAATTTGAAGGCCTAATGCAGTGTAGTTTCCAAGAACTACTAAACGAGAGCCGGAAGATCGAAGCTCAGGAAAGGCAACCTGGGGAACACCTTGGAGTGTAACACACCCTCTCGCTACACCCCATACCCAATTTGAAGGCCTAATGCAGCGTAGTTTCCAACAACTACTAAACGAGAGCCGGAAGATCGAAGCTCAGGAAAGGCAACCTGGGGAACACCTTGGAGTGGAACACACCATCTCTCTACACCCCATACCCAATTTGAAGGCCTAATGCAGAGTAGTTTCCAAGAACTACTAAACGAGAGCCGGAAGATCGAAGCTCAGGAAAGGCAACCTGGGGAACACCTTGGAGTGTAACACAACGTCTCTCTACACGACGGAAGGGCTGATTCTTAGGAAGGAAGGCTGTTGGAAATAAGCATTGCGCGTCCGAGGGTGATTATATTCTTATTAGGTATATACTCACCCTCGGACGCGCCCTGCTTCTTTATTTGGAATGAATGTTTATTTGCAATGTGGTGTTGACTTTCTCTATTATTTTGGTAATTAATGATTTTATTATTTTCATTATTTTGCATCTTCTCGGCAATAATATAAAGAAGACGCGACAGGACAACACTCGGTGGATGCCATATGTGTGTTTTCAATTTAAAAAAACTTTCAGTTAACTACTTGCAGGAGAAAGTAATTGTAGCTGGTGGCCATTTTTAGTACTGTACCAGATTAGAGTTGTGTGTTTGTTTTTAATGTTAAAATGTCTGCATTTGATATCTCACCAGTATTTTCTTTTTTATAAGCAAAATACTTATTTTTATATTTTCTGATGTTGGTTCCAGGGGTACACGGCCAGCAGTGCCCTGGTCAGTGTAGTAGTAGTTGAAAGAATGGACCGCAGACAGGCATCGAAGGCCTAAAATAATAACACATGGCTGTAGGCAATTTTAAATTGGTTCCAGGGGTACACGGACAGCAGTGGTGTGGTCAGTGGAGGCCTAGTGGAAGGAGTGACCGCAGACAGGCATCGAAGGCCTAAAATAATAACACATGGCTGTAGGCAATTTTAAATTGGTTCCAGGGGTACACGGGCAGCAGTGACCTGGTCAGTGTAGTAGTAGTTGAAAGAATGGACCGCAGACAGGCTTAGAAGGCCTAACATAACAAACTTGGGCTGGCTGTAGGCACTTTTAAATTGGTTCCAGGGGTACACGGGCAGCAGTGGTCTGGTCAGTGGAAGTCTAGTGGAAGGAGTGACCGCAGACAGGCTTCCAAGGCCTAACATAACAAACTTGGGCTGGCTGTAGGCACTTTTAAATTGGTTCCAGGGGTACACGGGCAGCAGTGGTCTGGTCAGTGGAAGTCTAGTGGAAGGAGTGACCGCAGACAGGCTTCGAAGGCCTAACATAACAAAATTGGGCTGGCTGTAGGCACTTTAAATTGGTTCCAGGGGTACATGGGCAGCAGTGTATGGTCAGTGGAAGTCTAGTGGAAGGAGTGACGGCAGACAGTCTTCGAAGGCCTAACATAACAAAATTGGGCTGACTGTAGGCACTTTTAAATTGGTTCCAGGGTAACACGGCCAGCAGTGGCCTGGTCAGTGTAGTAGTTGTAGAAAGAAGGGACCGCAGACAGGCTTCGAAGGCCTAACATAACAAAAATGTCAAAACAATGGTATTGTCAGTGCCAGGCATTGAAGGATGTCAGCGGCTAGACTACACATTGGTGAAGCTGTGAGAGATAATTTTGCTAGTGGTAGAGCACTGTTTGAGCTGGGGGGGGGAACTGTCTTGTGGCCGGCGGTACAGGCACAGGGCCCCTCATATTACAACGGTGTGTCTGACGTTGGGTGCGCACCACCACCGCCAGAGACACTTTATTGTACTATGAGGGACCCAGTGGCAGTGCCGTCGACCAAAAGCGGCCACACCCACCTCTTCAGACAAACAGCACTCTCAAGGGTCCAAGCGCAAAGTGGCGATAGCACGGCCCCGTGTGGGGAGTTTGGCCATTTCGTGAGGTGGAAACATGTCGTATGCTGGACAATCAGGTGAAGAAAATTACGAGATTGGAAAAGTCATTCAGAATAGTCCACAGGCAAGACCTTTTCATAGGAAAGCTAGGTGTCAGCCGGGCAGGGTGGGGCAAAAGATTTTGAAATCCAGTTGTGGTTCATTTTAATGAAGGTTAGATCATCTACATTTTGGGTAGCCAGACGAGTCCTTTTTTCTGTTAGTATTGAACCTGCAGCACTGAATACTCTTTCTGATAGGACACTAGCTGCCGGGCAAGCAAGCTCCTGCAATGCATATTCTGCCAATTCTGGCCAGGTGTCTAATTTGGATGCCCAGTAATCAAATGGGAATGACGGTTGAGGGAGAACGTCGATAAGGGATGAAAAATAGTTTGTAACCATACTGGACAAATGTTGTCTCCTGTCACTTTGAATTGATGCTGCAGTACCTGTCCTGTCTGCGGTCATAGAAAAATCACTCCACAACCTGGTCAGAAAACCCCTCTGTCCAACGCCACTTCTGATTTCTGCCCCTCTAACACCTCTGGTCTGCTGGCCCCTGGAGCTCGTGTGAGAACGATCACGGGCGCTGTGTGCAGGGAATGCCAGAAGCAAACGGTCAACAAGAGTTGATTGTTTTGTTGCTAATATTAGTTCCAAGTTCTCATGTGGCATAATATTTTGCAATTTGCCTTTATAGCGAGGATCAAGGAGGCAGGCCAACCAGTAATCGTCATCGTTCATCATTTTTGTAATGCGTGTGTCCCTTTTGAGGATACGCAAGGCATAATCCGCCATGTGGGCCAAAGTTCCCGTTGTCAAATCTGCGGTTGTGCTTGGTTGAGGGGCAGTTGCAGGCAAATCTACGTCACTTGTGTCCCTCAAAAAACCAGAACCCGGCCTTGCCACGCCACCAATTTCCCGTGCCCCCGGGAAAGCTTCCTCATTAAAAATATACTCATCCCCATCATCCTCCTCATCCTCCACCTCCTCTTCGCCCGGTACCTCGTCATGTACACTGCCCTGACCAGACAATCGCTGACTGTCATCAAGGCTTTCCTCTTCCTCTGGTGCAGACGCCTGATCCTTTATGTGCGTCAAACTTTGCATCAGCAGACGCATTAGGGGGATGCTCATGCTTATTATGGCGTTGTCTGCACTAACCAGCCGTGTGCATTCCTCAAAACACTGAAGGACTTGACACATGTCTTGAATCTTCGACCACTGCACACCTGACAACTCCATGTCTGCCATCCTACTGCCTGCCCGTGTATGTGTATCCTCCCACAAAAACATAACAGCCCGCCTCTGTTCGCACAGTCTCTGAAGCATGTGCAGTGTTGAGTTCCACCTTGTTGCAACGTCTATGATTAGGCGATGCTGGGGAAGGTTCAAAGAACGCTGATAGGTCTGCATACGGCTGGAGTGTACAGGCGAACGGCGGATATGTGCGCAAAGTCCACGCACTTTGAGGAGCAGGTCGGATAACCCCGGATAACTTTTCAGGAAGCACTGCACCACCAGGTTTAAGGTGTGAGCCAGGCAAGGAATGTGTTTCAGTTGGGAAAGGGAGATGGCAGCCATGAAATTCCTTCCGTTATCACTCACTACCTTGCCTGCCTCAAGATCTACAGTGCCCAGCCACGACTGCGTTTCTTGCTGCAAGAACTCGGACAGAACTTCCGCGGTGTGTCTATTGTCGCCCAAACACTTCATAGCCAATACAGCCTGCTGACGTATGCCAGTAGCTGCCCCATAATGGGAGACCTGGTGTGCAACAGTGGCAGGTGCGGATGGAGTGTTTGTGCGACTGCGGTCTGTGGACGAGCTCTTGCTTCTGCAGGAGGACGAGGAGGAGGAGGAGGAGGGGGTGCGAACGGCTACAGACAACTGTTTACTAGACCGTGGGCTAGGCAGAACTGTCCCAAACTTGCTGTCCCCTGTGGACCCTGAATCCACCACATTTACCCAGTGTGCCGTGATGGACACGTAACGTCCCTGGCCATGCCTACTGGTCCATGCATCTGTTGTCAGGTGCACCTTTGTGCTCACAGATTGCCTGAGTGCATGGACGATGCGCTCTTTAACATGCTGGTGGAGGGCTGGGATGGCTTTTCTGGAAAAAAAGTGTCGACTGGGTAGCTCGTAGCGTGGTACAGCGTAGTCCATCAGGTCTTTGAAAGCTTCGCTTTCAACTAACCGGTAGGGCATCATCTCTAACGAGATTAGTCTAGCTATGTGGGCGTTCAAACCCTGTGTACGCGGATGCGAGGCTAAGTATTTCCTTTTTCTAACCATAGTCTCATGTAGGGTGAGCTGGACTGGAGAGCTGGAGATCGTGGAACTAGCGGGGGTGCCGGTGGACATGGCAGACTGAGAGACGGTGGGAGATGGTATTGTTGCCGCCGGTGCCCTAGATGCAGTGTTTCCTACTACGAAACTGGTGATTCCCTGACCCTGACTGCTTTGGCCTGGCAAAGATACCTGCACAGATACAGCAGGTGGTGCGCTAAATGGTGGTCCTACACTGCCGGAAGGGATGTTGCGTTGATGACTAGCTTCATTGGCCGAGGGTGCAACAACCTTAAGGGACGTTTGGTAGTTAGTCCAAGCTTTCAAATGCATGGTGGTTAAATGTCTATGCATGCAACTTGTATTGAGACTTTTCAGATTCTGACCTCTGCTTAAGGAAGTAGAACATTTTTGACAGATGACTTTGCGCTGATCAATTGGATGTTGTTTAAAAAAATGCCAGACTGCACTCTTTCTAGCATCGGATACCTTTTCAGGCATTGCAGACTGAGCTTTAACCGGATGGCCACGCTGTCCTCCACCAGGTTTTGGCTTTGCCACGCGTTTTGGGCAAGATACGGGCCCGGCAGATGGAACCTGTGGCGATGTTGATGCCTGCTGCGGCCCCTCCTCCTCCTCTGCTTCAGAACTGCTGCCGCCTGCACCCTGTTCCCCCAATGGCTGCCAATCGGGGTCAAGAACTGGGTCATCTAATAACTCTTCTTGTACCTCCTGCGCAACTTCGTCTGTGTCACCGTGTCGTTCGGTGGTATAGCGTTCGTGATGGGGCAACATAGTCTCATCAGGGTCTGATTCTTGATCAGCACCCTGCGAGGGCAATGTTGTGGTCTGAGTCAAAGGACCAGCATAGTAGTCTGGCTGTGGCTGTGCGTCAGTGCACTCCATGTCAGATTCAATTTGTAATGGGCATGGACTGTTAACTGCTTCACTTTCTAAGCCAGGGACGGTATGTGTAAAGAGCTCCATGGAGTAACCCGTTGTGTCGCCTGCTGCATTCTTCTCTGTTGTTGTTTTTGCTGAAGAGGACAAGGAAGTGACTTGTCCCTGACCGTGAACATCCACTAACGACGCGCTGCTTTTACTTTTACCAGTTTCACGAGATGAGGCAAAAGAGCTAGAGGCTGAGTCAGCAAGATAAGCCAAAACTTGCTCTTGCTGCTCCGGCTTTAAAAGCGGTTTTCCTAATCCCAGAAAAGGGAGCGTTCGAGGCCTTGTGTAGCCGGACGACGAACCTGGCTCCACAGCTCCAGACTTAGGTGCAATATTTTTTCCCCCACGACCACCTGATGCTCCACCACTACCACTACCCTCATTACCAGCTGACAATGAACGCCCCCGGCCACGACCTCTTCCACTAGACTTCCTCATTGTTTTAAAAACGTAACCAAACTAACGTTATTTGTTGCAGTCACACAACTTACACGGTGAGCTATAACTTCAGTATGATTTAGCTACCCCTTTACAGGTTGGTGAGACCACAGCGAAAATCAGGCCCAATGTTACACACTCTTTTTTTGGTGGCTGCAAATTAGAGAGATGCCCCACACGCAGGACTGTCACTGAAGCACAAATGTTAATATTAATGTCACACTATTATTTTTTTTTTATTTTTATTTTTTTCAGGAACACTTTAGAAACCCCCCAAAAAAAAAAAAATAGATTTTTGCAGGGAGAATTTAGAAAACAAATGTAACAAACTATATGCTTTCTATGGGCCACTGAGTGAGAGATGACGCACACAGGAATCAGGAGTGGCACACAAGCCCAGAGGCCAATATTTTTCTACCAATGATTGATGGAGTTATTTTCTCTGGTAGATTTTGGAACCCAAATCAAGGAAAAAAAATGTAGGCTTTCTATGGACCACAATTGGAGAGAGAGAGAGAGAGAGAGAGATGGCACACCCAGGAGTCAAGACTGGCACACAAGCAGAAAGGCCAATATTAATCTCCCACTGTTTTTTTTTTGTTTTTTTTTTTGTTTTTTTTTTTCAGGGAGACTTTAGAAAAAAAAATAATAAAAAAAATATGATTTTATCAGGAAGAATTTAGAAACCAAATAAAATAAAATGATTTTTTCAGGGAGAATTTATAAAACAAATAAAAACAAAAATAGGCGTTCTATGGCCCACTGACTGAGAGATGACGCACACAGGAGTCAGGAGTGGCACACAAACCCAGAGGCCAATATTTTTCTACCAATGATTGATGTAGTTATTTTCTCTGGTAGATTTTAGAACCCAAATCAAGGAAAAAAAATATAGGCTTTCTATGGACCACAATTGGAGAGAGAGAGAGAGAGAGAGAGAGAGAGAGAGAGATGGCACACCCAGGAGTCAAGACTGGCACACAAGCAGAAAGGCCAATATTAATCTCCCACTGTTTTTTTGGTTGTTTTTTTTTTTTTTTTTTCAGGGAGACTTTAGAAATAAAAATAATAAAAAAAATATGATTTTATCAGGAAGAATTTAGAAACCAAATAAAATAAAATGATTTTTTCAGGGAGAATTTAGAAAACAAATAAAACCAAAAATATGCGTTCTATGGCCCACTGACTGAGAGAGAGAGAGAGATGGAACGCTTAGTACTGGCACACAAGCCCAAAGGGCAATATTAATCTCCCTTTTTTTTTCCAGGGAGAATTTCTGAAACCCAAAAAAAAAATAAAATAGGCTTTCTATGGCCCACTATTTGTGAGAGAGATGGGACGCTCAGGACTGGCACAGATGGCACGCTCAGGACTGGCACAGAAGCCCAGAGGCCAATATTAATCTCCCTTTTTTTCTGGGAGAATTTATAAAACCAAAAAAATATTTAAATAGGCTTTCTATGGCCCACTATTTGTGAGAGAGATGGCACGCTCAGGACTGGCACAGATGGCACGCTCACAACTGGCACACAAGCCCAGAGGCCAATATTAATCTCCCTTTTTTCAGGGAGAATTTCTAAAACCCAAAAAAAAAATAAAATAGGCTTTCTATGGCCCACTATTTGTGAGAGAGATGGGACGCTCAGGACTGGCACAGATGGCACGCTCAGGACTGGCACAGAAGCCCAGAGGCCAATATTAATCTCCCTTTTTTTCTGGGAGAATTTATAAAACCAAAAAAATATTTAAATAGGCTTTCTATGGCCCACTATTTGTGAGAGAGATGGCACGCTCAGGACTGGCACAGATGGCACGCTCACAACTGGCACACAAGCCCAGAGGCCAATATTAATCTCCCTTTTTTCAGGGAGAATTTCTAAAACCCAAAAAAAAAATAAAATAGGCTTTCTATGGCCCACTATTTGTGAGAGAGATGGGACGCTCAGGACTGGCACAGATGGCACGCTCAGGACTGGCACAGAAGCCCAGAGGCCAATATTAATCTCCCTTTTTTTCTGGGAGAATTTATAAAACCAAAAAAATATTTAAATAGGCTTTCTATGGCCCACTATTTGTGAGAGAGATGGCACGCTCAGGACTGGCACAGATGGCACGCTCACAACTGGCACACAAGCCCAGAGGCCAATATTAATCTCCCTTTTTTCAGGGAAAATTGATAAAACAAAAAAAAAAATTAAATAGGCTTTCTATGGCCCACTATTTGTGAGAGAGATGGCACGCTCAGGGCTGGCTGGCACAGATGGCACGCTCAGGACTGGCACACAAGCCCAGAGGCCAATATTAATCTCCCTTTTTTTCTGGGAGAATTTATAAAACCAAAAAAATATTTAAATAGGCTTTCTATGGCCCACTATTTGTGAGAGAGATGGCACGCTCAGGACTGGCACAGATGGCACGCTCACAACTGGCACACAAGCCCAGAGGCCAATATTAATCTCCCTTTTTTCAGGGAAAATTGATAAAACAAAAAAAAAAATTAAATAGGCTTTCTATGGCCCACTATTTGTGAGAGAGATGGCACGCTCAGGGCTGGCTGGCACAGATGGCACGCTCAGGACTGGCACACAAGCCCAGAGGCCAATATTAATCTCACTTTTTTTCTGGGAGAATTTATAAAACCAAAAAAATATTTAAATAGGCTTTCTATGGCCCACTATTTGTGAGAGAGATGGCACGCTCAGGACTGGCACAGATGGCACGCTCACAACTGGCACACAAGCCCAGAGGCCAATATTAATCTCCCTTTTTTCAGGGAAAATTTATAAAACAAAAAAAAAAATTAAATAGGCTTTCTATGGCCCACTATTTGTGAGAGAGATGGCACGCTCAGGGCTGGCACAGATGGCACGCTCAGGACTGGCACACAAGCCCAGAGGCCAATATTAATCTCCCTTTTTTTCAGGGAGAATTTATAAAACCAAAAAAAAAAATAAATAGGCTTTCTATGGCCCACTATTTGTGAGAGAGATGGCACACTCAGGACTGGCACACAAGCCCAAAGGCCAATATTAATCTCCCACTGTATTTTTATCAGGGAGAATTTATACACCCCACAAAAAAAAATACAGAAAAATGAAAAGGCTTTCTATGGCCCACTATGTGAGAGAGATGGCACACACAGGGATGGCACTCTAGCAGAAATGCCAAATTGCCAATCTTAATCTCCCACCAAAAAAAAAAAAAACAGGGAATGTCCTACAATTACTATCTCCCTGCCTGCAGTAATCTCAGCCAGGTATGGCAGGCAGCTACTATCTCCCTGCCTGCAGTAATCTCAGCCAGGTATGGCAGGCAGCAATAAGGAGTGGACTGATGCACAAATGAAATAAAAAGTGTGGACAAACAAAAAAGATAGCTGTGCAGAAAGGAAGGAACAAGAGGATTTGTGCTTTGAAAAAAGCAGTTGGTTTGCACAGCGGCGTACACACAGCAATGCAGCTATCAGGGAGCCTTCTAGGGCAGCCCAATGAGCTACAGCGCTGAGGGGAAAAAAAAAAAAAAAAAAACTTCCACTGTCCCTGCACACCGAGGGTGGTGTTGGACAGTGCAAATCGCTGCAGCACAAGCGGTTTTGTGGTTAATGGACCCTGCCTAACGCTATCCCTGCTTCTGACAAAGCGGCAGCAACCTCTCCCTAAGCTCAGATCAGCAGCAGTAAGATGGCGGTCGGCGGGAACGCCTCTTTATAGCCCCTGTGACGTCGCAGACAGCAAGCCAATCACTGCAATGCCCTTCTCTAAGATGGTGGGGACCAGGACCTATGTCATCACGCTGCCCACACTCTGCGTTTACCTTCATTGGCTGAGAAATGGCGCTTTTCGCGTCATTGAAACGCGACTTTGGCGCGAAAGTCGCGTACCGCATGGCCGACCCCGCACAGGGGTCGGATCGGGTTTCATGAAACCCCGACTTAGCCAAAAGTCGGCGACTTTTGAAAATGTTCGACCCGTTTCGCTCAACCCTAATTACCACAATGAATTTTAAACAAAACAATTCAGATGCAGTTGAAGTTCAGTCTTTCAGCTTTCATTTGAGGGTATCCACATTAAAATTGGATGAAGGGTTTAGGAGTTTCAGCTCCTTAACATGTGCCACCCTGTTTTTAAAGGGACCAAAAGTAATTGGACAATTGACTCCAAGGCTATTTCATGGACAGGTGTGGGCAATCCCTTCATTATGTCATTCTCAATTAAGCAGATAAAAGGCCTGGAGTTGATTTGAGGTGTGGTGCTTGCATTTGGAAGGTTTTGCTGTGAAGTAAACATGCGGTCAAAGGAGCTCTCCATGCAGGTGAAACAAGCCATCTTAAAGCTGCGAAAACAGAAAAAACCCATCCGAGAAATTGCTACAATATTAGGAGTGGCAAAATCTACAGTTTGGTTCATCCTGAGAAAGAAAGAAAGCACTGGTGAACTCATCAATGCAAAAAGACCTGGGCGCCCACAGAAGACAACAGTGGAGAATGATCGCAGAATAATCTGCATGGTGAAGAGAAACCCCTTCACAACAGCCAACCAAGTGAACAACACTCTCCAGGAGGTAGGCGTATCAATATCCAAATCTACCATAAAGAGAAGACTGCATGAAAGTAAATACAGAGGGTTCACTGCACGGTGCAAGCCACTCATAAGCATCAAGAATAAAAAGGCTAGACTGAACTTTACAAAAAAAAATCTAAAAAAGCCAGCACAGTTCTGGAAGAACATTCTTTGGACAGATGAAACCAAGATCAACCTCTACCAGAATGATGGAAAGAGAAAAGTATGGCGAAGGCGTGGTACAGCTCATGATCCAAAGCATACCACATCATCTGTAAAACACGGCAGAGGCAGTGTGATGGCTTAGGCATGCATGGCTGCCAGTGGCACTGGGCCACTAGTGTTTATTGATGATGTGACACAGGACAGAAGCAGCCAAATGAATTCTGAGGTATTCAGAGACATACTGTGTGCTCAGATCCAGCCAAATGCAGCCAAACTGATTGGTCGTCGTTTCATACTACAGATGGACCATGACCCAAAACATAAAGCCAAAGCAACCCAGGAGTTTATTAAAGCAAAGAAGTGGAATATTCTTGAATGGCCAAGTCAGTCACCTGATCTCAACACAATTTAGCATGCATTTCACTTGTTAAAGACTAAACTTCAGACAGAAAAGACCACAAACAAACAGCAACTGAAAACCACTGCAGTGAAGGCCTGGCAGAGCATCAAAAAGGAGGAAACACAGCGTCTGGTGATGTCCATGAGTCCAAGACTTCAGGCAGTCATTGCCAACAAAGGGTTTTCAACCAAGTACTAAAAATGAACATTTTATTTAAAATTATTGAATCTGTCCAATTACTTTTGGTCCCTTTAAAAACAGGGTGGCACATGTTAAGGAGCTGAATCTCCTAAACCCTTCATCAAATTTTAATGTGGATACCCTCAAATGAAAGCTGAAAGTCTGAACTTCAACTGCATCTGAATTGTTTTGCTTAAAATTCATTGTGGTAATGTCTATAACCAAAATTAGAAAAATGTTGTCTCTGTCCAAATATATATGGACCTAACTGTATATATAATTTTCTTTTGGTAACATTTTGTGAACCAAATTTAGTTTTTTTAAGGGATACTCTATCCAAAATGGTGTAGAAATGGTGTATATGGATAGAGTAGTGAAAGTAACACCTGAAACCAGAATGTCTGAGGACAGGGAAGAGTCAGGTACCAGACACCGTTTGGGCAAGGGGAAAATCTAATGTGGGTCGGCTGCCCATTCCCCCTGTCATGGTTAAATTGAAGGAAGGAACAACTCATCCTTGCTTAAAGCAATACCCCTTGAGCCTAGCTAAATCAATGGCCCTGAGCAGGGTTATTGAAGAGTACGTCAAGGCAGGGGTTCTGGTGCAGAGATATTCCCCCTGCAACAACCCTTTGTATCCCATTAAGAAAAAAGGGCCCAAGGGTTCCCCTAGTGCTTACAGAATGGTTCATGACTTAAGGACTTTTAATGAGGTTAAAGAGAGTATGACCTTAATTGTCCTTAACCCACACACCTTACTGTCACAAATCCCAGCGATGTCAAAATATTTCACAGTTATTGATTTGGCAAATGCATTCTTCTCTGTACCACTGCACTCTGACTGTCAGTATCTGTTTTCTTTCACTCATGAAGGTAAACAATACTGTTGGACGTTCCTCCCACAAGGGGGAATGAACTCCCCAACCATCTATTCAACAGCAATGGCAGGGATTCTTGAGCAGTGGCAAAAACCTCATCCACAGATTGTACTATTACCGTACGTGGATGACCTCCTGCTCTTTTGCCCAGAACATATGTCCTTGCTGTGCCTTTTTAGCAGAAAAGGGTTGCAGAGTCTCACGTGACAAACTACAGTATTACAAACAAAAGATGACATTTTAGGCCACGATATTGCTAAAGGTACAAGACGCCTGATTAAAGAAGAAAGCAGGCAGTGCTGACACAACAGTATAGAGGGAAACAGAGACTGATAGCTTACTACTTAGCACAATTAGACCCCGTGATTAGAGGGTCTTCTACATGTGTCCGTGCTGTAAGAGCTGCTGTATTACTGAAAAGCATGTGAGATCCCACTGACTTTTTCTTTTTGACAATTTGTTCCCCACATGACATTAATGCCATACTCGTACAAGTTCAACCAAAACACATGTCTATGGAAAGACAGATCAGACTTGAATGTGCTCTAATACTAATTCCTGAATACGTCACCCTCAAAAGACATAATGTTCTAAATCCAGCCACTCATCTGCCTGTGGATTCAGAAAAGTGGGAATTGGTGACAGCATTGGCAGGTGGGAAAGAGAACATGACATGACGTTGACATGACGCACGAACATGACTGCATAGGAACTGATGAGTCAGGAGACAGTGGGTTTTACATATGTTCGGGGGGAAAAAAACGCTCCTAATGCATATTTTGAGGTTTTTTATTTTTGTAGATGGCTCCAGATACCACCAGGATGGGCAATTCTACATTGGATATGCAGTAGTATCCTCGCATGAGGTAATCCGAGCTGAACCACTCCCTCCTCACGTGTTGGTGCAGGAGGCAGAGTTGAAGGCACTCACTGAGGCGTGTAGAGCTGCTGCAGGTAAAGTCGCTAATAGTTACACAGATTCGAATTGTGTATGAAGAATATCCCATGATTATTACCCTATCTGGAGAAGCAGAACGTTTCTTACATCAGCCGGTAAGCCCATTAAAAATGCAGAGCTGGTGAAACATTTAGTAGTGGAGGCATTGATGTTACAAGTCCAGGTTGGCATCATCAAGGTAAAAGCACACACAAACGGTGACTCTGTGGAGGTAGAGTGCAACAGAAGGGCGGACGAGACTGCTAAAGTAGCAGCAAGGCGGCCTAGGGAGCAGTGGACGGTGGCGGGGAGTCAGCGTATTCCAGCCACACTGAGCCCAGATGTCCTAAAATCCCTCCAGCTGCCCAAACAGAGAAGGAACACAACACTGTGGAAGAATGGGAGCTGAGCTGAACTCAGAAGGAGTATGGGAGAATAAGGATAAATTGTATATACCAAGGTCCCTGTTCCTAATTATGGCGCAAGCAACACATGGCCCCACTCACACCTCAAAATGTCACATGTGCCCATGGTAGATGTCTTCTGGATTGCTCCTGGTTTCAGTTACGCAAAGCTCATACAGTCATGCCTCATCTGTCCACAACACAACCCAGGTAAAACAGTAAAAGTCCCTAAAAAAGCGACACTCAGGCCTCTCTACCCGTTTCAGAGACTGCAGACTGGCTACATACAGCTACCCAAGGTAGGAATGTGTGAAAAATGTCCTAGTATGTGTAGATCTCTTCTCTGGTTGGCTGGTAAAATCTGCAAATGCTAAAGCGACTGCAGACAAACTGATGAAGGAACTGATCTGCAGGTATGGTGTCATAGAAACCATAGAAAGCGATAAGGGTACACACTTCAGGGGAGAAATAATGAGGGAAGTCATGCAGGCCCTGGGAATACAGCAAACATAACATGCACCATATAGACCACAAAGTAGTGGGAAAGTGGAGAGACCAAACGGGCACAAACTGAAAAATCAAAGGCCACGGCAGACACAGGAAAGAGCGGGGTAGAGTGCTTGTCTCTTGCACTCTTGTCAGTCAGACACACTCCAAATAGAAAGACAGGCTTGTGTCCTTTTGAAGTCCTGTTTAGTAGTTTGCCAAAGGCTGGTCTGTACTTCCCACAGGTGTTACAAATGCAACACTGTGCTATGACAGCCCATGTCTAGGCCTTGCAGAAAAGACTTAATGTGGTGCATAAACATGTGTTCTCATCCATTCCAGATCCAAATACTAGCGCAGACGTACATCAGCTGAATCCAGGTGATTGAGTGGTCATACACAGACACGTGAGAAGGAGCCTAGACCTACGGTTTGACGGCCCGTTTTAAAGTCCAGCTGACCACATTCACCTCAGTGAAACTTAAGGGAAAACCACCTGGATCCATGCCAGTAACTGCAAAAAGATATTTTCACCAGCAGAATGACTGTTCTCCTAATCACCTTGCTGGCAGTGGTAGGATTTTTGCACCTTACAGAGACACTGGATAAACAAACTTATTCAACATCTTGCTTTTCTTATAAAAGACGTGGAAGGACAAAAACTGCTGGACTATTGGATCTGTGCACACAGCCCAGTATCTGCAAGGACTATGCTGTACTTAGCCTTACCCCAGGAGCCAAGGAAAGTATTAACACCACACTGCATGCACAAGTGAGACTTGGACTCAGATTTTCTTGGTTCCTTAAGGCTCTTAATACAATATAGAGACTCCTTTTTAATCCAGCCAATTGGCTTAGCAGGATGGATTATTTTTTGGTATTTTACAGACTTGTATGCAAATTTTGTTGCTTTGCTTATTGTTTTATGTAGCCGTAAAAGCGCTAATATATATATATGTATATATATATATATATATATATATATTACCTAAGCTATGGAATAGTGTATGTTTAAGGAAGGAATCTAAGGCTGTGCCATCCATAGCGTATCATAGAACTCGGATAACCACTGCTGACTGGTGGAGGTGAGTGTCCACATGGAGGGTGGATGGGCGAAGCAGGTAGGAAGTCCCCTTGTGGGTACTAGACCCATGAGACAGTAGCTCCTTTGTGGACATCAGCTGACCCCGTAGCAGAGGTTACACCATTAACAAAAGGGGGAATTGATATAGAAGGGTTAATAGTTTGCCTTTAAGTGCCTTTTGCCTTTAATTGTTAGAATTTCTAGAATCTGTTGTTGTAGTAGTCTGCTAGTCTCCTTTCCACTTCTTATCATGTATGTTCTCAATAGTCAGTCACAACATGCTCCGGGTATGTGAGAGAATAAAGGTCAGTATGACCCTGGGTGATGGTGGGGGCTACATGAATTACATTTAGAGTTACATTTGTTGTAAATGGTATAAAATATTGCTTCTTGCTCTATTACTTCAGATAAAAGTGACTTGCTCACAGAATGTGTGAGGTGTCTTTTTGTCTCCAAGTGCGCTTGTAAAATGACGGGCGTAATTCCAAAATTTGGTCTCACTGGTGATCTGTCAGCTGACATTGGGTCAGAACGAAAACAGCTACGACAGTTTTGGCACCCAACCTGTCAATTTCCACTGTGAGGAACATAGTGTTAAGATCCGGTGACCTTGGAGCCGCATGGAACTTTCTCTGAGTTGGTGGAACCTATACTGACCGCAAATCCTGAACTTAACACCGCAACTAGAAGTAGCCGTGGGGTGTGCCTAACAAATCCTAGACACCTTGACACAGCCGGAGGACTAAATACCCCTATAGATGGAAATAGGAAATCTACCTTGCCTCAGAGCAGAACCCCAAAGGATAGGCAGCCCCCCACAAATATTGACTGTGAGTAGTAGAGGAAAAGACACACACAGGCAGGAAACAGGATTTAGCAAAAGAGGCCACTCTAGCTAAAATAGGAAAGGATAGGACAGAATACTAAGCGGTCAGTATTAAAATCCTTCCAAAAATATCCACAGCAGAAAATACAAAAAACTCCACCATCTAACTAAAGATGTGGAGCGTATATCTGCAACTCCAGAGAATCCAACAAGACTGAGAAAACACTGACACAGTCTAAGCTGGAAAAGAGAAAACAAATGAATAGCACAGAATTATTAAGCACACAGCATGTGTGCCACAAAAACAATAACCAGACACTTATCTTTGCTGAATTGGTAGCAAGGCAGGAGGAACCAGACAAAGATCCAAAACCTCCCAGAACCATGGACAACTGGCAAGGACTAATGAATCCTGCACACCTAAATATCCCAGTCAGAACTGCAATCAGCAGATACACCTGGCCAGGACTGCAACTCAGGGACAACTGCATTCCCACCTACAACCACTGGAGGGAACCCAAAAGCAGAATTCACAACAGTACCCCCCCCTTAAGGAGGGGTCACCGAAACCTCACCAGGGCCCCCAGGACGATCAGGACGAGCCAGATGAATGGCACAGACCAAATCAGCAGCATGGACATCAGAGGCAAAAACCCAAGAATTATCCTCCTGGCCATAACCTTCCATTTGACAAGGTACTGAAGCCTCCTCCTCGAAAAACGAGAATCCAAAATCTTCTCAACCACATGCTCCAACTCTCCATCAACCAACACAGGGGCCGGAGGATCAACAGAGGGAACAACGGGCACCACATATTTCCGCAATAATGATCTATGGAAGACATTATGGATAGCAAAAGAGGCAGGAAGCGCCAATAGAAAAGACACCGGATTAATAATCTCAGAAATCTTATAAGGACCAATAAACCGAGGCTTAAACTTAGGGGAAGAAACCTTCATAGAAACATGATGGGAAGACAACCAGACCAGATCCCCAACCCGAAGCCGGGAACCAACACACCGACGACGGTTAGCAAAACATTGAGCCTCCTCCTGAGACAACACCATGAGCCCAAATCTGCTGCAACCTGTCAACCACAGAATCCACACCAGGACAGTCAGAAGGCTCAACCTGCCCAGAAGAAAAACGAGGATGAAAACCAAAATTACAAAAGAAAGGCAAAACCAAAGTAGCCAAACTAGCCCGATTATTAAGGGCAAACTCGTCCAATGGCAAGAAGGCCACCCAATCATCCTGATCAGCAGACACAAAGCACCTCAAATAAGTCTCCAAAGTCTGATTAGTTCGCTTGGTCTGGCCATTTGTCTGAGGATGAAATGCAGAAGAAAAAGACAAATCAATGCCCAGCCTAGCACAAAAGGCCTGCCAAAACCTAGAAACAAACTGGGAACCTCTGTCGGACACAATATTCTCCGGAATACCATGCAAACGAACCACATGCTGAAAAAACAACGGAACCAAATCTGAAGAGGAAGGCAATTTACATAGTAACATAGTTAGTAAGGCCGAAAAAAGACATTTGTCCATCCAGTTTAGCCTATATTCCATCATAATAAATTCCCAGATCTACGTCCTTCTACAGAACCTAATTGTATGATACAATATTGTTCTGCTCCAGGAAGACATCCAGGCCTCTCTTGAACCCCTCGACTGAGTTCGCCATCACCACCTCCTCAGGCAAGCAATTCCAGATTCTCACTGCCCTAACAGTAAAGAATCCTCTTCTATGTTGGTGGAAAAACCTTCTCTCCTCCAGATGCAAAGAATGCCCCCTTGTGCCCGTCACCTTCCTTGGTATAAACAGATCCTCAGCGAGATATTTGTATTGTCCCCTTATATACTTATACATGGTTATTAGATCGCCCCTCAGTCGTCTTTTTTCTAGACTAAATAATCCTAATTTCGCTAATCTATCTGGGTATTGTAGTTCTCCCATCCCCTTTATTAATTTTGTTGCCCTCCTTTGTACTCTCTCTAGTTCCATTATATCCTTCACAACAATTTAGGCAAAGGCACCAAATGAACCATCTTAGAGAACCGGTCACAAACAACCCAGATAACAGACATCTTCTGGGAAACCCGAAGATCAGAAATAACATCCATGGAAATATGCGTCCAGGGCCTCTCAGGGACTGGCAATGGCAAAAGCAACCCACTAGCATGGGAACAACAAGACTTGGCCCACGCACAAGTCCCACAGGACTGCACAAAAGAACGCACATCACGTGACAAAGAAGGCCACCAAAAGGACCTACCAACCAAATCTCTGGTACCAAAAATACCAGGATGACCAGCCAACACAGAACAGTGAACCTCAGAAATCACTCTACTAGTCCATCTGTCAGGAACAAACAGTTTCCCCACTGGACAACGGTCAGGTCTGTCAGCCTGAAATTCCTGAAGAACCCGTCGTAAATCAGGGGAAATGGCAGAAAGGACCACCCCTTCTTTCAGAATGCCGACCGGTTCAAGGACCTCAGGAGAATCAGGCAAAAAACTCCTAGAGAAGGCATCAGCCTTAATATTCTTAGAACCCAGAAGATACGAAACTACGAAATAAAAATGGGAAAAAAACAAGGACCATCGAGCCTGTCTGGGATTCAGCCATTTGGCAGACTCGAGGTAAATCAGATTCTTATGATCGGTCAAGACCACAATACGGTGCTTAGCTCCCTCAAGCCAATGTTGCCACTCCTCAAACGCCCACTTCATAGGCAACAACTCCCGATTGCCGACATCATAATTGCGTTCAGCAGGCAAAAACTTACGAGAAAAGAAGGCACATGGTTTCATCAAGGAACCAACAGGATCCCTCTGAGACAAAACGGCCCCTGCCCCAATCTCAGAAGCATCAATCTCAACCTGAAACGGAAGAGAAACATCCAGTTGGCGCAACACCAGAGCAGAAGTAAATCGGCATTTAAGCTCCTGAAAGGCAGAGACAGCCGCAGAGGACCAATTCGCCACATCAGCGCCTTTCTTCTTCAAATCGGTCAAGGGTTTTTAACCACGCTAGAGAAGTTAGCAATGAAACGGCGATAAAAATTAGCAAAACCCAAAAATTTCTGAAGGCTCTTCACAGATGTGGGTTGAATCCAATCATGAATGGCCTGAACCTTAGCCGGATCCATCTCCATAGATGAGGGAGAAAAAATGAAGCCCAAAAAAGAAACCTTCTGCACCCCAAAGAGACACTTAGACCCCTTCACAAACAAAGCATTGTCACGAAGGATCTGAAAAACCATCCTGACCTGTTGCACATGAGACTCCCAATCATCGGAAAAAATCAAAATATCGTCCAAATATACAATCAAGAATTTATCAAGATAAGTCCGGAAGATATCATGCATGAAGGACTGAAAAACAGATGGAGCATTAGTGAGCCCGAATGGCATCACAAGATATTCAAAATGACCTTCGGGCGTATTAAACGCAGTTTTCCATTCATCACCCTGCTTAATACGAACAAGATTATATTCCCCCCCGAAGGTCAATCTTAGTAAACCAACTAGCCCCCTTAATCCTAGCAAACAAATCGGAAAGCAAAGGTAAAGGGTATTGAAACTTGACTGTGATCTTATTCAAGAGGCGATAATTAATACAGGGTCTCAAGGAGCCATCCTTCTTAGCAACAAAAAAAAATCCCGCTCCCAACGGTGAAGAAGATGGCCGAATATGCCCTTTCTCCAAAGACTCCTTAATATAATTCCGCATGGCGGTATGTTCAGGCACAGACAGGTTGAAAAGTCGGCCTTTAGGAAACTTACAGCCTGGAATCAAGTCAATAGCACAATCACAGTCCCTGTGCGGTGGAAGGGAACTGTCATGGTTTACTGTGCTCTTCGGTCAGGTAGTTGCAGGGTTAACTGGAATGGCCTCTTTCTGGATCCTGGGAGGCTTTTTATAGCCTCACTGTGATGTCAATCCTTGTCGTTTATACTCTGACCCTTGGCTGAGTGTGTCTGACTCTGGTGTGCCTCTGCTTTGTGCAAGTACTAAAGTCTGTCTGTTTGGTTTCTGATCTGGTCCTGTCCCTGTTGTGATTCCTGCCTGCTGTTTCTGTACCGTCTATTGCCCGTTCTGGTTTTCTGATCTCTGGCTACGTTCTGACTATTCTCTGTTTGCCCCTTCTGTACCGCGCCGCCCTCTCCGTGTATGACCCCCGCCTGTCCGACCTGAGTTCCCCTCTCCTCTATTTCAGATTCCCTGTAAAATCCTGCACTCATCCCCAGCAGCAGGACGCTAAGCCCCGCCCCATGTGGTCACATGATCGTAGGTCCTTCTGTTCTCTACCATACTCAGCACGCTGTGCAGGTCCCGTCTGTCTGAGTTTTCCTTGTAGTATCTGACTCTGGGATCTCCAGCAGTGTGGGTGAGTCACCTTGTTCAGCCGTGGCAGTGCGCAAGTGCTGACAGGATCCTGACAGGAACTGGACTTGGGCTCATCGAATAGATCCAGAAAATCAGACAAAAACTTAGGAATTTCAGAAGAGGAAGAAGAGGAGAGTGACATCAAAGGAACATCATTATGAATCCCCTGACAACCCCAACTAGTCACAGACATAGACTTCCAGTCCAACACAGAATTATGTACCTGCAACCACAGAAAATCCAGCACGATAGCATCATGCAAATTATGCAACACCAGAAATCGACAATCTTCCTGATGGGCTGGCCCCATGCGCATGGTCACCTGTGTCCAAAACTGGGGCTTATTTTTAGCCAAAGGTGTAGCACCAATGCCCCTTAAAGGAATAGGGTTCTGCAAAGGCTGCAAGGAAAAACCACAATGCCTGCCAAATTCAAAGTCCATTAAGTTCAAGGCGGCGCCTGAATCCACAAACGCCATGACAGAAAATTATGACAATGAACAGATCAAGGACACAGATAACAGAAATTTAGGTTGTACAGTACTGATGGTAAATGAACTGGCGATCCTCTTTGTCCGCTTAGGGCAGACAGAAATGATATGAGAAGCATCGCCACAATAATAACACAACCTATTCTGACGTCTGAAACCTTGTCGTTCCATTCTAGACAGAATCCTATCACACTGCATTGGCTCAGGAATTTGCCCTGAGGACAACGCCACAGCGCGCAAAGTTCTGCGCTCCCGCAAGCGCCGGTCGATCTGAATGGCCAGAGACATAGAATCACTCAGACCGAAAGGCGTGGGAAACCCCACCATAACATCTTTAACGGATTCAGAAAGACCCTTTCTGAAAATTGCCGCCAAAGCATCATCATTCCATTTAGTCAACACAGACCATTTTCGAAATTTCTGACAATACAATTCTGCCGCCTCTTGACCCTGAGGCAGCGCCAACAAGGTCTTCTCCGATTGATCCAGAGAATTGGGTTCATCATATAATAATCCAAAAGCCTGAAAAAAGGAGTCTACATTAAGCAAAGCCGGATTCCCAGATTCCAGGGAAAATGCCCAATCCTGTGGATCGCCACGCAGCAGGGAGATGATGATTTTAACCTGCTGAATGGAATCACCAGAGGATCGAGGTCTCAGAGCAAAAACAGTTTACAGTTGTTTTTAAAACTCAAAAATTTGGACCTGTCACCAAAAAACAAATCAGGAGTAGGAATCTTCGGCTCTAAAACAGGAGTCTGAACAATATAATCAGAAATACCCTGTACCCTAGCAGCAAGCTGGTCCACACGAGAAGCTAATTCCTGAATATCCATGCTAGCACAAGACTCCTCAGCCACCCAGAGATAAAGAGGGAAGAGAAGAGAAAGCAGAGTGCAGAGAAAAAAAAATGGCTCAACACCTTTCTTCCCTTCTTCTGAGATGCATTTAACTCATTATAGGCCAGTTGAACTGTTATGATCCGTGACGTTGGAGCCGCATGGAACTTTCTCTGAGTTGGTGGAACCTGTACTGACTGCAAATCCTGAACTTAACACCGCAACTAGAAGTAGCCGTGGGGTGTGCCTAACAAATCCTAGACACCTCGACACAGCCGGAGGACTAAATACCCCTATAGATGGAAATAGGAAATCTACCTTGCCTCAGAGCAGAACCCCAAAGGATAGGCAGCCCCCCACAAATATTGACTGTGAGTAGTAGAGGAAAAGACACACACAGGCAGGAAACAGGATTTAGCAAAAGAGGCCACTCTAGCTAAAATAGGAAAGGATAGGACAGAATACTAAGCGGTCAGTATTAAAATCCTTCCAAAAATATCCACAGCAGAAAATACAAAAAACTCCACCATCTAACTAAAGATGTGGAGCGTATATCTGCAACTCCAGAGAATCCAACAAGACTGAGAAAACACTGACACAGTCTAAGCTGGAAAAGAGAAAACAAATGAATAGCACAGAATTATTAAGCACACAGCATGTGTGCCACAGAAACAAAAACCAGACACTTATCTTTGCTGAATTGGCAGCAAGGCAGGAGGAACCAGACAAAGATCCAAAACCTCCCAGAACCATGGACAACTGGCAAGGACTAATGAATCCTGCACACCTAAATATCCCAGTCAGAACTGCAATCAGCAGATACACCTGACCAGGACTGCAACTCAGGGACAACTGCATTCCCACCTACAACCACTGGAGGGAACCCAAAAGCAGAATTCACAACACATAGTAAGGAAATGGAAGAACACAGGTACAGTTCTTGTTAAGGCCAGAAGTGGCAGGCCAAGAAAAACATCAGAAAGGCAGAGAAGAATGGTGAGATCAGTCAAGGACAATCCTCAGACCACCTCCAGAGAGCTGCAGCATCAACTTGCTGCAGATGGTGTCACTGTGCATCGGTCAACTATACAACACACTTTGCACAAGGAGAAGCTGTATGGGAGAGTGATGCGAAAGAAGCCGTTTCTGCAAGCACGTCACAGAGTCGGCTGAGGTATGCAAAAAGCACATTTGGAGAAGCCAATTTCTTTTTGGAAGAAGGTCCTGTGGACTGATGAAACCAAGATTGAGTTGTTTGGTCATACAAAAAGGCGTTATGCATGGCGGCCAAAAAACACAGCATTCCAAGAAAAACACTTGCTACCCACAGTAAAATTTGGTGGAGGTTCCATCATGCTTTGGGGCTGTGTGGCCAATGCCAGCACCAGGAATCTTGCTAAAGTTGAGGGACGCATGGATTCCTCTCAGTATCAGCAGATTCTTGACAATAATGTTCATGAATCAGTGACAAAGTTGAAGTTATGCAGGGGATGTATCTTTCAGCAAAACAATGATCCAAAACACCGCTCCAAATCTACTCAGGCATTCATGCAGAGGAACAATTACACTGTTCTGGAATGGCCATCCCAGTCCCCCGACCTGAATATCATTGAACATCTGTGGGATCATTTGAAGAGGGCTATCCTTGCTCGGCGACCATCAAACTTAACTAAACTGGAATTGTTTTGTAAAGAGGAATGGTCAAAAATACCTTCATACAGGATCCAGGAACTCAATAAAAGCTACAGGAAGCGACTAGAGGCTGTTATTTTTGCAAAAGGAGGATCTACTAAATATTAATGTCACTTTTCTGGTGGGGTGCCCATACTTATGCACCTGTCAAATTTTGTTTGAATGCAGATTACACATTTTCTGTTAGTACAATAAACCTCATTTCAAGGCAGAAACATTACTGTGTCCAACAGTTATTAGATATATGAAACTGAAATAGCTGTTGCAAAAAAAACAATTTTTATAAAACATTAAGCTTAACCCCTTCCTGACCTGTGACACAGCGTATGCGTCATGAAAGTCGGTGCCAATCCGACCTGTGACGCATATGCTGTGTCACAGAAAGATCGCGTCCCTGCAGGCCGGGTGAAAGGGTTAACTCCAATTTCACCCAGCCTGCAGGGACAGGGGGAGTGGTAGTTTAGCCCAGGGGGGGGTGGCTACGATTGCTCTGATTGGCTGTTGAAAGTGAAACTGCCAATCAGAGCGATTTGTAATATTTCACCTAAAAAACTGGTGAAATATTACAATCCAGCCATGGCCGATGCTGCAATATCATCGGCCATGGCTGGAAACACATTGTAAGGATTTGGACTGTACATCTGTTCCTGTCTGCTGTTGCCCTCAGTTCGGTTACTTTTGCCCTTACCTAAGATGGAGTCACTGGCCTCACGGGGGCCATCTTGCTTCCTGTCAGACTTTCCTTGTTCCTGTCTGTGGTGTATATAAGGGAGCTCTGTATATTACTCATTGCTTGAGTATCTTGTTCCTGGACTTGTGATCAAGCTGGAAGAACTGCTATCTTGCTGGTTTCTTCATTACCTTGGGATACCCCATCTGTCTCCGGATCTACATCTCTTCATCATAAGACTTGTTTCCCTGGATCTGCTCTGCACTCATCTCTGCTGCTGGACTGTTCCCTGCTAGGAGGCTGGCCTGGTCTCCAGGTCTCTGGATCTCACATACTTGGACTTCCACGGTCTGTACACGTGCTTACTGCTTATCCAGCTCTGTCTGCTACTAACTTGCTGTGTCATAGCTGTTTACCTGCATACCATCATAAATATTATTGAACTCTTAACCTGTTGTCTCTCGGCCTCTTTTCTGACCCATGATACTGATCTCCACTGCACTTAGCACTAAGTTTATAACACACATATGTGCCCCCACCCCACTCCACCGATAGCCCCCCGATCTGTGGTCCGCTCCCCTCCGTCCTCTGTTCCGCTCCCCCCGTGCTCCAATCACACCCCCCGTGCTCCAGTCAAACCCCCCCGCACTCCGATCCCCCCCCTGCACAGCGATCCCCCCGCACAGCGATCCCCCACCCCGTGCTCCAAACCACCCCCCCGTGTTCCGATCCACCCCCCCGTGCTCCGACGCCCCCTATAACCTATCTCAGTGATCAAAATTAAAAAAATAGTAAATGCCCCCCCCCCTTTGTCACCCCCATAGGTAGGGACAATAAAAAAAAAATAATATTTTTTTTTTCCACTAAGGTTGGGGTAAGAACTAGGGGTAGGGGTAAGGGTAGGGGTAGGAGTATGGTTAGGGGTAGGGTTAGGGGTAGGGTTAGGGTTTCGGTATGTGCACACGTATTCTGTTCCTCTGCGGATTTTTCCGCTGCGGATTTGATAAATCCGCAGTGCTAAACCGCTGTGGATTTATCGCGGATTTACTGCGGTTTTTCTGCGCATTTCGCTGCGGTTTTACAACTGCAGTTTACTATTGGAGCAGTTGTAAAACCGCTGTGGAATCCGCAGAAAGAAGCGACATGCTGCGGAATGTAAACCGCTGCGTTTCCGTGCAGTTTTTCTGCAGCATGTGCACAGCGATTTTTGTTTCCCATAGATTTACATTGAATTGTAAACTCATGGGAAATTGCTGCGGATCCGCAGCATTTTCCGCAGCGTGTGCACATACCTTTAGAATTAGGCCATGTGCACACGGTGCGGATTTGGTTGCGGATCCGCAGCAGATTGGCCGCTGCGGATCCGCAGCAGTGTTCCATCAGGTTTACAGTACCATGTAAACCTATGGAAAACCAAATCCGCTGTGCCCATGGTGCGGAAAATACCACGCCGAAATGCTGCGTTGTATTTTCTGCAGCATGTCAATTCTTTGTGCGGATTCCGCAGCGTTTTACTCCTGTTCCTCAATAGGAATCCACAGGTGAAATCCGCACAAAAAACACTGGAAATCCACGGTAAATCCACAGGTAAAACGCAGTGCCCTTTACCCGCGGATTTTTCAAAAATGATGCTGAAAAATCTCACACGAATCCGCAACGTGGGCACATAGCCTTAGGGTTAGGGTTGGAATTAGGGTTGTGATTAGGGTTATGGCTACAGTTGGGATTAGGGTTAGGGGTGTGGGGGGGTTAGTGTTGGAGTTAGAATTGAGGGGTTTCCACTGTTTAGGCACATCAGGGGTCTCCAAACGCAACATGGCGCCACCATTGATTCCAGCCAATCTTGTATTCAAAAAGTCAAATGGTGCTCCCTCACTTCCGAGCCCCGATGTGTGCCCAAACAGTGGTTTACCCCCACATATGGGGTACCAGCATACTCAGGACAAACTGCACAACAATTGCTGGGGTCCAATTTCTCCTGTTACCCTTGTGAAAATAAAAAAATGCTTGCTAAAACATCATTTTTGAGGAAAGAAAACGTATTTATTATTTTCACGGCTCTGCATTATAAACTTCTGTGAAGCACTTGGGGGTTCAAAGTGCTCACCACACATCTAGATAAGTTCCTTTCGGGGTCTAGTTTCCAAAATGGGATCACTTGTGGGGGGTTTCTACTGTTTAGCCACATCAGGGGCTCTGCAAACGCAACGTGACGCCCGCAGAGCATTCCATCAAAGTCTGCATTTCAAAACGTCACTACTTCACTTCCGAGCCCCGGCATGTGCCCAAACAGTAGTTTACCCCCACATATGGGGTATCAGCGTACTCAGGAGAAACTGGACAACAACTTTTTGGGTAAAATTTCTCCTGTTACCCTTGGGAAAATAAAAAATTGCAGGCTACAAGATCATTTTTGAGAAAATAATTTTTTATTTTCATGGCTCTGCGTTATAAACTTCTGTGAAGCACCTGGGGGTTTAAAGTGCTCAATATGCATCTAGATAAGTTCCTTGGGGGGTCTAGTTTCCAAAATGGGGTCACTTGTGGGGGAGCTCCAATGTTTAGGCACACAGGGGCTCTCCAAACGCGACATGGTGTCCACTAACAATTGGAGCTAATTTTCCATTCAAAAAGTCAAATGGCGCGCCTTCCCTTCCGAGCCCTGCCGTGTGCCCAAACAGTGGTTTACCCCCACATGTGAGGTATTGGTGTACTCAGGAGAAATTGCCCACCAAACTTAGGATCCATTTTATCCTGTTGCCCATGTGAAAATGAAAAAATTGAGGCTAAAAGAATTTTTTTGTGAAAAAAAAGTACTTTTTCATTTTTACAGATCAATTTGTGAAGCACCTGGGGGTTTAAAGTGCTCACTATGCATCTAGATATGTTCCTTGGGGCGTCTAGTTTCCAAAATGGGGTCACTTGTGGGGGAGCTCCAATTTTTAGGCACACGGGGGCTCTCCAAACGTGACATGGTGTCCGCTAAAGAGTAGAGCCAATTTTTCATTCAAAAAGTCAAATGGCGCTCCTTCCCTTCCAAGCCCTGCCGTGCGCCCAAACAGTGGTTTACCCCCACATATGAGGTATCAGTGTACTCAGGACAAATTGGACAACAAATTTTGTGGTTCAGTTTCTCCTTTTACCATTGGTAAAATAAAAAAATTGTTGCTAAAAGATAATTTTTGTGACTAAAAAGTTAAATGTTCATTTTTTTCCTTCCATGTTGCTTCTGCTGCTGTGAAGTACCTGAAGGGTTAATAAACTTCTTGAATGTGGTTTTGAGTACCTTGAGGGGTGCAGTTTTTAGAATGGTGTCACTTTTGGGTATTTTCAGCCATATAGACCCCTCAAACTGACTTCAAATGTGAGGTGGTCCCTAAAAAAAATGGTTTTGTAAATTTCGTTGTAAAAATGAGAAATCGCTGGTCAAATTTTAACCCTTATAACTTCCTAGCAAAAAAAAGTTTTGTTTCCAAAATTGTTCTGATGTAAAGTATACATGTGGGAAATGTTATTTATTAACTATTTTGTGTCACATAACTCTCTGGTTTAACAGAATAAAAATTCAAAATGTGAAAATTGCAAAATTTTCAAAATTTTCGCCAAATTTCCGTTTTTATCACAAATAAACGCAGAATTTATTGACCTAAATTTACCACTAACATGAAGCCCAATATGTCACGAAAAAACAATCTCGGAACCACTAGGATTTGTTGAAGCGTTCCTGAGTTATTACCTCATAAAGGGACACTGGTCAGAATTGCAAAAAACGGCAAGGTCTTTAAGGTCAAAATAGGCTGGGTCATGAAGGGGTTAAGATTAATAGGGGTGCCCAAACTTTTTCATACAACTGTATATATTTAGGCGTTTCAAATACTCAAGGCGTCCTTTATCAAACTATACATGAACAGATCTTATACAACTTTTATACAAAATGTGACCAATAAAAGTCATTAAAATTCCATGTCCAAAAAAAGGAAGCCGGGAGGGGAAGCAAAGGAATAAAGAAAAAGTGTGAAATAGATAAAATCTTGTCATTACGTGCATATAATTAGACACAAAAAGAAAATAAATTTAATAATGGAACATAAATTCCTTGTGACCATTTAGACCCACAGGATGGCATGTTCCCAAATAAAAAATCCAAAATGCCTCTCTGGTCATTAGTAGTGATGAGCAAGCACTAAAATACTCGGGTCGAGCAAATTGGAAAACTTGAGTACTCGACCCGAGCAACGAGTCCAATGTCAGTCTATGGGAAACCCGATTATTTTTACCGCGTTCCCCTGGGGGTCCTTTTAAGGTCTAAAAACATCTGAAAATGATGGAAACACTGCTCAAATGACATGGGAACATCATGGGGATCACCCCTGGAAGCATTTCCGACTCCAAGGTCACAGCTGTCAGAGCTGTTGTCAGAGTTTCACGCCATTTTTTACAGGTGCACCAAAAAACATACAACGAAACCAAAATGGATTTTGCTGGGAAATATGTTAAGGTACATCCATTCCAGGGTAGTGACTTGTATATAAGGCAAAATAATTAACCCCAGAATAAAATGTTCTTCCACCACTTGGGCTATGTTCACACGCAGTGTTTTTGAAGCGTTTTTCAACTTTAACATTGCTTTCAACCAATACAATGCATTCACTGGGAAATGTCATTGTAATATTTAACAACCGTAGCTGGCCATGTGGTGTGTGACACATAAGCAGACACATCTTGTTTCATTTATGAAGGAGGGGCTCTTAAAGTCACAAAGCCCATTTTTAGAGGGGCATCAGGAGGCAATAATATTCTTATATTATTAAAGCGGGTCTCCTATGCTGTTATTGCCTATGCAGTGAGTGGCTGTGCTACCAACAATTACAACGCACCCCAATACCCCTTTCACGAGAGGTATAGGAGGGCTTCCTAAAAAAATGTTGCATTGAATGCAAGGCCTGCCCTGATATCAAGTCATATGGCTCAATACCAAATAAGCCTTTCCACCCAGGAACTGGATGGCCACAGGAAAACCCACTTCACATTCTTCAGTTGGTCCCACCATACTGTTTTCTTATGTATTAACTGGAAGGCCTGCCCTGCTACCAAGTCATATGCACCACAATAAGCCTTTGAACCCAGGCAATGGATGACCACAGAATAACCCACTTCACATTCTTCAGTTGGTCCTGCCATACTGTTTCCTTATGCATTGAATGCAAGGGCCGCCTTGACCCAAATTTGCAAGCACCCCAATCCCCCATGGAAGAAACATGGAGGAAGGCCTCATAAAAAAACTGTCCCATTACAAAGGAGAGGGTCTCCTAGCCTAATAATGTCCATACACTAAGTGTATGGGCTGACAAACATTTCCCATGGGGGGGAATTTAAAAAAAAATATTTAATGGGATCACAGACACCCTTGCCTGACTGTCTGTAGCAGCACAGAACACGTGAACCCTGGTGATGTAGTGGTAGAAAGTGATGAGAGGCGGAGGAAGGCCTCATTAAAAACTAGGCCCAATTTAAAGGAGCGGGTCTCCTAAACTTGTAATGCCCATACAATAAGTTAACGGGCTGACAAACATTTCCCTATGGGGGATACATTTTTAGCAAATATTTAATTGGGTTCACAGACACCCTTGCCAACAAATTGACTGTTTGAAGCAGCACGGAACACGTGAACCCTGGTGATCTAGTGGTGGAAAATGATGAGAGGTGAAGGAAGGCCTCATTAAAAACTAGGCCTAATTTAAAGGAGCGGGTCTCCTAGACTTGTAATGCCCATACAATAAGTGCATGGCCCGACAAACATTTCCCCATGGGGGTTACAGCTCTAAAAAAATATTTATGGGTAGTATAATAGACACCCTTGCCCAAAAATTGAATGGCTGTAGCAGAATACAACATGTTCACCATGGTGATCTAGTGGTGGAGAATGAGGAAACATTGATGAAGGCCTCATTAAAAACTACACACAATAAACACTAGTGCGTGGTTTGTGTACGAAGTAAAAGATGAGCTGATGAGCAAGATCCTGGGCCCGCAGCCAAACTCGTGTGCAGGAGCAGGCTCCACAAAGACCACCTGGACAGGTACAGCAGCCCCAAGGACCCCGGCCAGCAGTCAGATCTCAGCAGCCAGCACCTGAGCCTTTGCTAGTCAGAAGAGGGAGCCAGAGATGTCCGCCAGCAGCCGCAGTGGGCAGACCATCACTCTAGGTTCTGCAGATGTCAGCAGGACTTGCAGAAGTGTCTATCGGGGTGGCTGTAGGCGTGACTTCCATGATGTTGGGGTGAACACCAGACAGAATATCGAACACATCCAAAAATCAAAAGCAGGCGCCTCTGGAACCAAGATTGCACTTGTGACCAACCACATCAAGCTGGTGTACCAACCACAGCGGGCCCTGTACCACTATCACCTTGACTTCAACCCCGCCATGGAGTTCAAGCGTTTGCGGTATGGCCTCCTGTACCAGCATGAAGAAACCATGAGAATTTGCGGGCGTTTGATGGAACTGTCTAGTTTTTACCAAAAAGACTGAATAAAGGTCACTGAGGTGGTCAGCCAAACTCGAAATGGAGAACACATGGGGATAACAATCACCCTTGCGATCTTCCATGATCTTCCACCGACCTCGCCCACCTGTTTCCATTTCTATAACATTATTTGCTGAAGACTCCTGAATATAATGGATATGAAGCAGATAGGATGCAACTATTACAACCCGAGCAACGCCACCGAAGTCAGAGCCCACTGACACGCCATCTGCCTGATGTTTTCCACCAAGTCCAACACTAAAACCTATAGACGAGATCACCTGGAACATGACTACAGCATCCACCTTCAAGAAGGCAGATGGAAGCGAGATCAGCTTTGTAGACTACTATAAGAACCAATACAAAGAACAAGTGAAAGACATGATCCAGCCACTAATCGTGAAAATTCCCCAGAGGCCCAAGCCGGGAGTCACAGACGGAGCCATCATACTGGTGCCAGAGATCTGTAACCTAACAGGTCTGACCGACAGAATGAGAAATGACTTCAGCATCAGGAAAGACCTAACTGATCACACCCGCTTACCACCAGAACAGGGGGAGGGGCAAGTTGGGAAGTTCATGAACTACATACACAAGGATGACAGAGTTCAGAAAGAGCTACGTGACTGGGGGCTGAATTTTGAAACCGAAATGCTACAGTTCAAAGGGAGAATCACACCTCCGAAAATAAATCATGCAAAAAGACAAATCTGCTGAATGTAATCCACAGTTTGCTGATTGGTTGCGAGAGCAGAGGGGTCCCGTCCTGATCAGCCCCCGAGATATGAATAATTGGCTGCTCTTTTACACTTGGAGAAAGTAGGACGCAGCGAACGCTTTTCTGCAAAACCTGTTCAAGATCACACAGCAAATGCGCATCAAGACGAACTTGGCGATGTTGGTTGAAGTCGAGGACTTTTGTTTTTTTTTTGGTGATTTTTTGAAAAAAAGAGTAGAACAAGGCTAGCAGACAGAACTAAGCAACTTATGCCTGCAAATTTTTCCATCACAGATACATCTGGCCTCAGCCTGACATAACAGACTGTATAAATTTTCTATTTTTTTTTTTTGTAAAACAATAAATTCTGAGTACACTAAGACTAGCAGACAGAACAATGCAACGTATGCCTGCAAACAGAAGATTTTTACACCACAGATACACCAGGCATTTAATAGAGATAACTGACTGTATATATATTTTTTTAATTTTTAAAAACTATAAATACTTAGTGGACCAAAGGTAGCAGACAGAAGAATGCAATGTATGCCTGCAAAGCACAGATTTTGACACCACTGATACACTAGGCGTCAGCCAGAGATAAAAGACTAATCAAAATGTGGCCTTTTTGAACACCACAATTGTCAAAAAGTTGGCTATGACACCCAAAAATAAAATTGGAGTACTAAAATGTTAAGAAATTTAGCGCAATGATATGCGATGCGAGTGGCGTACAAAACACAGTGATAAATATCACAACTGTAGCTAATTTTGGGGGGCCAGCTAATGTTTTTTGGGGCAGAAAAATGGTGTCCAAAAAGTTATAAGACACTACAAAATATTATAATAATAATAATAATAATTTTTATTTATATAGCGCCAACATATTCCGCAGCGCTTTACAAATTATAGAGGGGACTTGTACAGACAATAGACATAAATATTAGATAGTACCCCCCCAAAAAAAGACAGATCTTTAAGCCCACTCACATCTGATGTCTGGCCCCCCTAAAAAACAGGTAAAAAATTATATTTTCACGCTCTTGTATTGTAATGACCTGGCTGTAATCTGCAGCGTGACCAAGCAAATACATGTCGAAAAAAGAGGGCTATGGATTGCTTTATAACAAAATGAGCAGGTATAATCTTAAAAATAAAAAAATAAAAAAAATTGCCACGGATAACTGCAGCTAGGTTTTTATAAAATATGCAGCAGCAGACATTAATGGAGCCTTTTGATGTATGCAGGGAGATCTATATACTCACATACAGTGCCTGCAAACCTTGCAGTTATGTGGATATGTGCACGTAGACTCCCCTACCCCACTAGCATAATCAAATACTAGGCCCAATGATAAGGAGTGGGTCTACTAGGCTTTTAACAACTAAACCCGAAGTGCATGGGCTGAGAAACATTTCACCATGGGGGGTACCTTTTTAAAAAAAATCTTTTATGGACATCATAAACAGGCTTGGCAAAAATTGGACTGCTAGTAGCATCATAGAACACGTTAATCGTGGTGATCTACTGGTGGAGAATGAGGAGACATTGCTGAAGGCCTCATGAAAAAATAGGCACAATGTAAAAGAGTGTGTCTCCTAGATTTGGAATGCCCATACATGCAGTGGAAGGGCTGACAAACATTTCCCCAAGGGGGATACATTTTTAAAAAATATACTATGGGCATCATAGAAACCCTTGCCAAATATTGGATTGCCTATCGCAGCACATAAAACGTTAAGCGTGGTGAATGGTGATCTAGAGGTGGAGAATGAGAAGTCATTGCTGAAGGCCTCATTAACCCCTTCCCGACCTTTGACGCATACGCTGCGTCATGAAAGTCGGTGCCATTCCGACCCATGACGCAGCGTATGCGTCATGGTTTGATCGCGTTCCTGCGGGTCGGGTGACCGGGGTCAATGAAATGTCACCTGACCCGCAGGTACGTGAGGACCTCTAGTTGACCCCAGGGGGGGTGGCTCTGCCCCCCCGTGGCCACGATCGCTCCTGTGCCCTCTGTTTCACCCCCCTCCAGCTCTGATTGGAGAAAGCGTCCATGTGACGCTTTCACTCCAATCAACGGTGGAGGGGCGGAGTGAAACATGTCTGACATCACTCTCCAGCTTCATCCCTTCCGTGGAAGCTGGAGAGTGAGGTCCCTGCGTGCCGCACCCGCCGCCGCCACTGCCAGATCGCCGCCGCCCGCTGCCAGATCGCCGCCGCCGCCGCTGCCTGATCGCCCCCTGCTGCCTGATCGCCGCTGCTGCCGCCTTCCGGTACTCCCCCCTCTGCCTCCCTCTCCCCCCACCATCCGATCCCCCCCGCCATCCGTTAACCCCTGCACTCCCTCCCACGCCCCAGAAATCAGCCCCCTGCCCAGTGATCACCCAGGCTCCTACATCTCCCCTGCCCCCTCCTTCCCCCCCCTCCCGCTCCTGACAGCCACCTTCTGCCCCCCCCCGTGATCACCCACCCCAGTGATCACTCTGATCACCCCCTGCCCCCCTGATCACCCCCCCTGCTGCTGCTGGCTCCTGCATTACCTTAGGCCCCTTCGCTTGACTGCTCCCCCGTGCCCCACTGATCGCCGCCTGTCCGCCTTCCCATTCACTGATCGCCACCTGTCCGCCTTCTGGTACTCCCCCCCCCGCCTCCCGCTCCCCCAACCGTCCGATCCCGCCTGCCATCCGTTAACCCCTCCACTCCCTCCCACACCCCAGAAATCAGCCCCCTGCCCAGTGATCACCCTTCCTTGCTGCAGGCTCCTACATCTCCCCTGCCCCCACCTTCCCCCCGCTCCTGACATCCACCTTCTGCCCCCCCCGTGATCACCCGCCCCAGTGATCACTCTGATCACCCCCTGCCCCCCTGATCACCCCCCCACTGCTGCTGCCGCCTCTTGCATCTCCTCAGGCCCCTTCGCCTGACAGCTCCCCCGTGCCCGGCTGATCGTCGCCTGTCCTCCTTCCGGTCTGCTGATCGCCGCCTGTCCGCCTTCCGGTACTCTCCCTCTCTGCCTCCCGCTCCCCCCGCCGTCCGATCCCCCCTCCCGACCGCCACTCCCTCCCATGCCCCGGAAATCACCCCCCTGCCCAGTGATCACCCTTCCCTGCTGCAGGCTCCTACATCTCCCCTGCCCCCACATTTCCTCCGCACCTGACAGCCACCTCCTGCCCCCCCCCCCGGTGATCACCCGCCCCAGTGATCACCCTGATCACCCATCCCCCCCCTCCCCCCGCGCTGCTGCTGCCGGCTCCTGCGTCTCCTCAGGCCCCTTCGCCTGACAGCTCCCCCGCGCCCCACTTATCGCTCCCGCGTGATCGCTCCCGCGCCCTGCTGATCGCTCCCGCGCCCTGCTGATCGCTCCCGCGTGATCGCTCCCGCGCCCTGCTGATCGCTCCCGCGTGATCGCTCCCGCGCCCTGCTGATCGCTCTCGCGTGATCGCTCCCGCGCCCTGCTGATCGCTCCCACGTGATCGCTCCCGCGCCCTGCTGATCGCTCCCACGTGATCGCTCCCGCGTGATCGCTCCGGTGCCCTGCTGATCGCTCCCCTTACTGCTGCTGCCGGCTCCTACATCTCCTCAGCCCCCCACGCCTGAAAGCCCCCTCCTGCAGTAAAGTTTCACTAAACACTCACACATACACACACGCACACTAATAAAGCTTAGTTTTTTTACACGCACGCACACACAATGTCCCGCTCGTCCCAGTCACAAAGGCTGTACTCGGCAGAGGAGGCATATTCTTTTATTGCCTCCGAAGCTGATAGTGAGGGAGAGGACCCTACCTTTCTCTATTCCTCCCACTCTTCCTCCTCCAGTGACACGGACTCGCCACCACCACGAAGTCGCAGGACGAGAAATCGTCCGCAGCCCAGGGAAGAAGAGCCGGAGCCCAGGGAAGAAGAGTCGGAGGCCAGGGGAGAAGACCCACAACCAAGTGTGAGTAACCCCCAACCTAGTGCTAGTCACGCCCAACCTAGCACTAGTACCCCCACCTGGACCCCCGTCTCTGAAAATTTTGCTCCACGGATTCCTGATTTCATTCCCCAATCAGGAATCCAATTTGAGACTGCCAACCTCAGGGAAATAGACTTTTTCAAAGTCTATTTCTCGGAGTCAATCGTCAGTCTCATGGTGGAGCAAACAAACTTATATGCCCTGCAATTTTTTGCCCAAAACCCAGTTTCATAATTTTCTGCTTGGAGTCCCGTTGACTCTGCAGAAATGTTGAAATATTGGGGACTGGTCCTTCACATGGGAATTGTGAAGAAACCAGAACTTCGCCAATACTGGAGTACTGATATTTTATATCAAACTCCAATATATGGCATGGTTATGATTCGCAAGCGTTTTGAGGCGATTCATAAATTTCTCCACTTTAGGGACAACACGGACATCCTTCCCCGCAATGACCCGAATTTTGATAGACTGTTCAAAATTCGGCCGGTCATCGAACACTTTAGCAACAAGATTGCTGAAGTGTACATTCCCCAAAGGGAAATTTGTGTGGATGAATCCCTCATCCACTTCAAAGGGAGGCTTCAGTTCCGTCAGTACCTGCCCAGCAAGAGGGCGAGGTACGGGATTAAGCTCTATAAGATCTGCGAGAGTACCTCAGGGTACACTCTCAGCTTTAGAGTTTATCAAGGAAAGGACACCAGGATCCAGCCCCCAGAATGTCCACCTGCTCTGGGGGTGAGTGGGAAAATAGTCTGGGATTTGGTCCACCCACTGCTTGATAAAGGTTACCATCTGTACGTTGATAACTTTTATACAAGCATCCCACTCTTTCAATCCCTCTCTGCCAGAGCTACCGTTGCTTGCGGTACCGTGCGCAGAAACCAGAGGGGTCTACCTTTGTCACTAATTGAGCAGGTTCTCCCAAAGGGTGAGAGCCGGGCCCAATGTAGTGGCAACATGCTTGTGGTCAAGTTCAAAGACAAAAGGGACGTCTTTTTCTTGACAACAATCCATGGTCCCGGCACCACGGCCACCACCGTTCGAGGTACCACAGCACAGGTCCACAAACCGGACTGTGCGCTGGGGTACAACAAACACATGGGGGGAGTTGATCTTTCTGATCAAGTCCTCCAGCCCTATAGTGCCATGCGGAAGACAAAGGTGTGGTATAAAAAACTGGCTGTGCACATCGTACAAATGGCATTGTATAACGCATACGTGCTATCACGATGTGCAGGTCAGACCAACAACACCTTCCTTCAGTTCCAGGAGGCGGTGATAAAGGCCCTGATGTTTGGAGACGAGGAAGGAGCGGGCCCCAGCACTGCTGGAACTCAAGGTTCCCGTATGGTACCAGGGCAACATTTTCCCGGTGAGGGGCAAAAAAGAAAAAGGTGCCGGGTATGTTATAAAAGGGGGATAAGAAGGGAAACTCGTTTCCAATGTGAAACGTGTCCCGACAAACCTGGGCTGTGTTTGGATGAATGCTTCAGAATTCATCACACGTCCGTGGACTAGCCACATCCTGATATTCGACTACAGCACTCACCCACACCAGGCTGGTATACACAATACACCACACACACCAACCTGACGTACACTACACCACACACCAACCTGACATACACTACACCACACACACCAACCTGACCCTACGTCAGGTTGGTATGTGTGGTGTAGTGTATGTCAGGTTGGTGTGTGGTGTGGTGTACGTCAGGTTGGTGTGTGGTGTGGTGTGGTGTACGTCAGGTTGGTGTGTGTGGTGTAATATACACCACACACACACCAACCGGACGTACACTACACCACATGTACACTACCCACCAACCTGATGTGCACTACTCCACACTCGCCAACCTGACCCTACGTCAGGTTGGTGTGTGTGTTGTAATGTATGTCAGGTTGGTGTGTGGTGTGGTGTACGTCAGGTTGGTGTGTGTGTGTTGTAATATACACCACACACACACCAACCAGACATACACTACACCACATGTACACTACCCACCAACCTGATGTACACTACTCCACACTCGCCAACCTGACCCTACGTCAAGTTGGTGTATGTGTGTGTTGTAGTGTATGTCCGGTTGGTGTGTGGTGTGGTGTACGTCAGGTTGGTGTGTGTGTGGTGTATACTACACCACACACACCAACCTGACATACACTACACCACATCCTGATGTACACGACGTACACTACACACCAACCTGATGTACACTACTCCACACTCGCCAACCTAACCCTACGTCAGGTTGGTGTGTGTGTTGTAATGTATGTCAGGTTAGTGCGTGGTGTAGTGTACGTCAGGTTGGTGTGTGTGGTGTAGTAACACACACATGTCAAAAAGTCAAATGGCGCTCCTTCCCTTCTGAGCTCTGCTGTGCGCCCAAACAGTGGTTTACCCCCACATATGAGGTATCAGTGTACTCAGGAGAAATTGCTCAACACATTTTAGGATCCACTTTATCCTGTTGCCCATGTGAAAATGAAAAAAATTGAGGCTAAAAGAAAATTTTTGTGAAAAAAAAGTACTTTTTCATTTTTACGGATCAATTTGTGAAGCACCTGGGGCTACAAAATGCTCACTATGCATCTAGATAAGTTCCTTGGGGGGTCTAGTTTCCAAAATGGGGTCATTTGTGGGGGTGCTCCAATGTTTAGGCACACAGAGGCTCTCCAAACGCGACATGGTGTCCACTAAAGATTGGAGCTAATTTTTCATTCAAAAAGTCAAATGGTGCTCCTTCCCTTCTGAGCTCTGCCGTGCGCCCAAACAGTGGTATACCCCCACATATGAGGTATCAGTGTACTCAGGAGAAATTGCTCAACACATTTTAGGATCCACTTTATCCTGTTGCCCATGTGAAAATGAAAAAAATTGAGGCTAAAAGAAAATTTTTGTGAAAAAAAGTACTTTTTCATTTTTACGGATCAATTTGTGAAGCACCTGGGGTACAAAATGCTCACTATGCATCTAGATAAGTTCCTTGGGGTGTCTAGTTTCCAAAATGGGGTCACTTGTGGGGGTGCTCCAATGTTTAGGCACACAGAGGCTCTCCAGACGCGACATGGTGTCCACTAAAGATTGGAGCTAATTTTGTCATTCAAAAAGTCAAATGGCGCTCCTTCCCTTCCGAGCCCTGCCATGCGCCCAAACAGTGGTTCCCCCCCATATATGGGGTATCACCGTACTCAGGACAAATTGGACAACAAGTTTTGTGGTCCAGTTTCTCCTTTTACCCTTGGGAAAATAAAAAAAATGTTGCTAAAAGATCATTTTTGTGACTAAAAAGTGACATGTTCATTTTTTCCTTCTATGTTTCTTCTGCTGCTGTGAAACACCTGAAGGGTTAATAAACTTCTTGAATGTGGTTTTGAGCACCTTGAGGGGTGCAGTTTTTAGAATGGTGTCATTTTTGGGTATATTCAGCCATATAGACCCCTCAAACTGACTTCAAATGTGAGGTGGTCCCTAAAAAAAATGGTTTTGTAAATTTTGTTGTAAAAATGAGAAATCGCTGATCAACTTTTAACCCTTATAACTTCCTAGAAAAAATTTTTTTTCCAAAATTGTGCTGATGTAAAGTAGACATGTGGGAAATGTTGTTTATTAACTATTTTGTGTCACATATCTGAATAAAAATTCAAAATTTGAAAATTGCGAAATTTTCAAAATTTTCGCCAAATTTCCAATTTTTTCACACATAAACGCAAAAATTATCGACCTAAATTTACCACTAACATGAAGCCCAATATGTCACGAGAAAACAATCTCAGAATCGCTAGGATCCATTGAAGCGTTCCCGAGTTATTACCTCATAAAGGGACACTGGTCAGAATTGCAAAAAATGGCAAGGTCTTTAAGGTCAAAATAGGCTGGGTCATGAAGGGGTTAAAACTAGGCCAAATGTAAAGGAGTGTGTCTCCTAGGCTTGTAATGCCCATACACGCAGTGCATGGGCTGACAACATTTCCCCAAGGGGGATACATTTTTAAAAAATATACTATGGGCATCATAGACACCCTTGCCAAAAATTGGACTGCCTGTAGCGGCACAGAATACGTTAAGCCTGGTAATCTAGTGGTGGAGAATGAGGAGACATTGCTAAAAGCCTCATAAAAAAATAGGCACAATGTAATGGAGTGTGTCTCCTAGACTTGCAATTCCCATACACGCAGTGCATGAGCTGACAAACATTTCCCCAAGGGGGATACATATTTAAAAAAATATACTATAGGCATCATAGACACCCTTGCCAAAAATTGGTCTGCCTGTAGAGGCACAGAAGACGTTAAGCCTGGTGATCTAGTGGTGGAGAATGAGGAGACATTGCTGAACATTATAAACTAGGCCAATGTAAAGGAGTGTGTCTCCTAGACTTGTAATGCCCATACATGCAGTGCATGGGCTGACAACATTTCCCCAAGGGGGATACATTTTTTAAAATATACTATGGGCATCATAGACACCCTTGCCAAAAATTGATCTGCCTATAGCGGCACAGAAGATGTTAAGCCTGGTTATCTAGTGGTGGAGAATGAGGAGACATAAAGATAAATTATTCTGAAATCAAACAAATGAATAAATGATGTGAATCCACAGATGAAAGTAAATAACAACAGGGAGGGGCGAACTCAGGTTCATATATATGATGTCAGATTGAGTCCAGCGAGATATGTTTGTCCCTAGCAACAGCTCAGAGACAGAGATATAAAAAAATATATATAATAGTATTTCAATATTTTCATATTGTAGAAGTATACACTAGGTCATAAAAGGATGGTGAAGAGATATTAAAACTGGAATATATAAGAATAAAAGGGAAAAATATACAGTACATACATCTCATTTTGACAGTTCCCCCTGGGGAGTTTATTTTGATTTCTAATTAGTAATGGACACTGAAAAACACCCTTGCACAAAAATTGAGTGACTTTGTGATTTTTGCATCACAGAATGCATTCACCCTGGTGTTGTACTGGCTGTGGATGATGAGGATGAGGATAAGGAGGAGGATAACACCAAACAGACAAAATTAGGAAGTGGATAGCCATGTGTGATTGGGGAGAGGTGCATGACAATACACCTCCACAAAAAAGAAAATGTATTACAGGATATGTTTCACTTGGTGGTGTACAGAAATCTTGCCCAATCCAGCTCTTGTTCATTTTTATAAGAGTCAGCATTTTCAGTTGACAGGCAGATGCACTTATCTGTTATAACCCCACCAGCGGCACTAAAAACACGCTCTGAAAGAACGCTAGCAGCAGGGCAGGCCAGGACCTCCAAGGTGTAGAGAGCCAGTTCATGCCATGTGTCCAGCTTGGATACCCAATAATTAGGTATTATTATATTATTATTAGGTAAATAATTCCCAAACATTGCACTTCTTGTGACAGCACATCTTGCCTCTGTGCCGGCACGATGAGAGAGTCTGAGAAAACTGTCCCAGAACTTTGCCATTGTTCCCCTGCCTGAGCTGGATTGTACTTCTGTATCTCTCACTTGGACTCCTTGGGTGTACAACAAACTCTGATGTCTGCTGCCAGCATTCTCACATGGGAATTCTCTAAGTAATTCCGCTACAAGGGCCCTCTGGTACTGCACTGGTAGTACACTTCTCTGCCTCTGGCAGAAGAAGCTGAAAGTTCTACTTGTAGCATGGGTTTAGAAGTGTCACCATCTAGTAATGAGTGTCACCAAAAATATTTATAATGCGAGGGTCACGTGAAACGCAGCACAACATAAAGTCAGTCATGCGTGCCAGACTGCTAACAGGCAAGACTTCCGTGTCTACACCAACAGTAAGACTGACCATGCTGCCCTCCTCCTCCTCATTCTTACCCCCTTCCCTGTCCTCAGGCTATCCCCGCTGAACAGACAGTATGACAACTGTGTTTGTAGTACCGTCTATAGCGCATGAAAGTAGCTCCTGTTCTTCCTCCTCCTCCTCCTCCTCATTGCCTACCAATCCGTGTTGGGAAGACATAAGGCTGGAATGAGTGTAATCCCCCTGTATGGTTCCTTGTCCCATGTCCTCATGCTCTGTCTGCAATGCATCCTCTTTAATTGTGAGCAGAGAGGTTTTCAGAATGCTGAGAAGCTGGATGGTGACGCTAATAATGGCGTCATCGCTGCTCACCATCTTGGTGCAGTCCTCAAAGTTTTGTAGGATGGTACATATGTCTGACATCCATGTTCATTCCTGAGGTCTTATGTGTAGTGTTGAGCATTCCAATACCGCAAGTATCGGGTATCGGCCGATATTTGCGGTATCGGAATTCCGATACTGAATTCCGATACTTCCCGCGTATCGGATACCAGAATCGGAAGTTCCGAGAATTCAAATTGAACGCAGCAGCCAATGAGGAATGAATGAAAGTGTGGGCACATCCTGTTTAGCATGGTGGGCATGTAAGTACTGGCAAGGCTGGGATTGGCTGCTGAAATGATGTCACTCTGCACTATAAAAAAGCGCTGCCGCCATTTTGCGCTCACTCTGCTGTGATTTCAGTTAGGGACAGGACGCTGTGTTCTAACTGAGGGCCAGTTGAGCTTGCTAATTGCTTTATTTTCCTTTCCAAAGGCTAATTTAGCAAAACGCTGTGTGTTCTTCACTGTTCACCTTGCTCTTGCCTTGCAGCGCTGTTTTAACAGCGTTCTGCAAGGTCTCTGTGTGTGTGTGTGTGTGCAGCTCACTCTGTAGTCTGTGTGCAGCCATATACCCGGTTGTATTCAGCTCAGGGGGGGTTCACACTGCCTCACACAGTTGTTCTTTTTTGCTCTTAGTGCAGCCTGCTGCACATTTTTTCTCAAATTTCCTATTAGTGTTTTTCCACCAGTCTCCAGCTCTATTGTGGAAAAACACTACATAGGATAACCTAGAGGGGGGTTTTTGGGCCTTGCAGCGCCGTTTACGGCTGTCTGCACGGTCTCCGTGTGAGCCCAGCTCGCCCTGTAGTCTGTGTGCAGCCATAGCCGGTTGGATTCAGCTCAGGGTTCGTTACTGGCTCATACCTTGAGAAAAATTTTCCTTTTTTTCAAATAGTGCAGCCTGTTTAAAATTTGAAAAAAAAAATTCCTATTAGTGTCTTTCCACTCGTATCCAGCTAAATAGTGGAAAAACACTATATAGGATAACCTAGAGGAGGGTTTTTTGGCCTTGCAGCGCCGTTTACGGCTGTCTGCACGGTCTCCGTGTGAGCCCAGCTCGCCCTGTAGTCTGTGTGCAGCTATAGCCGGTTGGATTCAGCTCAGGGTTCGTTACTGGCTCATACCTTGAGAAAAATTTTCCTTTTTTTGAAATAGTGCAGCCTGTTTAAAATTTGAAAAAAAAAAAATTCCTATTAGTGTCTTTCCACCAGTCTCCAGCTCAATTGTGGAAAAACACTACATAGGATAACCTAGAGGGTTTTTTTGGGGCCTTGCAGCGCCGTTTACGGCTGTCTGCACGGTCTCTGTGTGAGCGCAGCTCGCCCTGTAGTCTGTGTGCAGCCATAGCCGGTTGGATTCAGCTCGGGGTGCGTTACTGCCTCATACCTTGAAAAACAATTTCCTTTTTTTCAAATAGTGCAGCCAGTTTAAAATTTGAAAAAAAAAATTCCTATTAGTTTCTTTCCACTTGTATCCAGCTAAATAGTGGAAAAACACTATATAGGATAACCTAGAGGAGGGTTTTTTGGCCTTGCAGCGCCGTTTACGGCTGTCTGCACGGTCTCCGTGTGATTTAAACTAGCTCTGTAGCCCGATCTGCACCAAAAAAAAAGTTAAGTTCACCAAACACAACTTAACACTTGTGTAGGCCACATTTGAAAAATAATAAAGTTTAGTCCACAATTTACAACATTAGTGTTTCTTACACCTGTTAGGAGGAGCATTACAGGAATAAGCACACTAAGGCCTTAGTACTTTTCTGCTTATCTTTATCTGTCAACCAAGATGAAGAGGGCAGGAAGTAAGGCACGTGGGCGTGGGCGCGGAGCAGGGAGAGGACGTGGTGATTCTGTGCCTGCTGCGGGCGCCGGTGACTCGTCGTCACTCAGTTTCAGCAGGGAACAGTCCTTCATGCGCAGCTTTGTCGGAGAGCGCCGTGCACCGCTGCTGCGTGAAGACCAAATTGAAGCCGTTGTCGGGTGGATGGCAGCTAACGCCTCGGCATCGACTTCAGTTAGTGCCACATCCTCTCAGGCACAGAGCACTGGAGAGCAGCCATCTGTCTCTTCACCACCTGCCAAATTGGCCAGGCAGTCAGAGAGCCCAGGACAGGAGCCGTCTCTACTTCTGTTCTCTGAATCTCTTGGCTTGGAAACAGGGGGCCAGCCAAGCAGCATTGGAGAAATGGAAGAAGAGGCAGTGTGCAGTGATGCCCAACACCTTTTTCTCTCTGACTCTGAAGAGGCAGGTGGGCCAGTGCCTCCGGTGACCACAGCGCAGTACGCATCTGATGATGAAACTCAGGTGCCGCTTTCTCGTGCGTACTGTGCTGCTGAGACTACCCAGGAGGAGCAGTTGGTGGCAGAGGGTAGTGGAGATGATGAGGTCCTTGACCCATCGTGGCGTGAGGAACAGGAAGGTGGTGGGAGCAGCTCAGAGGAAGAGCTTCCTCTTACGGGCCAAAGAGGAAGAGGGAGCGGGAAGACTGCGGAGCCTGTAGCCTCCACTTTGGCACCCGTTAGGAGCCTGTCTCTTTCCAAAGCCAAAAAGGGCGCTCCCAAGACTTGCAGTGCCTGGTCCTTTTTTGACACAGTTGCAGATGACATTTGTTTTGTCAAATGCAAGCTGTGTCATCATAAAGTAAAAAGAGGGAAAAATGTCAGCAACCTCAATACCACAAATATGTGGAAACATGTGCGGACCAGGCACGCGGTGGAGTTACAGAAAAACACTGAAGATGTAGGCCAACCAACAGCGGCAGCTACCACCTCTTCAGCTCGTGTTGCCTCTTCCTCCAGCTCACGCACAGCTGGTTTGGCTTCCTCCCAGAGACCTTGTGTAATTCCACCCACAGCACCACCTTCCCAGTCATCCTCACACTCCCAGTCTACTCTACAGCCATCGGTAGTACAGGCATGGGAGAAAAGGCGGGCATTCTCGGCCAACCACCCCCGAGCACAGGCTCTGAATGCAGGCATTGCCAAACTGTTGTCCCTGGAAATGCTCTCGTTCAGGCTGGTGGAGACTGACAGCTTCCGTGACTTGATGGCATTGGCAGTCCCACAGTACAAGGTGCCCAGCCGCTTTTACTTCAGCAGGCAGGCTGTCCCTGCCCTGCACAGGCATGTTGAGGCAAACATAAAACATGCGCTACTGAACGCCGTCAGTAGCAAGGTCCACCTCACCACCGATGCGTGGGCCAGTCAGCATGGACAGGGGCGATATGTTTCCCTCACTGCCCATTGGGTTAATGTTGTTGAGCCAGGTACAGATCGTGCGAGTGGTGCAGGACGTGTCCTGCCCACTCCAAGGATTGCAGGAATCCAGTCTGTACGCATCGACTCCTCCTCTTACACCAGTTCCTCTGATTCCTCTCTGCAGGATCCGTCACAGTCCACCCCCACATGGACCCGTGAACGTTTACCTATGACCGACATGAGCACAGCCGTGGCCAAACGTCAGCAGGCCATCTTGAAACTAGTTTCATTGGGGCATCGAAGCCACACAGCGCAGGAGCTCTGGAATGCCATCAAGCAGGAGAGCGATGTGTGGTTACTGCCAGCGAATCTCCAGCCAGGCATGGTAGTGTGTGACAATGGCCGAAATCTGGTGGCAGCTTTGGCCCTTGGCAACCTCACTCACATCCCATGTCTGGCACATGTGCTCAATTTGGTTGTGCAGAGTTTTCTGAGGGACTATCCGGATCTTGATGCCCTGCTGCACAAGGTCCGCCTAGAGTGTGCTCACTTGCGGCGTTCCAGCTTGGCCAGATCCCGCATTGCTGCTCTGCAGCGCCGATTCCGCCTTCCGGAACACCGCATCATATGTGACCTACCTACCCGGTGGAATTCCACGTTACATATGTTGGAGCGGTTGTGTGAGCAGCAGCAAGCAGTTATGGAGTACCAGCTGCATCAGGCGCAAAGAAGTCGCAGTCAGCGCCGATCAGACTTCACAACCACAGAGTGGGCCACTATGAAGGACGTCTGCCAGGTTTTGCGTCCTTTTGATTAGTCCACGCGGATGGCAAGTGCAGATGATGCACTAGTCAGCATGACTGTCCCCCTTATCTGCCTGCTTCAGCAAACTTTGCAAGGGTTAAGGGATGATGTGGTGGAAGAGGTGGAGGATGAGGAGCCACCTTTTCCATCAGCTTCTGGAGAGTCAGCGCCACGTGGTTCCTCACAAAGGGGTACGCAGGGGCCAATTTGTGAGGAGGATGAGGAGGAGTCAATGGAGGAGGAAGAGCTCCGTCCAGAGGAGGGAGCGACACAATTGTCCAGTGGTCAGTGTGTACAGCGAGGGTGGGGTGATGACGAGCGGGCAGAGATCATGTCTCAAGCAGGGGACAGCGTTTCTGGGCCAGTTGGCACTCTGCAGCACATGGTGGATTTCATGCTGCAGTGCCTGAGAAACGACCGCCGCATCGACCACATTCTCAACATGCCTGATTATTGGGTGTTCACCCTCCTCGATCCTCGCTACCGGGACAACGTCCAAAACCTCATCCCTGCGTTGACCCGGGAGCGTAAATTGCGGGAGTACCACGACACACTGGTGAATTCCATCATCTTCTCCTGTCCAACTGAGAGGAGTGCTGCTAGTGCTTTACAAAGCAGCTCAGTGCGTCGAGGCAGTGGGGGAGGCTCTGCCCAAAGAGGGAGCAGAAGCAGTGCCTCTGCCCAAGGCAAGCCCAGTATGGCACAACTCTGGCACACTTTTGTGTGCCCGCCCCAAATGTCTACACCATCACCGGCGGCTCCAGTCAGCAGGAGGCAACGGTTCCGTCAGATGGTGACAGACTACATGGCTTGCCCTCTTACTGTACTCCCAGACGGCTCTTCCCCGTTCAAGTTTTGGGTCTCTAAGCTGGATACATGGCCAGAGCTAAGCCAGTATGCATTGGAGGTGCTGGCTTGCCCTGCGGCTAGTGTCTTATCGGAACGTGTCTTTAGTGCCGCAGGTGGTGTACTAACAGACCGTCGCATGCGACTATCCTCCGATAACGTTGACCGGCTTACTTTCCTGAAAATGAACCAGGCCTGGATCTCGCAGGAATTTGCCACTCCTCTGCCTGATTAAGTAATTGGGTGTCATCCAGGTCTCCTGCTGTGTTCATCTTTCTACCACCTGAACTGCTATTCCTGGGCTCCAACACCGCCAGTTGCGGCTCAGAAGTGCAGGCTGCACAGTAAAAACATACGACCCAGTGTTATTGGGTTTCAGTAACGTCAGCTGATCCCCAGCTGAGTAGCCGGCAATGTGTCCTGCGACCGCCACGCTGGCACAACAACCTAAATGTAAGGGAACCTGTCCTCCCCCCCCCCCGTCGTTTGTTACTGAAAGAGCCATCTTGTGCAGCAGTAATGCTGCACAAGGAAAAGGTAGCTTTTTTTTTTTAGCTCTTTGCACACGCAGAACTTAACACTTATAAAATGTGTTCACTGATACCGTTATACCGTCCCGGAGCTGGGACTTTCCTTCGTAATGTGACGCAGCACAGCCGTCATTCCTACCCCCTTGGTGCCATGCGCTGCCTCCTCAGCGTTGTTTTAAGCTGTCACGGAGCCTGTGCTGTTCTGTTATCCCTTGGGCATGCCCTATTTGCGCTGCCTGTCTTCTGACATAATTTGGTGTCAGGCTGGCTGCGCCTGTGCGGCCGCGGTGCCCGAGATCCCGCCTCGCAGTGTCTTCTGATTGAGTCACACTGCGGGCCTGGGATCCATGGGCATGCGCAGTGCATATCTTCCCCTCGGGCTCTCGCTCATTTCCCTCCGCCTTCTTTAGACTGTGCGCCGTCAGCTGATCCCTAGCATGCCACGGCCGTGACACCGCACAGTCTGAAGAAGAGGGAAGGAGGGGAGTGAGAGTCGAGGTTATGCACTGTGCATGCCCATGGTTCCAAGGCCCGCAGTGGGATTACGTTAGATGAGACTGCGAGGTGGGATCTGGAGCAGCGTGGACGCACAGGCACTGACAGCCTGACACCAAATTATGTCAGAAGACAGGCAGCGCTAATTGGGCATGGCCAAGGGCTAACAGAACAGCGCAGGCTCCGTGACAGCTTAAAACAACGCTGAGGAGGCAGCGCACGGCATCAAGGGGATAGGAATGACAGCTGTGCTGTGTCCCATTACGAAGGAAATTCGCACCTCCGGAACGGTTTAACGGTATAAAGGGACACATTTTTAGTGTTTACTTCGGTGTTTGCAAGGAGCATAATTAAAAGAGCAACCTTTTCCTTTTGCATCCTTAGTGCTGCACAAGATGGCTCTTTCAGCTACAAACGTCTTGGGGGGGGGGGTTAAAGGTTTCCTTTCAACTTGCTCCAATCAGGCTTCGGCCTACACTCTGTTCCTCTGCTCCTCCTGCTGTCCCTGGGCTCTAACACCGCCAGTTGGTGCCTGGAAGTGCTGTGTGCACAGTCAACAGTCGCTCCTCTGTTATTGGGGTTCAGTAACGTCAGCTGATCCCCAGCTGTGTGTGCGGCAATACCTCCAATCTGCTCCTCCTGCTGTCCCTGGGCTCTAACACCGCCAGTTGGTGCCTGGAAGTGCTGTGTGCACAGTCAACAGTCGCTCCTCTGTTATTGGGGTTCAGTAACGTCAGCTGATCCCCAGCTGTGTGTGCGGCAATACCTCCAATCTGCTCCTCCTGCTGTCCCTGGGCTCTAACACCGCCAGTTGGTGCCTGGAAGTGCTGTGTGCACAGTCAACAGTCGCTCCTCTGTTATTGGGGTTCAGTAACGTCAGCTGATCCCCAGCTGTGTATCCGGCAACGTGTCATGCGACCGCCACGCTGGCACAACTAAAATGTAAGGGGACCTGTCCCCCCCCCCCCTAGGCGTTTGTTACTGAAAGAGCCACCATGTGCAGCACTAATACTGCACAAGGGAAAGGTCGCTCTTGAAATTATGCTCCTTGCAAACGCTGAACTACACACTCATGTAATGTGTCCCCTCACACCGTCCAACCGTCCCGGAGGTGGGACTTTCCTTTGTAATGTGACGCAGCACAGCCGTCATTGCTACCCCCTTGGCACCGTGCGCTGCCTCCTTAGCGTTGTTTGATTCCGTCATGGACCCTGCGCTGTTATGTTATCCCTTGGCCATGCACAGTTTGCGCTGCCCGTCCTCTGACATCATTTGTTGTCGTCCTGGCTGCGCCTGTGCGTCCACGCTGCCCGAAATCACACCTCGCAGTGTCGTCTAATGTGATCCCACAGTGGGCCTGGTATCCATGGCCATGCGCAGTGCATATACTAGCCTCTCACTCCCCTTCTTCACGCTTCTTCAGACTAGGCGGCGTCAGCTGATCCCTAATAGCATGCCACGGCCGTGACGCCGCACAGTCTGAAGAAGCAGGAAGGAGGTGAGTGAGAGGCGATGATATGCACTGCGCATGCCCATGGATCCCTGGCCCGCAGTGGGACTACATTAGATGACACTGCAAGGTTGGATCTCGGGCAGCTTGGACGCACAGGCACTGCCAGCCTGACACCTACATGATGTCAGAAGACGGGCACCGCTAACTGTGCATGGCCAAGGGATAACATTACAGCGCGGGCTCCGTGACAGAACCAAACAACGTTGAGGAGGTGGCGCCCGGCACCAAGGGGGTTGGAATGACGGCTGTGCTGTGTCACATTACAAAGGAAAGTCCCACTTCCGGGATGGTTTGACGGTGTGAGGGGACACATTATATGAGTGTGTACTTCAGCGTTTGCAAGGAGCATAATTTTCGGAACAACCATTTTCCATGTGCAGTATTACTGCTGTACAAGATGGCTCTTTCAGCAACAAATGCCTGGGGGGGGGGGTTAAAGGTTCCCTTTCAACTTGCTCCACTGCAGGCTTCGGCCTACACTCTGCTCCTCTTTGATTCCCTGGGTTTCAACACTGTCAGTTGCCACCTGGAAGTGTTGTCTACACAGAAAAAACACTAGGTGATGTGTCAGTGGGGTTCAGCACCGCCAGCTGTTCCCCTGCTGTGTAGTCGGCAACGTGTCCAGCACAAGCCACGCTGGCACAACAGAACAAAAGCTGCCACCAGTGCAGGCTTCGGCCTACACTCTGCTCCTCTCCTCCTCCTGCTGACCCTGGGCTCAAACACCGCTAGTTTTTGCCCGGAAGTGCTAGCTGCACAGAGAAAAACACCAGCCAATGTGTTAGTGGGGTTCAGCAACGCCAGCTGTTCCCCTGCTGTGTAGCCGGCAACGTGACCTGCAAACGCCATGCAGGCACAGGAACTGAAATTAAAAGGGAACCTGGCCCCACCCCCCCAGGTGTTTCTATGTATAACAGCCACCTAGTACAGCAGTACTGCTGCATTTGTACAAGGTGGCTGACTTTTTCTCCTTGCCCACGTGGAACTCAACACGTACAAAATGTGTCTCATTGAGACCATTCCACTGTCCCTGAGGTGTGACTTTCCTTTGTAATGATACGCAGCACCCCCCTTGGTAGCGTTTCCCGTCTTTTGTCATCATGGTTAGCTGGCTGCGCCTGTGCATCCGCCCTGCTAGAAACAACGCCCCTCGTTGTCATATTTATTTTGTCAGCGAGGGTGTGGTTTATGGGCACGAGCAGTGCATTTGTTCGCCTGTCTTAACTCATCTCCTTCCGCCTTCTTCAGACTGTGCGGCCTCCTGGCCGTGGTAGGCGATAAGGGATCAGCTGAGGCCGCCCAGTCTGGAGCAGGTGTAAGGACATGTGTAAGCGGCAAACCTATTTACTGCACAAGGCCACGAATCCCAGCCACGCAGTGTGATTTTTTGAAAACACACTGTGGGTCTGGGATTCATGTCCATCGCTAACCGCAACGGCCGACATAAAATGAGGTCAGAAGACAGGAAGCACTCACAGCGCATGGCCAAGGGATCACAATAGCGCAGACTCCTGTACAGCAAATAACAACGCTCAGGAATCTGCGCCCAGTACCTAGGTGAAAATTTTGACACCTGTGCTGCGTCTCGTTAAAAAGACAAGTCACGCCTCCACAACTGTTTGACAGTATAATGGGCTAAATAGTGTATGTGTTTTAGTCAGCGTGTGCAAGGAGCAAAACAAATAGAGCAACCTTTTACTTGTGCAGCATTAATGCTGCACAAGGTGTGGCTCTTGTACCTTGCAACACCTGAGGGGGGTTAAAGGTAACCTTTGAAATTGGTTCAACTAGGCTTCGGCCTACACTCTGCTCCTCTCCTCCTCCTGCTGACCCTGGGCTCAAACACCGCTAGTTTTTGCCCGGAACAGCTAGCTGCACAGAGAAAAACACCAGCCAATGTGTTAGTGGGGTTCAGCACCGCCAGCTGTTCCCCTGCTGTGTAGTCGGCAACGTGTCCAGCACAAGCCACGCTGGCACAACAGAACAAAAGCTGCCACCAGTGCAGGCTTCGGCCTACACTTTGCTCCTCTCCTCCTCCTGCTGACCCTGGGCTCAAACAACGCCAGTTTCTGCCCGGACATGCTAGCTGCACAGAGAAAAACACCAGCCAATGTGTTAGTGGGGTTCAGCACCGCCAGCTGTTCCTCTGCTGTATAGTCGGCATCGTGTCCAGCACAAGCCACGCTGGCACAACTGACCAAAAGCTGCCACCAGTGCAGGCTTCGGCCTACACTTTGCTCCTCTCCTCCTCCTGCTGACCCTGGGCTCAAACAACGCCAGTTTCTGCCCGGACATGCTAGCTGCACAGAGATAAAAAAAACAGCCAATGTGTTAGTGGGGTTCAGCACCGCCAGCTGTTCCCCTGCTGTGTAGCTGGCAACGTGTCCTGCAAACGCCACGTAGGCACATGAACTGAAATTGAAGGGAGCCTGCCCCCCACCCCCCCAGGTGTTTCTATGTATAACAGCCACCTTGTACAGCAGTACTGCTGCATTTGTACAAGGTGGCTGACTTTTTCTCCTTGCACACGTGGAACTCAACAAGTACAAAATGTGTCTCATTACAGACCATTACAATGTCCCTGAGGTGTGACTTTCCTTTTTAATGACACGCAGCACCCCCATTGTTAGCGCTGCCCGTCTCCTGACATCATTGGTTGGCTGGCTGTGCCTGTGCGTCCCCCCTGCCCGACACAACGCCCCCCGTTGTCTCATATATTTTGACTGCGAGGGTGTGATTGATGGGCACGAGCAGTGCATATGTTCCCCTGTTTTCACTCCCCTCCTTCCGCCTTCTTCTGACTGTGCGGCCTCATGGCCGCGGCATGCGATAAGGGATCAGCTGAGGCCGCCCAGTCTGAAGCAGGTGTAAGGACATGTGTGAGCGGCGAACATATTTACTGCACAAGGCCACGAATCCCAGCACCGCAGTGTGACTTTAGGAAAAGCCACTGTGGGTCTGGGATTTATGGCCATCGTTAACCGCACCGGCCAACATGAAATGAGGTCATGAGACGGCCTGCACTAACAGGGTATTGCCAAGGGATAACACAAGAGCGCAGTTTCCTGTACTGCAAATAACAACGGTAAGGAATCTGCGCACAGCACCTAGGTGTAAATTTGTACACCTGTGCTGCGTCACCTTAAAAAGACTAGTAGTCACGCCTCCACTACTGTTTGACAGTATAATGGGCTAAATAGTGTACGTGTTTAATTCAGCGTGTGCAAGGAGCAAAATTAAATAGAGCAACCTTTGACTTGTGCATCATTAATGCTGTTCAAGGTGTGGCTCTTGTACCTTGCAACACCTGAGGGGGGGGTTAAAGGTAACCTTTGAAATTGGTTCAACTAGGCTTCGGCCTACACTCTGCTCCTCTACTCCTCCTGCTGACCCTGGGCTCAAACACCGCTGGTTTTTGCCCGGAAATGCTAGCTGCACAGAGAAAAACACCAGCCAATGTGTTAGTGGGGTTCAGCACCGCCAGCTGTTCCCCCGCTGTGTAGCCGGCATCGTGTCCAGCACAAGCCACGCTGGCACAACCGACCAAAAGCTGCCACCAGTGCAGGCTTCGGCCTACACTTTGCTCCTCTCCTCCTCCTCCTGCTGACCCTGGGCTCAAACACCGCTAGTTTTTGCCCGGAACTGCTAGCTGCACAGAGAAAAACACCAGCCAATGTGTTAGTGGGGTTCAGCACCGCCAGCTGTTCCCCCGCTGTGTAGCCGGCATCGTGTCCAGCACAAGCCACGCTGGCACAACCGACCAAAAGCTGCCACCAGTGCAGGCTTCGGCCTACACTTTGCTCCTCTCCTCCTCCTCCTGCTGACCCTGGGCTCTAACACCGCTAGTTTTTGCCCGGACATGCAATCTGCACAGAGAAAAACACCAGTCAATGTGTCAGTGGGGTTCAGCAACGCCAGCTGTTCCCCTGCTGTGTAGCTTGCAACGTGACCTGCAAACGCCACGCAGGCACATGAACTGAAATTGAAGGGAGCCTGCCCCCCACCCACAGGTGTTTCTATGTATAACAGCCACCTTGTACAGCAGTACTGCTGCATTTGTACAAGGTGGCTGACTTTTTCTCCTTGCCCACGTGGAACTCAACACGTACAAAATGTGTCTCATTAGAGACCATTACAATGTCCCTGAGGTGTGACTTTCCTTTGTAATGACACGCAGCACCACCCTTGTTAGCGCTGCCCGTCTTTTTACATCATTGGTTAGCTGGCTGCGCCTGTGCATCTTCCCTGCTCGAAACAACGCCCCTCGGTGTCTTATTTTTTTGGACAGTGAGGGTGTGATTGATGGGCATGTGCAGTGCATATGTTTGCCTGTGTTCACTCATCTCCTTCCGCCTTCTTCAGACTGGGTGTCCTCATGGCCGCGGCAGGCGATAAGGGATCAGATGAGGCCGCCCAGTCTGAAGCAGGTGTAAGGACATGTGTGAGCGGCAAACATATTTAGTGCACCAGGGCACGAATCCCAGCACCGCAGTGTGATTTTTTTAAAAACACACTGTGGGTCTGGGATTCATGTCCATCGCTAACCGCAACGGCCAACATGAAATGAGGTCATAAGACAGGAAGCGCTCACAGCGCATGGCCAAAGGATCACAAGAGCGCAGACTCCTGTACAGCAACTAACAACGCTCAGGAAGCTGCGCCCATGCAAAAAGGTGTTGTTTTCGACACCTGTGCTGCTTTTCTTTAAAAAGACAAGTCACGCCTCCACTACTGTTTAACAGTATAATGGGCTAAATAGTCTACGTGTTGCATTCAGCTTGTGCAAGTAGAAAAATTAATAGAGCAACCTTTTACTTGTGCAGCATTAATGCTGCAGAAGGAGTGGCTTTTGTACTTTGTAACACCTGAGGGGGGGTTAAAGGTAACCTTTGAAATTGGTTCAACTAGGCTTCGGCCTACACTCTGCTCCTCTCCTCCTCCTGCTGACCCTGAGCTCTAACAACGCTAGTTTTTGCCCGGAAATGCTAGCTGCACAGAGAAAAACACCAGCCAATGTGTTAGTGGGGTTCAGCACCGCCAGCTGTTCCCCCGCTGTGTAGCCGGCATCGTGTCCAGCACAAGCCACGCTGGCACAACCGACCAAAAGCTGCCACCAGTGCAGGCTTCGGCCTGCACTTTGCTCCTCTCCTCCTCCTCCTGCTGACCCTGGGCTCTAACACCGCTAGTTTTTGCCCGGACATGCAATCTGCACAGAGAAAAACACCAGTCAATGTGTCAGTGGGGTTCAGCAACGCCAGCTGTTCCCCTGCTGTGTAGCTTGCAACGTGACCTGCAAACGCCACGCAGGCACATGAACTGAAATTGAAGGGAGCCTGCCCCCCACCCACAGGTGTTTCTATGTATAACAGCCACCTTGTACAGCAGTACTGCTGCATTTGTACAAGGTGGCTGACTTTTTCTCCTTGCCCACGTGGAACTCAACACGTACAAAATGTGTCTCATTAGAGACCATTACAATGTCCCTGAGGTGTGACTTTCCTTTGTAATGACACGCAGCACCACCCTTGTTAGCGCTGCCCGTCTTTTGACATCATTGGTTAGCTGGCTGCGCCTGTGCATCTCCCCTGCTCGAAACAACGCCCCACGGTGTCTTATTTTTTTGGACAGCGAGGGTGTGATTGATGGGCATGTGCAGTGGATATGTTTGCCTGTGTTCACTCATCTCCTTCCGCCTTCTTCAGACTGGGTGTCCTCATGGCCGCGGCAGGCGATAAGGGATCAGATGAGGCCGCCCAGTCTGAAGCAGGTGTAAGGACATGTGTGAGCGGCAAACATATTTAGTGCACCAGGGCACGAATCCCAGCACCGCAGTGTGATTTTTTAAAAACACACTGTGGGTCTGGGATTCATGTCCATCGCTAACCGCAACGGCCAACATGAAATGAGGTCATAAGACAGGAAGCGCTCACAGCGCATGGCCAAAGGATCACAAGAGCGCAGACTCCTGTACAGCAACTAACAACGCTCAGGAAGCTGCGCCCATGCAAAAAGGTGTTGTTTTCGACACCTGTGCTGCTTTTCTTTAAAAAGACAAGTCACGCCTCCACTACTGATTAACAGTATAATGGGCTAAATAGTCTACGTGTTGCATTCAGCTTGTGCAAGTAGAAAAATTAATAGAGCAACCTTTTACTTGTGCAGCATTAATGCTGCAGAAGGAGTGGCTCTTGTACTTTGTAACACCTGAGGGGGGGTTAAAGGTAACCTTTGAAATTGGTTCAACTAGGCTTCGGCCTACACTCTGCTCCTCTCCTCCTCCTGCTGACCCTGGGCTCTAACAACGCTAGTTTTTGCCCGGAAATGCTAGCTGCACAGAGAAAAACACCAGCCAATGTGTTAGTGGGGTTCAGCACCGCCAGCTGTTCCCCCGCTGTGTAGCCGGCATCGTGTCCAGCACAAGCCACGCTGGCACAACCGACCAAAAGCTGCCACCAGTGCAGGCTTCGGCCTACACTTTGCTCCTCTCCTCCTCCTCCTGCTGACCTTGGGCTCAAACACCGCTAGTTTTTGCCCGGAAATGCTAGCTGCACAGAGAAAAACACCAGCCAATGTGTTAGTGGGGTTCAGCACCGCCAGCTGTTCCCCTGCTGTGCAGCTTGCAACGTGACCTGCAAACGCCACGCAGGCACATGAACTGAAATTGAAGGGAGCCTGGCCCCCACCCCCAGGTGTTTCTATGTATAACAGCCACCTTGTACAGCAGTACTGCTGCATTTGTACAAGGTGGCTGATGTTTTCTCCTTGCCCACGTGGAACTCAACACGTACAAAATGTGTCTCTTTGAGACCATTCCACTGTCCCTGAGGTGTGACTTTCCTTTCTAATGATACGCAGCACCCCCCTTGGTAGCGCTTCCTGTCTTCTGACATCATTGGTTGGCTACTTGCGCCTGTTCGTCCGCCCTGCCTGAATAAAATGCTCCTCGTTGTCTTAATTATTTTGACTGCGAGGGTGTGATTGATGGGCACGAGCAGTGCATATCTTCGCCTGTCTTAACTCATCTCCTTCCGCCTTCTTCAGACTGTGCAGCCTCATGGCCGCGGCATGCGAGAAGGGATCAGCAGAGGCCGCCCAGTCTGAAGCAGGTGTAAGGACGTGTGTGAGCGGCCAAAATATTTACTGCTCAAGGCCACGAATCCCAGCACCGCAGTGTGGCTTTATGAAAAGACACTGGGGGTCTGGGATTTATGGCCATCGTTAACCGCACGGGCCAACATGAAATGATGTCATAAGATGGGCAGCGCTAACAGGGCATTGCCAAGGGATAACACAAGAGCGCAGACTCCTGTACAGCAAATAACAACGCTCAGGAAGCTGCGCCAAGCACCAAGGCGTTATTTTGGACACCTGTGCTGCGTCTCATCAAAAAACCAAGTCACGCATCCACTACAGTTTGACTGTAGAATGGGGTATATTGTGTATGTCTTTCATTCAGCGTGTGCAAGTAGACAAATTAATAGAGCAACCTTTCACTTGTGCAGCATTAATACTGCACAAGGTGTGTCTCTTGTACTTTGTAACACCTGAGGGGGGGGTTAAAGGTTTCCTTTGAAATTGGTTCAACTAGGCTTCGGCCTACACTCTGCTCCTCTCCTCCTCCTCCTGCTTTAACACGGGCTCTAACATCGCTAGTTTTTGCCCGCAAGTGCTAGCTGCACAGAGAAAAACACACGCCATTGTGTTAGTGGGGTTCAGCAACGCCAGCTGTTCCCCCAGTGTGTAGCCGGCAAAGTGTCCTGCAAACGCAACACAGACACAAAGCTGCCTCCAGTGCAGGCTTCGGCCTACACTCATCTCCCCCTGCTTACCCTTTGCTCCAACACCGCTAGTTGGGGCTCTAGGAAGACAATCTTTAATAGGCAAGGCAACGCATCTGGGTTCCAGCACCGCCAGCTGGTTCTCGGCAGTGTTCTTGTCACAGGTACTCCCTCGTGCCAAGCCTGGTTTCAGCACCGTCAGCTGTTTCCGGGTTGTGTCAAGCTCACTGAGACACCTATGCTTGCCTCGTCGTGGTGCGGTCGGGTTAGCCAACTCCAGGGTGCCTCCAGTTTAGGAGCTTCCTATGTGGGCTGCGTGAACTGGTAGTCAAGGCTGGTTCTGTAGTGCCAGTAGGCCCAGCTCCCCCTGTAGGACTGTTGGGGTTCGGTAACTGCGGCTGCCTCGCGGCCTAGCTGTTCTCTCCTCTCCTGTGGGCCTTGGGGTTCACCACCTGGTTCCAGCACCGTCAGCTGGTTCCGGGCCGAGCCTTTGGCTTAGGTGCCTCCTCCTGGGTATCCGAGTTCCGCCAACGCCAGGCGGTCCTTGGTAGTGCTTTTAAGCGCGGGCACCTACAGCTTAGTAACCGGGTTCCAGCACCGTCAGCTAGTCCTCGGTCGTGCCATTGGCTCTTGCACACTGGGGCAACGCATCCGGGTTCCAGCACCGCCAGCTGGTTCTCGGCAGTGTTTTTGTCACAGGTACTCCCTCGTGCCAAACCTGGTTTCAGCACCGTCAGCTGTTTCCGGGTTGTGTCAAGCTCACTGAGACACCTATGCTTGCCTCGTCGTGGTGCGGTCGGGTTAGCCAACTCCAGGGTGCCTCCAGTTTAGGAGCTTCCTATGTGGGCTGCGTGAACTGGTAGTCAAGGCTGGTTCTGTAGTGCCAGTAGGCCCAGCTCCCCCTGTAGGACTGTTGGGGTTCGGTAACTGCGGCTGCCTCGCGGCCTAGCTGTTCTCTCCTCTCCTGTGGGCCTTGGGGTTCACCACCTGGTTCCAGCACCGTCAGCTGGTTCCGGGCCGAGCCTTTGGCTTAGGTGCCTCCTCCTGGGTATCCGAGTTCCGCCAACGCCAGGCGGTCCTTGGTAGTGCTTTTAAGCGCGGGCACCTACAGCTTAGTAACCGGGTTCCAGCACCGTTAGCTAGTCCTCGGTCGTGCCATTGGCTCTTGCACACTGGGGCAACGCATCCGGGTTCCAGCACCGCCAGCTGGTTCTCGGCAGTGTTTTTGTCACAGGTACTCCCTCGTGCCAAACCTGGTTTCAGCACCGTCAGCTGTTTCCGGGTTGTGTCAAGCTCACTGAGACACCTATGCTTGCCTCGTCGTGGTGCGGTCGGGTTAGCCAACTCCAGGGTGCCTCCAGTTTAGGAGCTTCCTATGTGGGCTGCGTGAACTGGTAGTCAAGGCTGGTTCTGTAGTGCCAGTAGGCCCAGCTCCCCCTGTAGGACTGTTGGGGTTCGGTAACTGCGGCTGCCTCGCGGCCTAGCTGTTCTCTCCTCTCCTGTGGGCCTTGGGGTCCACCACCTGGTTCCAGCACCGTCAGCTGGTTCTGGGCCAAGCCTTTGGCTTAGGTGCCTCCTCCTGGGTATCCGAGTTCCGCCAACGCCAGGCGGTCCTTGGTAGTGCTTTTAAGCGCGGGCACCTACAGCTTAGTAACCGGGTTCCAGCACCGTCAGCTAGTCCTCGGTCGTGCCATTGGCTCTTGCACACTGGGGCAACGCATCCGGGTTCCAGCACCGCCAGCTGGTTCTCGGCAGTGTTTTTGTCACAGGTACTCCCTCGTGCCAAACCTGGTTTCAGCACCGTCAGCTGTTTCCGGGTTGTGTCAAGCTCACTGAGACACCTATGCTTGCCTCGTCGTGGTGCGGTCGGGTTAGCCAACTCCAGGGTGCCTCCAGTTTAGGAGCTTCCTATGTGGGCTGCGTGAACTGGTAGTCAAGGCTGGTTCTGTAGTGCCAGTAGGCCCAGCTCCCCCTGTAGGACTGTTGGGGTTCGGTAACTGCGGCTGCCTCGCGGCCTAGCTGTTCTCTCCTCTCCTGTGGGCCTTGGGGTCCACCACCTGGTTCCAGCACCGTCAGCTGGTTTTGGGCCGAGCCTTTGGCTTAGGTGCCTCCTCCTGGGTATCCGAGTTCCGCCAACGCCAGGCGGTCCTTGGTAGTGCTTTTAAGCGCGGGCACCTACAGCTTAGTAACCGGGTTCCAGCACCGTCAGCTAGTCCTCGGTCGTGCCATTGGCTCTTGCACACTGGGGCAACGCATCCGGGTTCCAGCACCGCCAGCTGGTTCTCGGCAGTGTTTTTGTCACAGGTACTCCCTCGTGCCAAACCTGGTTTCAGCACCGTCAGCTGTTTCCGGGTTGTGTCAAGCTCACTGAGACACCTATGCTTGCCTCGTCGTGGTGCGGTCGGGTTAGCCAACTCCAGGGTGCCTCCAGTTTAGGAGCTTCCTATGTGGGCTGCGTGAACTGGTAGTCAAGGCTGGTTCTGTAGTGCCAGTAGGCCCAGCTCCCCCTGTAGGACTGTTGGGGTTCGGTAACTGCGGCTGCCTCGCGGCCTAGCTGTTCTCTCCTCTCCTGTGGGCCTTGGGGTCCACCACCTGGTTCCAGCACCGTCAGCTGGTTCTGGGCCGAGCCTTTGGCTTAGGTGCCTCCTCCTGGGTATCCGAGTTCCGCCAACGCCAGGCGGTCCTTGGTAGTGCTTTTAAGCGCGGGCACCTACAGCTTAGTAACCGGGTTCCAGCACCGTCAGCTAGTCCTCGGTCGTGCCATTGGCTCTTGCACACTGGGGCAACGCATCCGGGTTCCAGCACCGCCAGCTGGTTCTCGGCAGTGTTCTTGTCACAGGTACTCCCTCGTGCCAAGCCTGGTTTCAGCACCGTCAGCTGTTTCCGGGTTGTGTCAACTTCACTGAGACGCCTATGCTTGCCCCGTCGTGGTGCGGTCGAGTTAGCCAACTCCAGGGTGCCTCCAGTTTAGGAGCTTCCTATGTGGGCTGCGTGAACTGGTAGTCAAGGCTGGTTCTGTAGTGCCAGTAGGCCCAGCTCCCCCTGTAGGACTGTTGGGGTTCGGTAACTGCGGCTGCCTCGCGGCCTAGCTGTTCTCTCCTCTCCTGTGGGCCTTGGGGTCCACCACCTGGTTCCAGCACCGTCAGCTGGTTCTGGGCCGAGCCTTTGGCTTAGGTGCCTCCTCCTGGGTATCCGAGTTCCGCCAACGCCAGGCGGTCCTTGGTAGTGCTTTTAAGCGCGGGCACCTACAGCTTAGTAACCGGGTTCCAGCACCGTCAGCTAGTCCTCGGTCGTGCCATTGGCTCTTGCACACTGGGGCAACGCATCCGGGTTCCAGCACCGCCAGCTGGTTCTCAGCAGTGTTTTTGTCACAGGTACTCCCTCGTGCCAAACCTGGTTTCAGCACCGTCAGCTGTTTCCGGGTTGTGTCAAGCTCACTGAGACACCTATGCTTGCCTCGTCGTGGTGCGGTCGGGTTAGCCAACTCCAGGGTGCCTCCAGTTTAGGAGCTTCCTATGTGGGCTGCGTGAACTGGTAGTCAAGGCTGGTTCTGTAGTGCCAGTAGGCCCAGCTCCCCCTGTAGGACTGTTGGGGTTCGGTAACTGCGGCTGCCTCGCGGCCTAGCTGTTCTCTCCTCTCCTGTGGGCCTTGGGGTCCACCACCTGGTTCCAGCACCGTCAGCTGGTTCCGGGCCGAGCCTTTGGCTTAGGTGCCTCCTCCTGGGTATCCGAGTTCCGCCAACGCCAGGCGGTCCTTGGTAGTGCTTTTAAGCGTGGGCACCTACAGCTTAGTAACCGGGTTCCAGCACCGTCAGCTAGTCCTCGGTCGTGCCATTGGCTCTTGCACACTGGGGCAACGCATCCGGGTTCCAGCACCGCCAGCTGGTTCTCGGCAGTGTTCTTGTCACAGGTACTCCCTCGTGCCAAGCCTGGTTTCAGCACCGTCAGCTGTTTCCGGGTTGTGTCAACTTCACTGAGACGCCTATGCTTGCCCCGTCGTGGTGCGGTCGAGTTAGCCAACTCCAGGGTGCCTCCAGTTTAGGAGCTTCCTATGTGGGCTGCGTGAACTGGTAGTCAAGGCTGGTTCTGTAGTGCCAGTAGGCCCAGCTCCCCCTGTAGGACTGTTGGGGTTCGGTAACTGCGGCTGCCTCGCGGCCTAGCTGTTCTCTCCTCTCCTGTGGGCCTTCGGGTCCACCACCTGGTTCCAGCACCGTCAGCTGGTTCTCGGCAGTGTCTTTTGCTCTTGTACCTTCTGCTCCCCATCCTGGTTCCAGTACCGTCAGCTGGTTCCGGGCAGAGCCTTTGGCTTAGGTGCCTCCTTCTGGGTATCCAAGTTCCACCAACGTCAGGTGGTCCTTGGTAGTGCTTTCAGGCACGGGTACCTCCTGCTTAGTAACCGGGTTCCAGTAACGTCAGCTGGTCCTTGGTAGTTCCATTGGCTCTTGGACCTTCGGCTACCCATCCGGGTTCCAGTACCGTCAGCTGGTTCTCGGCAGTGTCTTTTGCTCTTGTACCTTCTGCTCCCCATCCTGGTTCCAGTAACGTCAGCTGGTTCCGGGCAGAGCCTTTGGCTTAGGTGCCTCCTTCTGGGTATCCGAGTTCCGCCAACGTCAGGCGGTCCTTGGTAGTGCTTTTTAGCACGGGTACCTCCTGCTTAGTAACCGGGTTCCAGTAACGTCAGCTGGTCCTCGGTAGTTCCATAGGCTCTTGAACCTTCGGGTAGCCATCCGAGTTCCAGTTCCATCAGCTGGTTCTTGGCATTTTCTCAGCCTTCTTGTACCTTCTGCTACATTTCCAAGTTGAAGACCCTAACGTCGACGACCCGGAAGACCACCCCGATGACGACGACCCGGAAGACCACCCCGATGACGACGACGGCGGAGACGACGACGGCTGAGACGACGACGGCGGAGATGACGACACTGGAGACGACGACCCTGGAGACGACAACATGGAAGACCGAGAAGCAGAAGAACAAGAGGCTGCAGAACAAAGAGCAGAAGAACATTAAGCATAAGACTTAATATCAGAGCAAAAGATATTATCTCAATTATATGCAGAAGAAGACTAAGCAGTGTATGGGGGTGAGTCCGTTCCTCCTCGTGGTGCCCCTGGATAAAGCCTGATGCTGCAGGCCAAACTGAACGCGGACAAATGTAACTTTTGTGACTGGCAGAACGGAAGGTGTAATCTTCCAACTTTTATAGATAACAACTACGGGAATGCGTGTCACAAATGAGAATATGATGAAGAAGTAGAATAGGAAGAATAATAACAGTGGAATAAAAAGAATATGTAGAATAGGAAGAATAATAATAGTTGAAGAAAATGAATATGAAGAATGTAATAAAAAAAAAAATATAGGTAGAAGATGAAGAAGAAGATGAATAAGGTGAAGAAGTTGATGTCAAAGATGCTGATGATGATGAAGATGAAAGTGTGGGAAAAGGAAAAAAAAGAAGGGGAAGGTCGTGGAATAGTGAAACATCAATATCTGACAAAATAAAAAAAATTTACATAGTCAATATCTTTTTCAATCCGAACGTCTTTAAAAAAAAAAAAAATCATGCTATTCTATTTGATTGGACTAATCCTCATTGCCTTTAATGTCTCCGCCACCTCCCCCATACATCCTACATTATTCTTAGTTGTTTTCCTTCATGTAGAATGAACCTACAAGGAAAGAAAGGGTTTATTTTAATTCCGATATTTTGGTCCCATTGACTTGCATTGGGATCGGGTATCGGTATCGGCGATATCCGATATTTTTTGAATATCGGCCGATCCAAACCGATACCGATACTTTCCGATATCGGAAGGTATCGCTCAACACTACTTATGTGTGGAGTCTGAACTGAATATCGACGGCCTTGTTGATGTTGGTAGTCAACAACTGATCTTTTCTGCTCACAAATCCTTTCCAACATATGCAGTGTAGAGATCCAATGTGTTGAAATGCTGCTGAAGCACGGCAAGGGCAGCTGAAGCTGTAGCTGACTTTCTAAAATTTGCAGACAGACGGCGTACTTACACTAGCAGATCCTGCAGCTCCGAATAGCTTTTCAGAAAACATTGAACCATGAGGTTAAGCACATGGGCCAGGCAAGGTACGTGTGTGAGCTCACCTCGCCTCAGATCTGCCACCAGGTTACAGCCATTGTCACAAACAGCCATGACTGGCTGTAGGTTCAGCTGTGTCATCCAAATATCTGACTGCTCTTTCAGCGCTGTCCACAGCTCTTCTCCATTGTGCGGTTTGTCACCTATGCAGATTAGCTTCAGCATAGCCTGTTGCCGCTTGGCTGAGGCAGTGCTACAATGCTTCCAGCTTCTGACTGATTTGATTATTTCAGAGATGGAGGCTGAAGAGAGGGAGGTACAGGAGCTGTAGACTGTGGGGGCATCCCTGATTAACGTAGGGCACGCAATCCTTGGCATGCGGAGGATGTGTTCCATCCCAAGGTCTTACTGGGTGCCGGCTTTCACTATGTTAACCAGAGTGCCGTTAGTGAGATGTACCGTCCCTGCACACAAGTACTTGTCCACATGTCCGTGGTTAGGTGGACTTTCACAGTAACAGCATTGTTGAGGGCACGGGTAATGTTGTGGGACACATGCTGGTATAATGCCGATACTGCACACCGGGAGAAATAGTGGTGACTGAGGACCGAGTACCTTGGGACGGCCGCTGCCATCAGGTTGCGGAAAGCTTCCATCTCAATTAGCTTAAAAAGGCAACATTTCAAGCCAAGCAGAAGTGAAATGTTAGAATTTAGTACTGTGGCCTGTGGGGTGTTGGCTGGGTATTTCTGCTTGTGTTCCAATGACTGGGGTATAGAATACTGAAGACTGTGCTGGTACAAGGACGTGGACGGGATGGATCATGGTGCTGCTTGACTGTGGGCAACAACAGGTGCAGGGCTAGAGGCATCTTCACATGTACGGTGGACTGGGGATTGGCTTCTATGCAAAACAGTGCAAGCAGTAGTGTCACCTGTAGACAGTGTTCCTGGAGCCTGGGGGTCGGCCCCAAAAGTCGGGTGCTTTGCTACTATGTGCCTGATCATGCTGGTGTGGGTCAGGCTGGTAGTTTTGCTACCCTGCAGATGCGCACACGGCAGGTGCTGCAAATGGCCTGTTTGGGGCTATCGGCAGAGTCTTTAAAAATTAACCAGACTCGGGAAGATCTAACAGATGGAATGGCAACTTCCCTCATGTTGGTGTTATGGGGAATGGATGCACGCCTTCTGTCTGTGGCCACCAGACTGCTTCTTCCTGCCTGTTGGGGTGATATGCCTCCTTCTCCATGTGTGCTGCTGTCCTCACTCTGCTTTCTACCACCTCATCTTCCATATCCTCACCCTGCTCTTCCTACTGACTTTCTAGCAATTGTTTCTCATCATTGTCCACCTTGTGGGATACTTTCCCACCATTGCCTTTGTGTGACCGTGGCTGGTCAGAGCTTTGGCCATCACTACATGCGATCTCATCTGGCCCCACTTCAAGTTGACCGGCCGAGAGTCCGGAATCTTGAAAGGAAAAACTGAACAGCAACTGAACAGGATTGTCCTTGACTGATCTAACTATTCTTCTTCTCTGCATTTCTGATGTTTTTCTTGGCCTGCCTCTTCTGGCCTTAACAAGAACTGTACCTGTGTTCTTCCATTTCCTTACTATGTTCTCACAGTGGAAATTGACAGGTTAAATCTCTGAGACAGCTTTTTGTATCCTTCCCCTGAACAACTCTGTTGAATAATCTTTGTTTTCAGATCATTAGACAGTTGTTTTGAGGAGCCCATGATGCCACTCTTCAGAGAAGATTCAAACAGGAGAACAACTTGCAAGTGGCTACTGTAAGTAGCTTTTCTCATGATTGCATACACCTGGCTATGAAGTTCAAAGCTCAATGAGGTTAGAAAACCAAAAAAAGTGCTTTAGTAAGTCAGTAAAAAGTAGGTAGGAGTATTTAAAACAAGAAAATGATAAGGGTGCCCATACTTATGCACCTGTCAAATTGTGTTTGAATGCAGATTGCACATTTTCTGTTAGTACAATAAACCTCATTTCAAGGCAGAAACATTACTGTGTCCAACAGTTATTAGATATATGAAACTGAAATAGCTGTTGCAAAAAAAACAATTTTTACAAAACATTAAGCTTAAGATTAATAGGGGTGAACAAACTTTATCATATAACTGTATATGAAAAAATACAAGGACTATAGTACAATTTCAATCTCCCTACAATGATCTCAGGAAAAGTAAGGCAGCAATAAAAAGGACTGCTGCGCACAAAAATGTGGACAAATAAACAAGATAACTGCAGAAAGGAGCAACAGGATTTTTGCTTTTAAAAAAGCAGTTGGTTTGCACAGCAGCGTGCAAACAGCAATGTAGCTATCAGGGAGCCTTATAACGCAGCCTAATAAGCTACAGAGCTGATGCACAAAAATATAGCCTCCAGTGTCCCTGCAAAAAAATAGTGGTGTTGGACAGTGGAAATCGCTACAGGACAAGCAGTTTGGGGGTTAATCTTCCCTCCCTAACTATATCCCTTCTTCTGATGAAGCTGCAGCAACACCTCCCTATGCTAAGATCGGCAGAAGTAAGATGGCGGCCGGCATGCATGCGCCTTTATAGCCCCTTTGACGCCGCAGAAAGCAAGCAAGTGGCCCCACTATTGCTCCGTAGCCTTTTTGTGACGACACACGCCAGATACCTCTGTCGGCCATCTTTCCCCGGCCGGGGCTCTCTCTGGCTCTGCGCAGCGCACCTCCACCTGTGGTCCGCAGGAGCCCACCTCTCCCCTGCCACTGCAGACTCTCCAGCTCTCCGCGATCAGTGCTTTGCCTGTCTTTGGTGAGTCCCACGCCTATGCATCTACTATCTTGATGCAAAGCGCCACATTACCATCATGTGGGTTTATCATTAGTGCTGCACCTGCTACATGTTTGCACCCTACAGGTGTTCAGATACAATTTTAGAGTATTCATACTTACAATTATATTTTACTGTCACTGTTTCTTAGCTATATATTTGTGCAGCCTGCAGGAGACCAGACTTTAGTGTGGGACATACATCGGATCCTTCGGAGGTACACTACCTATTTCATAGCCACGTGTATTCTATGTGCTGATATCTATATAATAGGTTAGTGTGTATTCTATACATACCTCATGTATTACCAACTCTGTATTAATTATCATCAGACCAATATATATTATACATTTCGTTATAGAGACACAAACCATCTATTCCACGTGGGTCCTTCAGTGCATCATATTCCCCCTGTTACCTTCCTCCTCCAGGTATATACTGTATGTGTGTGTATATATATATATATATATATATATATATATATATATATATATATTTATAATTAGATTTTTTTCCTTTTTTTCCTCTTTTATCATAGAAGCATTTTTAGTATTTGTTCACATAGACTATCTCTATTTACCTCAGTCACTATTCCCTCAAGCGTGGTTTCGACTCTTTTCCAGTCCCTATGGGTCTATCAACGACAGTGTTCCCAGCACCTACCTGTCCTGATTCCAGCTGCTGAGGGTACCCCTTTAGTGTAGCGCTAGTGTGTTCCCTTTTATATATAGACTGTATGAAATATTTTTTGTTTTTTTGGTGAATGTTGGAAACAAAAAAAAGTAGAACAAGGCTAACACACAGAACTATGGTATGTATGCCTGCAAGACTACAATTTTTCTCCACCACAGACACATTAGGCCTCAGCCTGACATAACAGACTATATGAGGTTTTTTTATTTTTGGTGAATTTTGGAAACAAAAAAAAGTAGAACAAGGCTAGCACACAGAACTATGGTACGTATGCCTGCAAGACTATGATTTTTCCACTACAGATACAACAGGCCTCAGCCTGACATAACAGACTGTATACATTTTTTTTAATTTTTTTGTGAATTTTTGAAAAAAAAAAAAGAGTAGAACAAAGCTAACACAAAGAACTATGGTACGTATGACTGCAAGACTACGATTTTTCAACACAAATGTATTTATTTGGAGCAAAAGTATATCTGATCAGTATGCCTTCAAAGTTATGATTTTTCCACCCCAGATACTAAAAGCCACAGCCACAGATAACAAACTGTATAATTATTTGTTCAGTTGTATGTGATTTTTTTTTTTTTTTAAATGAGTAGAACAATTCTAGCACACAGAACTATGCTATGTATGCCTGCGAGACTATGATTTCTCCACCACAGATACGACAGGCCTCAGTCTGACATAACAGACTGTGTGAAACTTTTTTGGGGTTTTTGGTGAATTTTTGAAAAGAAAAAAAGGTAGAACAAGGCTAGCACACAGAACTATGGTACGTATGCCTGTGAAGCCACAATTTTCCACCACAGATACACAAGGCCTCAGCCTGACATAATAGAATGAGCTAAATGCGGCCTTGATTTTTTTGGGCACAACTAAATTGTGACAACAAGTTGGCTATGACAGAAAAAAAAAATTGACGCACTCACATATGATGCCTGGGACAAAAAAAAATTATTACATTTGCATGCTCTTCGATTAGAATGACCTGGCTGTAGTCTGCAGCGAGACCAAGCAAATAAATGTAGAAATAAGAGGGCTATGGATTGCTTTAGAATAAAGAGAGCAGGTATAAGGTAAGTAAAAAAATGCCACAGATAACTGCAGCTAGGTATATATTAAATAAGCAGCAGCAGCAGACAGTAATGGTTTAACAAAAATCAGGAAGGATGCTGGTATGGTCACTTAAATAGTCCTTCACCATCTTGGTCAACTTCTCCCTCCACCTCATAATTACACCCACAGATAGCCCTTGCTGTTTTGAATAAGTCTTCCACTAAGGCCCTCTGGCATGCATGCACAGAAAATGGCACACTTGCCTCCGACATTAGAGAAGCAAATTTTTCCTTGTTCCATGGGTCAAGAAATGTGCACAGCCAGTATTTCATGGTGGACAAAATGTCTTTCATGTGAGGGTCTTGGGAAAGCCATCTGGATGTGAACTCTGCCATGGCTAGCAAACTACAATGAGTCAAATGATGAGTGTACTTACCAGGCACAACACTAACCATCCTCTCCTCACAACGCATAGCCTCCTTTTCCTCCTCTTCATGCCATCCATGCTGGACAGGCAAGAAGCTGGGATTGGGGGTTCCCTCTAGAGCACAGAGCAAAAAATCCTGTTCCTCCTTCTCCTCCTCCTTCTGTTCCTCATCATCACCCAATGTGGTCTGAGAATACTGTGTGAGGCTGGGTTGTGTGCTATGAGCCACTGTGTAATCTTGGTCCATAGCCACCTGCTTGGCATCCAAAGCTTCCTTTTCCAGATTCTGAAGCAAACATTTTAATAGACAGATCACTGAGATGACTACACTCATAATAGTGTCATCAGTGCTCACCATCTTGATGCAGTACTCAAAGATTTGAAAACCCTCACATAGGTCAGCGATTCACACCCACTCGGCAATTGTTATGTGTGGGGGTTGAGTGTTACTCTGAAGGGAATTCAGTAGATGGAATTCAGAGACTGCCCTCCGCTGCTCTCAAAGCTTTGCCAACATATGGAAGGTTGAATTCCAGTGTGTGGGCAGGTCGCAAATCAGTCGGTGACGAAGCAAATGAAAGCGCTGCTGCAACTAAACAAAAGCGGCAAAAGCCTGAGATGACTTTCGAAAATGTGCGCTGACACGGCATACCTTAGCAAGTAGGTCAGGCAAGTCACAGTATGTTTTTAAAAACTGCTGTACAACCATGTTAAGCACATGGGTCATCCATGAAATGTTTACCAGCTTGCTGAGCCTTAAAGTTGCCACCAAATAAAGCCCATAATCTCACACTACCAGACCTGGTTGGATGTTCAGCAGAAAGAGACACTGACCAGTCTGTTATTTTATCCCTTTCATCAGCTCGGCTGCATTGTGAGCTTTATCCCCTAAACAAATCAGCTTCAGCAGAGTGTGCTGCCACTTTGCCAAGGCAGTGCTGCAGAATTCCCAGCTGGGGAGTGATGGAAAGGCTAGTTCCACTGAGGAGGAGAGACGGGAAGTGGAATGTGAGGAGACTGAAACCCTGATGGAAGTTGGGTCCACTATTCTTGGTGTGGGTAAGGTGTGTGATTTCCCAGCCTCTGAGTCTGTCCTAAACTCCACTAGGTTGACCCAGTGTGCTTTCTGGGAAATGTATCTTCCCTGTCCACAAGAACTTGTCAACGTGTCTGTAGTTAGGTGGACCATCCCTGTAAATATGTTGGCCAGAGCACGGCTGATATTGTGCAAGACGTGCTTATGTAACGCGGTACGGTATACTGGGAATAATAGTGTCAGCTGGGAATCGAGTACCGTGGGGTGGTGACCGCCGAGAGGTCACAGAAAGAGTCAGTTCCCACAAGTTGAAATGGCAATATTTCCAGGGTTATAAATCTGGCAATGTGGGTGTTTAGCATTTGGGCCTGTGGTGGCTGGATATTTCAGTTTTTAAGTAAATGCTTGGGGCAGGGACAACTGAATGCTATGCTAGGACAATGAAATGATTGTGGCTGCTGACTGCTGTGTGTGTGCAAACGCTGGTTTTCGGCAGGAGGCATGAGCACCTGCTTCATGGTCAGCAGATTGGGAAGGCCATAACACAGGGGAAGGGGCAGTGATTTGACCCTCAGACACAGATTTGGTACCCAGGCATTCTGACAACCTGCTTGGGTGCTTGGCTGCCATATGCTTTTGCATGCTAGTAGTGCCCAGGATGGCAGCCTTATTGCCTTTTTTTTGCTTGGTTTGGCAGATGTTGCAAATTAAAGTTATTTTATCTGAAGGACTTTCAGAAAAATATCCATGCATGTGTATTAACACACCCTTGGCCTGTTATCTAGCCGAGTGGGGGGGGGGCTCTGTGGAACAGATGACCGAGTTATACCTCTGGTCAAACCATTAACTGTTCTGGCCTGTTTTCTTGCTACGGATCAATCCCTCTCTGCACTGCTGTGCTCGCTAGGCATGCCACCATGCCAGTTTGAATCAGTGGCCTCATTATCAACCACGTCGGCTTCCAATTCCTCATTCTGATCCTCCTTCTGAGCTACGATTTGAGGCTGACCTGATGGCAACTGTGCCTCATGATTATCCTCCACCTCTTCAGACATCAATTGACCTTCCCCAATGTGCCTTTTTCCTGGCCATGGGTGCAAAATGTTTGGTCATCACTGCACTCCACATCCTCATGACCCTATTTAATGGTGCATGTTAAGTGGCCTGACAAACTACAAGGGAACGTAAACAGTTCCTCACAGAGGCCAGCATTGGGGTCCTATGTCTCCTGCAACTCTTGATGGTGGGAGGGAGAAGGACCAGATTGAGGAATCAGAGGCCCAGAGACTCGACCCTATAGACGACTTCATGGTGCATTTTGTCAACACACTGGAGCTTTTGTCTGCTATCCAACCCACAACATCCTCACACTTGTCTGGGTACGTTAGTGCTGTAGTGTGCTGCCCATATTTTGACAGGAACCTAGAACGAGATACAGTCACCTTCGGATCTCTCACACAGCCTTAGCGGACACCACCACATCCATGTCCCTTAAAATCATCCTTTCACATCTGGAATGCATTCTACTTATGAAAACAAAAAATGCTAGCTTCATTTTTCACAAGTACCCTTACAAAGGTCTTACAGTTGTTCTCAAAAGTTTACATACCCCAGCAGAATTTTTTCTTTCTTGGCCTTTTTTCAGAGAATATGAATGATAACACCAAAACTTTTTCTCCACTCATGGTTAGTGGTTGGGTGAAGCCATTTATTGTCAAACTACTGTGTTTTCTCTTTTTTTAAATCATAATGACAGCCCAAAACATTCCAATGACCCTGATCAAAAGTTTACATACCCCATTTCTTAATACTGTGTACTGCCCCCTCTAACATCAATGACAGCTTGAATTATTTTGTGGCAGTTGGGGGTGAGGTTCTTTATTTTCTAAGATGGTAAATCTGCCTACTTTTCTGGGAAAAAGCCTCCTGTTCCTGTAAATACCTGGGCTGTCTAGCATGAACTGCACGCTTGAGATCTCCCTAGAGTGGCTCAATGATATTGAGGTCAGGAGACTGAGATGGCCACTTCAGAACCTTCTCTTTGTTCTGCTGTAGCCAATGACAGGTTGACTTGGCCTTGTGATTTGGATCGTTGTCATGTTGGTACGTCCTAGTATGTCCCATGTACAGCTTCTGGGCTGATAATACCATTCTGGTGCTATATTGCATATTTTATTCTTTATGAAATGTCACATTTTTCCTAACACTGGTTTTCAAATGAAAAGTGAAGGTGAGTTGGTATGTTCCCATTCACACATCTAATACCGGTTGTAGTCTCATTCCTAGAAGTGATCTATATTGTGATAGCCCATGCCTTATTTACAGGATATATGCCATCAGTTGTGATGCAATGTTTGTGAAACCTTCCTGTTTTCTCAGAATGGAATTATATGACAAAAAGCCTGAACCTGTGTAAATATATAAAATAGCAAACACAGCCTGTATTCTGTCAGTGCACTTTTCCTGATGTTATTACTAGAGTGGTAGTCATATCAACAGCGCACGTCACAGCTCTAGCCAGTCAATGAACTTTGTGCTAGTGCAATGAGGTTGATGGCATGATCCGCTGAGCTCAGTGACTGGCTAGCTAAAGCAGTGATGTCAGGTCAACAGTCATGTAACATTTTGTATTTAGGATTTAAATAACTGAATTAACACAGTTCTGGGGGCATTGCTGGATATAAAGGAGGCAAACAATGTTTTTACACAGTTAACTGAATATAGAAATATTACAAATTCAGTATATACTTGAGTATAAGCTGAGATTTACAGTCCTTTTTTTTAGGCTAAAAGCCCCTTTCTTGGCTTACACTCGAGTCATTGTCCCAGGGGGTCGGCGGGAGAGGGGGAGCGGCAGGAGTGGCGGCTTTCACATCATACTCACCTGCTCCCAGCACGGTCTCTGCACCTCCCTGCTTCTTCGACGGTCTCCGGCGCCTACAGCTCTTCCTATGTTCAGCGGTCACGTGGTATCACTCATTAATGTAATGAATATGGAAGCGACTCCACTCCCATAGGCAGAGAAAACATTAATTTCTTTAATGAGCAGTACCATGTGACCGCTGAACACAGGAATTATCGGAGAAGCAGGGATATAGACTGTGCCAGGAGGGGGTGAGTATGACGGGGAAGGGTAAGCCACCCCATTTCACCGCCGGGCTCCGTCTTCCCCATCCTCTGACTGTGATGTTCAGGTCGGAGGGTGTGATGATGTGTTTAATGCGTGCCCTCTGCCTCAACAGTCACTTCAGAGACCCGGAAGACTGTTATGACCTGGTGGTTAGGAGCACCCGGCATGACCTGATAGTTAAACTGACACAAGACAAGCTCTGGGATGTGGGAGCTCTGCTGACCGCAACCCCTAATCCTATCACACACACTAGAAATAGCCGTGGAGCGTTCCTAACTCTCCCTAGACGCCTCTTCACAGCCTAAGAGCTAGCTAGCCCTAGAGATAGAAAATAAAGCCTACCTTGCCTCAGAGAAATTCCCCAAAGGTAAAGGAAGCCCCCCACATATATTGACTGTGAGTTAAGATGAAGTCACAAACATAGAAATGAAACAGATTTCAGCAAAGGGAGGCCAGACTTACTAAACAGACAGAGGATAGGAAAGGTATCTTTGCGGTCAGCACAAAAAACTACAAAAGACCACACAGAGTGTGCAAAAAGACCTCCGCACCGACTAACGGTGTGGAGATGCCACTCTGCATCCCAGAGCTTCCAGCTAGCAAGACAAAATCATGATAACCAGCTGGACAAGGAAACAATGAACAAATAAACTATCAGGAACTTAGCTTCTGCTGGAGAAGACACGTCACCAGAAAGATCCAAGAGCGAACTGAGCCAATGCAGGAACATTGACAGCTGGCATGGAGTAACGATCTGACTGGAGTTAAATAGAGCAGCCAACCAAAGGATAAACCACGTCACCTGTGTAAGGAACCTCAGAAGCAGCAGCTTCACTCACAGCCACCAGAGGGAGTCCATAGACAGAACTCGCCAAAGTACCATTCACGACCACAGGAGGGAGCTCGACCACAGAATTCACAACAGTACCCCCCCTGAGGAGGGGTCACCGAACCCTCACCAGAGCCCCCAGGCCGATCAGGATGAGCCAAATGAAAGGCACGAACTAGATCGGCAGCATGAACATCAGAGGCAAAAACCCAGGAATTATCTTCCTGACCATAACCCTTCCACTTGACCAGGTACTGGAGTTTCCGTCTCGAAACACGAGAATCCAAAATCTTCTCCACCACATACTCCAACTCCCCCTCGACCAACACCGGGGCAGGAGGATCAACGGAGGGAACCATAGGTGCCACGTATCTCCGCAACAGCGACCTATGGAACACATTATGAATGGCAAAAGAAGCTGGAAGATCCAAACGAAATGACACATGATTAAGAACCTCAGAAATCTTATATGGCTCAATGAAACGAGGCTGAAACTTAGGAGAAGAAACCTTCATAGGAACATGACGAGATGACAACCAAACCAAATCCCCAACACGAAGTCGTGGACCAACACAGCGCCGGCGGTTAGCGAAACGTTGAGCCTTCTCCTGGGACAATGTCAAATTGTCCACCACATGAGTCCAAATCTGCTGCAACCTGTCCACCACCGTATCCACACCAGGACAGTCCGAAGGCTCAACCTGCCCCGAAGAGAAACGAGGATGGAAACCAGAATTACAGAAAAAAGGAGAAACTAAAGTAGCCGAGCTAGCCCGATTATTAAGGGCGAACTCAGCCAAAGGCAAGAAGGACACCCAATCATCCTGATCAGCAGAAACAAAGCATCTCAGATATGTTTCCAAAGTCTGATTAGTTCGTTCGGTTTGGCCATTAGTCTGAGGATGGAAAGCCGAAGAAAAAGACAAATCAATGCCCATCTTAGCACAAAAGGACCGCCAAAACCTCGAAACAAACTGGGAACCTCTGTCCGAGACGATGTTCTCTGGAATGCCATGCAAACGAACCACATGCTGGAAAAACAATGGCACCAAATCAGAGGAGGAAGGCAATTTAGACATGGGCACCAAATGGACCATCTTAGAGAAGCGATCACAAACCACCCAAATGACCGACATCCTTTGAGAAACAGGGAGATCAGAAATAAAATCCATGGAAATATGCGTCCAGGGCCTCTTCGGGACCGGCAAGGGCAAAAGCAACCCACTGGCACAAGAACAGCAGGGCTTAGCCCGAGCACAAGTCCCACAGGACTGCACAAAAGAACGCACATCCCGTGACAAAGAAGGCCACCAAAAGGATCTAGCCACCAAATCTCTGGTACCAAAGATTCCAGGATGACCAGCCAACACCGAACAATGAACCTCAGAGATAACTCTACTAGTCCATCTATCAGGGACAAACAGTTTCTCCGCTGGACAACGGTCAGGTCTATCAGCCTGAAACTTCTGCAGCACGCGCCGCAAATCAGGGGAGATGGCAGACAACATTACCCCCTCTTTAAGAATACCCGCCGGCTCCGGAACACCCGGAGAGTCAGGCACAAATCTGCTTGACAGGGCATCAGCCTTCACATTCTTAGATCCCGGAAGGTATGAAACCACAAAATCAAAACGGGAGAAAAAGAGTGACCATCGAGACTGTCTAGGATTCAACCGTTTGGCAGACTTGAGATAAGTCAAATTCTTGTGATCCGTCAAGACCACCACGCGATGTTTAGCTCCTTCAAGCCAATGTCGCCACTCCTCGAATGCCCACTTCATGGCCAACAACTCTCGATTGCCAACATTATAATTGCGCTGGCAGGCGAGAATTTTCTAGAAAAGAAGGCACATGGTTTCATCACCGAGCCATCAGAACTTCTTTGCGACAAAATAGCCCCTGCTCCAATCTCAGAAGCAACAACCTCGACCTGAAACGGGAGCGAAACATCTGGCTGGCATAACACATGGGCAGAAGAAAAACGACGCTTCAACTCCTGAAAAGCCTCTACAGCCGCAGAGGACCAATTGACCACATCAGCACCTTTCTTGGTCAAATCAGTCAACGGTTTAGCAATACTAGAAAAATTAGCGATGAAGCGACGGTAAAAATTAGCAAAGCCCAGGAACTTCTGCAGGCTCTTCACAGATGTCGGCTGAGTCCAATCATAAATGGCCTGAACTTTAACAGGGTCCATCTCGATAGTAGAAGGGGAAAAAATGAAACCTAAAAATGAAACCTTCTGAACTCCAAAGAGACACTTTGACCCCTTCACAAACAAGGAATACGCACGAAGGACCTGGAACACCATTCTGACCTGCTTCACATGAGACTCCCAATCATCCGAAAAGACCAAAATGTCATCCAAATATACAATCATGAATCTATCCAGGTACTCTCGGAAGATGTCATGCATAAAGGACTGAAACACAGATGGAGCATTAGAAAGCCCGAATGGCATAACCAGGTACTCAAAATGGCCCTCGGGCGTATTAAATGCTGTTTTCCATTCATCGCCCTGTTTAATTCGCACAAGATTATACGCCCCTCGAAGATCTATCTTGGTGAACCAACTAGCCCCCTTAATCCGAGCAAACAAATCAGACAGCAACGACAAAGGATACTGAAATTTGACTGTGATCTTATTAAGAAGGCGGTAATCAATAGAAGGTCTCAAAGAGCCATCCTTCTTGGCCACAAAAAAGAACCCTGCTCCCAACGGTGATGACGACGGGCGAATATGACCCTTCTCCAAGGATTCCTTTACATAACTCCGCATAGTGGCGTGCTCTGGCACAGATAAATTAAACAGACGGCCCTTAGGAAACTTACTACCAGGAATCAAATTAATAGCACAATCGCAATCCCTGTGAGGAGGTAGGGCACCGGATTTGGGCTCTTCAAATACATCCCGGTAATCTGATAAAAACTCAGGGACTTCAGAAGGAGTGGAAGGCGAAATTGACAACAATGGAACATCACCATGTACCCCCTGACAACCCCAGCCGGACACAGACATAGATTTCCAATCCAACACTGGATTATGGACCTGTAGCCATGGCAACCCCAAAACGACCACATCATGCAGATTATGCAACACCAAAAAGCGAATATCCTCCTGATGTGCAGGAGCAATGCACATGGTCAATTGAGTCCAGTACTGAGGCTTATTCTTGGCCAAAGGCGTAGCATCAATTCCTCTCAATGGAATAGGATACTGCAAGGGCTCCAAGAAAAAACCACAGCGCCTGGCAAACTCCAAGTCCATCAAATTCAGGGCAGCGCCTGAATCCACAAATGCCATAACAGAATAGGATGACAGAGAGCAAATCAGAGTAACGGACAAAAGAAATTTAGACTGTACTGTACCAATGGTGGCAGACCTAGCGAAACGCTTAGTGCGCTTAGGACAATCGGAGATAGCATGAGTGGATTTACCACAGTAAAAACACAGCCCATTCCGACGTCTGTGTTCTTGCCGTTCAGCTCTGGTCAAAGTCCTATCCCACTGTATAGGCTCAGTCCTATGCTCAGAGAATACCGCCAGATGGTGCACAGCTTTGCGCTCACGCAAGCGCCGTTTGATCTGAATGGCCAAGGACATAGACTCATTCAGACCAGCAGGCGTGGGAAATCCCACCATGACATCCTTAAGGGCTTCAGAAAGACCCTTTCTGAAAATTGCCGCCAGAGCACACTCATTCCACTGAGTAAGCACAGACCACTTTCTAAACTTCTGACAGTACACCTCCGCTTCATCCTGACCCTGACACAAAGCCAGCAAGATTTTCTCTGCCTGATCCACTGAATTTGGTTCATCATAAAGCAATCCAAGCGCCAGAAAAAACGCATCAACATCACACAATGCAGGATCTCTTGGCGCAAGGGAAAATGCCCAGTCTTGAGGGTCACCACGCAACAAAGAAATAAATAATGATTTTTACTTGTTGAACGGGGTCACCAGAGGAGCGGGGTTTCAAAGCTAGAAACAGTTTACAATTATTTTTGAAATTGAAGAACTTAGATCTATCCCCAGAAAATAAATCAGGAATAGGAATTCTAGGCTCTAACATAGGATTCTGAACCACAAAATCTTGAATGTTTTGTACCCTTGCAGTGAGATGATCCACACAAGAGGACAGACCTTGAATGTCCATATCTACACCTGTGTCCTGAACCACCCAAAGGTTTAGGGGAAAAAAAAGACAAAACACAGTGCAAAGAAAAAAAAATGGGCTCAGAACTTCTCTTATCCCTCTATTGAGATGCATTAATACTTTGGGCCAGCTGTACTGTTATGACCTGGTGGTTAGGAGCACCCGGCACGACCTGATAGTTAAACTGACACAAGACAAGCTCTGGGATGTGGGAGCTCTGCTGACCGCAACCCCTAATCCTATCACACACACTAGAAATAGCCGTGGAGCGTTCCTGACTCTCCCTAGACGCCTCTTCACAGCCTAAGAGCTAGCTAGCCCTAGAGATAGAAAATAAAGCCTACCTTGCCTCAGAGAAATTCCCCAAAGGTAAAGGAAGCCCCCCACATATATTGACTGTGAGTTAAGATGAAGTCACAAACATAGAAATGAAACAGATTTCAGCAAAGGGAGGCCAGACTTACTAAACAGACAGAGGATAGGAAAGGTATCTTTGCAGTCAGCACAAAAAACTACAAAAGACCACACAGAGTGTGCAAAAAGACCTCCGCACCGACTCTGCATCCCAGAGCTTCCAGCTAGCAAGACAAAATCATGATAACCAGCTGGACAAGGAAACAATGAACAAATAAACTATCAGGAACTTAGCTTCTGCTGGAGAAGACAGGTCACCAGAAAGATCCAAGAGCGAACTGAACCAATGCAGGAACATTGACAGCTGGCATGGAGTAACGATCTGACTGGAGTTAAATAGAGCAGCCAACCAAAGGATAAACCACGTCACCTGTGTAAGGAACCTCAGAAGCAGCAGCTTCACTCACAGCCACCAGAGGGAGTCCATAGACAGAACTCGCCGAAGTACCATTCACGCCCACAGGAGGGAGCTCGACAGCAGAATTCACAACAGAAGACACAGCAGCGAGCGGTGGTTGAACAGGGACAGGTAAATATCGCAGGTGTTGGGGGCTTGAGCCAGTGGTGACTTCAGCACCTGAACCCCATAGTGCGCCAGTGTCCCTGCCTGCTCAGGCACTCGGCACTCGGCGCCCAGCAATGGGAGGTGAGTATGTTTTTTTATTGCAGCAGCAGTATAGGGGCATATTATTCTATGGAGCATCTTATGGGGCCATCAACATGTATGGAGCAGCATATGGGGCATAATATGCTATGGAGCATCTTATAGAGCCATCAACCTTTTTTCAGCATTATATGGGGCATAATATAGTAACATAGTAACATAGTAACATAGTTAGTGAGGCCGAAAAAAGACATTTGTCAATCCAGTTCAGCCTATATTCCATCATAATAAATCCCCAGATCTACGTCCTTCTACAGAACCTAATAATTGTATGATACAATATTGTTCTGCTCCAGGAAGACATCCAGGCCTCTCTTGAACCGCTCGACTGAGTTCGCCATCACCACCTCCTCAGGCAAGCAATTCCTGATTCTCACTGCCCTAACAGTAACGAATCCTCTTCTATGTTGGTGGAAAAACCTTCTCTCCTCCAGACGCAAAGAATGCCCCCTTGTGCCCGTCACCTTCCTTGTTATAAACAGATCCTCAGCGAGATATTTGTATTGTCCCCTTATATACTTATACATGGTTATTAGATCGCCCCTCAGTCGTCTTTTTTCTAGACTAAATAATCCTAATTTCGCTAATCTATCTGGGTATTGTAGTTCTCCCATCCCCTTTAATAATTTTGTTGCCCTCCTTTGTACTCTCTCTAGTTTCATTATATCCTTCCTGAGCACTGGTGCCCAAAACTGGACACAGTACTCCATGTGCGGTCTAACTAGGGATTTGTACAGAGGCAGTATAATGCTCTCATCATGTGTATCCAGACCTCTTTTAATGCACCCCATGATCCTGTTTGCCTTGGCAGCTGCTGCCTGGAACTGGCTGCTCCAGGTAAGTTTATCATTAACTAGGATCGCCAAGTCCTTCTCCCTGTCAGATTTACCCAGTGGTTTCCCGTTCAGTGTGTAATGGTGATATTGATTCCTTCTTCCCATGTGTATAACCTTACATTTATCATTGTTAAGCCTCATCTGCCACCTTTCAGCCCAAGTTTCCAACTTATCCAGATCCATCTGTAGCAGAATACTATCTTCTCTTGTATTAACTGCTTTGCATAGTTTTGTATCATCTGCAAATATCGATATTTTACTGTGTAAACCTTCTACCAGATCATTAATGAATATGTTGAAGAGAACAGGTCCCAAGACCGACCCTTGCGGTACCCCACTGGTCACAGCGACCCAGTTAGAGACTATACCATTTATAACCACCCTCTGCTTTCTATCACTAAGCCAGTTACTAACCCATTTACACACATTTTCCCCCAGACCAAGCATTCTCATTTTGTGTACCAACCTCTTGTGCTGCACGGTATCAAACACTTTGGAAAAATCGAGATATACCACGTCCAATGACTCACCGTGATCCAGCCTACATCTTACCTCTTCATAAAAACTGATTAGATTGGTTTGACAGGAGCGATTTCTCATAAACCCATGCTGATATGGAGTTAAACAGTTATTCTCATTGAGATAATCCAGAATAACATCCCCCAGAAACCCTTCAAATATTTTACCAACAATAGAGGTTAGACTTACTGGCCTATAATTTCCAGGTTCACTTTTAGAGCCCTTTTTGAATATTGGCACCACATTTGCTATGCGCCAGTCCTGCGGAACAGACCCTGTCGCTATAGAGTTCCTAAAAATAAGAAATAATGGTTTATCTATTACATTACTTAGTTCTCTTAGTACTCGTGGGTGTATGCCATCCGGACCCGGAGATTTATCTATTTTAATCTTATTTAGCCGGTTTCACACCTCTTCTTTGGTTAGATTGGTGACCCTTAATATAGGGTTTTCATTGTTTCTTGGGATTTCACCTAGCATTTCATTTTCCACTGTGAATACCGTGGAGAAGAAGGTGTTTAATATGTTAGCTTTTTCCTCGTCATCTACAACCATTCTTTCCTCACTATTTTTTAAGGGGCCTACGTTTTCAGTTTTTATTCTTTTACTATTGATATAGTTGAAGAACAGTTTGGGATTAGTTTTACTCTCCTTAGCGATGTGCTTCTCTGTTTCCTTTTTGGCAGCTTTAATTAGTTTTTTAGATAAAGTATTTTTCTCCCTATAGTTTTTTAGAGCTTCAATGGTGCCATCCTGCTTTAGTAGTGCAAATGCTTTCTTATTACTGTTAATTGCCTGTCTTACTTCTTTGTTTAGCCACATTGGGTTTTTCCTATTTCTAGTCCTTTTATTCCCACAAGGTATAAACCGCTTACACTGCCTATTTAGGATGTTCTTAAACATTTTCCATTTATTATCTGTATTCTTATTTCTGAGGATATTGTCCCAGTCTACCAGATTAAGGGCATCTCTAAACTGGTCAAATTTTGCCTTCCTAAAGTTCAGTGTTTTTGTGACTCCCTGACAAGTCCCCCTAGTGAAAGACAGGTGAAACTGTACAATATTGTGGTCGCTATTTCCTAGATGCCCGACCACCTGCAGATTTGTTATTCTGTCAGGTCTATTAGATAGTATTAGGTCTAAAAGTGCTGCTCCTCTGGTTGGATTCTGCACCAATTGTGAAAGATAATTTTTCTTGGTTATTAGCAGAAACCTGTTGCCTTTATGGGTTTCACAGGTTTCTGTTTCCCAGTTAATATCCGGGTAGTTAAAGTCCCCCATAACCAGGACCTCATTATGGATTGCAGCTTCATCTATCTGCTTTAGAAGTAGACTTTCCATGGTTTCTGTTATATTTGGGGGTTTGTAACAGACCCCAATGAGAATTTTGTTACCATTTTTCCCTCCATGAATTTCAACCCATATGGACTCGACATCCTCATTCCCTTCTCTAATATCCTCCCTTAAAGTGGACTTTAGACAAGACTTTACATAGAGACAAACCCCTCCTCCTCTCCGATTTTTACGATCCTTTCTAAGCAGACTGTAACCCTGTAAGTTAACTGCCCAGTCATAGCTTTCATCTAACCATGTCTCGGTTATTCCCACTATGTCAAAGTATACTATGGAGCATCTTATAAAGCCATCAACCTTTGTGCAGCATTACATGGGGCAAAATATTCTAAGGAGCATCTTATGGAGCCATCAACCTTTGTGCAGCATTACATGGGGCATAATATTCTATGGAGCATTTTATGAGGCCATCAATCTTTGTGCAGCACTATACGGGGCATAATAATCTATTGAGCATCATATGGGGCCCTCAACCTTTATGCAGCATTATATGGGGTATAATATTCTATGGCGCATCTTATGGGGCCATCAACCTTTGTGCAGCATTATATGGGGCATAATATTCTTTGTAGCGTCTTATTGGGCCATCAACTTTTGTGCAGCATTATATGGGGCATAATATTCTATGGAGCATTTTATGGGGCCACCAACCTTTGTGCAACATTATATGGGGCATAATTTCCTATGGGGCATCTTATGGGGCCATCAACCTTTGTGCAGCATTATATGGGGCTTAATATTCTATGGAGCATCTTATGGGGCCATCATTAACCTTTTATGCAGCATTATATGGGGCATAATATGCTATGGAGCATCTTATGGATCCAACAACCTTTGTGCCTCATTATATGGGGCATAATATGCTATGGAGCATCTTATGGAGCCATCAACCTTTGTGCAGCATTATATGGGGCAAAATATTCTAAGGAGAATCTTATGGGGCCATCAACCTTTATGCAACATTATATGGGGTATAATATTCTATGGAGCATCTTATGGGGTCATCAACCTATGTGCAGCACTAAATGGGGCATAATATTCTATGGGGCATCTTATGGGGCCATCAACTTTTGTGCAGCATTATATGGGGTACAATATTCTATGGAGCATCTTATGGGGCCATCAACCTTTGTGCAACATTATATGGGGCATAATATTCTATGGAGCATCTTATGGGGCCATCAATCTTTGAGCAACATTATATGGGGCATAATATTCTATGGAGCATCTTATGGGGCCATCAACCTATGTGCAACATTATATGGGGCATAATATTCTATGGAGCATCTTATGGGGCCATCAATCTTTGTGCAACATTATATGGGGCATAATATTCTATGGAACATCTTATGGGGCCATCAACCTTTGTGCAGCATTATATGGGGCATAATATTCTATGGAGCATCTTATGGAGCCATCAACCTTTGTGCAATATTATATGGGGCATAATATTCTACGGAGCATCTTATGGGGCCCTCAACCTTTGTGCAGCTTTATATCGGGCATAATATTCTATGGAGCATCTTATGGGGCAATCAACGTTTGTGCAGCATTATATGGGACATAATATTCTATGGAGCATCTTATGGGGCCATCATTAACCTTTTTTGCAGCATTATGTGGGGCATATTTTAATATGGAGCATCTAATGAGGCCATCATTAACCTTTTTGCGGCATTATATGGGGTATATTTTAATATGGAGCATCTTATGGGGCCCATCATGAACTTTCTTGAACATTATATGGGGCGTATTTTGTATGGAGCATCTTATGGGGCCCATCATGTACTGTATGGAGTATTATATGGGGCTCCTGATTCAATATCGATATTCAAAAACCCTTAACCTACTGATGTCTCAATTAATTTTACTTTTATTAATATCTATTTTTATTTTTGAAATTTACCAGTAGCTGCTGCATTTCCAACCCTAGGCTTAGACTCAAGTCAATAAGTTTTCCCAGTTTTTTGTGGCAAAATTAGGGTCTCGGCTTATACTCGGATCGGCTTATACTCGAGTATGTACGGTGATTTCTTCATTTTTAGAGCTTTATTGTGATTTCAAAATATACAGAATATACTACATTTGTCTTGGTAAAAATATTCTTTAATTGTGTTATAAGATCTGATATATTTTAAAATAAACCTCTTTTACACCACATTTCCTTTTATTTATTTATTTTCTTTTAAAATTTAAAATTGTTGACTAGAATAATGTGCAGTATATTTGAAGTTGTATAGATACTTTATTGCAATGTGAATAAAAATGTTGAGTGCATATTCCATAACAAACATTGTTTGAACTGTGAAGTAATATATCCAATTACCATGTAAGACTAAAATCAGAGTTTATTTTAATAATAGGATTTACATTAAAATGAGGTGTTTAAAAATCAGATACCTCAGCAACGAAGTTTTCATCTTTAATCATTAAGCTTCCAGTACAAATTGAGCCCTACAGTTACTCAATTCCCAAAGGAGACCCAAGACTTAAAGAATTTGGGGGATTAAACATTTTTGTATGAGTGAACATCACTAAGTGTTTTTTAAGTAAATTTTGTGAAAATTGTATTTTAGTATGATATACTTTTATATTTTTAGCACCAAATTATTTTTGTTAATTGCATAGTTTTATAGATTCAAATTGACCTACTTGTAAGAGTGGTAGTGACCATAATAATAGTAATATTTAAATTTATTTACTGTATGAACCTTATGTGTGTTTTTCTTCTCTTTACTGAAGGGGCAGTTATTAAACGAAACAGAAAAGAGACAGCTGCAGCCTGAACTTAAGGAAGCAATAATCAGGACTGGCTACACTAATGCAGCATTGTATGTTTTACTCTAAAGTACTGTAAAATTTAGGACAAAACACAACATGAAAAGCATGCCGGAGCCTTAAAATGACTAATGCAAGTGGAATCTCCCTGGGGGCTTCTCCACGTCCCACTGTCCTAGTCTAACTAGGAGAAGTAACATGGGACTTGCCTCTTGGACTAGTCATCCAAGACTTATGGTCTACGGAAATCTTTACAAAACATGTTTTCTCTGAAAAAATTGCATTTTTGAATAAATTCTACAATGCTGCAATAACGCTATCAGTCGCTGATTAATGCTGCCCGTTGTTCAGCCAGCATTTATCTTCTGTAAGCCTCCCTTTTAAGAAACAAAATGGAAAAAGAAAAAAATAAATAAGCATTATCCAACAATGAGAAATCCAAAAGATTTCCTGTAAAAATTTTTTTTTAAAAACTACCGGTATGTGTATTCTATCTAACTGCCTTCACAGTTTACACAGCTAAAAGACTGTTTGAAACGTAATGTTAAAAAAGAGATGTAATTCGGTAAGAGCATTACAGCCCTGAAGGTAAAAGTAACAATAAATATTAATTTTGTGTTTTTCTTTATGTAGTACTTTCTTAATACAAATGCTGGTCTGCAGCTTTTAAAGCTATGACACACTATATTTTGCACAAATTGGTCATTTCATCATCAACTAAGGCAAAAGGTCTTTACAGTAACATTTTTACAGAGTCAGCAGTGTGAACAAGGAATTTCCACCAGCTATGTGTTTTCAGAAATAACCAGATTAGGGTTGAGAGAAACGGTTCGGACAAATTCAAAAATCGCCGACTTTCGGCAAAGTCGGGTTTCATGAAACCCGACCCGATCCTAGTGTGGGATCGGCCATGAGGTTGGCGATCTTCGCGTCAAAGTTGCGTTTCGTATGATGCTTTCAGCACCATTTTTCAGCCAATGAAGGAGGACGCAGAGTGTGGGCAGCGTGATGACATAGGTCTCGGTCCCCACCATCTTAGAGAAGGGCATGACAGTGATTGGCTTTCTTTTCGCAGCGTCACAGGGGCTATAAAGGGGCGTGCACGCCGACTGCCATCTTACTTCTGCTGATCGTAGCATAGGGAGAGGTTGCCACAGCTTCATCAGAAGAAGGGATATAGTTAGGGAGGGAAGATTAACCCCGAATCTGCTTGTGCTGTAGCGATTTCCACTGTCCAACACCACCATTTTTTGCAGGGACAGTGGAGGCTATATTTTTGTGCATCATCTCTGTAGCTTATTAGGCTGCCTTATAAGGCTCCCTGATAGCTACATTGCTGTTTGCACGCCGCTGTGCAAACCAACTGCTTTTTTAAAAGCAAAAATCCTATTGCTCCTTTCTGCACAGTTATCTTGTTTATTTGTCCACATTTTTGTGTGCAGCAGTCCTTTTTATTGCTGCCATACTTTTCCTGAGATGATTGTAGGGAGATTGAAATTGTACTACAGTCCTTGTATTTTTTCATATATCTTCCAGCCACTTTCTGCCACTTACATTGTGTTGTTTTATACACTGGGCCTGAGTTTTGGTTCAGTCTCCCCCCAAAAAAGTGAGATTCAAATTCTCACAAAGTGGATATACTTTTGTCCTGTTAGTTTGTCGTATATCAGCAAGCCACTTTCTGCCACTTAGATTGCGTTGTTATATACACTGGGCCTAAGTTGTGGTTCAGTCTCCCAAAAAAAGAGGGAGATTCAAATTTTCACAAAGTGGATATACTTCTGTCCTTTTAGTTTGTCGTATATCAGCCAGACACTTTCAGCCACTTACATTGTGTTGTTTTTTGCACAGGGCCTGATTTTTTGTTCAGTCTCCCCAAAAAAACAGGGAGATTTAAAATCTCAACACGTTTATATACACCTTCTACCTTGTTTTACAGTACCATATAACGGTTGTTATTTTGGTTAAATTTTCCAAAAAATTAGGAAGACTGGTGGAAGAGCCCATGGGCGGTGGTTGCCAGCTGGTACTGATGGTGGTGGTGGTGCATCTGGTGGTAGTGGCAAAAGCACAATAGCACCTAAGGCTGGAGGTGTTGAGCCAGCGTCATCGTCTGGCTACACATGGCCTTGAAGGCTCCCTTATCTGCGAGTAGGAAAACAGCTTTTAAAGCTGGAGCAGCAGGAAAAAGTTTTGGCTTTCCTTGCTGACCCAGCCTCTAGCTCTTTCGCCTCCTCTTCAGAAAGATCCAAATATAAAAGCAGCGAGTCGTCAGTGGATGCTCCGGGTCAGGAACACGACAATTCCTTGTGTCCTTCACCCAAACCAAAAGTGAAGGATGCGTCAGGCGACACTACAGGCTACTACATGGAGCTCTTTACACATACTGTGTCTGGGTCAGAGCGGGAAATTGTTAACTGCCCATTACAAGATGAATTGGACATGGAGTGCGAGTGCACTGATGCACAGCCACAGCTAGATTATAATGCTGTTCCATTGACTCAGATCACTACATTGCCCTCGCAGTGTACTGAGCAAGAATCTGACCCTGAAGACACTATGGTGCCCCATCCCGAACGCTATAGTACCTTACACGGTGACACAGAGGAAGGTGGACATGACATTGAAGAGGAGGTGATAGATGACCCAGTTGTTGACCCAGATTGGCAGCCATTGGGGAAGAGGGTGCCGCTGCCAGTAGCTCAGAAGTGGAGGAGGATGATCCGCAGCAGCCATCTACATCGCAACAGCTGTCAGCTGGCAGGCCCGTATCAGGCCAAAAATGTTTGTCAAAAACAAAAACAGTTTTAGGACAGTGTGGCCATCCAGTGAAAGTAGCACAGCGTGCAATGCCTGAAAAAGTATTCCATATTAGGAAGAGTGCAGTGTGGGAATTTTTTAACCAAGATCAGAATAATCAGTCAAAAGTTATCTGTAAGAAATGCTCAAAGACCTTTAGCAGAGGGAAGAATTTAAATTTAAAATACAATGTGCATGCTTAGACATTTAACCAGCATGCACTTGCAAGCCTGGACTAACTACCAAATGTCCCGTACCATTGGTGCACCTGCTCAGAATGAAGGTAGTCAGCAGCGCTACATTGCTTCCCTCACAGTAAGCCCACTGGTTAGGACACCACCAGCAGCAAATGTGGAGGTATCGTCGCAAGGCCAAAGCAGTCAGGGAATCACAAGGTTATTGGTAGAAAACACGGTATGTAGGCCAACATCGAGAATACCATCACCAACCCTCTCTCAAACGCCATGTCCACCACCACCACCACCACTAGTTCCACCATATGCACCTCTCCAGTCGAGCTCACAAGAGACTCTCGTTAGGAAAAGAAAGTACTCATCCTCTCATCCGCGTACACAGGGTTTGAACGCCCACATTGCTAGACTAATCTTGTTAGAGATGATGCCCTACCGGTTGATTTAAAGCGAAAATTTCAAAGCCCTGATGGCCTAAGCAGTACCACGCTATGACCTACCCAGTTGACACTTCTTTGAGAGAAAAGCCATCCCAGCCCTCCACTAGCATGTCAAAGACCGCATTGTCCATGCACTGAGGCAATCAGTCAGTAGAAAGGTGCACCTCACAACAGATGCATGGACCAGTAGGCATGGCCAGGGACGTTACGTGTCCATCACGGCACACTGGGTTAATGTGGTGGATGCAGGGTCCACAGGGGACAGCCATAGTTGGACAGTTCTGCCTAGCCCACAGCCTAGGAAACAATTTGCTGTAGGCGTTTGCCACCCCTCCTCCTCCTCCTCCAGAAGTGAAAGCTTGTCCACAGAGCGCAGTCGCACGACCACTCCATCCACAGCTGTCAGTGTTGCATACGAGGTGTCCCATTATCGAACAGCTAGTGGTAAGCGTCAGCAGGCTGTGTTAGAAATGAAGTGTTTGGGCGACAACAGACACACCGCGGTAATACTGGCCGAGTACTTACAGCAACAAACTCAGTCATGGGTGGGCAGTGTACATCTTGAGGCAGGCAAGGTAGTCAGTGATAACGGAAGGAATTTTATGGCTGCCATAGCCCTTTCAGAACTTAAAGACATACCTTGCCTGTCTCACACCTTGAACCTGGTGGGGCAATGCTTCCTGAAAATTTATCCTGAGTTACCAGCCCTGCTCCTGAAGGTGCGAAGACTTTGCTCACACATCCGCTGGTCGCCCGTACACTCCAGCCGTATGTTGAACCATCAGCGATCGCTGAATCTTCCCCAGCACTGCCTCATAATCGATGTTGCAACAAAGAGGAACTCCACACTGCACATGGTTCAGAGGCTGTGCGAACAGAGGCGTGCTGTAATTAAATTGTGGGAGGATACACATACACGGGCAGGCAGTTGGATGGCAGACATGGAGTTGTCTGGTGTGCAGTGGTCGAAGCTCCAAGACCTCTGTGAAGTCCTTCAGTGTTTTGAGGAATGCACACGGCTGGTAAGTGCAGAAGACGCCATCATAAGCATGAGCATCCCACTAATGCATCTGCTGATGCAAATTTTGATGCACATTAATGAGCTGGCGTCTGCAGCCGAGGAGGAGGGAAGCCTTGATGACTGTCAGCCATGGTCTGCTCAGGGAACTCTCCTGGACGGGGTGGCGGATGTAGAGGAGGAGGAAGATGGGGATGAATATTTATGGGAAGAGGATGCTTCTCAGGGGGCAATAGAAACTGGTGGTGTTGCAAGGTCAGGTGCAGGGTTTTTGTGGGACACAAGTGATGTTGATTTGCAAGAACGTGCTCCTCAACCCAGCACAAGCAGTAAATTGACACCTGGAACATTGGCCCACATGGCTGAGTATGCCTTACATATCCTAAAAAGGTACTCCCGCATTATCAAAATGATGACCGATGACGATTACTGGTTGGCCTGCCTCCTGGATCCACGATATAAAGGAAAATTACAAAGTATCATGCCACATGAGAACCTTGAGCAAATATTGGCTACCAAACAAGCAACTCTTGTAGACCATTTGGTTCAGGCATTCCCAGCACACAGCGGCGGTGATGGTTCTCACACGAGTCATAGGGGGCAACATGGCAGAGGTGTTAGAGGTGCACAAATCCAAAGTGGCGTTGGACAGAGGGGTTTTATGACCAGGTTGTGGATCCAGGTTGAGCATCGATTCAAAGTGACAGGAGACAGCATTTGTCCAGTATGGTTACGAACTACTTTTCCTCCCTTATCAATGCTCTCCCTCACAGGTCATTCTCCTTTGATTACTGGGCATCTAAAATAGACACCTGGCCTAAATTGGCTGAATATGCATTACAGGAGCTCGCTTTCCCTGCTTCTAGTGTGATATCAGAAAGAGTCTTCAGTGCTGCTGGTTCAGTACTGCCCAAAAAAAGGAAACGTTTGGCTACCCAGAATGTTGATGATCTAACCTTCATTAAAATGAAACAATCATGGATTTCAAATTATTTTGCCCCACCTTCTCCTGCTGACACGTAGCTTGCCTGAAAAATGTCTTGCTTTTGGCCTCCTCTTACTGACTTCTCCAATTAAGCCATTTGCAGCGGCTGAATGTCCACCATAGGCCATTTTTATACCTCCCTAAATGGGCTGACTCCCGCCACAGGGCCGTGGTCACCACCTGGTGCAAGCACCCGTGCGAGTGCCGTTTGCCTGGACAGGTGGGTGCGCCCACTCTTGGGCGACAGCACTGGCACAGGGTCCCTCATAGTACAATGAAGTGTCTCTGGCGGTGGTGGTGCACAACCAACATCAGACACACCGTCATAATATGGGGGGCCCTGTACCAGTACCGAGAGAGTGTTTCCCCCAGCTCGAACAGTGCTCTAATACTTGCAATACTTACCTCTCCCTGCTCCACCAGTGTGTAGTCTATGCTGTTAAATCCTTCAACGGCACTGCCAATACAAATTTGTTGAAATGATAGATGATAGTTAAAATATACAGGGGCCCTGGCCTCCATTTAGACTAGTTAATACTTTGCGCCTACTACCAATGTCTACTACTCAGCAGAGGAGCCCACCCCAGTACCTAGCTATGCCGCCTGTTTATTCCTGTTACCAATTTTGAACTGCATTTAGCCTACTTTATTATTTGGGCCTACTAACTGTGTCTGCGCCACTCATTACAGTTGTCCTCCACTGAACAAAGCTGTGCCACCTGTTTAGTCCTGTTACCAATTTTGAACTGCATTTAGCCTACTTTTTTATTGTGTTCCTACAAACTGTGTCTGCGCCACTCATTACAGTTGTCCTCCACTGAACAAAGCTATGCTGCCTGTTTAGTCCTGTTACCAATTTTGAACTGCATTTAGCCTACCTTTTTATTTTGGGCATACTAACTGTGTCTGTGCCACTCCTTACAGTTGTCCTCCACTGAACAAAGCAATGCCGCCTGTTTAGTCCTGTCACCAATTTTGATCTGCATTTAGTCTATTTTTTTTATTGTGGGCCTACAAACTGTGTCTGCGCCACTCATTACAGATGTCCTCCACTGAACAAAGCTATGCCGCCTGTTTAGTCCTGTTACCAATTTTGATCTGCATTTAGCCTACTTTTTTATTTTGGGCCTACTAAGTGTGCCTGTGCCACTCATTACAGTTGTCCTCCACTGAACAAAGCTATGCCGCCTGTTTAGTCCTGTTACCAATTTTAAACTGCATTTAGCCTACTTTTGTATTTGGGCCTACTAACTGTGTCTGCACCACTCATTACAGTTGTCCTCCACTGAACAAAGCAATGCCGCCTGTTTAGTCCTGTTACCAATTTTGAACTGGATTTAGCCTACTTTCTTATTTGGGCCTATATCTGTGTTTCCTCTTCATCCTGCCCATTGCCCAGCCACAGCTAGATGAGTCTGCTGGTACATTGACCCAGACCACTACATTCCCCTTGCACTCTACAAAGCCAGAATCTGACCCTGCTGAAAGTCAGGTTCCCCTTCCCGCATACTATACCACTCTACACGGGGACAAAGAGGAAGGTGCCGATAAAAGTGCAGGTTCCTTCATCAGGTGGGGGGGCATACTCGAAAAAAGTGTCTCTGGCAGAGGGAGGCGCCGCCCGCCGTCAAACACACTACCGTACTATGAGGGGCCCTGTGCCAGTGCCAACTAGTGGGCCCCCCCCTGCATGCTCAGGATCAAAGCACTTGCAAAGTTGAAATACTTACCTCTCCCTGCTCTACCACGTGACGTATTCCGCATTTCCTGGGCCCACGAAAATCTTGAGCCAGCCCTACCCCCCCACAACTTTAGCCAAATGACCCCCTGTTTTCAATGCCTAACTATTATTATAAAATAAATTAAGATTGACAAGCTTCAGTAATACGAATTGATGTTTTTGGCATTAAAATGGGCACTGTAGGTGTTTTCCTGTCCTTCACTCACTGCCGACATTGATTCCCCATTGACTTGCTTTGGGTTTCGTGTTTCAGTCGGCCCCCGACTTTTCGCAATAATTGGCCGATTTCACCCAGCCCCACTTTTGAAAAAGTCGGGTTTCGCAAAACCCGACTCGATCCTAAAAAAGTAAAAGTCGCTCAACCTAATATAAAAAAGAAGGTTAACTGCAGTTCAAAATTGGTAACAGGAGTACACAGGCGGCATAGCTTTGTTCAGTGGAGGACAACAGTTATGAGAGGCTCACACAGTTACTAGGCCCAAGTAAGTAAGTAGGCAAAATTCACTTCAAAATTGGTAAGAGGAGTACTGCACAGGCGGCAAAGCTTTTTTCAGCGGAGGAGGACAACTGTTATGAGAGGGCCACACAGTTACTAGGCCCAAGTAAGTAAGTAGGCTAAATGCAGTTCAAAATTGGTAAGAGGAGTACACAGGCGGCACAGCTATTTTCAGCGGAGGAGGACAGCTGTTATGAGAGGCTCACACAGTTACTAGGCCTAAGTAAGTAAGTAGGCTAAATGCAGTTCAAAATTGGTAAGAGGAGTACACAGGCGGCATAGCTTTTTTCAGCGTAGGAGGACAACTGTTATGAGAGGCTCACACAGACTTAGTAGGCCTAAAATAAAAAAGTAGGCTAAATGCAGTTCAAAATTGGTAACAGGAGTACACAGGCGGCATAGCTTTGTTCAGCAGAGGAGGACAACTGTTATGAGAGGCTCACACAGACTTAGTAGGCCTAAAATAAAAAAGTAGGCTAAATGCAGTTCAAAATTGGTAACATGAGTACACAGGCAGCATAGCTTTGTTCAGTGGAGGACAACTGTTATGAGAGTCTCACACAGTTACTAGGCCCAAGTAAGTAAATAGGCAAAATTCACTTCAAAATTGGTAAGAGGAGTACACAGGCGGCATAGATTTTTTAGCGGAGGAGGACAACTGTTATGAGAGGGTCACACAGTTACTAGGCCCAAGTAAGTAAGTAGGCTAAAGGCAGTTCAAAATTGGTAAGAGGAGTACACAGGCGGCATAGCTTTTTCAGCGGAGGAGGACAACTGTTATGAGAGTCTCACACAGTTACTAGGCCCAAGTAAGTAAGTAGAGAAAATTCAGTTCAAAATTGGTAAGAGGAGTACACAGGCGGCATAGCTTTTTCAGCGGAGGAGGACAACTGTTATGAGAGGGTCACACAGTTACTAGGCCCAAGTAAGTAAGTAGGCTAAATGCAGTTCAAAATTGGTAAGAGGAGTACACAGGCGGCACAGCTTTTTTCAGCGGAGGACAGCTGTTATGAGAGGCTCACACAGTTACAAGGCCCAAGTAAGTAAGTAGGCTAAATGCAGTTCAAAATTGGTAAGAGGAGTACACAGGCGACATAGCTTTTTTCAGCGAATGAGGACAACTGATATGAGAGGCTCACACAGACTTAGTAGGCCTAAAATAAAAAAAGTAGGCTAAATGCAGTTCAAATATATATAACCATAATCCTCTAAGGGGTACACCAGGCAGAGGATAAGAAGTGAAATGAACAATGGGTAAAGTTAAAATAACTGTTTATTAATACATATTAAAAAGGCAAGGGGGAAGGGGGAGGGGAAGTGGACCAAAAAAAATAAAAATAAAAAAGACACAAAAATGGGACTTCCAAGTGGTAAAGGGAAAGAGAAGCCAGCAAAGATGGATCTATTTGTAGAATAATATATGTGCCGCATGAACAGATGCCCCCTTCAACACAAGAGGTATATATCGGAGGTCTATATAACACGAGTGTGGCTACCAGAGTCTGGCTTTATAGACCGTCCACATAAAACAGGCATACACTACCACCTAAACATATTATCACAATAATAGCACATGTGACAAAAAAGGGGCCAGAGATAAAGTAATTGTAAGGGATATCCCAAAGTACCAAAACCGCAGAGGCTGAATAGTAAACAGCTACTCCTAAGGCTAATGAGAAAAATCCCTATGTAATGACTGAATAAATGGCTGAGAAGATGGCATTGGTAAGGTGGATTTTTTTACCTGTACAGTGTTGTGAAGGAGATGAAGGCAAGTGCCGGGGGGTCAGGCAGGCATGCAGAGGTGTATAGCTGAGTGTGGCCGCGCTCTCCCGACGCCCGACGTTTTCATAGACAGTAAATGCAGTTCAAAGTTGGTAAGAGGAGTACACAGGCAGCATAGCCTTTTTCAGCGGAGGAGGACAACTGTTATGAGAGGCTCACACAGACATAGTAGGCATAAAATAAAAAAGTAGGCTAAATGCAGTTCAAAATTGATAACAGGAGTACCCAGGTGGCATAGCTTTGTTCAGCAGAGGAGGACAACTGTTATGAGAGGCTCACACAGACTTAGTAGGCCTAAAATAAAAAAGTAGGCTAAATGCAGTTCAAAATAGGTAAGAGGAGTACACAGGCAGCATTGCTTTATTCAGTAGAGGACAACTGTAATAAGTGGCTGACACAGTTAGTAGGCCAAAATAATAAAGTGGGCTAAATGTCAGCCCAAAAAATGTTCATAAATAAACTGGTGGCATAGCTAGGTACAGGGGTGGGCTCCTCTGCTGAGTAGTAGACAGTGGTAGTTGGAGCAAAGTATTAACTGGTCTAAATGGAGGCCAGGGCCCCTGTATATTTTTACTATCATCTATCATTTCAACAAGTTTGTATTGGCAGTGCCATTAAAGGATTTAACAGCATAGACTACACAGTGGTGGAGCAGGGAGAGGTAAGTGTTGCAATTAGTCTTGCACTGTTCGAGCTGGGGGGAACATTCTCTCTTGGGCGGCGGTACTGGCACAGGGCCCCTCATATTACGACGGTGTGTCTGACATTGGTTGTGCACCACCACCATCAGAGACACTTTATTGTACTATGAGGGACCCTGTGCCAGTGCTGTCGCCCAAGAGTGGGCACACCGACCTGTCCAGGCAAATGGCACTTCCACGTGTGCTTACGCCAAGTGGTGACCACGGCCCTGTGGGGGGAGTCAGCCCATTTAGGGAGGTATAAAAATGTCCTATAGTGGACATTCAGCAGCTGCAAATGGAGGAATTGGAGCAGTCAGTAACACGAGGCCAAAAGCAAGACATTTTTAAGGCAAGCTACGTGTCAGCAGGGGAAGGTGGGGCAAAATAATTTGAAATCTTTGATTGGTTCATTTTAATAAAGGTTACATCATCAACATTTCGTGTAGCCAGACGTGTCCTTTTTTTGGTCAGTATTTAACCAGCAGCATTGAAGACTTTCTGATAGCACACTAGCAGCTGGGCAAGCGAGCTCCTGTAATGCATATTTTGCCAATTCAGGCCAGATGTCTATTTTAGATGCCCATTAATCAAAGGGGAATGACGTGTGAGGGAGAACATCGATAAGGGAGGAAAAATAGTTGGTAACCATACTAGATAAACGCTGTCTCCTGTCACTTTGAATTGATGCAGCAGTGCCTGTCGTGTCTGCGGTCATTGCAAAATCACTCCACAACCTGGTGATAAAACCCCTCTGTCCAACGCCACTTCAGATTTGTGCACCTTTACAGGGACACTGTCACCTGAATTTGGAGGGAACAATCTTCAGCCATGGAGGCGGGGTTTTGGGGTTTTTGATTCACCATTTCCTCACCCGCTGGCTGCATGCTGGCTGCAATATTGGATTGAAGTTCATTCTCTGTCCTCCATAGAACACGCCTGAGCAAGGCAAGATTACCTTGTGCAGGTATGTACTACGGAGGACAGAGAATGAACTACAATCCAATATTGCAGCCAGCATGCAGCCAGCGGGTAAGGAAAGGGTGAATCAAAAACCCCAAAACCCCGCCTCCATGGCTGAAGATTGTTCCCTCCAAATTCAGGTGACAGTGTCCCTTTAACACCTGCCATGTTGCCTCCTACAGCTCGTGTGAGAACCATCACCGCCACTGTGTGCTGGGAATGCCTGAACCAAACGGTCTACAAGAGTTGCTTGTTTGGTAGCCAATATTTGCTCAAGGTTCTCATGTCATATTTTGTAATTTTCCTTTGTATCGTGGATCCAGGAGGCAGGCGAACCAGTAATCGTTATCGGTCATCATTTTGATAATGCGGGGGTCCCTTTTAGGATACGCAAGGCACACTCTGCCATGTGAGCCAGTGTTCCAGGTGTCAATTCACTGCTTGTGCTGGGTTGAGGAGCACTTTCTTGCAAATTAACATCACTTGTGGCCTGCAAAAACCCTGTACCTGACCTTGCAGCGCCCCCCAGTTTCTATTGCCCCCTGAGAAGCATCCTCCTTCCCTAAATATTCATCCCCATCATCCTCCTCCTCTACATCCGCCACCTCGTCCAGGAGAGTTCCCTGACGAGACAATGGCTGACTGTCATCAAGGCTTCCCCCCTCCTCGGCTGCAGACGCCTGCTCCTTGATGTGCGTCAAAATTTGCATCAGCAGACGCATTAGTGGGATGCTCATGCTTATGATGGCGTCGTCTGCACTTACCAGCCATGTGCATTCCTCAAAACACTGAAGGACTTGACAGAGGTCTTGGAGCTTCGACCACTGCACACCAGACAACTCCATGTCTGCCATTCAACTGCCTGCCCGTGTATGTGTATCCTCCCACAAATAAATGACAACACGCTTCTGTTCGCACAGCCTCTGAAGCATGTGCAGTGTGGAGTTCCACCTTGTTGCAACGTTGATTATTAGGCATTGCTGGGGAAGATTCAGCGATCGCTGATGGTTCAGGATACGGCTGAAGTGTACGGGCGACTGGCGGATGTGCGAGCAAAGTCTTCGCACCTTCAGGAGCAGGGCTGGTAACTCCAGATAATTTTTCAGGAAGCACTGCACCACCAGGTTCAAGGTGTGAGCCAGGCAAGGAATGTGTTTCAGTTCTGAAAGGGCTCTTGCAGCCATGAAATTCCTTCCGTTATCACTGACTACCTTGCCTGCCTCAAGATGTACACTGACCAGCCATGACTGAGTTTCTTTCTGCAAGTACTTGGCCAGTACTTCCGCGGTGTGTAGGTTGTCGCCCAAACACTTCATTTCTAACACAGCCTGCTGACGCTTACATAGTAACATAGTTTTTTTTTTCGTTAAAATAAATTTTTATTAAGAATAACAAGACAATTAACATGTTACATTTACATTTTCAATACAGAGTATTTCCCCCCCTCCCCCTCCAAACAACCCCCTTCAATCCCAAAGCCCCCCACCCCTACCCCACAAAGCAGCTCATCTTTTTAATTACTTCCATCATTAAGACAATAGAGTATCTAGTCCCTCAACCTATCGTATAAGCCACACTTTACATTACTATCCCATAGCTATCCATGAAGACCACATTTTATTGAACGTTTCAATTTTCCCTCTCTTCTTGTAAATCCCCTTTTCCAGTGTCAGGCCCTGTTTCACATACTGGAGGAACTCTCCTCTTGACGGCGGCTCTTCCCTAATCCAATTTCGAGCTACCACCTTCCTAGCCATGTATAGCAATCTGGCTATAGCTATCTTTAGGTGTTTATCCACTCCAATCTCATCCACGCATCCCAACAAACATACAACTGGATCCCTTGGCACCGTGCATCCATACGCACCTTCCATACGACTCAAAACTACCACCCAGAAGGCAGCCAACCTCGGACATGTCCACATCATATGGAAAATATCTGCATCCGTAGACCTACATCTCGGACATTCAGAGTCATTACGCAATCCTGCCTTATATAGCACCTTTGGAGACTTATAAACTCTGTGTATCACATAAAGCTGTGACAGCCTATACGGTTCACTCAGCGACAGTCTTGGGACCCATTCCAACACCGACTCCCAAGTCTCATTATCCATTGGACCCAGATCCCTTTCCCATTTAGCTCTCGCCATTATTGGAAACCCCAATAGGAAAGTATGCAACAGATCCCTGTACAGAGTGGATATGACTCCTCCAGTCGTCCCATCATTACACACATACTCCAGTACTATATCCCTTTGAATCCTAATACCTCCGTTCCTACTCTGAGCTCCAAAGGCATGCCTCATCTGCAAATACTGATACTCCCCTGCAGTCCCGATACCAAATTCCGCCTGCAATTGGGAAAATGATTTCAGTTCACCTTGCTCAATTATTTGGTATACGTACTGAATCCCTTTGCCCAACCACTCTATCAGTACCCCCAATGCCTCAAATTCTTTCAGATTGTTATTATGCCATAGCGGCGAGTATCTAGTCAAGTCCGTGATCCCACGTATATGCCTCAATCTACTCCACAGCTTGCGTATCAACAGCACAGTCGGATGTAACTTCCCCAGACTCTCCAAGGATCCATCCTCCAAACATTGCACCACTGGCCTTCTTTTTGTCACCACCTCCATCAACCGCTGTACCGCCCCAGATGACCCCTCATGCGCCCAGCACCTTAGATGCTGACTCTGGGCTGCAAGAAAGTACAATTCCAGGTTAGGCAATGCCAGACCCCCATCATCCTTGGGTCGCTGAAGTGTCTCCAGTTTGATACGCGGATGCTGACTCCCCCATATCAAATTCCTAAACAGAGAGTTAATCTGTCTAAACTTCCCGCGTGGTATCCAAACCGGTGCATTGTGGAGAATATACAGTAATTTCGGCATCAGAATCATTTTGATAAGATTCACCCTACCTACCACTGATAAATGCAGCTTAAGCCAAGCATCCGCCTTTGCCTTGAGGGCACCTAAGATTGGAGTCAGATTTTCATGTATATAATCAGTGACCGGCATAGATACCCATATTCCAAGGTATTTAAATTTACTCATCACCTCCAATCGTCCATCCTCCAATGGTTCCCCACCCTCATCGTCCACCTTAAACAAGATAGACTTACTCCAATTTATCCTAAGCCCCGACACTGATCCGAATCGTTCAATAATCCCTATAGCTCCCTCCAAGGATGCAACTGGATCAGCCAGAAACAACAAAATGTCATCCGCATACAACGCCACCCTTTCTTCAATCACCCCATATTTAAACCCCGTCATCTCATCAGACCGTCGAAGTGTAGCGGCCAGCGGTTCCACAGCCAGAGCAAACAGAAGGGGGGAAAGCGGACACCCCTGTCTCGTCCCTCTAGCCAATTGTATGGTCCGTGACAACTCCCCGTTTACCCTAACCCTGGCCATCGGCATCGAATACATTAGTTGAATCCAGGATATGAACTGCGGCCCAAACATCATTTTTCGCAACACCTGCCAGAGATACCCCCACTCCACACTATCGAACGCCTTGTGAGCGTCTAAAGATGCAATAACTCTCTGGCCACAGTTATCGGCTCTGAGTTGCAAGTTCATATACAGCCTTCGTAAATTAATCGCAGTTGACCTATCAGGCATAAAGCCAGACTGGTCTGAGTGTATCAGGCCAGAAATAACACTTGTCAACCTCATCGCCAACACCTTAGCCAGGAGTTTAACGTCGATAGTAAGCAAAGAAATTGGCCGATATGAGTCCGGCTGTGTCGGGTCTTTCCCCTCCTTTGGAATCACCACTATTGTGGCCTCCCGCATAGATGCCAGTAGCCTTCCACCATTCCTAGCCTCCTCCAAGACCGCCTTCAATTTAGGGATCAACACTTCCCCCAAGCTTTTATAAATTTCAGCAGGAAATCCGTCTACGCCAGGCGCCTTCCCATTAGCCATCGACTGCAATGCCCGTCCCAATTCCTCCTCCGTAATGGGAGCCTCCAAATCCTCCCTATCTGTATCACTCAGCCTTGGGAGCTCCAATTCCTCAAGGAACGCCACCGTGTCCTCCATTGACCCATCTACCCGAGAGGAGTATAAGTCTGCATAGAATTCTGCAAAAATCTCCAAAATCTCTGAAGTCTCAGAAACAGCAACACCACTCCCAGACACCAAAGAGTGAACAAAGGAAGTATGTCTCTGGGCAGATGCTACCAGCGAAAGCAAATGACCCACTGATTCACCCTCCTGGTAGTAGGCCAGATTCATGAATTCCCTCTTCCTTTCAGCCTTACTCAGCAAGACCGCCTCCAACTGACTCTGAGCTGCCTTTAACCTCCTCCCAGCCTCCAGAGTACCCGTTATTACCATCTCATCCTCCGCCACCCTCAGCCCATCAATCGCCAACCTCTCTGCCTCTCTCGATTTCCGCTTACACCCACTAATATCCCTGAACAACAGTCCTCTCAAGTACGCTTTCATGGCTTCCCACACAGTAAGCACGTCTACACTTCCCTCATTTATCTCAAAAAATTCCACCAACTCCTTCTTAATCTTCTCCAAGTCTATAGTGTGTAGCCAATTAGGGTGAATTTTCCACTCCCTCCTGCTCCCGGTCTGCGTCCCCACTGGTCGAAATTCCACTTCAACTGGACTATGGTCTGAGAGAGCCCTAGGTAAATATCTCACATCCCTCACCATCGTATCTAATAATCGGTTACCCAGTGCCAGATCAATCCTAGACAACGTACCATGAGCTGGTGAGTAGCATGAATACGCCCTTTCCCCGATATGCCTAACTCTCCATAAATCAACCATGCCCACTTCCCGGACATAAGTCCCAAATGTAGTGATATGTCCCGCCGTCCTATTCTGGGGGTTTTTGTTCTTATCCCAAAAGTCGTCACCTATATTATTAAGGTCGCCGATAATTAGTAATGGTAACGGTCCCCAACGCTCTACCCTCTCCAGAACCTCTCTTATCTTCTTCCTTGAGTATGGGGGCGGAATATACATTGCCGCTATACACATCAATACTCCATTCATTTTACATTTCACCACCACATACTGACCATCCACATCTTCCTTTACCGCTACCTCCTCATATTGCACCCCAACAGGAATCAACACAGACACACCCCTAGAATACGTCGAGAAAGTAGAATGATACGCCCTCTGTATCCAGCGCCTATTCAATACGTTCACCCTCTCCCGCACTAAATGCGTCTCCAGCAGGCATATCATTGAGACCTTCTGTTCTCGGACATACTGCAAACTTGCCGCTCGCCGTGTTTTATCCGCCAGACCTCTCACATTCCAACTCAATATTTTAATACACTCTCCCCCCCTGTGGCTCATCATTTCTCATAATATCCAATTTCCCAAGTATGAGCTTCCCCACCCCTCCCATCCCCCTACCCCCTCCCAACTCCCCCCCTATCCCCCCCAGTGTAACGCATTCTTCCTCTCAGCAAGAGTGGGGCTCCACTGCCCACTGCGAACACTCTCCCTCACTTAACCCTCTCCATTCGCGTCCCGCTGCCATATCAAACATAATTTCCCCCAACTTTCCACTTTATTATAACTTAACATTGCACTTATATAACATATAAGAAAAAGTACCAAACCAGTTCACAGTACCCAGCATAACCCTCCTCCCCCACATTTAGTAGACGGTACTGTCCCCTTCGGCCAGTCCTCAACAAGGCCTAGCAAAGCCCCCAGCAGTTGCTCAACTATTTAACCGACGCTAACAAGCGCAAAACTCTCCGCCAACAACAGAGAAAATAATTTCCAGCCAGATCTCGCCGAAATGTCAGTCGCCCATTCCCTTAAGTTTTTTCTCATGAGTATCAAGCCACTGGGTAGCGTCCTCCGGTGTCAGGAAAAAGTGGGTCTTATTTAAAGCCACCAGTCTCAGCTTGGCGGGAAACATCACTGAGTACTGCACTCCCAGCTCCCTCAGTCGTCGCTTGACTCCAGTAAACTTCATCCGCTGCTTCTGAACCGCAGCGGAATAATCCGGATAAATGGCGATTTTTTTACCTCCAGCTGTCAGATCCTCCATCTCTCTAGCCTTTCTGAGGATAATGTCTCTGTCCCTGTAGATGAGTATTTTAGCAAGCATGGTACGGGGATTTGCTCCTGGGGCAGGGGGCTGCGGTGGGACTCTATGAGCCCGTTCAACAGCAAAAACTTTTGTCAACACTGTGCTCCCAATCTTCTCCAGCAGCCAGTTTTCAACAAATTCTGTGGGATTTCTCCCCTCAGTCTTTTCAGGCAGCCCCATTATACGTATATTATTTCTTCTGGATCTATTTTCCAGATCCTCATTTTTGGCAGCGAGCTCGGCTATTGCTTGGGCGAACTTCTTTTCAGCTTTTTGTAGCTTAGCTATGTGATCTTCTGCCGTGCTCACCCTCTCCTCCACCACTCCTATACGTTTGTCCATTTTCTGCAGAGCCGCATTAATCTGTGCCGTGTCCCCTTTAACTTCCTGCATCTGCTGGGCCAAGGAGTTCAGGGATTGCTGACATGAAGAGATCAGTGTGATAACATCTCTAAGAGTCGGCTCCTCTCCCTGTGATATGGCTTCAGGTGCCCCACTAGCCCCCGCCATGCTGCCTCTCTCCTTCCCCCTCTGTACCTCATGCTGCTCGGCTGTGCTTGCTTCCTCCTCCTCCTGGTCAGCTCCAGCTCCAGATCCTGGTTCTGCCTCCTCAGCAGCCTTCACTCTGGCATACTGCTGCAGCTTTGCGGCCACCTCCATGCGCCGCTGACATGCGGCGTTCTCCTTCTCGGCGTCCTCCCTAGCATCGGAGCCATCTTGGCCGGCTCCTGCATCGCTGGTGCCAGCGTCTTTCTGCCGCCTCCTGGTCATCGCTGCCGACTCCGGACCTGCTGCTCCGCACCGCTGCACACTCCGGACCTTCAGCCAGCCGGATTTAGGTGAGTTTACCCGAAAATCGGGGTTAAAGCAGGATTTTTGTCCTTCTGGCAGCGGGAGCACTCTTCCCTGCTTCCACTCACATGGCCAGCTAGGACACGCCCCCAGTAACATAGTTAGTAAGGCCGAAAAAAGACATTTGTCCATCCAGTTCAGCCTATATTCCATCATAATAAATCCCCAGATCTACGTCCTTCTACAGAACCTAATTGTATGATACAATATTGTTCTGCTCCAGGAAGACATCCAGGCCTCTCTTGAACCCCTCGACTGAGTTCGCCATCACCACCTCCTCAGGCAAGCAATTCCAGATTCTCACTGCCCTAACAGTAAAGAATCCTCTTCTATGTTGGTGGAAAAACCTTCTCTCCTCCAGACGCAAAGAATGCCCCCTTGTGCCTGTCACCTTCCTTGGTATAAACAGATCCTCAGCGAGATATTTGTATTGTCCCCTTATATACTTATACATGGTTATTAGATCGCCCCTCAGTCGTCTTTTTTCTAGACTAAATAATCCTAATTTCGCGAATCTATCTGGGTATTGTAGTTCTCCCATCCCCTTTATTAATTTTGTTGCCCTCCTTTGTACTCTCTCTAGTTCCATTATATCCTTCCTGAGCACCGGTGCCCAAAACTGGACACAGTACTCCATGTGCGGTCTAACTAGGGATTTGTACAGAGGCAGTATAATGCTCTCATCATGTGTATCCAGACCTCTTTTAAAGCACCCCATGATCCTGTTTGCCTTGGCAGCTGCTGCCTGGCACTGGCTGCTCCAGGTAAGTTTATCATTAACTAGGATTCCCAAGTCCTTCTCCCTGTCAGATTTACCCAGTGGTTTCCCATTCAGTGTGTAATGGTGACATTGATTCCTTCTTCCCATGTGTATAACCTTACATTTATCATTGTTAAACCACATCTGCCACCTTTCAGCCCAAGTTTCCAACTTATCCAGATCCATCTGTAGCAGAATACTATCTTCTCTTGTATTAACTGCTTTACATAGTTTTGTATCATCTGCAAATATCGATATTTTACTGTGTAAACCTTCTACCAGATCATTAATGAATATGTTGAAGAGAACAGGTCCCAATACTGACCCCTGCGGTACCCCACTGGTCACAGCGACCCAGTTAGAGACTATACCATTTATAACCACCCTCTGCTTTCTATCACTGAGCCAGTTACTAACCCATTTACACACAATTTTCCCCAGACCAAGCATTCTCATTTTGTGTACCAACCTCTTGTGCGGCACGGTATCAAACGCTTTGGAAAAATCGAGATATACCACGTCCAATGACTCACCGTGGTCCAGCCTATAGCTTACCTCTTCATAAAAACTGATTAGATTGGTTTGACAGGAGCGATTTCTCATAAACCCATGCTGATATGGAGTTAAACAGTTATTCTCATCTAGCTCTAGCTCTACCTCTAGCTGTTCCATAATGGGACACCTCGTATGCAACACTGACAGCTGCGAATGGAGTGGTGGTGCGACTGCGCTCTGTAGATGAGCTTTCACTTCTGGAGGAGGAGGAGGAGGAGGGGTGGCGAACGCCTACAGCAAATTGTTTCCTAGGCCGTGGGCTAGGCAGAACCGTCCCACTATGGCTGTCCCCTGTGGACCCTGCATCCACCACATTAACCCAGTGCGCCGTGATGGACACGTAACGTCCCTGGCCATACCTACTGGCCCATGCATCTGTTGTGAGGTGCACCTTTCTACTGACTGATTGCCTCAGTGCATGGACAATGTGGTCTTTGACATGCTAGTGGAGGGCTGGGATGGCTTTTCTCTCAAAGAAGTGTCAACTGGGTAGGTCATAGCGTTTTCCTGCGCAGACCATCAGGGCTTTGAAAGCTTCGCTTTCATCCAAACGGTAGGGCATCATCTGTAACGAGATTAGTCTAGCAATGTGGGCGTCCAAGCCCTGTGTACGCGAATGACAGGATGAGTACTTTCCTTTCCTAATGAGAGTCTCTTGTAGGGTGAGCTGGACTGGAGAGCTGCATATGGTGGAACTAGTGGGGGTGGACATGGCAGATTGAGAGAGGGTTGGTGATGGTATTCTTGATGTTGGCCTACCTACAGTGTTTTCTACCAATAACCTTGTGATTCCCTGACTGTTTTGACCTTGCAACGATACCTCCACATTTGCTGCTGGTGGTGTCCTTACCGGTGGGCTTACTGTGAGGAAAGCAATGTAGCGTTGCTGACTACCTTCATTCTGAGCAGGTGCACCAACGTTACTGGACGTTTGGTAGTTAGTCCAGGCTTGCAAGTGCATGCTGGTTAAATGTCTATGCATGCACGTTGTATTTAAATTTAGGAGATTCTTCCCTCTGCTAAAGGTCTTTGAGCACTTCTTACAGATAACTTTGCACTGATCATTTGGATCTTGGTTAAAAAATTCCCACACTGCTCTCTTCCTACTATGGATTACCTTTTCAGGCATTGCACGCTGTGCTACTTTCACTGGATGACCACGCTGTCTTAAAACTGTTTTTGGTTTTGACAAACATTTTTGGCCAGATACGGGCCTGCCAGATGAAAGCTGTTGCGATGTAGATGGCTGCTGCGGATCACCCTCCTCCGCTTCTGAGCTACTGGCAGCGGCACCCTCTTCCCCCAATGGCTGCCAACCTGGGTCAACAACTGGGTCATCTATCACCTCCTCTTCAATGTCATGTGCACCTTCCTCTGTGTCACCGTGTAAGGTGCTATAGCGTTCCTGATGGGGCACCATAGTCTCATCAGGGTCAGATTCTGGCTCAGTAAACTGCGAGGGCAATGTAGTGATCTGAGTCAATGGAACAGCATAATAATCTAGCTGTGGCTGTGCATCTGTGCACTCCATGTCCCACTCATCTTGTAATGGGCTTTTAACAATTTCCCTCTCTAACCCAGGCACGGTATGTGTAAAGAGCTCCATGGATTAAACTGTAGTTTCGCCTGCCGCATCCTTCACTTTTGGTTTGGGTGAATGACACTTGTCCCTGACCGTGAACATCCACAAACGACGCGCTGCTTTTACATTTACCAGTTTCAGAAGAGGAGGCAAAAGAGCTAGAGGCTGAGTCAGCAAGGAAAGCCAAAACTTTTTCTTGCTGCTCTGGCTTTAAAAGCTGTTTTCCTACTCCCAAATAAGGGAGCTTTTGAGGCCTTGTGTAGCCAGACAATGATGCTGGCTCAACACCTCGAGCCTTTGGTGCTATTTTGCTTTTCCCACTACCACCAGATAATCCACCACCACCACCATCAGTACCAGCTGGCAACGACCGCCCACGGCCTCTTCTACCAGACTTCCTCATTTTTGGAAAAATGTAACCAAAATAACATCCATTATATGGTACTGTGAAACAAGGTAGAAGGTGTATATAAACTTGTGGAGAATTTAAATCTTCCTTTTTTTTGGGGGGGGGGGGAGACTGCAACAAAACTCAGGCGTAGTGGATTACACTACACAATGTAAGTGACAGAATGTGGCTGGAAGATGTACGACAAACTAACAGAACTGTGACGTAGATCCACTTAGTGCCTATTTAAATCTCCCTTTTTTGGGGGGAGACTGCACCACAACTCAGGCCCAGTGTATTACACTACACAATATATGTGGCAGAACGTGGCTGGAAGATGTACGACAAACTAACAGAACTGTGACGTAGATCCACTTAGTGCCAATTAAAATCTCCCTTTTTTGTGGGGAGACAGCACCAAAACTCAGGCCAAGTGTATTACGCTACACAATGTAAGAGGCAGAACGTGGCTGGAAGATGTACGACAAACTAACAGAACTGTGACATAGATCCACTTAGTGCCAATTTAAACCTCCCTTTTTTGTGGGGAGATTAATCTTCCCTCTCTAACTATATCCCTTCTTCTGATGAAGCTGCAGCAACCTCTCCCTATGCTAAGATCGGCAGAAGTAAGATGGCGGTCGGCGTGCATACCCCTTTATAGCCCTTGTGATGCCGCAGAAAGCAAGCCAATCACTGTAATGCCCTTCTCTAAGATGGTGGGGTCCGAGACCTATGTCATCACGCTGCCCACACTCTGCATCCCCCTTCATTGAATGAGAAATGGCACTGAAAACGTCATACGAAACGTGACTTTGGCGTGCTGATCGCCGACCTCATGGCCAATCCCACACTAGGATCAGGTCGGGTTTCACGAAACCCGACTTTGCCGAAAGTCGGCGACTTTTGAATTTGACCGATCCATTTTGCTCAACCCTAGTCTGTACATGTCCCCGCTTAATTGTAAAGTGCTGCGGAATATCTTGGCGCTATATAAATAAAAAGTATTATTATTATTATTATTATTATTAATGCAAGCTATGTAGATGATCAGTAATCTTCCACTGAGTATATGCAGTGCGTTTTTTTCAGGAGTACGTACATTTTCTGTGGAATTTTAGTGTTTTTCACAGATTGTTACTTTAGCAAACAAAAGTCCGAACGTAACGTTCTAGACAACTCTGACCAATATTAACAAGCAAAACAGCAAAGCCAGCCACTAAATTCTAAAACTTAACATTTAATATGTATACTTCTAAAAACAATATCTTATGTTTAAAATTACAATTAGGTGCTCATGTGTACCAGTGCACTAGACAAAAAATAGTTTGATCTCACCAAATGCCGCCTCTCTCCTTCTCATGGATTTCTGTGCTTTTTCAGAGCACGGCGTAGGGGAGAGACAAGTAAACCTTTTCCCCTCAAGGGGGAGACGAAGGGGAGGGGGTGGGGGTTGAAGCCTATCTCCCCTGTCGTGCCCCGTGTATAAGTCTCCCGCCCTGACAAGGGCAGTTCCCAAGTTTGAGCCTGTTTAAATGAAGCCCATTGGAAAATATAGCCACCCTGGATAATGTATCGTCTTTTGCTTCCTTTTTTCTTCCCGACGCGTTTCCCTCCCCGTTATGGGGGTTCATCAGGGGATTGAAAGAATGTCCAGGTTCATGAAGGTATTCTGCAGTGGCAGACAAAACCTCATCTAGTGATATGTGTAAAGAGCTCCATGGAGTAACCCGTTGTGTCGCATGCGGCATCCTTCTCTCTTGTTGTTGTTTTTGCTGAAGAGGACAAGGAAGCGACTTGTTCCTGACTGGGAGCATCCACTGATGACTCACTGCTTTTAGATTTTGAACCTTCTGAAGAGGAGGCGAAAGAGCTAGAGGCTGAGTCAGCAAGGAAAGCCAAAACTTTTTCTTGCTGCTCCGGCTTTAAAAGCTGTTTTCCTACTCCCAAATAAGGGAGCCTTTGAGGCCTTGTACAGCCAGACAATGACGCTGGCTCAACACCTCGAGCCTTTGGTGCTATTTTGCTTTTCCCACTACCACCAGATAATCCACCACCACCACCATCAGTACCAGCTGGCAACGACCGCCCACGGCCTCTTCTACCAGACTTCCTCATTTTTGGAAAAATCTAACCAAAATAACATCCATTATATGGTACTGTGAAACAAGGTAGAAGGTGTATATAAACTTGTGGAGAATTTAAATCTCCCTTTTTTTTTGGGGGGGGGAGACTGCAACAAATCTCAGGCGTAGTGGATTACACTACACAATGTAAGTGACAGAATGTGGCTGGAAGATGTACGACAAACTAACAGAACTGTGACGTAGATCCACTTAGTGCCTATTTAAATCTCCCTTTTTTGGGGGGAGACTGCACCAAAACTCAGGCCCAGTGTATTACACTACACAATATATGTGGCAGAACGTGGCTGGAAGATGTACGACAAACTAACAGAACTGTGACGTAGATCAACTTAGTGCCAATTTAAATCTCCCTTTTTTGGGGGGAGACAGCACCAAAACTCAGGCCAAGTGTATTACGCTACACAATGTAAGAGGCAGAACGTGGCTGGAAGATGTGCGACAAACTAACAGAACTGTGACATAGATCCACTTAGTGCCAATATAAACCTCGTTTTTTTTGTGGGGAGACTGCACCAAAACTCAGGCCCAGTGTATTACACTACACAATGTAAGTGGCAGAACGTGGCTGGAAGATGTGCGACAAACTAACAGAACTGTGACGCAGATCCACTTAGTGCCAATTTAAATCTCCCTTTTTGTGGGGAGATTAATCTTCCCTCTCTAACTATATCCCTTCTTCTGATGAAGCTGCAGCAACCTCTCCCTATGCTAAGATCGGCAGAAGTAAGATGGTGGTCGGCGTGCATACCCCTTTATAGCCCCTGTGATGCCGCAGAAAGCAAGCCAATCACTGTAATGCCCTTCTCTAAGATGGTGGGGTCCGAGACCTATGTCATCACGCTGCCCACACTCTGCATCCTCCTTCATTGAATGAGAAATGGCACTGAAAACGTCATACGAAACGTGACTTTGGCGTGCTGATCGCCGACCTCATGGCCAATCCCACACTAGGATCAGGTCGGGTTTCACGAAACCCGACTTTGCCGAAAGTCGGCGACTTTTGAATTTGTCCGATCCATTTTGCTCAACCCTAGTCTGTACATGTCCCTGCTTAATTGTAAAGTGCTGCGGAATATCTTGGCGCTATATAAATAAAAAGTATTATTATTATTATTATTAATGCAAGCTATGTAGATGATCAGTAATCTTCCACTGAGTATATGCAGTGCGTTTTTTTCAGGAGTACGTACATTTTCTGTGGAATTTTAGTGTTTTTCACAGATTGTTACTTTAGCAAACAAAAGTCCGAACGTAACGTTCTAGACAACTCTGACCAATATTAACAAGCAAAACAGCAAAGCCAGCCACTAAATTCTAAAACTTAACATTTAATATGTATACTTCTAAAAACAATATCTTATGTTTAAAATTACAATTAGGTGCTCATGTGTACCAGTGCACTTGACAAAAAATAGTTTGATCTCACCAAACGCCACCTCTCTCCTTCTCATGGATTTCTGTGCTTTTTCAGAGCACGGCGTAGGGGAGAGACAAGTAAACCTTTTCCCCTCAAGGGGGAGACGAAGGGGAGGGGGTGGGGGTTGAAGCCTATCTCCCCTGTCGTGCCCCGTGTATAAGTCTCCCGCCCTGACAAGGGCAGTTCCCAAGTTTGAGCCTGTTTAAATGAAGCCCATTGGAAAATATAGCCACCCTGGATAATGTATCGTCTTTTGCTTCCTTTTTTCTTCCCGACGCGTTTCCCTCCCCGTTATGGGGGTTCATCAGGGGATTGAAAGAATGTCCAGGTTCATGAAGGTATTCTGCAGTAGCAGACAAAACCTCATCTAGTGATATCCTCCATGTGAGGGTCAAGCAGTCAGACGGGGAGGGAAACGCATTTCTTGTATTAAAAGTGGAGATAAATCTTACTTTATCCATTGCTTTGTGTTGTTTTTGGTGATAGAGGAGATTATTCCTGTTGGTGAATTTGGCCCTTCTATAACCTCTTTGTATAACTTTGTCATTGTATCCACGATTCAAGAACCTCTCCTTGAGATCACTGGCTTGATTTTCAAATGTAGTTGTAGGAGAACAAATCTGGCATACAGTATATGCAGAAATTGTCCTGTAGGAATACTGTTAATCAATCATGTCGGATGAGCCGATTCAGCATGCAAAAGTATGTTTGCTGTCGTTGGTTTTTGGAAGACTTCTGTGTGAATAAAACCAGATGAATCAATATCCAATAGAATGTCTAGGAATTCCAAAATTTTGTCTACCGCTTTTAAAAGTCAGGTGAATGTTATTGGTATTGTTTTTGAGGTTTTGAATAAATGTAACATGTTGATCATTGTTACTTTCCATAGAAAGAATATGTTGTCTATAAATCGACACCATAAGGGGATGTTAGTGGTTACACAATCCTAATCAGTAATGAAAAGCTCCCTCTCCCACAGCCCCAGGAACAGATTAGTGTAAGATGTCACACAGGCTGCCTCCATAGCTGTTCCCTGGAGTTGTAGGAAGAAGGAGCCCTGGGACACAAAGAAATGTGCTAAGATGAAATTAAGAAGTTCAAGTATGAGATATACCATCTCATGGCTATTAGTGGACATCCTAAGAAAAATCCATGCAACAAACCCCATTTGTGTGGCGTATAGATATGTAAATAGTTTCTACGTTGCACGTTACCATGAGTGTGTCCTTTTCAACATGTATTTCGTCATTTTTTCCAAGAAATCTGATGTGTCTTTAAGATAGGAGGTTAAGATTTCCACTAATGGCCTCAAGATATAGACCACAAATTTATATATGGGTTCACAAAAAATGTTATTACCTGAAATGATGGGGTGTCTTGGAGGATTTTCAGGGTTTTTGTGCATTTTAGGTATTAGATGAAATGTGGCAATCGTTGGACTTTTGTAGACAAGATTTTCTATCTCTTTCTTGGTGAGTGGACCTTTAGAACAAGCATTGGATAAAATGTTCATCAGTTGTGATTGGAAATTGGACAGTAGATTAAAAATTATTTTTTTGAAGTTGAAGAGTCACTTAGATGTTTTTTACCTCATGTATATACATCTGAATTGGCTAGACTACTATGTTTCCTCTTTGTCTGAAGCCTTAAAGGGGCACTGTCACCCCCTCCAGCCGTTATAAACTAAAAGGGCCACCTTGTGCAGCAGAAATGCTGCATTCTAACAAGGTGGCTCTTTTAGTTTTTGGTGCATGTATTCCCAAAATAAAGCGTTTTATTACCTCTCCAAAATACCTGTCTTTAGCCAGGGAGGCAGGTCCTCACCACCTACTTGAAACGCCACACTGCCGTCACTCAAATATTCAGGGGCTCCGGGCGCCGCCCCCTCCGTGCTGTTTCGCATGAAATCCAGCGCCTGCGCTGTGTACTACTGTGTGGGGCAGGCGCAGTGAGCTCTGGCCGTCTGACGTCACAGCCAGGCTTGCAGACTGCGCCTGTGCGGCCGCCCTGCCTATGAATCCCAGCCCTGCACTGTGCATAATGCATAACACACTGCAGGGCTGGGATTCCCAAGGTGGGTGGCCGCACTGTCCGCACACGCGCAGTCTGCAAGCCTGGCTGGGACGTCAGACGGCTACAGCTCACTGCGCCTGCCCCACACAGTAGTACACAGCGCAGGCGCCAGATTTCATGCGAAAACAGCGCGGAGGGAGCAGTGCCCGGAGCCCCTGAATATTTGAGTGATGGCAGTGTGGTGTTTCAAGCAGGGGGGTGAGAACCTGCCTCCCTGGCTAAAGACAGGTATTTTGGAGAAGTAATAGAACGCTTTATTTTGGGAATACATGCACCAAAAACTAAAAAGAGCCACCTTGTTAGAATGCAGCATTACTGCTGCACAAGGTGGCTCTTTTAGTTTATAACGGCTAGAGGGGGTGACAGTGTTAATGACTATATCCATCATGTGTTTTAATTCGTCCAGTGCTTCCCTCTCTTCTATTGTACAATTATCATAAGGTAAGCTTCAGGGGATATTTTTAAATTCTTCATTCACCAGTTTAACGAAAAGATCAATTATTGGATACAATGACAAAGAAGGGAATTTTTGAGAAGGAGATGTTCATGACTTTGGTAATTTACCCTCTTTCACATCTCATTGTTCATCCAGGAGGTCTTGAAGTACATTTAGTGATTCCCGCTCTTCTGTTGGAAAAAAAACAGACTCATCAATGTTTCTATTAATTTTTTTCTTTAAATTAACATTATTGCAAACAAATGTAAGTCTTTAAGTGCAGTAAAATAATCAAATCAACTAGCGGGTGAAAAAGGCAGACCTCTGCTTAGAACACCAACTTGTGATTGTGTAAGGGTTTTGTTGGACAGATCGATTACCTTCAGAGACATATTGAAATTGTCACTTTCTTTGTTTCGGTTCCTCGTGGTCTTTTTTCTAACATCATATTTACACTGACCAAACCACGCATGGGAGTTGTGTGCGGTAGGCAGAGAGTCATTGGACTTTTTATCCACAGAGGAAGAAGAGGACATTGTTATGTTCCAGGCCAGGGTTTGTTTCTTGCTATTCTCTCCCTGGAATATTCATGCAGGGGTTAACCTTCTTTGCCTTGTTTTGGGATTTTTTTTGCTATTTCAGTCCATGGCTTCCTGCAGGCAGCATCAGCAATAGTTCTTGACCTCCGGCTTGAGCGACTGACCCTGTTACACCCTGATTTGTCCTCTGCCCATTTACTCAGTTCCCTTGCCTTCGCATTCCTGCTTCCCCTCTCCTCTTGCTGTGTGCTCCCCATGCTGTGACCTTGCTATCTGACCCGGCTTGTCCTCTGACAAGTTTTTCTTTCTCACGCCTCTGACGTCTCTCCTTCAACTGGCTCTGACTTGTTTGGCTTGTATCTGACCACTGCTGCTTCCCCTGGTACTGCGTCTCCTGTCCGTTCCTGTCCCGGCTTGTCTGACCACTCTCTCGCCACCTAGTGGCGCCTGCGCTGCCGCACTTTAGTGTTACGCCATGTGTGCAACCTATCTTCCCTTTCCAGCGCCCCCAGGTATAGGAGGCACGATCCGGCACTGCAGCAGCATTACAGACAACAACTTTCTTCTTTCCTTAGTTTGCTGAGAGAAAAATTTCCACTTATATACCTTGTTATTAGCAAAGTCTAGCTGGTCTCTTTGGTATTTGTTAGTTTTGGCAGTTTGAATTTGTTTTTCCCACGACTCAAAGAATTACTCCATTTCTTTGTGGAAAGTATCCAATTCATTCTGTGAAATGTTTTTTTTCGATTGGTCTTGTAAATTATTAATTTCAAAGTCCAGTTCAGTCAGGGTATAACTGTTTTTGCTTATTATTAATTCTAAAAACTTATTAGAACCATTGTTACATATTTGTCCCCACTGGGAACTGAATTCTGTATCATCCTTTATTATAGGACGGAAATATGCAACTATGTAATATTCTATTTGCTATCATGTTAGTAAATTTATACATGGAAAAACCTACCGTATATTCAAGCATATAATTAAAAAGGACATTCTAGATGTCATTGTAGAGTTTTGGACATCGCAAGCCTGTGTATTTCTTCTATTCTCACCAATGTTGACTAAATCCCATAAACTTTTAAGTAGGAGTGAGAAGAGCTCAAACGCATTCTGAGTGTCACAATACTTTTATTGAAGAAGAGTTAATTGATGGGTTAGTTAACACGAGAAATAGAAATCCATGAATAAATTACAATTTCTTGAATGGCAAGATTTTCAGAAAACGATATTAGTATAGAATTTGCAATGTGTATGGAGTCTTAGTATGTCACTCACATGGGGCCCCAAGGTACCTATAATTCCATTTAACTGCTGGACTCCACATGATTTTTACAGATAATATTGTGCCATGGTCCATTACATACTGAAGTATAGAACTTTCCTTCCCTAGACATACTGCTTATGTGAGAGGATATCTCCGACGTATGACACCTGACAACACCATATGGTAGCATCCTGAGTCCCTGTGCCACTGTACTGCCTCATGCATACGACTGATGTACATGAAACCTTTGTCAGTATTTTATATCTCTATGAGTTCTATCTGCCTAAAATTAAATCCAAACCAGTAATTGGCAAAATATTTCACTGAATAATTTTTCTCTAGTTTGTAGTTATACATTGGTTTAATGATATGGTTAAAATTAGGGACATATACATTTTAAATATATTTTTAACCTGTGCGGGACATTAAATCATAGGAAGCGGATCTGATAAGACATAATATTCATATTCAAAGTCACTTTGCTGTAGCTAAAATATTTTCCAATTGAACAATACTGCCCTCTATTGATAAAAATATAAAGTAACATATAATTGTCAATGAAAAGTAATCAACTAACAGTTTTACAAATATTTAAAATAGGAGATATTTTACATATTCGTCATGTAACGCAGAACAAAAAATTTTACAGACAACAAAAATATAAAATATTATAAATGTTTATAGCTTTAATGCTTAAATGACAAGAAAACACTTTTGTTTCTTTTACAAAATATGTAAATATTACCTTCTTTTGGACCCCATATTACTGCAAAATTGTGGCAATATTAGAGACAACATGAAGATTAATGCTTACACTATTCACTGTTCTCAATAGAATGCAAACAAATTTTCCTACTTCACAGAAATATGCACTCACAAAAGTTTTATTAGGGTTTCAGCACAAGTATGGGAGGGACAAACTAGTGGGCAAACTAAAGAAACACATTTTCAGCGATAGAAACGCATACAAATTATAGTGACGCATTTTGTAGGTCACTATGAATATGTTGGGGACCAATATATGCAGTTTTGAGGTTCTACTACTTTACATAAAAAATACAGCTGCTAATAAATTATGTATTCAGATTTAGGCTGGGACTGCTAAGGAATTATGATTAAGACAAACACTACATGTCGGAAGATTGAAGTATCGCAATGCTACATTGTTACATCATTAGAGTATAGTGATACTGAATGTGGTTGTTCAGGATTGGTAAGCCTTGGCTGATTTCTTTAATAAGAAATAGTACCTCCCCTGGAACATGGGTTGCACACATTTTTACTGTTGAGCTCCATTCATATCAAATAGGCTAAGATGCAATGCTAGAAACAATTTATAATACTATGGTCAGGATGGTGCTGTTTCTGAAAGAAAGCAGACATTTTTTTTAAAGCCAGAACAGCTCTTTTAAAGTTGCAAGGGATCCAAACCTCAAAAAGGATGTTCTCCAATGCTAGCAAAGGAGCCGCACTCTGAGGCATCACAAGTGATCAGATTTGCTAGTAGGCTATTATTCCATGTGAGTGGGCCAGGAGCACTATCCTCCAAGCGGCCTGTTGCCTCTGCAAACGCATGTACGCAATTTCCATTTCCTTAGGATTTTATAACAAACTCCTACTTTAATATATTCCGTTACAAACATAGGAAAGAATATACAGTACATGACTGATAAAATCTGTTAGTAAATACACACTGTTAAGTATTTTGGACATGGGTCATACCATTTAGGACTGAGTTGCAGCTTCATAAATCAAGATGATTCTGCTGGACATAAAAGTCAGTTCTAGTTGGCATCCTATGGAGCCTTAAGGGTATGTGCACACGTTGCGGTTTTTACTGCGGATCCGCAGCAGTTTTCCATGCGGTGTACAGTACCATGTTAACCTATGGAAAACAAAAACCACTGTGCACATGATGCGGAAAAAAAAGCGCGGAAACGCTGCGGTTTATTTTCCGCAGCATGTCAATTCTTTGTGCGGAATCCACAGCGGTTTAACACCTGCTCCATATTTTAAAAAAACGCAGGTATAAAACCGCAGTAGAATCCACACAAAAACCGCGATACTTGTAATTGGTGGAAACATATCTTATATGTATATCATATCTTGCTATGCATAGTAACCTCTTGATGACCAGGCTTGAAAAGATCTTAATGACCAAACATTTTGGGGGGTTTTGCCTCTTCATTTTTCAGCTGTCAACACTTTTACATTTGTATTCGTTTTTAGCTGCATGAGGCCTTTTTTGCTTTTTTATTTTTTCAGTATTCTTTGGTGTCTCATATAAGTTACTGTACAATTTATAAAAATAATCAATAATTTGTATTTTCTTGGGTTTTCTTTGCATTTTTGCCAAAAGAAAAAAGTTTTGAACGATGTTAGCCAGTAAAAAAAAAGTTTTATCTCTTTCAATAAAAATAAACAAAAGTATGTATGATTTTTACAATTATAATATCTCTTTTGACCTTTTAAAATATAAAACAATATTTTAAATGTCAACCTTTAATGACTACTTAGGTATTTTCATCCTGCATAACACAGCAAAGTATGTAAAGACACACTGTATGCAAAGAAACATTGCAAAGAACACTGTTTAACCCCTTTCTGCCATTGGACCGCTCCTGGTACATTAACCCTTGGAACACTGCGATCAAACATGATTGCAGTGTTCTGGCAGCATAGGGAAGCTTCCCTGAGACCCTTGAAATAACGCGTCTCCTCCGTTCTCCTCACTGTGGGCCCCAGATCCAAGATTGCTGCGGGGGTCCTTACGGGTCCTACGGGGAGGTGACATGCGAGCGCCTGCTGAGAGAAGGCGCCGGCAAGCCTCCAGCACTGCATGTGCTCTGCAAAGTGTCAGATCTGACACTACATAGTGATGACCCTGGGACAAAGTAACTGTTAGGGCACCAAATAATAAGATAGATAGAAAAAGGTTGCGTTCGCAGCCCGGGGTCTACAGTGCAGAGATCGAACCTGCTGCTGAGTAATGACGGACTATATGGCGGTACAAAATGGATTCACACATGGGTTAACTTCACCCTGTATGAAGAAAGTGAACCCAGGGCCGCGGTACCGCTCAAAAGAACACAAGCAAGGAGTCACAGAACTCAATCACAAGACTCTGGATTAGAGTTCATCTAGACCTGGGGTGTCAGAGTGAATTAAATAATAACAATTATTTAGATGCATGAGAGTGCGTGCGGTGCCGCTCTGGCGGACGCCACTAACCACCCAAGCTTGGGCAAGGAAAGCGCTGTGAAAGCGCATGGCGCCGCACTGGTGGTCACAGCAATTTGACGCTGCTTTTTATGTCACGTGCTGATAGCTAAGTCGGGCGCTAGATAGCAATCATCCACCTTACACGATCAGTCACACACAAAGGAGGGGATAATTAATGAAGACTTTCACACGTCAACACACAAACCTTTCATAGTGGCAGTGCTACAAGACCTTCCAGATGGTCCAATAGGAGCTGCAACAAGACCTGAGCATGTGACCCTTGCCCTCCAATGGGAGGTCGTCCCGTGGGCATGCTCAGCATGGGAAAATCAGGACTTAGTCCCAGAAAGATCTGCTCGCTGCTGGTCAGTGCTGGCTACAAAGGCAGAGACTGGAAGGACAGTAGTAACCAGTCGCCCAGTATTAGTCTGAGCTAGACGCTGGGACCGACGTCTTCACAGAGCAGGCTTCACTGCGGCTGGAGAAAAATGGGAGACCGCAGTGGAGATGGTTCAAGATTTCTCCTGTGCAGAGGCGGGAACTCGACACCTAACAGTAGCAAAGTAAAAACAAATTACAATGTGTAAAAATATTTTTTTTTAATTCCTAAATAAAGAAAAAAAAGATTGTTCTAATAAATACATTTCTTTATGTAAATAAATAGAAAAATAAAAGTACGCATATTTAGTATCAACGGATCCATAATGACCCAACCTATAACACTGTCCTACTAGTTATCCCCTTCAGTGAACATCATAAAAAATAAATAAAAAGCGAGGCAAAAAGCAATGCTTTATCATCATACCGCAGAACAAAAAGTGGTATGACGCGCATTTAAAAAGAAAGATATAAATAAACATGGCACTGCTGAAAAAATCATCTTGTCCTGCAAAAAACAAGTCACAATACAGCATCATCAGCGATATAAAAAAAGTTATAGCCCTCAGAATAAAGCGATGCAAAAATAATTATTTTTTATATAAAATGGTTTTTACTGTATAAATGCGCCAAAACATAAAAAAAATTATAGAAATGAGGTATCACTGTAATCGTACCAACCCGAAGAATAAAACTGCTTTATCCATTTTACCAAACGCGGAACGGTATAAATGCCTCCCAAAAGAAATTCATGAATTGCTGGTTTTTGTTCATTCTGTCTAACAAAAATCGGAATAAAAAGCGATCAAAATATGTCATGTGCCTGAAAATGATGCCAATAAAAATGTCAACTCGTCCCGCAAAAAACAAGACCTCACAATGACTCTGTGAACCAAAATATAGAAAAATTATAGCTCTCAAAATGTGGTAACACAAAAACTATTTTTTGCAATAAAAAGTGTCTTTTAGTGTATGACAGCTGCCAAACATAAAAACCCACTATAAAAAACAGCTATAAATAGTAAATCAAGCCCCCCTTTATTATCCACCTTCCTTAGGGAAAAATAATAAAATAAAAAAAAGTATTTATTTTCCTATTAGGGTTAGGGTTGGGGCTAAAGTTAGGGTTAGGGTTGGGGCTAGAGTTGGGGTTAGGGTTTGGATTACGTTTATGGTTGAGTTAGGGGTGTGTCAGGGTTAGGGATGTGATTAGGGCTATGGTTAGGGTTGTGATTAGGGTTAGGGGTGTGTTGGGGTTAGGGGTGTTTTGGGGTTGGGATTAGGGTTAGGGGTGTGTTTGGGTTAGGGGTGTGGCTAGGGTTATTGTTAGGGTTGGGGTTAGGGGTGTGTTGGGGTTAGGGATGTGGTTAGGGTTTGGATTAGGGTTAGGGGTGTGTTGGGGTTAGGGTTGGAGTTAGAATTTGGGGGTTTCTACTGTTTAGGCATATCAGGGGCTCTGACAAGGCAATGTGATGCCAGCAGACCATTCCGTCAAAGTCTGCATTCCAAAAGGCCACTTCTTCCCTTCTGAGCCCTGACGTGCGCCCAAACAGTGGTTTAGCCCCACATATGGGGTAATAGCATACTCAGGACAAATTGGATAACAACCTTTCGGGTCCAATTTCTCCTGTTACCCTTGGGAAAATACAAAACTGGGGGCTAAAAAAATCATTTTTGTGAAAAAAAGATTTTTTATTTTCATGGCTCTGTGTTATAAACTTTAGTGAAACACGTGGGGGTTCAAGGTTCATTCCAAAATGGCACTCCTTCCCTTCCAAGCTCTGCCATGCACCCAAACGGTGTTTTCCCCCAGATATGGAGTATCAGCGTACTCAAATTGCAGAACAACTTTTGGGGTCCAATTTCTCTGGATACCCTTGGTAAAATAAAAAAATTGGGGCGAAAAGATCATTTTTGTGAAAAAAAAAAGGATTTTTTAATTTTCACGACTCTGTATTATAAACTTTAGTGAATCAAATTGGGCTTCAATGTGCACAACTCACATCTAGCTAAGTTCGATAGGTGGTCTAGTTTCCAAAATGGGGTCACGTGTTGGGGGTTTCCACATCAGGGGCTCTCCAAACGCGACATGGCATCTCATCTCAATTCCAGCCAATTCTGCGTTAAAAAATCAAACGGTGCTCCTTCCCTTCTGAGCTTTGCCATGCGCCCAAACAGTGGTTTACCATCACATATGGGGTATCAACGTATTCAGGACAAATTGCTCAACAACTCTTGAGGTCCAATTTCCCCTTGGAAAAAAAAGTGGTGGCAAAAAGATCATTAGTTATTTTTTGACTCTACATTATAAACTTCTGTGAAACACTAGGGGGTCCAAAGTGCTGACCACACACCTAGATAAGTTCCTTAGGTGGCCTAGTTTCCAAAATGGGGTAAGTTGTGGGGAGTTTCCACTGTTTAGGCACATCAGGGACTCTCCAAACGCAACATGGCGTCTGATCTCAATTCCAGCCAATTCTGCGTTGAAAAAGTCAAACGGTGCTCCTTCCCTTCAGAGCTCAGCCCTGCGCCCAAACAGTGGTTTACCCCCACATATAGGGTATCGGTGTACTCAAGACAAATTGTACAACAACTTTTGGGGTCCAATTTCTCCTACTACCCTTGGTAAAATAAAACAAATTGGATCTGAAATAATTTTTTTGTGAAAAAAAAGTTAAATGTTCATTTTTTTAAACATTCCAAAAATTACTGTGAAGCACCTGAAGTTAATAAACTTCTTAAATGTGGTTGTGAGCACCTTGAGAGGTGTAGTTTATAGAATGGTGTCACTTTTGGGTATTTCCTATCATATAGACCCCTCAAAGTGACTTCAAATGTAATGTGGTCCCTAAACAAAAATGGTGTTGTAAAAATGAGAAATTGCTGGTCAACCTTTAACCCTTATAACTCCCTAAGAAAAACACTTTGTTACAAAATTGTGCGATGTAAAGTGGACATGTAAGAAATGTTACTTGTTAAGTATTTTGTGTAACATATCTCTGTGATTTAAGGGCATGAAAATTCAAAGTTGGAAAATTGCAAATTTTTCCAAATTTTTGCCAAATTTCTGTTTTTTTCACAAATAAATGCAAGTAATATCAAATCAATTTTACCACTATCATGAAATATAATATGTCAGAAGAAAATATTGTCAGAATTACTAGGATCCGTTGAAGAGTTCCAGAGTTATAACTTCATTAAGGGACAGTGGTCAGAAATGTTAAAATTGGCCCGGTCATTAACATGCAAACCACCTTTGGGGTTAAGGGGTTAATAGCTTAATGGAGAGCACTGTTACTTTTTAGAACTTAGGTCCAGGGTTCAAATCCCACCCCTAAATGACCAGGGGTATTTTCATTTTAGCGTTTCTATTTTTTGCTCCTGTTCTTCCCACAGCCATAACTTTTACCGTATATACTTGAGTATAAGCCGAGATTTTCAGCCCACTTTTTTGGGCTGAAATTAACCCTCTCTGCTTATACTCGAGTCATACCCAGGGGTCGGCAGGGGAGGGGGAGTGGAGCTGTGTAATAATACTCACCTGCTGCTGGCGTGGTCCCTGCACGTCTTTTCCCTGGCGCCGGCAGCTTCTTCCTGTAGTGAGCGGTCACATGGTACCGCTCATTACAGTAATGAATATGGACCCCACTCCCATAGGGCTGGAGCCGCAAATTAATTAATGTAATGAGCGGTACCATGTGACCGCTCACTACAGGAAGAAGCTGCTGGTGCCGGGGAAGAGATGTGCAGGGACCGCACTAGGAGCAGGTGAGTATAACGCAGTGTGCGATATTCACCTGCTCCCCATTTCACATTGGCGCCACTGCATCTTCCGCGTCCTCTGCAGTGACGCTCAGGTCAGAGGGCATGATGATGACGCCATTAGTGCGCGCCACCCTCTGCCTGAATGTCAGTGCAGAGGGTGGGAAGACAAAGCGGTCGGCAATGGAACGGGGAGCAGGTGAATATAGCTAGTGCCAAAGGCCTGAGAGGAGAGTATGTGATTTTTTTTTTTTTTTAATTGCAGCAACAGAATATGGGGCAAATATCTGTATGGAGCATCTTATGGGGCCATGTGCAGCATTATATGGGGCAATTATCTGTATAGAGCATCTTATGGGGCCATGAGCAGCATTATATGGGACAAATATCTGTATGGAGCATCTTATGGGGCCATGTGTAGCATTATATGGGCAAATATCTGTATGGAGCATCTTATGGGGCCATGTGCAGCATTATATGGGCAAATATCTGTATGGAGCATCTTATGGGGCCATGTGCAGCATTATATTTGGGCAAATATCTGTATGGAGCATCTTATGAGGCTATGTGCAGCATTATATGGGGCCAATATCTGTATGGAGCATCTTATGGGGCTATGTGCAGCATTATATTTGGGCAAATATCTGTATGGAGCATCTTATGGGGCTATGTGCAGCATTATATGGGGCAAATATCTGTATGGAGCATCTTATGGGGCCATGTGCAGCATTATATGGGGCAAATATCTGTATGGAGCATCTTATGGGGCCATGTGCAGCATTATATGGGGCAAATATCTGTATGGAGCATCTTATGGGGCTATGTGCAGCATTATATGGGGCAAATATCTGTATGGGCCCATGTGCAGCAAAATATGGGGCAAATATTGGTATGGAGCATCTTATGGGGCTATGTGCAGGATTATATGGGGCAAATATCTGTATGGAGCGTCTTATGGGGCCATGTGCAGCATTACATGGGACAAACATCTGTATGGGGCCATGTGCAGCATTATATGGGGCATAATATTCTATGGAGCATCTTATGAGGCCATCATTAACCTTTTCTGCAGCATTAATAAAGGGGATGGGAGAACTACAATACCCAGATAGATTAGCGAAATTAGGATTATTTAGTCTAGAAAAAAGACGACTGAGGGGCGATCTAATAACCATGTATAAGTATATAAGGGGACAATACAAATATCTCGCTGAGGATCTGTTTATACCAAGGAAGGTGACGGGCACAAGGGGGCATTCTTTGCGTCTGGAGGAGAGAAGGTTTTTCCACCAACATAGAAGAGGATTCTTTACTGTTAGGGCAGTGAGAATCTGGAATTGCTTGCCTGAGGAGGTGGTGATGGCGAACTCAGTCGATGGGTTCAAGAGAGGCCTGGATGTCTTCCTGGAGCAGAACAATATTGTATCATACAATTATTAGGTTCTGTAGAAGGACGTAGATCTGGGGATTTATTATGATGGAATATAGGCTGAACTGGATGGACAAATGTCTTTTTTCGGCCTTACTAACTATGTTACTATGTTACTATGTTATTATATGGGGCATATTTTAATATGGAGCATCTTATGGGGCCCATCATGAACTTTATTGAACATTATATGGGACTTATTTTGTATGGAGCATCTTATGGGGCCATCATGAACTGTATGGAGCATTATATGGGGCTCATGATTCAATATGGATATTTAAAAACACTTAAACTACTGATGTCTCAATTAATTTTACTTTTATTGGTATCTTCTTTTATTTTTGAAATTTACAAGTAGCTGCTGCATTTCCCACCCTAGGCTGATACTCAAGTCATTAAATTTTCTCAGATTTTTGTGGCAGTTGGCCACAGGAGGAGTTGGCTTATACTCGGGTCGGCTTATACTCGAGTATATGCAGTATATTTTTCCATCAATATGGCCATGTAAGGGCTTGTTTTTTGCAGACTGAGTTGTACTTTTGAATGGCACCACTGATTTTACCATATCATCTACTGGAAAACAGGAAAAAATTCAAATTGCCGTGAAATTGTAAAAAAAAAGTGCAATTCCACAGTGTTTTTTTTTTTTACCATGTTCACTAAGTGCTAAAACTGACCTGCCAATATGATTCTCCAGGTCATTCACAGACAACAAACATGTCTAGGTTCTTTTTTATCTAAGTGAAAACAAATTCCAAAGTTTGTAAGAAAAAAACGTTGACATTTTCTGAGACCCGTAGCGTCTCCATTTTTCAGTAATCTTGGGCCGGATGAGGGCTTATTTTTGTGCGCTGATCTGAAATTTTTATTTATAACATTTTGGTGTAGATACGATCTTTTGATCGCCCATTATTGCACTTTATTGCAATGAGCAAAAAAACTTAATTCTGGCATTTTGATTTTTTCTCGCTAAGCCGTTTACAGATTGGATTAATACTTTTTATATACTGATAGATCGGGCAATTCTGAAAGCGGTGATATCAAATATGTGTATATTGAATTTTTTTCTTGTTTTATTTTGAATTGGACAAAGGGGGGGTGATTTGAACTCTTATATTTTTTTATTTTTTAGAAACTTTTTTTAACTTTTTATTTGCTTCAATAGTCCCCATGGAGACCAGAAGCTGTGATCATCCGATTACTTGTGCTGCCACCCTGCTCTGTGTAGCAGATATGCTCAATCGCTATGAGCACTGGCCGCTGGGTGTCACTCATAGCTATACAGTTATGACAACCACAGGGGTATCCTGCTGACCCCGAGTTGTCATGCCAAACTACCGGCGACCCACGGTCATGTGATACGGGCACCTATCGGAGGAGGTAATGACTTGCTATCAGAGTTTGACAGCAACTTTTAACATGTTAACAGCCACGGGTAGATCATGATTCCACCCGCAGCTGTTAGGGGCACATGTCAGCTGATCAGATCAGCTGTCATGTGCCGGAAAAGGTGCGGGCTCATCACTGGAGCCCACACCAAACAGGGGGAGATGTGCAATGATGGACTTTGCCCACCATTGGACATTAAAGGGTTAAGGTACCATTACACTAAATGATTTACTAACGATCACAACCAGCGATACGACCTGGCCGTGATCGTTGGTAAGTCGTTGTGTGGTTGCTGGGGAGCTGTCGCACAGACAGCTCTCTCCAGCGACCAACGATCCGGGGAAAGACTTCAGCATCGTTGAAACTGTATTCAACGATGCCAAAGTCCCCGGTTAACCAGGGTAAACATCGGGTTACTAAGTGCAGGGCCGCGCTTAGTAACCCGATATTTACCCTGGTTACCATTGTAAAAGTTAAAAAAAAAAAAACAGTACATACTCACATTCTGATGTCTGTCACGTCCCCCGGCGTCCACAGGGTTAAAACTGCTTTCGGCAGGAGCGCTGCTAATGCACGCGCTGCTGCTGAGAGCTTCCCTCCACTGACTGTCAGTGCCGGCCGTAAAGCAGAGCACAGCGGTGACGTCACCACTCTGCTCTGCTTTACAGCCGCCACTGACAGTCAGTGGAGGGAAGCTTTCGGCAGCAGTGCATGCATTAGCAGCGCTCCTGCCGAAAGTAGTTTTAACCCTGTGGACGCCGGGGGACGTGACAGACATCAGAATGTCAGTATGTAGTGTTTTTTTTTAACTTTTACAACGGTAACCAGGGTAAATATTGGGTTACTAAGCGCGGCCTTGCACTTAGTAACCCAATGTTTACCCTGGTTACAGGTGAACACATTGCTATATCGGCGTCACACACGCCGATCTAGCGATGACAGCGTGGTGATCAGCGACCAAAAAAAGGTCCTGATCATTCCCCACGACCAACGATCTCCCAGCAGGGGGCTGATCGTTGGTCGCTGTCACGCATAAAGATATCATTAGCGGGATCGTTGCTACTTCACAAAAAAGCATGATGTTGCAACAATATCCTTAACGATATTGTTATGTGTGAAAGTACCTTTAAGGACAATATTGATTTTGTATGTTCTTTATGTGTTTGCATAAGATGCATACCACAATCGAAACACATATTGATAGAAAATTGAGATTGTGAGCCTTAGCGATAACGTTATCTGTAAGGCACAGTGGAATATGTTGCTGCTATATTACTATGCATAACTGTATGCACTGTACACTGTGTTCCAAATTATTATACACAAAGAGTTTAGGAGTGACAAGGTTAGAATTTTTTTGTTTGTCATTTAAACTCATTGATGGTGATGTGAGTCAGAGCTCTTTATATCACTGAAAGCAATTGCAGATACCTGTGCAAATTAGTTTGGCAGGTGTGTCCAAATAAAGGCAAGACTACTTAAGAAGGCTGTTCCACATTATAAAACAGCCTACATTTTTGGCCAAAATGGGAAAGAAAAAGGATGTGTCGGCTGCTGAGAAGCAACAAATTGTGAAGTATTTAGGTCAAGGCATGACTACAATCAACATTGCCAAGACACTTCATCATGATCATCGCACAATCAAGGAATATGTAGCTGATTCCCAGCATACACATGTGCGTGCGGATAAGGAAAAATTGAGGACTCTTTCCAACAGGCAATTGCATAAGGTTAAAAGAGCAGCTGCAAAAATGCCTTGTCATAGCAGCAGACAAGTTTTTGAAGCTGCTGGTGCCTCCAACATCCCCAGAACAACAAGATGCAGGGTTCTTCAGAGGTTTGCAGCTGTGCATAAGCCATCCTGTCGGCCACCTCTATCCACTGCACACAAGCAGAAAAGGCTTCAGGGGGCCAAACGATACATAAAGACTGACTTCCAAACTGTTTTGTTCACCGATGAGTGTCGTGCAACGCTCGATAGTCCAGATGGATGGAGTGGAGGATAGCTGGTTGATGGACACCCCATGAAAACATTGTTAAGGCGCCAACAAGGAGGAGGTGGAGTAATGTTTTGGGCTGGAATCATGGGGAGAGAGACTGTCGGCCCCTTTATGATCCCTGAAGGGGTAAAGATGAACTCCATAATCTATGTGGAGTTTCTAAAACAACACTTCCTGTCATGGTTCAAGAGGAAGAACCGTGCTTTCTGCAGCAAGATCTTTTTCATGCATGATAATGCACCATTTCATGCTGCAAAAAACACATCTGCATCTCTGGTGGCTGCTATGGGCAAAAAAGAGGACAAACTTATGGTGTGGCCACCATCTTCCCCTGACCTCAACCCCATTGAGAACCTCTGGAGCATCATCAAAAGGAGTATCTATGATGGCGGGAGGCAGTTCACATCTAAGTAACAGCTCTGGGATGGTATTCTGTCCACATGCAAAACAATTGAAGCAGAAACCATCCAAAAACTGACAAATTCAATGGACGAGAGCGTTCCGAAGCTTCTTTCGAACAAGGGGTTGTATGTGCAAATGTAACATCACCTAGAATAAAGTTTACACTTGAAAACTGTTTGATTTCATTTTGTAATAAGCTGATAATGGTTATAACTTCACAATTGACCATTTTTTTATTCAAAATTAAACAACAAAGGTTGAAAACTCTGCTGTGCATAATAATTTGGAACATGTATTTCGAGTGCTTATTTTTTTTAAAAAAAGATACTGTTTTCATAGGCAGTTTGTTCCAAAACATTGCAATTATTCTAGAATAGTAGATGACTGGAAAATAACAATGACTGCAACTCAGATAGGTAATTTAGAGAAAATATGAGGAAATATTATTTGCATAATAATTTGGAACATAGTGTATATGATTTATATGGACAAAAATGTGCATGATTTAAATGGACAAAAGTTTTTATTCCAATTTTGGGAGATTTAGTCATCTTGATATACTGCCAAGGTAGAAAATGTTTATTCTTTATTAGTAAAAAAAAGTAATATTATAGTAAAGTTGCAGTATGTAACTATGATGCACAAAGAATCTAACTACAATATAAACACATCAAAAATACTAAATAGGATAAATTGAATAAAATATAGGGACTGGCCAAAATGTGAACTAAAGAAAAAATATAAGCGAAGGAAAGAACAGGTAATTTCCCTGCACTTATATACATATTGCCCCTCACCAGATCACATTTGTCAGTTATTCACCCAAGTCAATGAGACAGATTTGGACCAACTCCAAACCTCATTCTGCTATACCAGGTACAGAAAAAGTGGTCAACTTGATCATAATAATCATTCTCTGTGACCTATCTACGTATTTAAATGATCTTTTCACAAAAATATAATTTTTTTTTAGTATTTCAACTTTATGTGAAACATAAAATGTACTGCATATTGGCATTGTCATCATGGGACACTGGTACTAGCATGTTAACATTTTGTAACTTTTCTCTTGTGCAGTGTGTACACTATTTGCATCTTATATGAAAAGCTTTATTCTTCTCCTCTAAAAAATACAAAGAACCCAGTTCTTCCTTCTAAACCTTATGGTAGCCCAAAAGTTTCAACTGTTTTTGATAATTGAATGTTTGGATAGTTAATATCCCCCATAATAACTACCCTATTATTATTTGCTGCCTTTTTAATTTGTTGCAGCGTTTCATTGTCTTCCTGTTCAGCTACATTAGGAGGGTTGTAGCAAACTTCAATTAGCGGCTTTCCATCATGGGTACATCCCCATGTACATTTATCCATAGTGACTTTACATTGATGCAGCTCCCCCAATGTCATCATTGAGCACAGGTTTTAAGCTATTTTCAAATTTTAACCACATAATGGAACTTTTTTTTATTATTGAGTTTTATCTTATATTCAAGATTTTGGAGTCTGACAACAACTTGCCTAAATGGCTTTTAACAGCATTTAAAAACATTTTACAGCGGCTGCAAAACACCTTGCAGACTGGAAATGTTTTTTCCGTACAACAATGGGAATGTTTTCAAATTATTCTATGCGATCTGTGCATATAATTCCCTGCAGGAAGACAGAGAATGAATGCTATGATCATTACCTATTGTGAATACTCTGTGTTTTACCGTTATAGTCAGTAGGTTTCACCTTTCATTATTATCCTGCCTGTTATGATAAAGAAAAAAATAATATTGAAAAGAAACTTCTTAAGAGAACACTTTGCAATTCGAGAAAAAGAAATGGTCACACTCATTTGATTTGCAACTGCTGCTCTTCTATTTTTTTTATTTACTGCATATCTAATTTTGTAAATAATAAATTAGAGAAGTTAGGGTCAAAGTTTTCACTTAATACTGATGTTGTAAAAGCTATATAAGCAAAGAATCTATTCTAAGAAACAAACTAGGACATAAGATTAATTTTCCATTGTCAGTAATTATTTTGATATACAACCAGTGAATAAAAAGGCAACTCTTCTGAAGAGTTGGTGCAATGTGACATCTTGTGGCCCTATTAGGGTACTACTACTACTACAATATATTTTTTTTAAATCACTGATCAACAAAGTTTCTAAAGGCACATTCTAAAACCAGAATTTTGCTATTGGGCATCAATCGTCCATAACTTTGTTTTTTTTCCCAAGACATTTAGCCTATATTGCCTCTTCATACATTGCTTTCACTCTTTAGGTGCTGGGATTGTTATAACTTTGCATTGTTCTTTTGAAGTCGGTTTCTTTTCATACTTTGGTAAAAAACAGAGCACTCGGTGAAGCTGGACATTCCTTTCTTTTCATACTTTGGTAACAAACAGAGAACTAGGATTTTTCCAAGGTTGACTAATCTTAGGGATTTGTGTGCTTTGGAGTTTCAAGTGTTACATATCAAAAAGGTTCATTAGCTCACTGTCCTTTGTGAATATCAGATGTATTTTAGCACTACGTTTTATTTGACTTTAAACTGTTATTATAGTGAATTTAATATTAATTCTGTTGTTGTTTTTGTGACGTAAAACATTTGTTCACACCTGTGACAGGGTAACATGTCCTACATATGGGGAGATTGCTTTACTGTGTGATGTGAAAGCCATAAGTGTTTTCCTTAGCATGATATATTCTAAGAGCAGTCCAGTCGCTATATGGGCCTGGCTTTCATGGTGGGTAGGTCAGAGATGGGCGGGACACCTACCCACCATATCTCCACCTCCAGGGTGTGGCTGGAGGGAGCTAAATGTCCAGCCAGTTTTTTTCTCTGTGTTGTGTGGCAGAAGGAAGTCTCCATACTGAAACTCCTGTGAGAGTTACCATAGGTGTTGTTCCAGAAGTACTGGGCAAGACTGTGTATGAACTACAGTGCCTTGCGAAAGTATTCGGCTCCCTGGAACTTTTCAAACTTTTCCCACATATCATGCTTCAAACATAAAAGATACCAATGTAAATTTTTGGAGAAGAATCGACAACAAGTGAAACACAAGTGTGAAGTTGAATGAAATGTATTGGTTATTTTAAATTTTTGTGGAAATTGAAAAGCTGAAAAGTGGGGCGTGCAATATTATTTGGCCCCTTTAACTTAACCCCTTAGTGACGGAACCAAATTTTTAAAATCTGACCAGTGTCACTTTATGTGGTTATAACTCTGGAACGCTTCAACAAATTCCAGTGATTTTGAGATTGTTTTTTCGTCACACATTATACTTTATGATACTGGTAAATTTAGGTGGATATGTTTTGTGTTTATTTATAAAAAATATCAAAAATTTGAGAAAAATGTTAAAAAATTAGCAATTTTCAAACTTTGAATGATTATCTCTTTAATCCAGATAGTCATGCCACAGCAATCCATTAATAAATAACATTTCCCTCATGTCTGCTTTACATCAGCACCATTTGTAAAATGTTCTTTTATTTTGTTAGCATTTTGTGAGGTTTAAAAATGTAGCAGTCATTTTTTCAAGGAAATTTACAAAATTTATTTTTTTAGGGACTTAGCCATGTTTGAAGTGCCTATGGGTCCTATATACTTGGAGACCCCTAAAGTGATACCATTTTAACCCCTTCATGACCCAGCCTATTTTGACCTTAAAGACCTTGCCGTTTTTTGCAATTCTGACCAGTGTCCCTTTATGAGGTAATAACTCAGGAGCGCTTCAACGGATCCTAGCGGTTCTGAGAATGTTTTTTCGTGACATATTGGGCTTCATGTTAGTGGTAAATTTAGGTCAATAAATTATGCGTTTATTTGTGATAAAAACGGAAATTTGGCGAAAATTTAGAAAATTTTGCAATTTTCACAATTTGAATTTTTATTCTGTTAAACCAGAGAGTTATGTGACACAAAATAGTTAATAAATAACATTTCCCACATGTTTACTTTAGATCAGCACAATTTTGGAAACAAAATTTTTTTTTGCTAGGAAGTTATAAGGGTTAAAATTTGACCCGCGATTTCTCATTTTTACAACGAAATTTACAAAACCATTTTTTTTAGGGACCATCTCATATTAGAAGTCAGTTTGGCTGAATATACCCAAAAGTGACACCATTCTAAAAACTGCACCCCTCATGGTGCACAAAACCACATTCAAGAAGTTTATTAACCCTTCAGGTGCTTCAGGTGCTTCACAGCAGCAGAAGCAACATGGAAGGAAAAAATGAACATTTAACTTTTTAGTCACAAAAATTATCTTTAGCAACAATTTTTTTGATTTAACAATGGTAAAAGGAGAAACTGAACCACGAACGTTGTTGTCCAATTTGTCCTGAGTACGCTGATACCTCATATGTAGGGGTAAACCACTGTTTGGGTGCACGGCAGGGCTTGGAAGGGAAGGAGCGCCATTTGACTTTTTGAATGAAAAATTGGCTCCACTCTTTAGAGGACACCATGTCACTTTTGGAGAGCCCCCGTGTGCCTAAAAATTGGAGCTCCCCCACAAGTGACCCCATTTTGGAAACTAGACACCCCAAGGAACTTATCTAGATGCATAGTGAGCGCTTTGAACCCCCAGGTGCTTCACAAATTGATCCGTAAAAATGAAAAAGTACTTTTTTTTCACAAAAAAATTCTTTTAGCCTCATTTTTTTCATTTTCACATGGGCAACAGGATAAAATGGATCATAAAATTTGTTGGGCAATTTCTCCTGAGTACACCGATACCTCACATGTGGGGGTAAACCACTGTTTGGGCACATGGTAAGGCTCGGAAGTGAAGGAGCGCCATTTGACTTTTTGAATGAAAAATTTTCTCCATCGTTAGCGGACACCATGTCGCGTTTGGAGAGCCCCTGTGTGCCTAAACATTGGAGCTCCCCCACAAGTGACCCCATTTTGGAAACTAGACCCCCCAAGGAACTTATCTAGATGCATATTGAGCACTTTAAACCCCCAGGTGCTTCACAGAAGTTTATAACGCAGAGCCATGAAAAAAAAAAATAACTTTTCTTTCCTCAAAAATGATTTTTTAGCCTGGAATTTCCTATTTTGCCAGGGGTATTAGGAGAAATTGGACCCCAAATGTTGTTGTCCAGTTTGTCCTGAGTACGCTGATACCCCATATGTGGGGGTAAACCACTGTTTGTGCGCACGGCAGGGCTCGGAAGGGAAGGCATGCCATTTGGCTTTTTAAATGGAAAATTAGCTCCAATCATTAGCGGACACCATGTCACGTTTGGAGAGCCCTTGTGTGCCTAAACATTGGAGATGCCCCACAAATGACCCCATTTTGGAAACTAGACCCCCAAAGGAACTAATCTAGATGTGTGGTGAGGACTTTGAACCCCCAAGTGCTTCACAGAAGTTTATAACGCAGAGCCATGAAAATAAAAAAAAATTATATTTTCTCAAAAATGATCTTTTAGCCTGCAATTTTTTATTTTCCCAAGGGTAACAGGAGAAATTTGACCCCAAAAGTTGTTTTCCAGTTTCTCCTGAGTACGGTGATACCCCATATGTGGGGGTAAACTACTGTTTGGGCACATGCCGGGGCTCGGAAGTGTAGTAGTGACGTTTTGAAATGCAGACTTTGATGGAATGCTCTGCGGGCGTCACGTTGCGTTTGCAGAGCCCCTTGATGTGGTTAAACAGTAGAAACCCCCCACGAGTGACCGCATTTTGGAAACTAGACCCTGAAAGAAACTTATCTAGATGTGTGGTGAGCACTTTGAACCCCCAAGTGCTTCACAGAAGTTTAAAATGCAGAGCCGTGAAAATAATAAATACGTTTTCTTTCCTCAAAAATAATTATTTAGCCCAGAATTTTTTATTTTCCCAAGGGTTACAGGAGAAATTGGACTGCAAAAATTGTTCTCCAGTTTCTCCTGAGTACGCTGATACCCCATGTGTGGGGGTAAACCACTGTTTGGGCACACGTCGGGGCTCAGAAGGGAAGTAGTGACTTTTGAAATGCAGACTTTGATGGAATGGTCTGCGGGTGTCACGTTGCGTTTGCAGAGCCCCTGGTGTGCCTAAACAGTAGAAACCCCCCACAAGTGACCCCATTTTAGAAACTAGACCACCCAAGGAACTTATCTAGATATGTGGTGAGCACTTTGAACCCCCAAGTGCTTCACAGACATTTACAACGCAGAGCCGTGAAAATAAAAAATAATTTTTCTTTCCTCCTGATGTTTTAGCAAGCATTTTTTTTATTTTCACAAGGGTAACAGGAGAAATTGGACCCCATTAATTGTTGCGCAGTTTGTCCTGAGTATGCTGGTACCCCATATGTGGGGGTAAACCACTGTTTGGGCACACGTCGGGGCTCGGAAGTGAGGGAGCACCATTTGACTTTTTGAATACAAGATTGGCTGGAATCAATGGTGGCGCCATGTTGCGTTTGGAGACCCCTGATGTGCCTAAACAGTGGAAAACCCTCAATTCTACCTCCAATACTAACCCCAACACACCCCTAACCCTAATCCCAACTGTAGCCATAACCCTAATCACAACCCTAACCGCAACACACCCCTAACCACAACCCTAACCCCAACACACCCCTAACCCTAACCACAACCCTAATTCCAACCCAACCCTAACCCTAAGGCTATGTGCCCACGTTGGGGATTCGTGTGAGATTTTTCAGCACCATTTTTGAAAAATCCGTGGGTAAAAGGCACTGTGTTTTACCTGCGGATTTACCGTGGATTTCCAGTGTTTTTTGTGCGGATTTCACCTATGGATTCCTATTGAGGAACAGGTGTAAAACACCGCGGAATCCGCACAAAGAATTGACATGCTGTGGAAAATACGACTCAGCGTTTCCGCGTGGTATTTTCCGCACCATGGGCACAGCGGATTTGGTTTTCCATAGGTTTACATGGTACTGTAAACCTGATGGAACACTGCAGCGAATCCGCAGCGGCCAATCCGCTGCGGATCCGCAGCCAAATCCGCACCTTGTGCACATGGCCTAATTCTAAATGTATGTGCACACGCTGCGGAAAACGCTGCGGATCCGCAGCAGTTTCCCATGAGTTTACAGTTCAATGTAAACCTATGGAAAACAATAATTGCTGCACACATGCTGCAGAAAAACTGCACGGAAATGCAGCGTTTACATTCCGCAGCATGTCGCTTCTTTCTGCGGATTCCACAGCGGTTTTACAACTGCTCCAATAGAAAATCGCAGTTGTAAAACTGCAGTGAAATGCGCAGAAAAACCGCGGTAAATATGCCATAAATCCGCAGCGGTTTAGCACTGCGGATTTATCAAATCCGCAGCGGAAAAATCCACAGAGGACCAGAATACGTGTGCACAGGGCCGGCGTCAGCACCCGGCGTACCGGGGCAAGTGCCGGGGCCCTGGCGAGACAGGGGGGCCCATTCAGAGCCGGCGTTAGGGGCAGGCAGCTGCCTAGGGGCCTACGCTCCCAGGGGCCCTCAGCTAGCGGCTCATCACGCAGCCGCTATGGGGCCTCTGTGAGGCAGGGGGGCCCGCCTGTCGCCAGCGCCAACTCCCCCGTCTCCACATTGAACTATAACGGCGTCTGCCAGTAAAGTTCAAAGCAAATGATGGAGGAGAGAGCATCACCTGACGCTCCCTCTCCTATCATTCCCCACTCTGCCTCTGACACTGCCGCTGCGATTGCGCGATGACATCATCGCGCACTCGCTGAGTGTCAGGCAGTGCAGCGGCAGCCGCCGAGACCGGAGCAGGGAGCAGCGCGGGCACGTTGAGAGGTGAGGAGTGTTTTTTTTTTTTTTTTGTAACTATAACAAAGAGTATTGGACTATGGGGCCATTCTTGGGGGGAGGGGGCTGTGCTGTATATTACATGTCTGTGCTATATACTACATGTCTGTGCTATATACTACATGGCTGTGTTATATACTACTTGGCTGTGCTATATACTATATGGGCTGTCATATGCTACGTGGGCTGTGCTATATACTACATGGCTGTTCTATATACTACGTGGGCCGTGTTATATACTACGTGGGCTGTTCTATATACTACGTGGGCCGTGTTATATACTACATGGGCTGTTCTATATAAAACATGGGCTGTTCTATATACTATGTGGGCTGTGTTATATACTACGTGGGCTGTGTTATATAATATGTGGCCGTTCTATATACTATGTGGGCTGTTATATGCCACGTGGGCTGTGCTATATATTACGTGGCTGTGTTATACACTACGTGGGCTGTCATATACTACATGGCTGTGTTATATGCTACATGGCTGTGTTATATACTAGATTACTGTGATATGTGCGATCATGAATCGTGATATGTGTTAAAGGGGGGGGCCCACTGAAACTCTTTCGCCCGGGGCCCTCAAAAACCTGGAGCCAGCCCTGCGTGTGCACATACCGAAACCCTAACCCTACCCCTAACCCTACCCCTAACCCTACCCCTAACCCTAGCCCTAACCCTAACCCTAACCCTAAAAATCTTTATTTTATTATTGTCCCTACCTATGGGGGTGACAAAGGGGGGGGGTCATTCAGTATTTTTTTTATTTTGATCACTGCGATAGGTTTTATCGCAGTGATCAAAATGCACTTGAAACGAATCTGCCGGCCGGCAGATTCGGCGGGCGCACTGCGCATGCGCTCGCCATTTTGGAAGATGGCGGCGCCCAGGAAAGAAGACGGACGGACCATGGGAGGCTCGTTAAGTATGATGGGGTGGGGGGGAGCACGGGGGTGGATCGGAGCATGGGGGGGTAAATCGGAGCACGGGGGGTGGATCGGAGCACGGGGGGGTGCATTTGAGCATCGGGGGGTGGATCGGACTGCAGGGGGGGTGGATCGGACTGCAGGGGGGGTGGATCGGAGTGCAGGGGGGGTGGTTGGAGCAAGGGGGTGGGATTGGAGCACGGGGGTGAGCGGACAAGAGCACGGGGGGAGCGGACAGGAGGACGGAGGGGAGCCAGAGCAGTGTACCGGACAGATCGGAGGGCTAGGGGGGCGATCGGTGGGGTGGGGGCACATCAGTGTTTCCAGCCATGGCCGATGATATTGCAGCATCGGCCATGGCTGGATTGTAATATTTCACCAGTTATAATAGGTGAAATATTACAAATCGCTCTGATTGGCAGTTTCACTTTCAACAGCCAATCAGAGCGATCGTAGCCACGGGGGGGGGGGGGGGGTGAAGCCACCCCCCTGGGCTAATATGAATACAACGAAGAAAAAAATGCGGCAGCACTCACCAGATGGCGTGGTTCAATCCTTTATTGGAGATATAAAATCCATAGTAGCGTGTTCACGGCTCGGGGGAGTGCGGACATAGTGGAAGTGAGCAGGGGAAGACAACAGCTGTTTCGCGCTATACCAGCGCTTCTACAGGTCTCTGCAGATCGGGTGAAATGGGAGTTAACCCTTTCACTGGATCTGCAGGGACGCGATCATTCTGTGACACAGCATATACGTCACAGGTCGGATTGGCACCGACTTTCATGACGCATACGCTGTGTCACAGGTCGGGAAGGGGTTAAAAATAGCACCCCCTGACATATTGAAAACTGCTGTCAAGTAGTATATTAACCCCTCAGTTGCTTTTCAGGAATTAACCCCTTAATCCCATTTGACGTACTATCCCGTCCAGGTGACCTGGGACTTAATTCCCAGTGACGGGATAGTACGTCATATGCGATCGGCCGCGCTCTCGGGGGGAGCGCGGCCAATCGCGGCCGGGTGTCAGCTGCCTATCGCAGCTGACATCCGGCACTATGTGCCAGGAGCGGTCACGGACCGCTCCCGGCACATTAACCCCCGGCACACCGCGATCAAAGATGATCGCGGTGTGCCGGCGGTGCAGGGAAGCATCGCGCAGGGAGGGGGCTCCCTGCGGGCTTCCCTGAGACGATCGGTACACGGTGATGAACTCACGTGTACCGAGCGTCTTCTCCCTGCAGTCCCCGGATCCAAAATGGCTGCCGGGCTGCATCCGGGTCCTGCAGTGAGCACTTCCGGGTCAGGATCAGGCTGCAGCTGCAGCTCTAATCCTGCCCGGCTGTATGTCAGATCACTGATCTGACAGAGTGCTGTGCACACTGTCAGATCGGTGATCTGTGATGTCCCCCCCCGGGACAAAGTGAAAAAGTAAAAAAAAAAATTTCCACACGTGTAAAAAAAAAATAAAAAAAAAATTCCTAAATAAAGAAGAAAAAAAAAAATATTATTCCCATAAATACATTTCTTTATCTAAAAAAAAAAACAATAAAAGTACACATATTTAGTATCGCCGCGTCCGTATCGACCCGACCTATAAAACTGGCCCACTAGTTAACCCCTTCAGTGAACACCGTAAGAAAAGAAAAAAACGAGCCAAAAAACAACGCTTTATTATCATAACGCTGAACAAAAAGTGGAATAACACGCGATCAAAAAGACGGATATAAATAACCATGGTACCTCTGCGATACATACATGCTAGCCACCTTAGGGAGAGACCCAAGTTTGGCTAAATGTACCGGGACGAAAGAGACCGAAAAGCCCTCTACTTAGCCCAACTTGGGTCTCTCCCTAAGGTGGCTAGCATGTATGTATCGCTTACTCACCGAGCCCCACTCCATACAGCCAACCAATTCCAGCCCTGTGCTGATGAGGGCCTAAAGCCCGAAACACGTGTCCACAGGTAGGAATTGGTTGGCTGTGTAAATTTAGAAACTAATCCGCAGCATTGCACGCTTGGCGATTCCAAGCGCTGTGGATTAGACAGGGGTGTAAAGAGTTGATTTGCATAGCTCCGCCTACTGCAATGGATTCTGGGTAAACCTGCTATTCTTTGTATTATGCTGCTTGCAAGTACTTTCCGTTTCAGGAAAGCATCCACATGGTACCTCTGAAAACGTCATCTTGTCCCGCAAAAAAACGAGCCGCCATATAGCATAATAACCAAAAAATTAAAAACGTTATAGTCCTCAGAATAAAGCGATGCCAAAATAATTATTTTTTCTATAAAATAGCTTTTATCGTATAAAAGCGCCAAAACATAAAAAAAATGATATAAATGAGGTATCGCTGTAATCGTACTGACCCGAAGAATAAAACTGCTTCATCAATTTTACCAAACGCGGAACGGTATAAACGCCTCCCCCAAAAGAAATTCATGAATAGCTGGTTTTTGGTCATTCTGCCTCACAAAAAAATCGGAATAAAAAGCGATCAAAAACTGTCACGTGTCCGAAAATGTAACCGATAAAAACGTCAACTCGTCCTGCAAAAAACAAGACCTCACATGACTCTGTGGACCAAAATATGGAAAAATTATAGGTCTCAAAATGTGGAGACGCAAAAACTTTTTTGCTATAAAAAGCGTCTTTTAGTGTGTGACAGCTGCCAATCATAAAAATCCGATATAAAAAACGCTATAAAAGTAAATCAAACCCCCCTTCATCACCCCCTTAGTTAGGCTAGGTTCACATTGCGTTAATGGTTTAACGCTAACGGACAGCGTTGCACGGCGAAAATGTCACAATTAACGCCGTGCAACGGGTCCGTTAGCACACCCATTGACAGCAATGTGATTTTCGGGTGTAGCGCATCGCTAGAGAGTGCCATTTTCGGCTCGCGCTAGCAAGGTGCCGTTCTTTTGTGGCGCGCCTCGGACGCTGCTTGCAGCGTCCGCGGCGCGCCCAAGGTCCGATCCCCAATCTTCCAGAGCGGGGACGTTAACGCGACCACTAAACACGACACCTAAAAAGACATTGCGTTAGTGCAATCCGCTACCGCTAAACGGATTTCCCTAACGCAATGTGAACCTAGCCTTAGGGAAAAATAATAAAATTTAAAAAAATGTATTTATTTCCATTTTCCCATTAGGGTTACGGCTAGGGTTAGGGTTAGGGCTAGGGTTAGGGCTAGGGTTAGGGCTAGGGTTTGGATTACATTTACGGTTGGGATTAGGGTTGGGATTAGAATTAGGGGTGTGTCAGGGTTAGGTGTGTGGTTAGGGTTACAGTTAGGATTAGGGTTAGGGGTGCGTTTGGATTAGGGTTTCAGTTATAATTGGGGGGTTTCCTCTGTTTAGGCACATCAGGGGCTCTCCAAACGCGACATGGCGTCCGATCTCAATTCCAGCCAATTCTGCATTGAAAAAGTAAAACAGTGCTCCTTCACTTCCGAGCTCTCCCGTGCACCCAAACAGGGGTTTACCCCAACATATTGGGTATCATCGTACTCGAGACAAATTGGACAACAACTTTTTGTGTCCAAGTTCTCTTGTTATCCTTGGGAAAACAAAAATTTGGGGGGCTAAAAATCATTTTTGTGGGAAAAAAAGGATATTTTATTTTCACGGCTCTGCGTTGTAAACTGTAGTGAAACACTTGGGGGTTAAAAGTTTTCACAACACATCTAGATAAGTTCCGTGGGAGGTCTAGTTTCCAATATGAGGTCACTTGTGGGGGGTTTGTACTGTTTGGTTACATCAGGGGCTCTGCAAATGCAACGTGACGCCTGCAGACCAATCCATCTAAGTCTGCATTCCAAATGGCGCTCCTTCCCTTCCGAGCTCTGCCATGCGCCCAAACAGTGGTTCCCCCCCACATATGGGATATCAGCGTACTCAGGACAAATTGGACAACAACTTTTGTGGTCTAATTTCTTCTCTTACCCTTGGGAAAATAAAAAATTGGCGGCCAAAAGATCATTTTTGTGAAACTTTTGTGGTCGAATTTATTCTGTTACCCTTGTGAAAATACAAAACTAGGGGGCTAAAAAATAATTTTTGCGAAAAAAAAAAAAATATTTTAACGGCTCTGCGTTATAAACTGTAGTGAAACACTTGGGGGTTCAAAGCTCTCAAAACACAATTAGATAAGTTCCTTAGGGGGTCCAGTTTCCAAAATGGTGTCACTTGTGGGGGGTTTTAATGTTTAGGCACATCAGGGGCTCTCCAAACCATCCCATCTTAATTCCAGTCAATTTTGCATTGAAAAGTCAAATGGCGCTCCTTCCCTTCCGAGCTCTGCTATGCGCCCAAAAAGTGGTTTACCCCCACATATGGGGTATCGTCGCACTCAGGACAAATTGCACAACAACTTTTGTGGTCTAATTTCTTCTCTTACCCTTGGGAAAATAAAAAATTGGCGGCCAAAAGATCATTTTTGTGAAAAAATAAGATTTTTTATTTTTACGGCTCTGCATTATAAACTTCTGTGAAGCACTTGTTGGGTCAAAGTGCTCACCACTAGTGTTGAGCGATACCGTCCGATACTTGAAAGTATCGGTATCGGACAGTATCGGCCGATACCCGAAAAATATCGGATATCGCCGATACCGATATCCGATACCAATACAAGTCAATGGGACATCAAGTATCGGAAGGTATTCTCATGGTTCCCAGGGTCTGAAGGAGAGGAAACTCTCCTTCAGGCCCTGGGATCCATAGGGATGTGTAAAATAAAGAATTAAAATAAAAAATATTGATATGCTCACCTCTCCGGCGGCCCCTGGACATCACGCTGCTAACCGGGAGGCTTCTTTGTTTAAAATGCGCGCCTTTAGGACCTGCGAATGACGTCCCGGCTTCTGATTGGTCGCGTGCCGCCCATGTGACCGGCACGCGACCAATCAGAAGCCGCGACGTCATTCGCAGGTCCTTAATTCCTAGAATTAGGAGTTTTTGTGAATGAGAATGACGTCGCGGCTTCTGATTGGTCGCATGCCGGTCACATGGGCGGCACGCTGTCATGATCCCAATGGCAGGGGATCACTAAAGGACAAGCACAGATACAAACAAGCTCTAGGGCGATGGAACCTGAGCTGACCGCGACCCTGAACCTAACACACAAATAAAAGTAGCCGGGGAACGTGCCTACGATGATCCTAGACGTCTCGCTCCAGCCGAAGATCTAACTTCCCCTATTAGAAGAAACACAGACCTCTCTTGCCTCCAGAGAAATCCCCCACAGAAATAGCAGCCCCCCACATATAATGACGGTGAAATGAGAGGAAAGCACATACGCAGTATGAAAACAGTTTCAGCAAAATGAGGCCCGCTAAAGCTAGATAGCAGAGGATACAAAAGTGAACTGCGCGGTCAGCGAAAAACCCTTCAAAAAACCATCCTGAAATTACTTGAACTCATGTGCCAACTCATGGTACATGAGGAGCAATTTCAGCCCACTAGAGCAACCAGCAGCAAGAATCACATATCTGCAGGCTGGACTAAAAACCAAATAAAGCAAAACACCAAAACAGGAAAATCCAAACTTAGCTTGACCAGAAGGTTCTAGGAGCAGGGAGCAGAGGTAACAAGACACACTGGATACATTGATAACCGGCGAGGAAATGCCAGCAAAGCCAGGTTAAATAGGAAACTCCCATATCCTGATGGAACAGGTGGAACCCAGAGACCCAGGAAAGACAAGTCACCCAGTACCATCAGTAACCACCAGAGGGAGCCCAAAAACAGAACTCACAACAGTACCCCCCCCTTGAGGAGGGGTCACCGAACCCTCACGAGAACCACCAGGGCGACCAGGATGAGCCCTATGAAAAGCGCGAACCAAATCATCAGCATGAACATCCGAGGCAACCACCCAAGAATTATCCTCCTGACCATAACCCTTCCACTTGACCAAATACTGGAGTTTCCGTCTGGAAACACGAGAATCCAAGATCTTCTCCACAACATACTCCAATTCTCCCTCCACCAGCACTGGAGCAGGAGGCTCAAGCGAAGGAACAACAGGTACCTCATACTTCCGCAACAACGACCGATGGAACACATTATGAATAGCAAACGATGCCGGGAGATCCAAACGAAACGACACAGGGTTAAGAATTTCCAAGATCCTATAGGGACCGATGAACCGAGGCTTGAACTTAGGAGAAGAGACCTTCATAGGAACAAAACGAGAAGACAACCGCACCAAGTCACCAACAAGAAGTCGAGGACCCACGCGGCGACGGCGATTAGCAAACTGCTGAGCCTTCTCCTGGGACAACTTCAAATTGTCCACCACATGACTCCAAATCCGATGCAACCTATCCACCACCATGTCCACTCCAGGACAATCAGAAGGTTCCACCTGACCAGAGGAAAAACGAGGATGAAACCCCGAATTACAAAAGAAAGGAGAAACCAAGGTAGCAGAACTAGCCCGATTATTAAGGGCAAACTCGGCCAGCGGCAAAAAGGTAACCCAGTCATCCTGATCAGCAGAAACAAAACACCTTAAATAAGTTTCCAAGGTCTGATTAGTTCGTTCAGTCTGGCCATTCGTCTGAGGATGGAATGCAGACGAAAAGGACAAATCAATGCCCATCTTAGCACAGAACGTCCGCCAAAATCTAGACACAAACTGGGATCCCCTGTCAGAAACGATGTTCTCAGGAATCCCATGCAAACGAACCACATTCTGAAAAAACAGAGGGACCAACTCAGAGGAGGAAGGCAACTTAGGCAAGGGTACCAGATGAACCATTTTAGAAAAGCGATCACACACAACCCAGATGACGGACATTTTTTGAGAGACAGGGAGATCCGAAATAAAGTCCATGGAAATGTGCGTCCAAGGCCTCTTCGGGATAGGCAAAGGTGACAACAATCCACTGGCCCGAGAACAGCAAGGCTTAGCCCGAGCACAAACCTCACAAGACTGCACAAAAGAACGCACATCCCTCGACAAGGAAGGCCACCAAAAAGACCTGGCCACCAAGTCTCTAGTACCAAATATTCCAGGATGACCTGCCAACGCAGAAGAATGGACCTCGGAGATGACTCTACTGGTCCAATTATCCGGAACAAACAGTCTCTCAGGCGGACAACGATCAGGTTTACCCGCCTGAAACTCCTGCAAAGCACGTCGCAAGTCTGGGGAGACAGCAGACAAAATCACCCCATCCCTAAGGATACCAGAGGGCTCAGAATTTCCAAGGGAGTCAGGCACAAAACTCCTAGAAAGAGCATCCGCCTTCACATTCTTTGAACCTGGCAGGTATGAAACCACAAAATTGAAATGAGAGAAAAACAGTGACCAACGAGCCTGTCTAGGATTCAGACGCCTGGCAGACTCAAGGTAAATCAAATTTTTGTGATCAGTCAAGACCACCACACGATGTCTAGCACCCTCTAGCCAATGACGCCACTCCTCAAATGCCCACTTCATGGCCAAAAGTTCCCGATTACCAACATCATAATTCCGTTCAGCCGGCGAAAACTTTCTAGAAAAAAACGCGCATGGCTTCATCACTGAGCCATCGGAGCTTCTCTGTGACAAAACCGCCCCCGCTCCAATCTCGGAAGCATCAACCTCAACCTGAAAAGGGAGCGAAACATCTGGCTGACGCAACACAGGAGCAGAAGAAAACCGGCGCTTAAGTTCCTGAAAGGCCTCCACAGCCGCAGGAGACCAATTAGCAACATCAGCACCCTTCTTAGTCAAATCCGTCAAAGGCTTAACAACACTAGAAAAATTAGTTATAAAACGACGATAGAAATTAGCAAAGCCCAAGAACTTCTGTAGACTCTTAAGAGATGTAGGCTGCGTCCAGTCACAAATAGCCTGAACCTTGACGGGATCCATCTCAATAGTAGAAGGGGAAAAAATATACCCCAAGAAAGAAATCTTCTGGACTCCAAAGAGACACTTTGAGCCTTTTACAAACAAGGAATTGGCCCGCAGGACCTGAAACACCTTCCTGACCTGCTGAACATGAGACTCCCAGTCATCAGAAAAAAACAAAATATCATCCAAATACACAATCATAAATTTATCCAGATATTCACGGAAAATATCGTGCATAAAGGACTGGAAGACTGAAGGAGCATTAGAAAGTCCAAAAGGCATTACCAAATACTCAAAATGGCCCTCAGGCGTATTAAATGCGGTTTTCCACTCATCACCTTGCTTTATTCGTATAAGATTATACGCACCCCGAAGATCAATCTTAGTGAACCATTTAGCCCCCTTAATGCGAGCAAACAAATCAGTCAACAATGGCAAAGGATACTGATATTTTACGGTAATCTTATTCAAAAGACGATAATCTATACAAGGCCTCAAGGAACCATCTTTTTTGGCCACGAAAAAAAAACCTGCTCCCAAAGGGGACAAAGATGGACGGATATGTCCCTTTTCCAAGGACTCCTTAACATAATCCCGCATAGCAGTATGCTCTGGCACTGACAGATTGAACAAACGACCTTTAGGAAATTTACTGCCTGGAATTAAATTTATAGCACAATCGCAATCCCTGTGAGGAGGAAGCGAACTGAGCTTAGGCTCCTCAAAAACATCCCGATAGTCAGACAAAAACACAGGAATCTCAGAAGGAGTAGATGAAGCGATAGAAATCGGAGGTGCATCATCATGAACCCCCTGACAACCCCAGCTTAACACAGACATTGATTTCCAGTCAAGGACTGGATTATGAGTTTGTAACCATGGCAGACCAAGTACTAGAACATCATGCAAATTATACAGTACCAGGAAGCGAATCACCTCCTGATGAACGGGAGTCATACGCATGGTCACTTGTGTCCAGTACTGAGGTTTATTCATAGCCAAAGGTGTAGAGTCAATTCCCTTCAAAGGAATAGGGACTTCCAGAGGCTCCAGACTAAACCCACAGCGATTGGCAAATGACCAATCCATAAGACTCAGGGCAGCGCCTGAATCCACATAGGCATCGACGGAAATGGATGATAATGAACAAATCAGAGTCACAGACAGAATGAACTTAGACTGTAAAGTACTAATGGCAACAGGCTTATCAACCTTTTTTGTGCGTTTAGAGCATGCTGATATAACATGAGCTGAATCACCACAATAAAAGCACAACCCTTTTTTCCGCCTATACTTTTGCCGTTCACTTCTGGACTGAATTCTATCACATTGCATTATCTCAGGTGACGGTTCAGACGACACCGCCAAATGATGCACAGGTTTGCGCTCCCGTAAACGCCGATCAATCTGAACAGCCATAGTCATAGACTCATTCAGACCAGCAGGCGCAGGGAACCCCACCATAACATCTTTAATGGCCTCAGAAAGGCCATCTCTGAACTTTGCAGCCAGAGCGCACTCATTCCACTGAGTAAGCACCGACCACTTCCGAAATTTTTGACAATAAATTTCTGCTTCATCTTGCCCCTGAGAGAGGGCCAACAAAGCTTTTTCAGCCTGAATCTCTTGGTTAGGTTCCTCATAGAGCAAACCCAATGCCAGAAAAAACGCATCCGCATTAAGCAACGCAGGGTCCCCTGGTGCCAATGCAAATGCCCAATCCTGAGGGTCACCCCGCAGGAAAGATATAATTATCTTGACTTGCTGAGCAGGGTCTCCAGAGGAGCGAGATTTCAAAGAAAGAAACAACTTGCAATTGTTCCTAAAATTCAGAAAACGAGATCTATCTCCAGAAAAAAACTCTGGGACAGGAATTCTAGGTTCAGACATAGGAGCATGTACAACAAAATCCTGTATATTTTGAACCTTAGTGGCAAGATTATTCAGGCTGGAAGCCAAACTCTGGACGTCCATGATAAACAGCTGGGATCAGAGCCATTCAAAGATTAAGAGGAGAAGGAAGTAGCCAGGCTGCAATAAGGCTAGGCAGCGAACTCTGAGGGAAAGAGAAAGAAAAAAAAAAAAAAAAAAAAACTTCCTCAGACTACTTATCCTCCTACTTCAGCCAATACAATTAACACTTTGTGGGCCGGTTATACTGTCATGATCCCAATGGCAGGGGATCACTAAAGGACAAGCACAGATACAAACAAGCTCTAGGGCGATGGAACCTGAGCTGACCGTGACCCTGAACCTAACACACAAATAAAAGTAGCCGGGGAACGTGCCTACGATGATCCTAGACGTCTCGCTCCAGCCGAAGATCTAACTTCCCCTATTAGAAGAAACACAGACCTCTCTTGCCTCCAGAGAAATCCCCCACAGAAATAGCAGCCCCCCACATATAATGACGGTGAAATGAGAGGAAAGCACATACGCAGTATGAAAACAGTTTCAGCAAAATGAGGCCCGCTAAAGCTAGATAGCAGAGGATACAAAAGTGAACTGCGCGGTCAGCGAAAAACCCTTCAAAAAACCATCCTGAAATTACTTGAACTCATGTGCCAACTCATGGTACATGAGGAGCAATTTCAGCCCACTAGAGCAACCAGCAGCAAGAATCACATATCTGCAGGCTGGACTAAAAACCAAATAAAGCAAAACACCAAAACAGGAAAATCCAAACTTAGCTTGACCAGAAGGTTCTAGGAGCAGGGAGCAGAGGTAACAAGACACACTGGATACATTGATAACCGGCGAGGAAATGCCAGCAAAGCCAGGTTAAATAGGAAACTCCCATATCCTGATGGAACAGGTGGAACCCAGAGACCCAGGAAAGACAAGTCACCCAGTACCATCAGTAACCACCAGAGGGAGCCCAAAAACAGAACTCACAACAGCACGCGACCAATCAGAAGCCGGGACGTCATTCGCAGGTCCTAAAGGCGCGCATTTTAAACAAAGAAGCCTCCCGGTTAGCAGCGTGATGTCCAGGGGCCGCCGGAGTGGTGAGCATATCAATATTTTTTATTTTAATTCTTTATTTTACACATCCCTATTGATCCGATACCGCTACTAGATATCACAAAAGTATCGGATCTCGGTATCGGAATTCCGATACCGCAAGTATCGGCCGATACCCGATACTTGCGGTATCGGAATGCTCAACACTACTCACCACACATCTAGATAAGTTCCTTAAGGGAAGACACAAAAGAGAATAGTAAAACCAAAAACACTCAGTTTGAAAAAATGTTGCAGTAATCCGCAAGTGCTAGTAAAAGATGTAAAAAACAGGGTATTTGGTTGATACGTTTTTTGCAAAAAATGTATACTAAGCTGCTCTACCAATCTTCACGGTATACCCTTATCAGAGCAGTCCTAACTAATGTATGCAATCCCTATCTGATGTATTTAAAAACCTGATCATCTGTATATAACCTGTGTGAACAGGGTTCAGAGAGGAAAAATCCATGTGTGCATACAGGGTAGAACAGCTATTGTGCAGATAGCCCAAGAGGAGTGGTGGAACTCCCCAGTCTTGTAGACACAAGAGAACAATTATGGAAACAGGAACACATGGGCTACTTGCACAGTGAACAAGTCTGTAGGATCATGTTCACACACCACCAAGAAACCTGAAGACACAAAAGAGAATAGTAAAACCAAAAACACTCAGTTTGAAAAAATGTTGCAGTAATCCGCAAGTGCTAGTAAAAGATGTAAAAAACAGGGTATTTGGTTGATACGTTTTTTGCAAAAAATGTATACTAAGCTGCTCTACCAATCTTCACGGTATACCCTTATCAGAGCAGTCCTAACTAATGTATGCAATCCCTATCTGATGTATTTAAAAACCTGATCATCTGTATATAACCTGTGTGAACAGGGTTCAGAGAGGAAAAATCCATGTGTGCATACAGGGTAGAACAGCTATTGTGCAGATAGCCCAAGAGGAGTGGTGGAACTCCCCAGTCTTGTAGACACAAGAGAACAATTATGGAAACAGGAACACATGGGCTACTTGCACAGTGAACAAGTCTGTAGGATCATGTTCACACACCACCAAGAAACCTGAAGACACAAAAGAGAATAGTAAAACCAAAAACACTCAGTTTGAAAAAATGTTGCAGTAATCCGCAAGTGCTAGTAAAAGATGTAAAAAACAGGGTATTTGGTTGATACGTTTTTTGCAAAAAATGTATACTAAGCTGCTCTACCAATCTTCACGGTATACCCTTATCAGAGCAGTCCTAACTAATGTATGCAATCCCTATCTGATGTATTTAAAAACCTGATCATCTGTATATAACCTGTGTGAACAGGGTTCAGAGAGGAAAAATCCATGTGTGCATACAGGGTAGAAGAGCTATTGTGCAGATAGCCCAAGAGGAGTGGTGGAACTCCCCAGTCTTGTAGACACAAGAGAACAATTATGGAAACAGGAACACATGGGCTACTTGCACAGTGAACAAGTCTGTAGGATCATGTTCACACACCACCAAGAAACCTGAAGACACAAAAGAGAATAGTAAAACCAAAAACACTCAGTTTGAAAAAATGTTGCAGTAATCCGCAAGTGCTAGTAAAAGATGTAAAAAACAGGGTATTTGGTTGATACGTTTTTTGCAAAAAATGTATACTAAGCTGCTCTACCAATCTTCACGGTATACCCTTATCAGAGCAGTCCTAACTAATGTATGCAATCCCTATCTGATGTATTTAAAAACCTGATCATCTGTATATAACCTGTGTGAACAGGGTTCAGAGAGGAAAAATCCATGTGTGCATACAGGGTAGAACAGCTATTGTGCAGATAGCCCAAGAGGAGTGGTGGAACTCCCCAGTCTTGTAGACACAAGAGAACAATTATGGAAACAGGAACACATGGGCTACTTGCACAGTGAACAAGTCTGTAGGATCATGTTCACACACCACCAAGAAACCTGAAGACACAAAAGAGAATAGTAAAACCAAAAACACTCAGTTTGAAAAAATGTTGCAGTAATCCGCAAGTGCTAGTAAAAGATGTAAAAAACAGGGTATTTGGTTGATACGTTTTTTGCAAAAAATGTATACTAAGCTGCTCTACCAATCTTCACGGTATACCCTTATCAGAGCAGTCCTAACTAATGTATGCAATCCCTATCTGATGTATTTAAAAACCTGATCATCTGTATATAACCTGTGTGAACAGGGTTCAGAGAGGAAAAATCCATGTGTGCATACAGGGTAGAACAGCTATTGTGCAGATAGCCCAAGAGGAGTGGTGGAACTCCCCAGTCTTGTAGACACAAGAGAACAATTATGGAAACAGGAACACATGGGCTACTTGCACAGTGAACAAGTCTGTAGGATCATGTTCACACACCACCAAGAAACCTGAAGACACAAAAGAGAATAGTAAAACCAAAAACACTCAGTTTGAAAAAATGTTGCAGTAATCCGCAAGTGCTAGTAAAAGATGTAAAAAACAGGGTATTTGGTTGATACGTTTTTTGCAAAAAATGTATACTAAGCTGCTCTACCAATCTTCACGGTATACCCTTATCAGAGCAGTCCTAACTAATGTATGCAATCCCTATCTGATGTATTTAAAAACCTGATCATCTGTATATAACCTGTGTGAACAGGGTTCAGAGAGGAAAAATCCATGTGTGCATACAGGGTAGAACAGCTATTGTGCAGATAGCCCAAGAGGAGTGGTGGAACTCCCCAGTCTTGTAGACACAAGAGAACAATTATGGAAACAGGAACACATGGGCTACTTGCACAGTGAACAAGTCTGTAGGATCATGTTCACACACCACCAAGAAACCTGAAGACACAAAAGAGAATAGTAAAACCAAAAACACTCAGTTTGAAAAAATGTTGCAGTAATCCGCAAGTGCTAGTAAAAGATGTAAAAAACAGGGTATTTGGTTGATACGTTTTTAGCAAAAAATGTATACTAAGCTGCTCTACCAATCTTCACGGTATACCCTTATCAGAGCAGTCCTAACTAATGTATGCAATCCCTATCTGATGTATTTAAAAACCTGATCATCTGTATATAACCTGTGTGAACAGGGTTCAGAGAGGAAAAATCCATGTGTGCATACAGGGTAGAACAGCTATTGTGCAGATAGCCCAAGAGGAGTGGTGCAACTCCCCAGTCTTGTAGACACAAGAGAACAATTATGGAAACAGGAACACATGGGCTACTTGCACAGTGAACAAGTCTGTAGGATCATGTTCACACACCACCAAGAAACCTGAAGACACAAAAGAGAATAGTAAAACCAAAAACACTCAGTTTGAAAAAATGTTGCAGTAATCCGCAAGTGCTAGTAAAAGATGTAAAAAACAGGGTATTTGGTTGATACGTTTTTTGCAAAAAATGTATACTAAGCTGCTCTACCAATCTTCACGGTATACCCTTATCAGAGCAGTCCTAACTAATGTATGCAATCCCTATCTGATGTATTTAAAAACCTGATCATCTGTATATAACCTGTGTGAACAGGGTTCAGAGAGGAAAAATCCATGTGTGCATACAGGGTAGAACAGCTATTGTGCAGATAGCCCAAGAGGAGTGGTGGAACTCCCCAGTCTTGTAGACACAAGAGAACAATTATGGAAACAGGAACACATGGGCTACTTGCACAGTGAACAAGTCTGTAGGATCATGTTCACACACCACCAAGAAACCTGAAGACACAAAAGAGAATAGTAAAACCAAAAACACTCAGTTTGAAAAAATGTTGCAGTAATCCGCAAGTGCTAGTAAAAGATGTAAAAAACAGGGTATTTGGTTGATACGTTTTTTGCAAAAAATGTATACTAAGCTGCTCTACCAATCTTCACGGTATACCCTTATCAGAGCAGTCCTAACTAATGTATGCAATCCCTATCTGATGTATTTAAAAACCTGATCATCTGTATATAACCTGTGTGAACAGGGTTCAGAGAGGAAAAATCCATGTGTGCATACAGGGTAGAACAGCTATTGTGCAGATAGCCCAAGAGGAGTGGTGGAACTCCCCAGTCTTGTAGACACAAGAGAACAATTATGGAAACAGGAACACATGGGCTACTTGCACAGTGAACAAGTCTGTAGGATCATGTTCACACACCACCAAGAAACCTGAAGACACAAAAGAGAATAGTAAAACCAAAAACACTCAGTTTGAAAAAATGTTGCAGTAATCCGCAAGTGCTAGTAAAAGATGTAAAAAACAGGGTATTTGGTTGATACGTTTTTAGCAAAAAATGTATACTAAGCTGCTCTACCAATCTTCACGGTATACCCTTATCAGAGCAGTCCTAACTAATGTATGCAATCCCTATCTGATGTATTTAAAAACCTGATCATCTGTATATAACCTGTGTGAACAGGGTTCAGAGAGGAAAAATCCATGTGTGCATACAGGGTAGAACAGCTATTGTGCAGATAGCCCAAGAGGAGTGGTGGAACTCCCCAGTCTTGTAGACACAAGAGAACAATTATGGAAACAGGAACACATGGGCTACTTGCACAGTGAACAAGTCTGTAGGATCATGTTCACACACCACCAAGAAACCTGAAGACACAAAAGAGAATAGTAAAACCAAAAACACTCAGTTTGAAAAAATGTTGCAGTAATCCGCAAGTGCTAGTAAAAGATGTAAAAAACAGGGTATTTGGTTGATACGTTTTTTGCAAAAAATGTATACTAAGCTGCTCTACCAATCTTCACGGTATACCCTTATCAGAGCAGTCCTAACTAATGTATGCAATCCCTATCTGATGTATTTAAAAACCTGATCATCTGTATATAACCTGTGTGAACAGGGTTCAGAGAGGAAAAATCCATGTGTGCATACAGGGTAGAACAGCTATTGTGCAGATAGCCCAAGAGGAGTGGTGCAACTCCCCAGTCTTGTAGACACAAGAGAACAATTATGGAAACAGGAACACATGGGCTACTTGCACAGTGAACAAGTCTGTAGGATCATGTTCACACACCACCAAGAAACCTGAAGACACAAAAGAGAATAGTAAAACCAAAAACACTCAGTTTGAAAAAATGTTGCAGTAATCCGCAAGTGCTAGTAAAAGATGTAAAAAACAGGGTATTTGGTTGATACATTTCCTTAAGGGGTCTACTTTTCAAAATGGTGTCACTTGTGAGGGGTTCCAATGTTTAGGCACATCAGGGGCTCTCCAAACGCAACATGGCGTCCCATCTCAATTCCAGTCAATTTTGCATTGAAAAGTCAAATGGCGCTCCTTTCCTTCCGAGCTCTGCCATGCCCCAAACAGTGGTTTACCCCCACATATGGGGTATCGTCGCACTCAGGACAAATTGCACAACAACTTTTGTGGTCTAATTTCTTCTCTTACCCTTGGGAAAATAAAAAATTGTTGGCGAAAAGATCATTTTTGTGAAAAAATATGATTTTTTATTTTTACGGCTCTGCATTATAAACTTCTGTGAAGCACTTGTTGGGTCAAAGTGCTCACCACACCTCTAGATAAGTTCCTTAAGGGGTCTACTTTCCAAAATGGTGTCACTTGTGGGGGGTTTCAATGTTTAGGCACATGAGGGGCTCTCCAAACGCAACATGGCATCCCATCTCAATTCCAGTCAATTTTGCATTGAAAAGTCAAATGGCGCTCCTTCCCTTCCGAGCTCTGCCATGCGCCCAAACAGTGGTTTACACCCATATATGGGGTATCAACATACTCAGGACAAATTGGACAACAATTTTTGAGGTCCAATTTCTTCTCTTACTCTTGGGAAAATAAAAAATTGGGGGCGAAAAGATCATTTTTGTGAAAAAATATGATTTTTTATTTTTACGGCTCTGCATTATAAACTTCTGTGAAGCAATTGGTGGTAAGTTCCTTAAGGTGTCTACTTTCCAAAATGGTGTCACTTGTGGGGGGTTTCAATGTTTAGGCACATGAGGGGCTCTCCAAACGCAACATGGCGTCCCATCTCAATTCCTGTCAATTTTGCATTGAAAAGTCAAATGGCGCTCCTTTCCTTCCGAGCTCTGCCATGCGCCCAAACAGTGGTTTACCCCCACATATGGGGTATCAGCGTACTCAGTACAGATTGTACAACAATGTTTGGCATCCATTTTATCCTGTTACCCTTGGTAAAATAAAACAAATTGGAGCTGAAATAAATTTTGTGTGAAAAAAAGTTAAATATTCATTTTTATTTAAACATTCCAAAAATTCCTGTGAAACCCCTGAAGGGTTAATAAACTTCTTGAATGTGGTTTTGGGCACCTTGAGGGGTGCAGTTTTTAGAATGGTGTCACACTTGGGTATTTTCTATCATATAGACCCTTCAAAATGACTTAAAATGAGATGTGGTCCCTAAACAAAAATGGTGTTGTAAAAATGAGAAATTGCTGGTCAACTTTTAACCCTTATAACTCCCTAACAAAAAAAAATTTTGGTTCAAAAATTGTGCTGATGTAAAGTAGACATGTGGGAAATGTTACTTATTAAGTATTTTGTGTGACATATCTCTGTGATTTAAGGGCATAAAAATTTAAAGTTGGAAAATTGCAAAATTTTCTAAATTTTCGCCAAATTTCTGTTTTTTTCACAAATAAACGCAAGTTATATCGAATAAATGTTACCACTAAAATGAAGTACAATATGTCACGAGAAAACAATGTCAGAATCACTGGGATCCGTTGAAGCGTTCCAGAGTTATAACCTCATAAAGGGACAGTGGTCAGAATTGTAAAAATTGGCCCGGTCATTAACGTGCAAACCACCCTCGGGGCTTAAGGGGTTAATGCAAAGTGACATAACAGAAATGACAATGTGCATTTTTACCACCTAAATGCCTCTAAATTCTGAACAGGTTACAACAGCCAGCAGACTTTTAGGCCAGAATTTGGTCATGAATTGCCAATCGCAAACATCAGGACCATACAATCATGATCTGAGGGCACCAATAGGGATTATGAGGAAGCCCTCACAGTCTGTTAACCATTTATAATGATGTAGTCACTATTGAAAGCAGCATCTAAGGGGTTAAACAGATGTGGACGGTGCAACCACTGATCATTAGGCATTAAGGACAACATAGGATCATTCAGAGATCCACAATGAACTTCTTGAGTGAGTTTGCTGCACTGAAAGTGAAGGAGCCAAATAAAATTTGTTGAAATAATTGGGGACGCTATGTCGCCTTTGGAGAGCCCCTGGTGTGCCTAAACAGTGGAAACTGCTCACATGGCACAATTTTGGAAACTGGACCCCTCAGGGAACTTACCTAGATGTCTCGTGGGTACCTTGAACCCCCATGTGCTTCACAGAAGTTTATAAAGTTGAGCCATGAAAGTAGGGGCGGACACCAGGAAAGGTGGCATTTATTGACCAAGAGTACAAAATTTTATAATTGCACAGCATGGGGTGAACAAATATATCCATATCTTCCGACTGTCAAGGTGGCCTATACTACACACCTACAATAGTTTCCTTTCTGTTCTTTTTTTCCTTGTATTCTTACCCAAACAGTGTCTACAGAGCTACCAGACTCTGAAGCTTGAATCTCTGGAGATGAACATTTCCTAGCATACAATGCAGCACCATCTCCCCTCTTGTTAATCCTATTTCTAATAAATAAGTTGTAGCCTTCAAGGTTTGTATTTCAATCATGTATATCATCAAACCAAGTTTCAGTAATGCCTATGACATCATATCTCTCTTCCTGTGTTAACAGCTCCAGTTCTTGTTTGTTTCCCATGCTCTGTGTATTTGTATAGACACATTTTAGATTGTAGTTGGCTTCTCTTGCTCCTCAATTTTCATTAAGAATTTGTTTTTGTTCTTTAATGCCACTTCTAATAGATGGATTCTCAAAAGAGTTCATTAGCTGCATATTTTTTGTGGCCATACATTTCCCATTTCATATTGCTCTAGTTTAAAGCTATCCTGATGAGTGTAGGAAGGCGTCCACCAAATGTGTGTTTTCCTGTTTTCTAAAGATGCAACCCATCTCTAGCAAGGAGTCCATCATGCAGGAAATTCACTCCATGGTAAAAAAAAACACAAAGAGATGCACATGGCTCCATCGACGTAGCCATTTGTTTATCATAGAATACTGTTGAATCTACTTGGTCCAAGTTCATCCACTGGGAGGATGGATGAGAAGATGACCTGCACTCCTAGTTCCTTCATTTTCCGGCCTAGGTCTTCAAAATCTCTACATATAGTCTGCAAGTCGTTTTTGCTGTGTCATTTGTTCCAAGGTGTATTAGTGGGCATGTGTAGTCGTTTTTAGCACTGAAGAGTCTTGATAGCCTGTAAGAGGGTGCTGCTGTTATGGACAATAAGAAACACGCTATCACTTTAAGAGGCTGCATCCCCTTGTCTGGTGTGATGGTATGTTCTGCTTTTCTCCCCTACTCTTATGGGTGTTATGAGCTGGTCAGTGCTGTGTGCAGGGGGTGGAGCTGAAGCAGCCTGGAGAGAAAAAGTTTCTAGAGAGGACTGAGAGAACTTTGTGCTGGTCTGTCCGCAAGAAGGAACTTTGGCTGCAAGAAAGATTACACAGCTTGAGACGAACTGCGTTTGTTAAATAGACTTTCCCGGTTACAGCAAAGGGTGGCTGTTCTGTGCTAGTTTGTGAAGCCACGAAGATACTGAGAAGGGGACTTACAGTTTCCAGGAGCAAGGAGAAGACCACGCTTTGCAGAGCAGACAGGAATCCGTGCGCACCACCATTTTGGACTTCAGGGCCCCCTGGGACTGGACCTGTGTCCCCAACATCACCGTGAGTTTGTTCCTGTATGGTGCACCAGTGAGGGTCTAGTGCAGGCTTCAGTAGTTAGAGCACGGTAGCCGTGTGGCCTGCGTAGTAAAGGCCAGGGAGGTTATATGCAGAGTAGCATTGATATTTGTTTTGTTGTGTAAAGTTGCTTGTTAGACAGACTCTGAGTTTGTAATTGTTGAAGCACGGTGCTATTTTACAGACAAGATAACTCATGTGCATTATCTTTTGTTATTGTAAACCCCTGTTTGCACCTTCCTTGTTCCTTCCATTCCCTGTCTTCCAATAAATCTATCCTTTGTTGTTTGCACCTCATCTTGTGTACAGTAGTCTTCCTGCACCGTGGTGGCCCCCCGGCCATCGCTTCAAGCCTATTAGGCATTTCTTTGATTTGGGCACCTTGAGAAAGCACACACAAGATACAGTAGGGGCTTCTGTTCCTCTTAGTAGGAAATCCCCCACAACCACCACTCTCCTTTTCTTCTTCATCACATTGCTCCATGTCAGGAACATGTACTGTACAAGCCTCATTTTACTTTGAAACAACCTCCTCAAGGAAATGAAACAGGAGTGCAATTGACCAATCTGCACAATCCGACGCACTTCTTCTGGAAACTATCCCACCAGGCAGAATTTATTTTTTGCATGGTTTTGAGCAAGAATGGAGTAATTACAGGATATGTCTCAGATAGTGTTGAGCATTCCGATACTGCAAATATCGGGTATCGGCCGATATTCGCTGTATCGGAATTCCGATACTGAGTTCCGATATTTTTGTGATATCGGATACCGGAATCGGAAGTTCCTATAGTGCAATGATGCACTATAATGGAGTGTGGGCGGTGTGTGGGCAGAGACTGCGTGTGTGTGTGTGTACGGGCGGGGTCTGTGCTTGACCGTTGGGGGGTCTGTGCGTGCCTGCCGAAGGTCTGTGTGTGTGTGTCGGGGCTCTGTGCGTGCGTGCCAGGGCTCTGTGCAGTGTGCTGGGCTCTGTGCTGGCCTGCCAGGGCTCTGTGAGGCATGCAGGGCTCTGTGCAGTGTGCTGGGGCTCTGTGCAGTGTGTCAGGGCTCTGTGCGGTGTGCGGGGCTCTGTGCGGTGTCGGGGCTCTGTGCGGCGTACGGGGCACTGTGCGGCGTGTCGGGGCTCTGTGCGGCGTGCTGGGGCTCTGTGCATGTGTGTTGGGGCTCTGTGTGGTGTGCGGGCTCTGTGTGGCGTGCCGGGGCTCTGTGCGGCATGCTGGGCTCTGTGCGGGCCTGCCGGGGCTCTGTGCGGGGGCTCTGTGTGAGCCTGCCGGGGCTCTGTGCGGTGTGCGGAGGCTCAGTGCGCGTGTGCGGGGCTCTGTGCGGTGTGCGGGGCTCTGTGCGGTGTGCGGGGCTCTGTGCGTGTGTGCAGGGATCATCCGATGGGACTACAAGTCCCATTGGACGATGCCTACTACAGTGACAGTGATTGACACATTAGCCAATGATGGGACATAGTAGTCCCATCATCCGGCTAATGTGTTGAATGAAAAAAAAACATATATACTCCATACAAACTACATACATACTACATACATGCTACATACATACTACATACATACTACATGCATACTACATACATGCTACATACATGCTACATAAAACATACTACATTCATGCTACACACATGCTACATACATACATACTACACATACAACATGCTGCATACATGTTACATACATGCTACATACATGCTACGTACAACATACTACATACATGCTACGTACAACATACTACATACATGCTATATACATGCTACATACATTCAACATACTACATACATACAACATACTACATACATACTACATACATGCTACATACATACATAAAACATACATACTACATGCATACAACATACATGCATACAACATACTACATACATACAACATACATACAACATACATACAACATACTACATACATACTACATACATGCATACATACATACATACATACTACATACATACTACATTCATGCTACATACATACTACATACATACATGCTACATACATTCTACATACATACATACTGCATACATACTACATACATAGATACTACATACATGCAACATACTACATACATTCTACATACATACTACGTACAATACATTCATACATTACATACAATACCTACATACAGACATACAGTACATTGTTTAATGTACTGTATGTCTGTATGTAGGTATTGTATATAAATATGTATATATGTATATAGAGTTCATACTCACGATTACTTACTTTGTTCCCCGAAGCCAGTGTCATCTGTAAAAAATATGAAAATAACAAACAATATACTCCCTTTCCGCAGAAATCCACGAGTGTCCCATGACGATCTCCCGTGGAGAGCAGAAGCATCAGATGATGCAACCGTTCTCCAGGGGCTCCAGGAACACAATGACGGGAGGAAGGTATCCTTCCGCACTGTATTCCTCCGCTGCTGTAAAAAAATAATCCCTAGTCTCACTTTTGGCATTGCTGTTGTGAATTCAGCTTTTGGGCTCCCTCCGGTGGTTGTAGAGGGTAATGCAGTTGTGCCTGGACTGCAGGAGTGGACAGGTGTATCTACTAATTGCAAAACTGACTGGGGTATATAGCTTTGCAGGATCCTTTAGTCAGTGCCAGTTGTCCATTGTTCTGGAAGGATTCTCTTCCCTGCTGGTCTCTCCAGTTTGCTGTGCTTTTCTACAAAGATAAGTCCTGGCTTTGTTTTTGCTGTCCACCTGCAGTGGACCTTATAGTTCTGTGCTTTTTCATGTTTTTGTCTTGTCCAGCTTAGTCTGTGAAGGATTTTTTGCAGCCTAGCAATTTCTCTGGAGATGCAGATATACCCCCCATGGTTTTAGTCAGATGTGGTGATCCATATTTTCTGCGGTGGATATTTTCTAGTGTTTTTATACTGACCGCAGAGTACTCTGTTCTATTCTTTCTTTTTAGCTAGTATGGCCTCCTATGCTAAAATCTGATTTCATATCTGCGTATGTTATTTCCCTCTCCTCTCACAGTCAATATTTGTGGGGGGCTATCTATCCTTTGGGGATTTTCTCTGAGGCAAGATAGGTTTCCTGTTTCTGTCTTTAGGGGTAGTTAGATCTTAGGCTGTGCCGAGGGGTCTAGGAAGTGTTAGGTACCCCCCACGGCTACTTCTAGTTGCGCTGCTAGGTTCAGGGTTTGCGGTCAGTACAGGGACCACCTTCTGCAGAGTCCGTCTCATGCTGCTCCTAGGCCACCAGGTCATAACAGTACAACTGGCCAACAATGAGTTAATTGCATCTCAGAAGAAGGGCGGGAAGCTTTTGAGCCATTTTTTTTCCTTAGCCTGTTTGGTATTTTCCTCCCTCTTTACCTCTGTGTGGCTACGGAGTTTAGTATTAACATGAATGTTCAGGAGTTAGTTTCTCGGGTGGATCAGCTTGCTGCTATTGTACAGGGTATTTCAGATTTCATTGTTCAAACTCCTGCCTTAGAACCTAAGATTCCCACTCCTGATTTATTCTTTGGTGACAGATCCAAATTTTTGAGTTTCAAAAATAACTGTAAACTGTTTTTTGCATTAAGACCCCGGTCTTCTGGTGATCCTATTCAGCAGGTTAAAATCATCAAATCTCTGCTGTGTGGTGACCCACAGGATTGGGCATTTTCCCTGGAATCTGGCAATCCTGCTTTGCCTAATGTTGATTCGTTCTTTCAGGCATTGGGGTTGTTGTATGATGAGCCTAATTCTGTGGATTAGGCTGAGAAAATCTTGTTAGCCCTGTGTCAAGGTCAAGAAGCGGCAGAATTGTATTGCCAGAAATTTAGAAAATGGTCTGTACTGACTAAATGGAATGAGGATGCCTTGGCGGCAATTTTCAGAAAGGGTCTTTCTGAATCCGTTAAAGATGTTATGGTGGGGTTCCCCACGCCTGCTGGTCTGAGTGATTCTATGTCTCTGGCCATTCAGATTGATCGGCGCTTGCGTGAGCGCAGAGTTGTGCACACTGTAGCGTTGCCCTCTGAGCGGAGCTCTGAGCCTATGCAGTGTGATAGGATTTTGTCTAGAGCTGAACGTCAAACATTCATGCGTCAGAATAGGTTGTGTTTTTACTGCGGCGATTCTGCTCATGTTATTTCTGATTGCCCTAAGCGTACTAAGAGAATCGCTAGTTCTGTTGCCATCAGTACTATACAACCTAAATTTCTGTTATCCGTGACCTTGATCTGCTCATTATCATCATTTTCTGTCATGGCATTTGTGGATTCAGGCGCCGCTCTGAATATAATGGACTTAGAATTTGCCAGACGTTGTGGTTTTCCCTTGCAGCCTTTGCAGAGCCCTATTCCTTTGAGGGGCATTGATGCTACACCGTTAGCTAAAAATAAGCCTCAGTTTTGGACACAGCTGGCCATGCGCATGGCGCCAGCCCATCAGGAAGATTGTTGTTTTCTGGTGTTGCATAATTTGCATGATGATATTGTGCTGGGTTTTCCATGGTTGCAGCTACATAATCTGGTGTTAGATTGGAAATCCATGTCTGTGACTAGTTGGGGTTATCAGGGGGTTCATGATCAGGTTCCTTTGATGTCAATTTCCTCTTCCCCCTCTTCTGAAGTTCCTGAGTTTTTGTCTGACTTCCAGGATGTATTCGATGAGCCCAAATCCAGTTCCCTTCCACCGCATAGGGACTGTGATTGTGCTATTGACTTGATTCCAGGTTGTAAGTTCCCTAAGGGCCGACTTTTCAACCTGTCTGTGCCTGAATATAGCTCCATGCGGAGCTATATTAAGGAGTCTTTGGAGAAAGGGCATATTCGGCCATCTTCTTCACCGTTGGGAGCGGGGTTCTTTTTTGTTGCCAAGAAGGATGGCTCATTGAGACCCTGTACTGATTATCGCCACTTGAATAAGATCACGGTTAAATTTCAATACCCCTTGCCCTTGCTTACTGATTTGTTTGCTAGGATTAAGGGGTCTAGCTGGTTTACTAAGATTGACCTTCGAGGGGCATATAATCTTATTCGTATCAAGCAGGGTGACGAATGGAAAACTGCATTTAATACGCCCGAAGGCCATTTTGAATACCTTGTGATGCCATTCGGACTCTCTAATGCCCCATCTGTGTTCCAATCCTTCATGCATGATATCTTTTGGAGTTATCTTGATAAATTCATGGTTGTATATTTGGATGATATTTTGATTTTTTCCAATGATTGGGAGTCTCATGTGAAACAGGTCAGGATGGTATTTCAGATCCTCCGTAATAATGCTTTATTTGTGAATGGGTCAAAGTGCCTTTTTGGAGTGCAGAAGGTTTCTTTTTTGGGTTTCAATTTTTCTCCCTCATCTATAGAAATGGATCTGGTTAAGGTTCAGGCCATTCATGATTGGATTCAGCCCACATCTGTGAAGAGCCTTCAGAAATTCTTGGGCTTTGCTAATTTTTATTGTCGTTTCATTGCCAACTTCTCCAGTGTGGTTAAACCTCTAACCGATTTGACCAAGAAAGGCGCTGATGCGACGAATTGGTCCTCTGCGGCTGTTTCTGCCTTTCAGGAGCTTAAACGCCGATTTACTTCTGCCTCTGTGTTGCGTCAGCCAGATGTTTCTCTTCCATTTCAGGTTGAGGTTGACGCATCTGAGATTGGGGCAGGGGCCGTTTTGTCTCAGAGAAATTCTGATGGTTCCTTGATGAAACCGTGTGTCTTCTTTTCTCGGAAGTTTTCGCCTGCTGAACGCAATTATGATGTTGGCAATCGGGAGTTGTTGGCTATGAAGTGGGCATTTGTGGAGTGGCGACATTGGCTTGAGGGGTCCAAGCACCGTATTGTGGTCCTGACCGATCATAAGAATCTGATTTACCTCGAGTCTGCCAAATGGCTGAATCCTAGACAGGCTCGATGGTCCCTGTTTTTCTCCCGTTTTGATTTTGTGGTCTCGTACATTCCTGGTACTAAGAATGTTAAGGCGGATGCCCTCTCTAGGAGTTTTTTTTTCCTGATTCCCCTGGGGTTCTTGAGCAGGTCGGCATTTTGAAGGAAGGGGTGATTCTTTCTGCCATCTCCCCTGATTTGCGACGGGTTCTTCAGGAATTTCAGGCTGATAAGCCTGACCGCTGTCCTGTGGGGAAACTGTTTGCTCCTGATAGATGGACCAGTAAAGTGATTTCTGAGGTTCGTTGTTCTGTGTTGGCTGGCCATCCTGGGATTTTTGGTACCAGAGATTTGGTTAGTAGGTCCTTTTGGTGGCCTTCTTTGTCACGGGATGTGTGTTCTTTTGTGCAGTCCTGTGGGATTTGTGCGCGGGCTAAGCCTTGCTGTTCCCGCGCTAATGGGCTGCTTTTGCCATTGCCGGTCACTGAGAGACCTTGGACGCATATTTCTATGGATTTTATTTCCGATCTTCCTGTTTCACAAAGAATGTCGGTTATCTGGGTTGTCTGTGACCGATTTTCTAAGATGGTTCATTTGGTGCCTTTGCCTAAATTGCCTTCTTCTTCTGACTTGGTTCCGTTGTTTTTTCAGCATGTGGTGCGTTTGCATGGTATTCCGGAGAATATTGTGTCCGACAGAGGTTCCCAGTTTGTTTCCAGGTTTTGGCGGGCCTTTTGTGCCAAGCTGGGCATTGATTTGTCTTTTTCCTCTGCATTTCATCCTCAGACAAATGGCCAGACTGAGCGAACTAATCAGACGTTGGAGACCTATTTGAGATGCTTTGTGTCTGCTGATCAGGATGATTGGGGGGCTTTTTTGCCATTGGCCGAGTTTGCCCTTAATAATCGGGCTAGTTCGGCTACTTTGGTTTCGCCTTTTTTTTGCAATTTTGGTTTTCATCCTCGTTTTTCTTCTGGGCAGGTTGAGCCTTCTGACCTTCCTGGTGTGGATTCTGTGGTCGACAGGTTGCAGCAGATTTGGGCTTATGTGGTGGACAATTTGGTGCTGTCTCAGGAGGAGGCTCAGCGTTTTGCTAACCGTCGTTGGTGTGTTGGTTCCCGGCTTTGGGTTGGTGATCTGGTTTGGTTATCTTCCCGTCATGTTCCTATGAAGGTTTCTTCCCCTAAGCTTAAGCCTCGATTTATTGGTCCTTATAGGATTTCTGAGATTAATAATCCAGTGTCCTTTCGCCTGGCGCTTCCAGCCTCTTTTGCTATTCATAATGTCTTCCATAGATCTTTGTTGCTGAAATATGTGGAGCCCGTTGTTCCCTCTGTTGATGCCCGACCCCTGTATTGGTCAATGGGGAGTTGGAATATGTTGTTGAGAAGATTTTGGATTCTTGTTTTTCGAGGCGGAAGCTTCAGTACCTTGTCAAATGGAAGGGTTATGGCCAGGAGGATAAGTCTTGGGTTTCTGCCTCTGATGTCCATGCCGTTGATTTGGTTCGTGCCTTTCATCGGGCTCATCCTGATGGGCCTGGGGGCTCTGGTGAGGGTTCGGTGACCCCTCCTCAAGGGGGGATACTGTTGTGAATTCAGCTTTTGGGCTCCCTCCGGTGGTTGTAGAGGGTAATGCAGTTGTGCCTGGACTGCAGGAGTGGACAGGTGTATCTACTAATTGCAAAACTGACTGGGGTATATAGCTTTGCAGGATCCTTTAGTCAGTGCCAGTTGTCCATTGTTCTGGAAGGATTCTCTTCCCTGCTGGTCTCTCCAGTTTGCTGTGCTTTTCTACAAAGATAAGTCCTGGCTTTGTTTTTGCTGTCCACCTGCAGTGGGCCTTATAGTTCTGTGCTTTTTCATGTTTTTGTCTTGTCCAGCTTAGTCTGTGAAGGATGTTTTGCAGCCTAGCTATTTCTCTGGAGATGCAGATATACTCCCCATGTCTTTAGTCAGATGTGGTGATCCGTATTTTCTGCGGTGGATATTTTCTAGTGTTTTTATACTGACCGCATAGTACTCTGTTCTATTCTTTCTTTTTAGCTAGTATGGCCTCCTATGCTAAAATCTGATTTCATATCTGCGTATGTTATTTCGCTCTCCTCTCACAGTCAATATTTGTGGGGGGCTATCTATCCTTTGGGGATTTTCTCTGAGGCAAGATAGGTTTCCTGTTTCTGTCTTTAGGGGTAGTTAGATCTTAGGCTGTGCCGAGGGGTCTAGGGAGTGTTAGGTACCCCCCACGGCTACTTCTAGTTGCGCTGCTAGGTTCAGGGCTTGCGGTCAGTACAGGGACCACCTTCTCCAGAGTCCATCTCATGCTGCTCCTAGGCCACCAGGTCATAACACATTGCTGTATGAGAAATGTTCCCATGCAGCAATTGCCATAAAGTGAGACTTTGTCCTAAGGTAACCTCAGAGATGCACTGCAGGAGCCATTTTCTACTGTCAGTGTGTCACTGAGGGTCCTATAGAGCAGTGACATCACCCCATGTCACTGTTCTATAGGGGAGATTGTCGTGGGACACTTGTCATTAATTGGACTACGGCGGACAGGTAGTATGTGGTTTATTATTTTACGTTTTTTGCAAGCGCTGAAGTATGGTTAAATGAAGAATATTAAAATACTTTTTTCCTAAAGTGTGTGTGTTTTATTAACCCTTTATTACTATTACTAAGTTTTACTAAGGAGAGTAAAACTAATCCCAAACTGTTCTTCAACTATATCAATAGTAAAAGAATAAAAACTGAAAATGTAGGCCCCTTAAAAAATAGTGAGGAAAGAATGGTTGTAGATGACGAGGAAAAAGCTAACATATTAAACACCTTCTTCTCCACGGTATTCACGGTGGAAAATGAAATGCTAGGTGAAATCCCAAGAAACAATGAAAACCCTATATTAAGGGTCACCAATCTAACCCAAGAAGAGGTGCGAAACCGGCTAAATAAGATTAAAATAGATAAATCTCCGGGTCCTGATGGCATACACCCACGAGTACTAAGAGAACTAAGTAATGTAATAGATAAACCATTATTTCTTATTTTTAGTGACTCTATAGCGACAGGGTCTGTTCCGCAGGACTGGCGCATAGCAAATGTGGTGCCAATATTCAAAAAGGGCTCTAAAAGTGAACCTGGAAATTATAGGCCAGTAAGTCTAACCTCTATTGTTGGTAAAATATTTGAAGGGTTTCTGAGGGATGTTATTCTGGATTATCTCAATGAGAATAACTGTTTAACTCCATATCAGCATGGGTTTATGAGAAATCGCTCCTGTCAAACCAATCTAATCAGTTTTTATGAAGAGGTAAGCTATAGACTGGACCACGGTGAGTCATTGGACGTGGTATATCTCGATTTTTCCAAAGCGTTTGATACCGTGCCGCACAAGAGGTTGGTACACAAAATGAGAATGCTTGGTCTGGGGGAAAATGTGTGTAAATGGGTTAGTAACTGGCTTAGTGATAGAAAGCAGAGGGTGGTTATAAATGGTATAGTCTCTAACTGGGTCGCTGTGACCAGTGGGGTACCGCAGGGGTCAGTATTGGGACCTGTTCTCTTCAACATATTCATTAATGATCTGGTAGAAGGTTTACACAGTAAAATATCGATATTTGCAGATGATACAAAACTATGTAAAGCAGTTAATACAAGAGAAGATAGTATTCTGCTACAGATGGATCTGGATAAGTTGGAAACTTGGGCTGAAAGGTGGCAGATGAGGTTTAACAATGATAAATGTAAGGTTATACACATGGGAAGAAGGAATCAATATCACCATTACACACTGAATGGGAAACCACTGGGTAAATCTGACAGGGAGAAGGACTTGGGGATCCTAGTTAATGATAAACTTACCTGGAGCAGCCAGTGCCAGGCAGCAGCTGCCAAGGCAAACAGGATCATGGGGTGCATTAAAAGAGGTCTGGATACACATGATGAGAGCATTATACTGCCTCTGTACAAATCCCTAGTTAGACCGCACATGGAGTACTGTGTCCAGTTTTGGGCACCGGTGCTCAGGAAGGATATAATGGAACTAGAGAGAGTACAAAGGAGGGCAACAAAATTAATAAAGGGGATGGGAGAACTACAATACCCAGATAGATTAGCGAAATTAGGATTATTTAGTCTAGAAAAAAGACGACTGAGGGGCGATCTAATAACCATGTATAAGTATATAAGGGGACAATACAAATATCTCGCTGAGGATCTGTTTATACCAAGGAAGGTGACGGGCACAAGGGGGCATTCTTTGCGTCTGGAGGAGAGAAGGTTTTTCCACCAACATAGAAGAGGATTCTTTACTGTTAGGGCAGTGAGAATCTGGAATTGCTTGCCTGAGGAGGTGGTGATGGCGAACTCAGTCGAGTGGTTCAAGAGAGGCCTGGATGTCTTCCTGGAGCAGAACAATATTGTATCATACAATTATTAGGTTCTGTAGAAGGACGTAGATCTGGGGATTTATTATGATGGAATATAGGCTGAACTGGATGGACAAATGTCTTTTTTCGGCCTTACTAACTATGTTACTATGTTACTATGTTACTATTGGATTAATAATGGATAGGCATCTTATTGACACCTCTCCGTTATTATCCCGGCTTAATGTCACCTTACAATAGCAAGGTGACATTAACCCCTTATTACCCCATATCCCACTGTTACATGGGTGTGGGAAGAGAGGGGATAAGTGCCGGAGTTGGTGCATCTTACAGATGCTCCATTTCTGGGGCAGCTGCGGACTGGTATTTGTAGCCGGGGGGGGGGGCAATATCCATGGCCCCTCTCTAGGCTATGAATATGAGCCCGCAGCTGTCTGAGTAGCCTTTCTGGCTATAAAATATAGGGTGACCCCACTTCATTTTTTGGGGCGGTCCCCCTAGTTCAATAGCCAATAAAGGCTACGCAGACAGCTGTGGGCTGATATTCATAGCAGGCTACAGCTATTGGTCCCCGGCCGTCGGCTTTCCCCCTCTGGCATGGAAAAGAGGAGAGCCCACGCCGATTTTTTCTTTTTTCTAATTCAACGCTCATTAAGGCCTCTTTCACACATGTGTCAGTACGGGTCCATCGCTATGCATCGGGCCGACGTACCGATGCACGTTGTGAAATTTGTGCACGATGTGGGCAGCGTATGCAGTTTTTCAACTCATCCGCATCCCATTCTGAAGTCCGGGGAAGAGGGTTGGAGTTTCAGCCGCGTATGCGTGGTTGAAAATGGCAGATGCGACGGACAAAACAACCTTGACTTGAACGTTTTTTCGTGCCGACGGTCCGCCAAAACACAATGGATCCGTTGCACGACGGACACGACGTGTGGCCATCCATCATGATCCGTCGCTAATACAAGTCTATGGGTAAAAAACGCATCCTGCGAGCACATTTGCAGGATCTGTTTTTTCCCAAAACGACGGATTGCGACGGATCGCTAAAAGCGCAAGTGTGAAAGAAGCCTTAAAAACTTTGGCATTTCTATTATATATCTATGGATATATCTATCTATAGATATATTTATAGATAGATATATCTATAGATATATAGATGTATCTATCTATATATCTGGCTGCTTTCACACCAGCTTTTTGCCGTCAGGCACAATCGGACAGTTTTGGAAAAAAACGCATCCGTTTTTTCCGACGGATCCGTTTTTTCCGCAGGATCCGTTTTTTCTGCAGGATCCGTTTTTTTCCGCCGGATCATTTTTTTTTGCCGGATCCGTTTTTTTCCCGCCGGAGCCCCGGCACGCCGCACAGAGCCCCGCACGCCGCACAGAGCCGTGGCACGCTGCACAGAGCCCCGCACGCTGCACAGAGCCCCGCACGCCGCACAAAGGCCCGGCACACAGCACAGAGCCCCGCATGCCGCACAGAGCCCTGGCACACATGCACAGAGCCCCGGCACACATGCACAGAGCCCTGGTATGCCGCACAGAGCCCCGGCAGGCCCACACAGACCCCCAGCAGGCACGCACAGACCTCGAGAGGCTCATACAGATCCCCGGCAGGCCCGCACAGACCCCGCCCGCATACACAGATACGCACTGTGTCCACCCACGCATAGCCCATACTCTTCCCCCCTCTGGAACAGGGCAGAAGGACAGAAAGGGCTTATTTGCATTCCAATATATGTGTCCAATTGACTTGCATTGGTATCGGGTATCGATATAGGCGATATCCTATATTTTTTGGATATCAGCCGATCCAATCCGATACCGATACTTTTGGATATCGGAAGGTATCACTCAACATTAGTCTCAGAGAGTCATGAGGTGTGTGAATTGTTTTACTCAGGTGACAGGCAGTGCTTCAGAGCCCAGGTAAAGGCCTTAGCATGATAATGAACATGTTCCAATATGTGTACGGCTGCGGCCTGAATACGTTTGTGGAGCATATTAACCCAGTCTTTTTGACCTGCTTAAAATGTCCAGAAATTGGCTAATACCCACCACCATTATTTTTTTTGCCAAAATTTATAAAATTTAAGGGAAGTGTCAGTTTAATAAAGCCACACAAGTCTCATTTAGGAACCTGAAAAAGCCAGGAATGGTCTTTGTCCAGCATCAGACATTGTAAAGTGCTAATGAATATGTATGCCCTATCTAACTAACAATTTGGGAGGAGACATATACAGCTCTGGCAAAAATTAAGAGACCACCACATCAAAACACTGTCACAGGCAGCCCAATCTCCAGACCTGAAACCCATTGAACCTCTGGACTGTAATCAAGAGGATGATGGATACTCACAAACCATCAAGCAAAGAAGAACTGCTTAATCTTTTATGCCAGAAGCAGTGTGAAAGACCGGTGGATAGCATGCCAAGACACATGAAAGCTGTGATTAAAAATCATGGTTATTCAACAAAATATTGATTTCTGAACTCTTCCTGAGTTAAAAAAATTAGTATTGCCATTTCTAAATGATTGTGAACTTGTTTTCTTTGCATTATTTAAGGTCTGAAAGTACTGTTGTTGTTTTTTTATTTTTACCATTTTTATTTGTCAGAAAAAAATGATGCAAAATTTATTGCTTGGAAATTTGGAGACATGTTGTCAGAAGTTTATACACTAAGTATGAAAAGAGTATAGGCCAGGGAGCACCACTATTGGGCAAAAAGCCAATAATGCTCAAAGCAACAAATATAATCAGGGGTGCCACTCAATGCATATCAAGGAACCATGTGAAAAAAACAAGAAAAAAGAAAATTATGCAAACAGAGCGCACACCCGGAAAAATACAATAAAGTTACGAAAATGCAAAAATATATTGAAGGCAAAACAGAGAACACAATAAAGATAAAAACATATTAAAATATGACCGACACACCACTGGTCCCATTATGGGACCAGTGGTGTGTCGGTCGTATTTTAATATGTTTTTATCTTAATTGTGTTCTCTGTTTTGCCTTCAATAAATTTTTGCATTTTCGTAACTTTATTGTATTTTTCCGGGTGTGCGCTCTGTTTGCATAGTTTTCTTTTTACTTGTTTTTTTCACAAGTTTATACACTAAAAGAAAAATTTATATTTTACTCAAAAATATACCTATAAAGAGAAAAATCAGACAAACTGAACATTTTGCAGTGGTCTTTTAACTTTTGCCAGAGCTGTATGCTGACAAGGGACAACTGAATGCTGCATCAGGACAACGAACTTGACTATGACGTCTGTGCAACTGCAGATTGTGCCCAAGAGGCAGCAGGGCCTCCTTCCTAGACAACAGATTGGGAAGAACGTAACACAGGGGAAGGGCCAGTGATTTCATCCTCAAGCACAGATCTTGTACCCGGACGTTCCAACCACCTACTAGGGTGCTGCGTATGTCAACAGTATATGGCGTATGTTAACAAAAGTATTATGTCAAATTACCCTGTGTAAAGGGATGTGTGAGTAGGATTGTTGAATTAGTAGCATATATAGAGCATGCTTCATTACTCATAATATTATTCTGTGTAAGGCTGAAACCTGAAGAAGTGTGTGAAGCATATTAATGCATTAATGTTCCACAATGTACAAGTGCAGACCCAAAATTCAACATCAGGCTCACAGGTACATGCCAAAAGAGACAATGAGAAGGGATAGCTAGAGATAAGGAGTACAAATTTTACCAGTGAACAATGTACAAAGTTTTTAAAATAATTAACCAAGGGGTCTGTATCATACAAGTTGAAAGAGGCCATGATGATGACCTCACAACACATTTTCTAGTTATTAGAATAGCTAGAGCTAGAGAGTACAAGTTTCACCATTGAACAATGTACAAAAGTTTCCAAAAATGTTAAAACATTACCACATAGGGTATACATATATGACCACTAAGTACTTGTTGCAGAAGCAGGAGGAGAAGGACATGATTTCCAGAACAAAATGGGTTCAGATTGTAAGGAATGGAAGTGAAGACAACTTCCAATAAAGAACATTTGGGCTGCATTTGCATTGGGTTAATGTCATCCGCAGGGCTTACAAAGATGGAGGAAATCCAGCCCTTGTTCAATTTTACAATATCAAGCCTGTATGCATTTTCCGTTGGCAGGCGTGGGCGCCTATCTATTATGATTGCACCAGCCGAACTAAAAACTTTCTCGGACAACACATTTGCGGCAGGGCATGGCAGCAACTCCAAGACGTACAAGGAGAAGTCGGGCCACGTGTGCAGCTTATACAACCAATACTTAAAGGGCACTGAAGAATCAGGAAGGACGCTGGTATGGTAACTTAAGTACTCCACCATCTTGGTCAATTTCTCCCTCCTCGTCATAGTAACACCCACAGAGAGCCCTTGCTGATGTGATAGTATCATTTAAATGGCCCAATTGGTGGACATTCCCCCCCACCTGGTGTGCATGACCCTCCCCAGTAATCCTTGTAAGTGAAAAGAACCAGTACCTCTGCCAGTAGTGTTTTCTGAGGGTAATCTTTTCAGCAAGTCTTCAACAACGGCCCTCTGACACGCATGCACTGAAAATGGCATGTCTGCCTCCGACATGAGAGAAGGAAATTTCTCCTTGTACATGAGTCAAGAATGCTGCACAGTTAGTATTTCATGGTGGACAAAATGTCTTTCATGGGAGGGTCTTGGGAAAGGCATTTAGACATGAACTGTGCCATGTGTGGCAGACTACAAAGCGTCAAACATTCACTGTCCCAACCAGGAAAACATTA